>NC_064766.1:40290522-40949411 GCF_011397635.1 Epinephelus fuscoguttatus
TGCCACATTTGTAATCGTGCCGCTGCGGTGCGGAGCTCTCCTTTTCCTCACCTGTGTGACAATCATCTAACGCCTGACGGTATGTAGACGTCCTAATGCGAAAGTTACCAGCATAGTTCATTTTTAGTTTTAGATCCTAAAACGCGTCTTTCAATGGCAGGGTGCGCACATGTGTGATCATCTCCACCAGCTCTAACCCCGCCTCCTCTGCACACCGCGTTGGTCGGCTGCTGTTTTGTCTGCGGTTTTGTGGAACTGTTTTGTGAGCCTGTTTTGCTGTGCTGTTTTGTGCGGCTGCTGTGCAATTGTTTGTTCCCACTCATCCAACTCTACATCTTCAACATTGCTGTTGCAGGCACTCATTAGGGTGGTTGCCTTTCTTACCCTGGGTTGGGCATATCTTATAATACAACCAACAATGGACTGATTTTTATTAATAAAAGTTTCCTCTATTATTGGGTTGCATGTATATTGGGGTTTAGTTATTTTTGATAGTTAATATTTTATTTCTTTGCCTTGTGTTTGAATTGTTTTGCATGTTTATTTGGGTTTATCAGTTCTGATGAATTCAAGATTATTTCTGATTATTTTGTTTATTTGCTGTGGTTTGTTTGACAATTTCCCTTTGTTTGCATGTGTTGGGTTTTGATCATTTATGTGCAGTTCATTAATTCACCCTTGATTAAAAGAGCCCAATTTAGTTATTTGTCAATTTAGTTATTTGTCAATTTAGTTAATTGTCAACGTAGTTAATTGTCAATTTAGTTATTGTCAGTTTACTTATTTGCCAATTTACTTATTTGTCTTTTTGTTTATTTTGTTGGGTTTGCATAGGGTGAGTGTGTGTGTGTGCATAACGATTTTATTGAAGAACTGTCTTAACAAAATATATTGTTAAATAAAATGTACTTACTTTTTATACTGGACCCAGTCTCAAGTCTTCATCAGTAAAACGAACTTGTGTGCTATAACAGTGCAAAGGTTTAGCATAATTCTCCAGGTGAAATTCCTGGGGTGGCGTTGTCGGTAACTGATAATTAATTTAACACTATTAATTCCCTTATTAGCTGTTTGGGTGTGGTTGGCTGAGTCAAAATTCTCTTAAAGGTAATTATTAAATTCTCAGCATCATTCATCCCGACCCCCCTGTTGCCACACTTGCATAGTTTTGTAATTATTCTTAACGGATTGATTTTAAGGTAGTAAGTACACAGAGTAAACCTAACCTAAAATCATAAAGTAAAACCTTGCTGGCCACCTGAAATCACTTTTTACTGGAAAATAATGTCAAGAAATCAAGCGTAGCGTTAGTTCTGGCAGGCCACGACGTCAAGCTCTAAATTAGCCGTTAACGACAAGCAAGCAATCCTCAATCAGCTGATGGCTCAGCTGACTGCCCCTTTGCTCCTATTGGAAAATTGCATTCAGAGCGCGCTATTTAAACAGCTCTAGCCTGGCCCCCTTTTGCTGCTTCCTCTGCCGGTAATCGCAACCCACCTCCACCCCAGCTCCTCCTGTCATGCTCTTTTCTCTGCTCTATCTGGGTTTGTTTCACTGCTGCGCTCCCTGCTATAGCCGTTCATGATGGCTCATGAAGGGCAGGAAGGTGTGCTCTTCCTGCCTCAGGCTTTCCACGCAAGCGCGTGGAAGAGCAGGGGGTCCCAGATCCTCCTGCTATGTGGGTCCGAACTTTATTGTATTCAGTTGCTTGCTCTGCTCTGTCTGGGGTTTCTTTGCTGCTGCGCCCCCTGCTCCAGCCGTTCATGATGGCTCATGAAGGGCAGGAAGGTGTGCTCTTCCTGCCTCAGGCTTTCTACGCAAGCGCGTGGAAAAGCAGGGGGTCCCAGAACAGAACCATACCGCCAAATGTAATATAACTTGTGCAAGTAAATAAAGATTATTTTTGACAAAGTGGTCCTGACTGAACTGCAAGTTTTGGTCAGCAAACTAAACTTGGTTTCTGTTATGGTTACATATTGTTGGTTGCTACCACTATAGTAAACAGCACAGATAGCTAAATAACTGAAATTCAATTTCAGTCTAGAAGTTTCAAGAAGGTACTTTCATGAATTTTTATGTGCAGGAAACAGCAGCGGAAAAGAAAAACAGAGCAAGCCGAGGAGAAAGAAAAGGTGAGGTCCTAATTATAAACTAAAGCGACTTTTGAAAGTCAAAACTGTGGAGGAGACATTAAGGTAAACAAAATGATAGCGTGCATTTAAAATTTTAAATACACCATTACAGCCTAATTTGAAGCTTGAACCTTCAAATGAGTAAACCGCAAATAATAGTAGCAAGTTGTGTAGAAATGCATTTGTATCATCATTTAGAAATATGTAGCTTAAATTCTCACCAAAATAAAACCATCCTGTTGTTGGTCTCACTGAGCAGCACAAATACAATGACACTTAACACAAGTAGAAATGCAATGTATCACATTTATTGGATAATTAGTACAGCACAGTACTCAATTGGAAATCATAATTCTTACTTTAAGCAACTTAGAACATCCTAAATTCAATAAAGGACAGTAATTACTGACTGACTGTATTCCTTGGTTACTTCCAAGTCAAAAACCTTCCTCCCTCTTAACGTACTGTAACACAGTCACAAGTTTAAACTAAAACATCCAAAATGCAGTTAAGCACAGTAATTAAATTTGTTACTTTCCATCAAAAGTAAAAAACCCACCTCCTCCCTCCCCCTTAAACATAAAAATTGCAAGTCACATTCAAACAACATCCAAAATGCAGTTAAACACTTCCTTCTTTACTTGCAAAAGGCAAAACCCCCTTTCTTCTTCCACATTCCTAAGGTTATTATTTTCCATCGAGTCTATTTAACCATGTTTACAACATAAACAATCATTTTCCATTTCACAGGACTGTCTATGGTGAAGGTTCCTGACACATGAACATAAGAGATATGTCATTGTTTTCTTCAGGTAAAGACTCTGAAACAGGTGTCCAGGATTCGATTTTTATAATACGGTTTTCATCGTTGTCTACCACACATTTTACATGAGACATATCAAGGATTAGCTCCTCAATTTTGTCCGGGTTTTCATTTAACTCCATTTTGTTTTGTTGTTGTAGTAGTTTGATTAAGTTGACACCATTTATTTTATAGTCTTTTGTTCTCCCCACAGTTTCCTTTAATGACAGAGTGCCACTTAAGTTTTTGTTAATCACTGAAGTTTTGTTTTCTGTCACAGTTGTCACATCTCCTGTATTTGTCCTTTGGGTTGGAGTTCCCCAGTTGCTGTTCGTTACAAATGCTGCAACGTAGTTTATATTTTATGTCTGCAGCAACAGGCTGTCCCATCAAGTTTGTAATGTTCTGATCTAAATCGATGTCCTCATGGTTGTTCGGCAGTGCAATGTTTTGGCTCTCAGTGAAGGCTGATTGGGGAGTCATCGTGAGTAAAGACTGTCCCGCAAAATGTCTAGTTGACAGATGTGTTATTGTGTGAGATTTTTGTGCTTGTATTTTTTGGGACTGGTCATCCCATACCTGAATCTTAATGGCACCGGTTTCGTCTGTTCCCACGATGGTGGTTACTTCATGGTTGCTGTCACGGATAGAGACGCTGGATTTATTGGTGTCAACTCTTGTGATATGGCATTTGATCAAGTCGATCTGATAAAAGATAAGATATTAAGAAATAATTAGGGATTAAACAGTGGAAGGAGAAAAAAAAATTCAACACTATGTGACTGAGCAGAAAAAGTGGCAGTGCTCCATGGATCCGAGTTAAAAAAAACAAACAAACAAACAAACACAACAACAACAAAAAAACTTGATATTCAGGTGCTCATAAAGTGTGTGTGATTAAAATGACTGAGCGGGAAAAAAAAGTCAGACAGTCAGCTTATACTCGATACTTGATGAAGTAGTCCAAATAGGGACATTGAGGCACTCTGAATTGACAGTAAAAATCATTTAGTAGAGCAGGGAAGCAGACAGTGCATTTTGACTAATCACCTGAAAACTGTTGTACAGTCAAAATGTACTGTCTGCTTCCCTGGTTTACTAAAGGATTTTTACTGACAATTCAGAGTGCCTCAGTGTCCCTATTTGGACCACTTATCAAGGACTTTAGAGTATAAGCTGACTGTCTTTTCTTCTGCCCAGTCATTTTAATCATGCACCTTAAATAAGCACATGAGATTAAGTGTTTTTTGTACTTGGATCCATGCAGAACTCCCACTTTTTCTAAAGCAAACACTATTTACCTTATGGTGAGAGGGAAGCAGTTTCACCTGAGCTAGGGTGCTTTCTTGAATTACTTGTTGTCGCTGTAGAAAGTTGACATCTGTTGGCTCCATCGTAGTTTTATAAAAGCGACGACATCAAAATCAGAATTTTGCCGATAACCTGTGTATTATAGTATTCAAGATAGAATAGTTAGTAAGTTGATGATTACAGGAGAATTATGTGCATGATAAAGATCATTAAATTAACAGTTGAGTTATTTTAGACATACTTACTGCATGCTTTTCTGATGTTGGACAGCTTTACAGCTTGTCGTCCTTGTGCAAACCTTAGAAAGTGTCCATGAAGCTGTGTTTTGTAGGAAACAACGTTGTGAAATGCTTCATTTGAACTCTAAACCACAGCATTAAAATACTGCTTTCTGTTCTTAGATATTTTAATTGAGGGCACTTTCGTAAAGTATCCTTGTACAACAGCAATATCATCTTGCACTGCAGCTCCTTTAAACCTTTTACTCGGGTGCTCCTCCATGATTTTCTAAGTAGGGAAAGCTCCAGAACATTAAATACTTTTCTGTTTGAACAAGGTGTTACTCATCAGCAATTAGCTGACTGATTGGTCACTGCACTGACAGCCATTTTGACATGAGACAGTACGACAAATACAGGTGTTACCAGTGATACCAATTAAGGTTCCATTCCATTCAGGCCAAACAGGGTCAGGGTGCTGCTATTGTGCATGTTGGCTCATTAGAAAAGCTCTGCTACACAAATGGAATATAACCTTAATTAGTATCATTGGTAACACCTGTATTTGACCTACTATCTTATGTGAAAATGGCTGCCATGAAAAAGGTCCAAAAGGCCCATGTGATTTAACTGAGATTGACCTCTTTAGTCAATTCGAGCTTGTAGGGGTTCAAGTACTGAGTTTGTCATGATTTGTTTCTACTTCCTGTTTTATTTTGAAGTTCCTGTGTTGTCTTCCTGTCCTCTCCCTCTGTGATTAAATCATGTGTTTCACCTGTGTTTGATTGTTTTCTGCCTTATGTTTCTGCACTTTCTCGAAATGCCTGTTTGTCCTGTGTTAGCACTCTGTGTTTCTGTGTGTTCTTACCCTGTGCTGTTTCCCTACGGTGTCTTCACAGGCCTGAGTAAAAAATCAATCAGACAACTGCAGCTCGTCCAGAACGCTGCTGACAGAGTCCTCACCAACACCAAGAGAGTGGAGCACATTACACCAGTGCTTAAATCACTGCACTGGCTTCCTGTGTGTCAAAGGATAGATTTTAAAATCTTGTTACTTGTCTATAAAGCACTAAATGGTCTCGGGCCTAAATACATCTCTGATTTACTTGTACGTTATGAAGCACCCAGACCCCTCAGATCATCTGGAACAGGTTTACTCAGTGTTCCCAGGATCAAAACCAAACAAGGTGAAGCAGCCTTTAGTTTCTATGCTCTCCGCCTGTGGAACAAACTTCCAGAATATCTGAGGTCGGCTGAAACTGTCAACTCATTTAAATCAGGACTTAAAACATTACTATTTACTGCAGCTTACCAGTGAACTAGATATGTAACTTATTGTTAGGATAATCTGTAGCTATTGTTTTTATATTTGTCTGCTGTTGCTTTTGCTTTATGTTTGCTTTTTAAATGCACTTTCTGCACTGTTTTTCTTGCTTTTAGGTTTTGCTTTTAATGATCTATTGTTCCTTTAATGTTTTATCTTAACGTATTTCCCTTGTAAAGCACATTGAATTGCCTTGTGTATGAATGGTGCTATATAAATAAAATTGCCTTGCCTTGCCTTGCCTTACTGCGTTTGTGTTCCCCCAGTGAGTTCCTTTGTTTCATTTGAGCCAATAAATCACTTTTTTGTTTCTCCACTATTCTGGTCTGAGTCTGCATTTGGGTCCAGCCCCTGTAAAGTTTTTGTACTTTTAAATAAATGAGGTCTAGTTAACTCTTTACTAATTTTGTGTTTAATTATTTATTTAGGCTATTTATTTATTTTAAAGGGAATACAAGTTGCAATGTGTGGGTTCCAAGCCTAAAATAATTAATGTAATTTGATAAGTTTTCTTTTTAATATAATAAATAATTAGGAGAAATTGTCTGTAATCCACACAACATAATGCTTGAATATCATATTTTGACATTAGAATGTGCATTTTGCCTAAACTAATGGATTAACTCACATCCTCTGACACCAAGGACCACCCTCTGTCTGTGAGCTAACTAGTGCCAAAAGTACAGTTTTGAAAGAGGGAAATCAGGAAATTTCAATTGGATTTGAAACACAGAAAGCCAGTCAAAACTATTCACTACAGACAAAATTGTTTTGTTTTGTGGTGTTGTAATGCTGGTCCAAACATAGATGGCGGTAATGTAGGCTACTTTAATGCTGGTTGCCACATACCATAAAACCAAAGAAGTAGTAGAACTGAAATCACTTCCTAGCTTGACATAGCTGAGAGCTGAACAGAGTGAGAAGAAAGTTAACACAAAGAAGAAGAAAAGAGAGTGAATAAGGAAACCAGTGTTTAAAACTTGTATGAGATTTTTCTGTTGGCTGGTAAGAATATCCTTATACACTTGAAGGATTCAACAGATTTAGAGTCCAGGTGATGTTTTGATTTATTAAAACAACTTAAAATTTACACAAATGCAATCACTTAATGGGACAATGTAGATTTGTCCTATTAAGATAGTCTATATTTTCTCAGACTGTGAGACAAAGGAATATTATAGCTGCTGCACAGTGATGGGTCGAGTCTGGGCATTTTTAGGCAATTCTGAGTAACAAGCAGAAGAATAGGAAGACATCAAGGAAGTTGATATTACAACCTGCATTTAGCATCAACCATTTTGCAGGTTGCATCATCTGGAAATTGTATTGCGGCAATTGAAAGGTAAAGGTGGCTGAATATTGGGATAAATTTGCAAAGTACACTTTTGTATCAGTGGAAATCACTACACAATAACAACTTACAATTTTTCTTTTGGACATTTGAGTATTTATTTACAAAGTAATTAACACACGTCTGTAGTTTGAGATCCACAGAAAAAATACCACTTCAGGCTACTTTTATACTTACCAAATGAAGAGTATACAAGGTTGATATTACATTACAGTACTTAGTGGATTTAAAAGCAAGATCTATGTTGTAGATGAAAAATAATTAGATTAAGTTGGATTAATTCAGTACTCTATCTCAGTCCATTTAGGTGCACTCAGAACAATGAGTCAGCCATGTGTGTGACCTAAAGAAATTTGCATCATCACTGTGCGCCTTCATCCTCTTGAGGGTCACGGGGGGGGGGGGGCTGGAGCCTATCCCAGCTGACATCGGGCGAGAGGCAGGGTTCACCCTGGACAGGTCGCCAGACTATCGCAGGGCTGACACATAGAGGCAGACAACCATTCACGCTCACATTCACACCTACGGACAATTTAGAGTTATCAATTAACCTAGTCCCCAATCTGCATGTCTTTGGACTGTGGGAGGAAGCCGGAGTGCCCGGAGAGAACCCACGTTGACACGGGCGAGAGTGCTAACCACCACACCACCGTGCCGCCCTTCATCAAATTTCTTTTGTCAAATTTCTTTTATCAAATTTCTTACTGTAGTTTCAATCCATCCACGATAGTTCAGGTCAGTACGGTTTATTTTCAGGTTCAACTGTAGATAATAAATGGGAGAGAAAGTTAAAATTTGAGTAAAATAGAACTTTCAGTTTTGACTTGTTACTCAAAAAATATTAAGGAAATTGCATGGTGAAAACTGTAATATGTTAGAAGTACAGCTAAATGAACATTTTGCACAGCTTTCATATAAATATGATCAATGAGAGTACCATCCTCAGTAGTAACATTTAAAACACGTTGGCTATAACCATATTTACTCATCTTCAGAACTGATGATGAACTTAGAATATTATCATTGAAATCTCCCATTATGATTTTTTTGCAGGATTATCTTCCACTTCAATGAACTGTGGCATGTTGCTCATAGCATTTTGAATTTTACCATTGCAATAAATGGCAGATTCTTTAACATCTTCAATGATAAGTCCTTCGATGGAACTGACTCTGCTTAAACCAACATAAGCTTGCCTGGGTGCAAATATCTTCTTTAGAGAAACAACTGCATTGTCCACTGTTAAACCTTTTTACCTTTTTTTTTTTAAACCATTTTATACACAGTACAACTGTAGGCCAAACGAAGGGGAAATTGTCTTCTTTTGCCTCCACGGTTATTGACTTGATCTTCCTCTGGCTTTATAGGGGTTGCATTTTGTGGTATATATGGCCTGCGAAACACCTTAGACCTTTGGTTCTGTCCAATTTTTGTATTATCAAAGACAATGTAAATTGCATTTGGAAAGCATCTGTCATCACTGTCAATGTAAGCAACAGTTCAAACCATCTGACACACAGATATTTTTAACCAACATGACACGAGCACCTACGCCCAGAGAAAGAGATTTCTTCAAGCAGGTACTGAATACATTTGAGTGGTGGCTGATTTTCTCTTTCAATCTTCCAGTTTTAGCATTTCTTTCAAAATCTTGAGCTTCAATCTCCATTATGTCATTACAAGTTTTACTCAGCATTTCTGCATTGTAAATGTCAACTTCCTTATTTGTTGCAAAGATGTGGATAACATTTTTCTCTTCTCCCGTTATACGTTGTTTCAACATGTGGATATCAGCTTCCAGCAATGGTTCACCTTTGTTCAGCTTCCTTATTCTGTTTAATAATTCAGCAAATGATACATCTTTTTGCCTGACAATTTCTTGAAGTTCGATAATGGCAAAATTATCTGCCCATAAATTAATCAGATGCGATTCATCGTAAAATGATATGATATATACAACACAAGAATAAGCATCAACCACATACTGGATATCCATGTTTGCATTCCAGGCCCGTAGGAGATTTTCATTGTATTGATTTATCCACAAAGCATCTGGGTTTCTTTTGTGAACAACACTGGTTTTGCCACTGAGTCTGGCGCGAGCATTTTCGAAATCGCTTTGAGATATTCCAAATTTTTTCAGATAATTCAGTTTTGAGGGATTCAACATCATCGTTGCTCAAAGCCTCTTTGAGTTTTGTCAATATAGTCATAGCTTGGTCTTCTGACATTCTGGGTGTTCTGACATCTGACATTCTGACAACTTTATCTGTATTTGAAGCACTCTGGTTCTTTTTTTGGTCATTTTCCTTATGTCTGCAGATAAATGTTTGACAAGAGGGCTCACATGGGAAATTAAATCTACATGTTGTACGTTTTTTCCTACATGTTTTTGAATGCCTTTTACTGTGTTTTTGAACACTTGTAACTTTTTCCTCCAAATCTAAATCATTTGATGGCCTTTTGCAGGTGACGTATCGATCTACAAACTGTACAACGTCCTTGTCTTCAGCCTTGTCAATCTGTGGAGCATTTTCTACCCAAAACAGGCAATGAGCATGAGGAGATCCTCTGTGTTGAAGCTCGATGCGATAGAAATAGTCCTTTATCTTACCAATTGGGTTTGCATCAGAAAAGATAACTTTGTTTAAAAATGTTTGAAAACGATGATCAAACATTCTAGCTGCAGTTACTGGATTTCTTTTCAATAAATTATTCTTTTCCAGCCAGTCCATTTCATCAGTATTCTTAATGATGCCTTGTTGTGTCATAACTGTCTGCAGGATTTCCTTCCATCTCATTTCAGCACAAGAAAAAGAGCAGAACCAAGTTGGTATGCCCAGTTGTCTCAGCATTGCAAATAAATCTTTTTGTACAGATTGCCAGAAAGGAGGCGTTCCACGGACAGGTCGTAAAAATTTGTATCCCTCATCAAATTTTAATATCTCTTGAAGAGATTCTTTATTTGTCAATGTGCTTGCAGTGACATCCCTAAAGCTGTTAGAGAACCCTTTCCTCAAAGCAATTGAAACATTTTATAAAATTTGTTGAAGTTCAGAAATGTATTGAGAACAGAATACATAGTCTATATTTTGCGCAAATCTTCCATCAGCATTTAAGATTCGGTGTTTCAAATAATTTGCAAGTGTAATTCTTATTGGCCTTTCATCACAGAAAGTTGGACCTCCAGTTGGAAATAAGGATGGAAAACATTTAGCTTCATTTGATAGATCTTTCAATAACTGGACAGGATTATTTCCTTCAGCTGGTGCGAGACAAAAGATGTCGTCAAAGTGATGATCCAAAATTTCTTGGCCAATGTCAACAGGTTGCAAACATGAATCCAGAAAGATTCCTTGTTGTTGTTCAGTGTAAGTCAGATCCTCCTCAACTTCATTGTCTTCATGCACACCAGAGTCATCTCTTTCATCCATGCTATTATTTTCCAATCTATAATTTTTAATTGGCTCATCTTCAACTTCAAATTCATCATCCACTTCTTCAATTTTCTCAAGAGGGTTAATCCATTGATCATTGACTTCTATATCTGCATACCACTTGTTGTTTTTAATCAAATACTCCAAAGCAATTTTAACATGTTCTGTTCTGACAAACTGATATTGATAATGGTCTTTGTATGATAATCTTCTTTTAAGTTTTACCTTAACAATCAAATTACTATTTTCTTCTCTTGGTAGAATACTTGTCACATCATTGATGTTAGAAGGTACACAAACAACTGGGCCACAAACTCCACTCTGTCCTCCACGAGGCAAAGGAACAAGCTTCATAAAGGGACTATTCAAAGCTATTAAATGTTCCTCAAGAGAATTCAAGCACTTTAACTCCAGTGGAATTGGTTGTAGATGAAGGCTGTTGAAAGTACTTCCTTCAGGCATTTTACCTCTCTGTAGCTTTCCATGGCATGAATGACAAATCCACAGTTTGTCTCTCTCCATTATGCAAACATGGCACTCAAGACCACATTCCTCATTTGGTGTATGCAAGTATGTAGTTGTAATACATTTGGAGGCTAATGCAGCAATTTCACTTGTCTTTCCATATGATTCCACTTTGCACTGAATAACTTGGTTTTGGAACAACAGTCTGTGACAAACACAGCAAATGTAGGCAAGGTTCTTGGCAACTGTATTATTGACGTTTTGAATTGCGTTAAGTATATTCTTATTTTTTTCACCTTGTTTTAAATATTGTGATTTACTATTTGCACGTTTTTGTTCCTGATGGTCAGGATCAGCATAACTTTCTTTACTTTTTTTCTTTACTTTTTTCAAGTTTCTGTTTCCGATGGCCAGGATCAGCTCTGTACCTTCCTCTCATTTTTGCAAGTTTCTCCTCGTAATCTGGGTCCATTTCAGGTTTCCTTTTGATTCTCTGGGATCTGATGACTTGCCGCAACCGTGTTTTGTGCTGAAAATCATTTTCTTCTTTACAAATTCCTGCACATATTGCTGAATAATTTTTATGCTTTACACATGTAACAACTTCATAATGATTTTCATTACAGTGCTTCAAATATATTGCGCCACAGTTGGAAGGCACTTGTTGAACATGCTGTTCACACGTGTACAAGTTCCACCTGTTCTCATTGTAAGTATAAATGTTGATGTTGAATAAGTCAGCTGTAGCCAAAATTTCCAGTTCTGTAGCCCATGAGCCAACGTACTTCATGCGAGAAGATGCCAGATAATCATCAATTGAGGAGTATTCATTTCCTAAATAAGGTGTAAATGTCAAGTGATTTTGCTTCAGATGACTCACAACTGCTTTTCTGATTTTATTATGTTGATTTTCCTCTCCACAAATAGAGAAAGAGATGGCTCTAAAAAAGCAGTTTCAATCAGCGTTTATAGACTTGGTATCACACGGTTCACCCATGGGACTAAATGAGTTTCTGTCTTCAGAGACTGTTTGATCCTCCATCTTCAATTTTGAACAGCTTTCTTGTCGCTGCTGTCTGGTGATAGGAAGGAATACCAAGTTGGGCTCTTTATGACGAACAACAACCACATCACAAGATTCCTCAAGTGGTCTGGTATCATTATGGGTTTCAACCTCCATCATTTCCTCTGTCAAGATTTGCTTCACAACCAGTTCTGTGGCAGTGTCTTCACTGTCAACACAATTTTGTCTATTTTCATTGTCATCATTTTCATCAAGTGGTATGACATCTCTTAGGGTTTCAACATCATCCACTTTCTCAGTCAATGCTCTGGCAGTGACATCTTCATCACCTTGTCTGAAATCAGCATTCCAAAGTTGTGTCTTTGGAGAAGTAGCTTGGCTGTTAATAGACTCCTCTGCAGTTGATTCCTCAGTGTGATTTAACTTTTCTACTTTCAATTCAGTTATCTCAAATAATTCTTCAGAATTCATGTTAAGGGACCATGCAAGCTCTCTCAAATGTCGAAGAACGTCAGCAATGTTGTTATGATACACAATAACAGCTGTTCCGTTTCCATGTACCAGACCTCTTTGGCTGTGTGCATGAGGATCAAATATAGCAAACCCAACTGCCATCTCTACTTACCATAAATGTGGTACCCTTCATAGTTATTAAGCATACACTGAAATCAATGAAGACCATTTGCAATGCCATATCCAAAGGCTGCAGAAAGTCCTGTGCATCGTCATAGATAGACAAACCAAGTTTTCCAAGAACAGGATCACCCAAATTGAGTGAAAATGTGTCATTGCCAAGCCTGTAGATGTTAGGTAGTTCAGTCACAAGCATGTATCCATTTTTAAGATTTTATCTTCCCTTTTTGTCGTAGACTAGAGTAGAGGTTATTTCCATCCTCCAAGACAATGTGAATGTCATCAGTGTTCCATGTGAGTATGCTTTTCACGATGCTCTTCACAACTGCATTGAAACTGTTGCCAACACATTGGCTGCCAGCATTTATACTGAACCTTCCATCACCCTGATGGTATGAGCCTTGTACAGGCATCTTACCTTCAGCAGCATATGATGTGGCAGGGATTTGACCATGATTATTTCCAGTGGAGGATGAACTAATGCTACCTTTCACGACATCTGCATACGTTTTTTTATAACTGGTTTTATCTTGGATGGCAGGTTTGGGAGATTCTGTGTCATTCAGACAGCTACTTGAGGCTTTTTCAGCTCCTTCTGTAGCTTTTCGCTTTTTCATTGTCTCACTCTTTTTACCTTTACGGGGCATCTAAAAAACAGAAAAGTAGAAATTAGAAATCAGTTTATTCACAAAAAAATCACTGTATGATGCACTTGAGGAATTAATTTGAGGAATTTTAGGATTTTCTTCTGTCATAGCAGACAGCAATAATACATACTTTTATTACTTCTTGATCTTTAATTACATAAATAACAACATTGTATTTAAGCCATATAATTGATAACAAGAGTAGGTGATGATGTGAATTAGTGTTAATTAACAGTTAATGTTAATTAGCATGCCAGCAGTTGATTCAATATGTGATGACATAGTCATGGGTCAAACAATTTCAGACAAAAAATATTTACGGTAATTTATTTATTTATAGTAGCATTGAGCTAACTCATTATTCACTAAAGTCACTCACTCACGGCTGGCCCCTGCGGTCCTGCCAATAACATTGTTAAAGCAGAAGTAAGTGATTTTTTTGTTGTTAGTATAAGTCTTAAATAGTTCTGTCAGTCAGGTCCTCTGCCCATCTGAAGGAGATGACTCGCTGTCACTGTTCAGGGATGAGGACGAGGACTGCTAACTCCAGCTGCTGTTTTAACCAATGGTAAATGCAACCCATTTCAAAGAAACAATACAAGTCAAATCAACATACCTTTTACTCGTATCTTGATAGGTATTCTTCTTTCTAGAGGGATGAAATCAAAAGTTAATTTACATGTAGTAGTTTACTAGTTAGTTTAGTTCCTTAGTTTAGTTTGTTAGTTTAGTTGCGTATTTATGGATCCCCCAGGAACAGCAGGAGGAAAGGATGCCTGCGCTGCTCCTTCTCTTGCCGTTGACCTCTGACCCAGGCAGCTACAAAATGGACAGATGGTTATGCATACCATTATAAAGAAGCCAAAAGTGTGCACATCCAGGAAAATGTGTGCAGGTGCAAGACCGAAAAACACTCACTGCAGAACAAAGAGAAAAGTCTGTACACTGCAGGGCTCCCAATGAACATTTCGATCAACAGATCTTCCTCAGGCAGTTTGTGAACAGAGAAAGCATAGTGCTTTTAACAGAGATGGCAGTCAGTCAAAATCAACAACACCCGTTGACTAAACAAGAGAAACACCACAACGCTTTTACATCAATATTTAAAATAGTTAAATGTGAAAATATCAAATGTTTAAAAACCTTAACCAGGCAGAAATATTAATCCACATTCTGCAGACTGAAGTGTGAACAGGCACAAGAAATCTGCATTCAAGAAACTATATTAAACATTTAACAGAGACAAGAAAAAATGTTACTACAAAAAGCATCCACAAGTTTTTAATGAAGACCAATAAGGAAAAAAATATTAGAAACTTGTGGATGCTTTTGGTAGTAACATTTTTTCTTGTCTCTGTTGTTTGTGCCTGTCCACACATAGACTCAAGTCTGCAGAATGTGGATAAGATATTTACCAAATGTTCTTAAACATTTGATATTTTCAAAGGAGAAACAATGGAAAATCCAAAGAGAAGTCTGGAGCACACGAGTCACTTAGTTGAGTATTTAAAAAGATGCAAGGACTAACGTTTCGACGACAAGTGTCTTCCTCAGAGTCAAACTTTTGATATTTTCACATTAGCTTAAGTATTTTAAATATTGATGTAAAATCTTGTAACAATTCTAATGGGGTTTTTTTTTCCTGTTTACGTCTCTCTGAGGATTCTCTCTTGTGGCAGTTGTTCACTGGGAGCCCTGCAGTGTGCAGACTTTTCTCTTTGTTCTGCTATGCATACCATTATCCCATATGAAATGGAGACAAAATTGTAAATGACAACATAACATATCTTGCAATATTTCATAGAGTAGATTAGAGTAGTACTAACAACTTCCTGAGATACTTAGACATAAGCATAATAAAGAGCAAACAATAAAGAGCAAACTATTACATAATGTACAGCAGCAAAAAAAAATATTAATCTACATCTTGTAGAGTCCTTTAATACACTGCCAAAAAAATAAAGGAACACTTAATCAATCATTACAAAATTTCTAAAACATTTACCTTTAATGTAGCTTGTGAACGGTCCGGGGCCACTAGGACATGTGTACAAGGGGCCCTGTGGGTGGTGGCTGTGGTGGTCTGGCCCTGACGGTGTAGTGGTGTGGCCCTTTGGGTCCCACACAATAATTGTGGTAACCAGTAGCCTACTGTCAACTTTCTTTGGAAAGGAAATCAACCGATTTATTAGAATTCCTCACAATCACAACTTAACAAAGATGTTAAAATCAAGTCAGAGGAGCACTGTTTTGAAATTGTAAGGATTAAAGGTAACACTTTATAAGTCAGCCTGCGTTTTAGAGCGTACCTATCCCCCATTTAAATGTACTTTCCCAGGAGTTAGAGCATAATTCCTCCCGGTCACTTAAAGCAACACGGGCTGATTTATGAAGTGTTACTGGATTCAATTCCTCTGATCGGCAGGTATAAATTTATCCCTAGCTACACTTAAAAAAAGAAGTACAGATGAGCACATGACATAATAGAACACCATCTTTAAAATTACCGTTTAGAAAGCTAAATACACAGAGAGCGAGGTACATAAACCATTTCAAGAGACAGTTTGCATGTTTCGCAAACCTATTTAATTTGTTAATATTTCATTTAAAACTAAGAACATATTGCATGTAGCCTACTCATTTTACCCTCAGAGGAGGGAAAATGATACAGGCACTGTGTGTTGCACAGGTGTTATCACTCTAATTAGGTACTCTCTGCTCTGCTTTAGTTTGAGGTGGAAAAACACACTCTGTTCTGAATCAATCAAAGGGGCTTGAAAGGAATTTGCTCTGTCTCATTAAGTGTTTGCATTTGTGGTCATTTTAAGTTATTTTTAATATTTCAAAACATTACCTGGACTTTAAACATGTTGAATTATAAATAACAATTCTCCTTTAAATATGAGGTTATTGTTACCAGCCAACAGACAAATCTGATCCTTACCAGTTTGAAATACTGCTCTCTTGATTTAATCTTTGTTTTGCTGTGATTTTATAAAAATATTTTTCTCTCTGTGGTTTCTCTGTCTCCTGCTCTCAGCTGGATGAGCTTGAAGTGATTCTCCTTCTTCAGTTTAAATGGAGGGTGTCAGTCAGCATTAAAGCACATTACCGCCACCTATGTTTGGACTGGAATTACATCACCACAAAACAAACACAAAGTAATAAAAAATTTAGTTATGAGGAAAAAAATCTGAAAATACACATATTGCATCTAGACAGCATGGAGATGTTGGTAATTTTTTTTTTAACAATGATTGATTTGCTCCATAAGTGAATAACTGATGTTTAAAAATACTTCTTGCATTGACTGCGATTATTCACGTGAGAGCAGAATTCAAAATGTTCTCAAAAATTCATTTTTTCATGAACACTGAAGATTTATTTATCAATTTGCAGATATATGTTTACAGTAGTGTTCACAGTTAAACATTTTCATGCACTGTAGGCAAAAATTGTGGGAGGAGATAGGTTTTTATAAGTTTTACAGTTTAAAAAAAACAGAGTGATGGACTTCACAATTTTTAATAGGTTTAAATGTACAAAAGTTTCTTTAGTATTGGGGCTACAGTTTGATGAAAGTGTGAAGTTCTAGCAGGTTGATTTGTTATGAATTTTCAATGTTTTGAACTTTAGACGCTTGCTGTAGCGCCACCATCAGGACTATTGGCTTGGGTTTACAGCTGAGGTAATCTGGCATAAGACTGGACCTTTGTGCAAAATTTGGTTAGCTTTCACCCATGGTCTGGTCCAAGCTATTTGTTTTTATTTAATTTAGAGGCTTGCTGTGATGCCACCATCAGGACAATGGTCTTGTGTTTCATGTTGAGGACATGTGACATTTTGATCTGTCATTATCATCAACACCCTTGCTGGGTCTCAAACCCACAAGCCCTGACACCAAGAACCAGCTCCTAAGTCACTGAGCTAATTGGCTGGAAGTGAGACCTGCTGTGTAGCTTCATTTGTCGACTCAGGGAGTCACTGTCCGGGCAGCTGTTGTCAAGGCAGATTTCAAAAATGCTCAAAATGTCAGAAATTCTGTTACCTGAACAAAAATCTGATAATACATAAATTGCATCTTGACAGCATGGAAATGTTGGTGATTTGTTTTTGACTCTAAGTGTTTTGCTTCATAAGAGAAAATCTGATGTTTAAAAATGCCACTCTTACATTGACTCCAGTTGTTCCCATGAGAGCAGAATTCAAAATGTTCTCAAAAATTCAGTTTTTGAGATAAAATTCTGATATTTGCCAAACTTCATCAACCATGACTCCAAAATATTCTCATTTTTTTCAGGAAGATTGAAAATGTATTTTGCAAGAATTTGATAGTACATGTTCACAGTACTGTTTACAGTCAAACATTTTGATGCACTGTAGGCTTAATTTTTGATAAATCAAAAATCAGAGAAACAAGTTCTGTGGAGGACGGTCTGAAGATGCTCTCTAGCAAGTTTGGTGACAATTGAGCAAAAATTGTGGAGGAGATAGGTTTTATAAGTTTTACAGTTTTTGAAAAAAACTGAGTGATGGACTTCATAATTTGTAATGAGTTTAAGTGGACTAAAGTTTCAGCAGGATTGGGGCTACAGTTTGGTGAAAGTTTCAAAACTGTAGCATGTACTGTTGATTTTGTAGGTATTTTTTTTTTTTAGAGATTTTTTAAATTTAAACCACTGTGTGGTGTTTATTAGTTGAAATAAAGGAGGTCAAACTAAAGTGTCACCTTCAGTCAGTGAGGATCATGAGCCAAACAAACATTAATAAAGACAATCATTTCAGCTTCTTGTATTGTAAATCATGAAATCCTAGCATGTGTGTAAAGGTGAGGTGTCAGAGAGGAGTGTGAACACAGGTGCATCACCAGGTGCCATTTTATCACCTCTGAGATTTGAGGCTAAACGTTCAAATGTCTCTGACTTGTTGAATTCTGATTAAAGAACATGGAAACACTTGGAACCAAATGTAAAGAATCATATTTTCATGTCATGATTTTATGACTGGACCTGATATAAGCTGCTCATTTTTACATTTGTTGTTGGAGTTCAAATATTTCACGTGTTATAAAAGCTGAGTCACTCACTGCCACTGTGGCAGTGTTTGGTTTCCTAGTGTCTCTGTTAGGTGCTGTCTGCTGAGAACATTTCTCACAGATTGATTCTGTCATGTCAACATTTATACATGTTTAAAATCAAAGTTTTAAAATTAAAATGAGACCTCATCAAGCTCAGGAACAAATCATGTTTGTGCTGGCCACATCTGATCAAAACAAAGATTTAAATAACAAATTTCACTTGAATGACTTGTGACGACACAAATTATGATCTGCA
Source organism: Epinephelus fuscoguttatus (assembly GCF_011397635.1). Lineage (NCBI taxonomy): Eukaryota > Metazoa > Chordata > Actinopteri > Perciformes > Serranidae > Epinephelus > Epinephelus fuscoguttatus. The sequence continues at coordinate 40,309,200 of NC_064766.1, forward strand.
TCCAAATTTATTTGATGTTCATGGACACAACAACAGAAAGCAAACACTATTAAATGACTCTTGTTCAGTGATTTCATGCTCAGATTCACTTCATCCACACAAGAATCTCAGCTGTGTACAAGACAATAATGAATGATGTCCTTATTGATTATGATCAGGATCATTACACTTCTATAAAACCTCATAACAACAACAACATTTGGTCTGCCAAACAAATAAATGTGATTATAGATTTCTTTACAGATGAGCACAAAGAGAACAAAGTGTGGAGGATAAAGGAGGTGACACACACAGGAAGGAGCGCCACCTACACACACTCAAACATTTACACAACAACTCAGGAGAAGATGTCAAAGTCCCGCCCACAATGTTTGACTGACAGCTGATCTGTGTGCAGTGAAGAAACGCCCCAACAATCAGCTGTCAGCAACAAACATGGAGACCAAACACAGAGTTTAACCCTTAAATGACTTCAGACTATTTGACTTGACACAACTCAGCAGTGGAATCAATCCAACAAAGACAAAGTCCAGCATAGAGAGGCTGAGTGAATGTGGTCTGGACTCTGTGGAGGAGAGTCATGGTTTCAGAGACGTTGTAGAAGGACAGAATACCTGCACTGTGATCCAGGTACACTCCTACTCTGGAGGACTGAGGACCTGAGACACGAGTTTGGACTTTGTTGTGATAAAAGTTATAACTGTTATTGTCACATGTTAACATCCAAGATTTGTCATTGTATCCAAATCTACATTCATCCCACCACCACCGTGCTCGTCTGATATTCTTGTATGCGACTGCTACATAAACTCCTCCTCTCCACTCCACCTCCCAGTAACAACGTCCAGTCAGACTCTCTCTACTCAGGACCTGAGACCATCCAGTGAATCTGTCTGGGTGATGAGAATAAAACCGTTGTTGTCTCATGAATGTCACTTTCCTGTTCCCCTCAGATAATAACAGCCATGTGCTTACTGTGTTTGGATCCAGTGTGATGTGACGTGAATATCTGAAGAACTCAGCTCTGGTCTTGGGCTCTGGTTGTGGCAGTAAAACATCCACTTCAGTCCCTGTCAGTGAGACGTTTGTCCATGTGTCCCTCAGTGCGTCCTGTAGTTTATCTCTGACTCCTGACACAGCCGCTGTCACGTCCTCAAAGTAGCGGAGAGGACGGATGTTGATGCTGGATGAGTGTGTGGCTTCACTGAGTGCTGACAGTGAGGGGTAGTAGTAGAAACTGGGTGTGATCCTCTGTGTGTGAGAGCTTCTTCAGCTCAGCGTCTTTCCTCTTCAGCTCAGTGATCTCCTGCTCCAGCTTCTCCTGAAGCTCTTTGACTCGACTCACTTCAGTTTCCTGCTGCCATCTGAGCTGCTGCTTCACATCAGAGCCGTCTTTTCTCCATGAGACGGATCAGCTCAGTGAAGATCTTCTCACTGTGCTCCACTGCTTTATCAGCAGAGCGACTGATAGCCTCCACCTCCTGTTGGAGCAGCTTCACACCTTTCTCTGTGTCCTGGATTCTCTGCTGGATGTTTTGTCGACTCCTCCAGCTCTCTCTGCCTCTCAGTCCTTTCTGCTGCAGCTGACACTGTGTCGTGGCCTTTATGTTGGTCCACATCTTCAGCTCCAGCATAGCAGTGATCAGCAGGAGCAGCTTGGAGTCCAGTCTTCTTCAGTTTCTCCACTAAAACTGCTAATATGGTGTTTTTCATCAGGACAGGCCTTGGTGTGAAGCTCTGCCTACACTGAGGGCAGCTGTAGATTCTCTTCTCATCCTCTCCATCCCAGAAGCTTTGAATACAGTTGATGCAGTAGCTGTGTCCACAGGGAAGAGTCCCCGGATCCTTCAGTAGATCCAGACAGATGGAACAAGAGAAGGTTTCTCGGTCCAGCTCAGCTCCTTTCTGCGCCATTTCACCTCTCAGTGTCAACAACTAGTTTGAGCTCTGATCTAACCAACATGCAGTGAATGGAGTCTGTCAGCTCTGCCACTTCACCACAGTGTTGGTTACACCCATCTTCTATTTGTCGATCTGAAGGGGCGGGAACAAGGAAATGTGTGGACAGAGTGGAGCTGGCTGTGTGTGAGAGCAGGAAGAGGAGGGAGGGCTCATCAAGTGCTGAGTCATTCCAGGAAGAGGAGCAGTTTGACAGAGATACTGTGTGTGTGCGTTACAATACCCAGACTACTGTACTATAAAGTATGCAGAACAAAATTTAGTATGACCCAATACACAGTATGTCAAATGTAGTATGCCAAAATTACCAGGATGTTCTACTACGTCTGGTCTGATTTTGCAGTATGCAAGCCAACCTGCTTTTCTGGCTATTCTGACCCACAATCCTCTGCACAGTGGAAGATTGGTCACATCAGCTGGGCCACAAAAACAGATGACCACTTGTTGACAGCTTTATTGACAGCTGATTCAAGTCCTTGATGACCAGTCTAATAGTAATAATAAATATATTAATTGTTTATATGAAGAAAATAATCATAGAGATTACCACCACCAACAGGACATTACTATGACAATAACAATGACAGATACTGCTGATGTCATTTTCCTGTGGTGAACATAATATGTTGGAATCTACCTTGTATGCAGTGATCACTTCAAAGTTACAACTGCAAAGCAACAACAACAGAAGATCTCTCTAGGTTGACCTCAGTCTTTGGTGAGCTCGGTGAACGACCTCTTGTTTTACCTCCAGGGTAACAACTATGTGAGAAGGGGGGTCAAAGTTCAGGGTGTAATGTTGTGAGAGAGCAGTGTGTCCTGATTGTGTGCATACTGCATGCAACAGTACGTATTTTTCAAAGGCAGCTGCAGCACTAAAAGTAAAAAGAAAAAGTATTAGTCCTATCCTGACCTGAAAAGATGCAGAAGAATTGGTCCACGCTTTTGTTACCTCAAGGCTGGATTACTGTAACTCTCTATTATCAGGTAGCTCTAGTAAGTCCTTAAAAACTCTCCAGCTAATTCAGAATGCAGCAGCACGTGTACTAACAGCAACTAAGAAACGAGATCATATTTCTCCTGTTTTAGCTTCTCTGCACTGGCTCCCTGTAAAATCCAGAATTGAATTTAAAATCCTACTGTTAACTTATAAAGCTCTAAATGGTCAAGCTCCGTCATATCTTAGAGAGCTCATAGTGCCATATTATCCCACCAGAACACTGCGCTCTGAGAACGCAGGGTTACTCGTGGTCCCTAAAGTCTCCAAAAGTAGATCAGGAGCCAGAGCCTTCAGCTATCAGGCTCCTCTCCTGTGGAATCATCTTCCTGTTACGGTCCGGGAGGCAGACACCGTCTCCACATTTAAGACTAGACTTAAGACTTTCCTCTTTGATAAAGCTTATAGTTAGGGCTGGCTCAGGCTTGCCCTGTACCAGCCCCTAGTTAGGCTGACGCAGGCCTAGTCTGCCGGAGGACCCCTCTATAATACACCAGGCTCCTTCTCTGTCTATCTATCTCTTTCTCTCTCGTCACTAACTCGGCTTCTTCTTCTGTCTCTCAGGTTAACTCGTATTGCAGTGGTGTCTGGATGGTGTGACGTGTGTGGTTGTGCTGCTGCCGTGATCCTGCCAGATGCCTCCTGCTGCTGCTGCATCATTAGTCATAAGTCATACTTCTACTGTTATTATTACACATATGATTATGGTCACACATGTATACTATCAAATATTAATATAATTAATTATAATATTATTACTTTTATTAACGTTGTTGTAAGCTACTGTCATTACCGTCTGTCCTGCATCTCTCTCTCTCTCTGTCTCATTGTGTCATACGGATTACTGTTAATTTATCATGTTGATCTGTTCTGTACGACATCTGTTGCACGTCTGTCTGTCCTGGAAGAGGGATCCCTCCTCAGTTGCTCTTCCTGAGGTTTCTACCGTTTTTTTCCCCGTTAAAGGGTTTTTTGGGGAGTTTTTCCTGATCAGCTGTGAGGGTCCTAAGGACAGAGGGATGTTGTATGCTGTAAAGCCCTGTGAGGCAAATTGTGATTTGTGATATTGGGCTGTATAAATAAAATTGATTTATTGATTGAACAACAACATTTGGTCTGCCAAACAAATAAATGCGATTATAGATTTCTTTACAGATGAACACAAAGAGAACAAAGTGTGGAGGATAAAGGAGGTGACACACACAGGACGGAGCGCCACCTAAACACACTCAAACATTTACACAACAACTCAGGAGAAGATGTCAAAGTCCCGCCCACAATGTTTGACTGACAGCTGATCTGTGTGCAGTGAAGAAACGCCACAACAATCAGCTGTCAGCAACAAACATGGAGACCAAACACAGAGTTTAACCCTTAAATGACTTCTGACTATTTGACTTGACACAACTCAGCAGTGGAATCAAGACAAAGCCGTAGTCCAACATGGAGAGGCTGAGTGAATGTGGTCTGGACTCTGTGGAGGAGAGTCATGGTTTCAGAGATGCTGTAGAAGGACAGAATACCTGCACTGTGATCCAGGTACACTCCTACTCTGGAGGACTGAGGACCTGAGACACGAGTTTCGACTTTGTTGTGATAAAACTTATAACTGTCATTGTCACATCTTAACATCCAAGATTTCTCATTGCATCCAAATAAACATTCTTCCCACCCTGCTCGTCTGATATTCTTGTATGCGACTGCTACATAAACTGCCCCTCTCCACTCCACCTCCCAGTAACAACGTCCAGTCAGACTCTCTCTACTCAGGACCTGACAACATCCAGTGAATCTGTCTGGGTGATCAGAATAAGACTGTTGTTGTCTCATTACTGTCACTTTCCTGTTCCCCTCAGATAATAACAGCGCTATGAATGCTGTGTTTGGATCCAGGGTGATGTGACGTGAATATCTGAAGAACTCAGCTCTGGTCTTGGGCTCTGGTTGTGGCAGTGAAACATCCACTTCAGTCCCTGTCAGTGAGACGTTTGTCCATGTGTCCCTCAGAGCGTCCTGTAGTTTATCTCTGACTCCTGACACAGCCGCTGTCACGTCCTCAAAGTAGCGGAGAGGACGGATGTTGATGCTGGATGAGTGTGTGGCTTCACTGAGTGCTGACAGTGAGGGGTAGTTGTGTAGAAACTGGGTGTGATCCTCTGTGTGTGAGAGCTGCTTCAGCTCAGCGTCTTTCCTCTTCAGCTCAGTGATCTCCTGCTCCAGCTTCTCCTGAAGCTCTTTGACTCGACTCACTTCAGTTTCCTGCTGCCATCTGAGCTGCTGCTTCACATCAGAGCGTCTTTTCTCCATGAGACGGATCAGCTCAGTGAAGATCTTCTCACTGTGCTCCACTGCTTTATCAGCAGAGCGACTGATAGCCTCCACCTCCTGTTGGAGCAGCTTCACACCTTTCTCTGTGTCCTGGATTCTCTGCTGGATGTTTTGTCGACTCCTCCAGCTCTCTCTGCCTCTCAGTCCTTTCTGCTGCAGCTGACACTGTGTCGTGGCCTTTATGTTCCTCCACAGAGCAGAGATAACAGATACACTGCTGATCAGTGCGGCAGAACATCTTCATCACCTCATCATGACGAGCAGATGTTCTCCTGCAGCTTCTTGGAGGGCTCCACCAGCTTGTGTTTCTTGAATGGAGCCGACTCACGATGAGGCTGGAGGTGTTTCTCACAGTAAGAGGCCACACACTGCAGACAGGACTTGAAGGCTTTCAGTTTCCTCCCAGTGCAGACATCACAGGCCACATCTTCAGCTCCAGCATAGCAGTGATCAGCAGGAGCAGCTTGGAGTCCAGTCTTCTTCAGTTCCTCCACTAAATCTGCTAACATGGTGTTTTTCCTCAGGACAGGCCTCGGTGTGAAGCTCTGCCTACACTGAGGGCAGCTGTAGATTCTCTTCTCATCCTCTCCATCCCAGAAGCTTTGAATACAGTTGATGCAGTAGCTGTGTCCACAGGGAAGAGTCCCCGGATCCTTCAGTAGATCCAGACAGATGGAACAAGAGAAGGTTTCTTGGTCCAGCTCAACTCCTTTCTGCGCCATTTCACCTCGTGGCAGTGACTGTGTGAGTTTCACTCTCTGAGAAGAGAAACTAGTTTGAGCTCTGATCTAACCATCATGTGTTCCTGCAGTGAATGGAGTCTGTCAGCTCTCTCACGTCACCACCGTGTTGGTTACACACTGTAGATCTGAAGGGGAGGGAACAAGGAAATGTGTGGACAGAGTGGAGCTGGCTGTGTGTGTGAGAGCAGGAAGAGGAGGGAGGGCTCATCAAGCGCTGAGTCATTCCAGGAAGAGGAGGAGCACTTTGAGTTTGAACTTTGTATCCTCGTCTAAAACCTGCTCCCTGTTTGAAAAGTTTTTAGTTGTAAAATATGTCTTGGCTCCTCAGGTTTTGGTGATGGCTCCATATTTCTCTGAGTCCTCCTCAAATTCTGTCACATTTTCTTCTGCTGGTTAAACACAGTTGACTGACAACAGGAAGTTACCAAAGTAAACTGTCATAAAACGCTTCAGTAGCTGTTTAATAATCTTGTCACATATTTAATGATCTACTTTGAAGCATTTGTGACAAAACATTTCAGTTTCAGAATATCATCCTGAACCAAAGCAGCATTTCAAGCTTCAGATGGTTGAAACAAATATCAAGTAAGTTATTTGTTGCAAGTGTGAATCCAGGAGACGAATGAACCAGATCAGCTGATTCAGCACTTCAGCTGTTGATTGATATGAATTAATATTTGTTTGTTTTTTGCCTTTGACAATATTTTTAGTTTTCCACAGCTGATTTAAAGATATCACAGTCAAACTTTTTATTTTCATGATTAGCTTAAAACTATCAAAGCTTTGTAGAGACAGTTGTTGATATTAAATGATCACCTTGAAAAAAAAAATACTGTGTGGTGTTTATTAGTTGAAATAAAGGAGGTGTTCTCTGCAGCAGTGGTGTGAGGAGAGTGTGTTTAATAAATGTAGGTGAAACCAGGAGCTTCTTTAATCAGCAACACACCAGACGCTCCTGATAAACACACGGTACCATTTTCCTCAGTGCAGCGTCACAAGAACCAACCAGAAAAGAGACAAAACTCAGACACTTCATCAGAAATTATGGACAATAAATAAAAGGTTTGTGGACATTGCAGCAGGTGCAACAAGAATTATTCGTCCACATAAATTTAACAGCGTGACACTTCAGATAGATAGAATCAGCAGATGGAGTAAACATCATGAGGCAATAGGAGAGATGTATAAACAATAAAAACTCCACACACACACACACACACACCCCCCTACACACACTACTCCGTTGCATGCAGCACAGTGGTTGATGTCCCTCTCTGTACAGTTAGATAAATCAGCGTGTGCGTTTTCCGCACCTGTCTGAACATCATCCTGTGAATCTCGCGCACCATCAAGCCCTCCACTATCTGTTCCAGGTTCATCTCTGCTGCTCCTCAAATGTTTCCAACACGTAGAGCTGAGTGAGACGCTGCAGTCACATCAGGGATTATTGTCACAGACTGCAGGAAGTCCTCACACACCTCGGGCCAGATCCAGCAGGTACCTGTTAGTGTGGGACATCTTAGGTGTGCTTGATTTGGGTCACACGGTGTGCTGGCTGGGTGGAGCATAAATAAGTGAAATATTATAACAAAAAGCAATCACAGGATGTACCTGGGTAAATCTGAATACATACATTGTCTGCTGGCGACACCTAGTGGACATTTTGCTCAAGACCAACAAATATTCAAACAATAAATTTAACTTTAATGACTTCTGAAGACACAAATTATTGTCTGCATCAAAATTTATTTTATGTTCATGTACACATGAAAAAGATACCAAATATTATTATTACAGAAACTGAAGCTCAAAAATAAATAAATGACATTCAGGACAAGGAGCCAAATGAATTAACTGTTCATTCAACTCCAAATGGTTTTATGACTTGATTCTAAAAATGTTTTTGAAGTATTAAGAAAGTTCATCTTCTCTGTTTTGAAATAAAACTTTAGTAAGTTTTAAGGGTCCGACATCACGAGACTCACATTTTCAGCTCAAGTTCAAGTTCAAGAAATACAGGTGTTTTGTCTTCGCTCAGTGCCCAGTGTGGAGGTGAGCCTCAGAAAGGGCCCTGCGTGGAGGTGAACCTAAGAGAAGGGCCCATCGTGGAGGTGAATGTAAGAGAAGGGCCTGGCATGTAGAGGAACCTCAGAGAGGGGCCAGATGTGGAGGTGAGCCTCAGAAAGGGCCCATGGTGGAGGTGAACCTAAGAGAAGGGTCCAGCATGGAGGTGAACCTCAGAGAGAGGCCCAGCATGGAGGTGAACCTCAGAGAGAGGCCCCGCATGGAGGTGAACCTCAGAGAGAGGCCCCGCATGGAGGTGAACCCCAGAGAGAGGCCCAGCATGGAGGTGAACCTCAGAGAGAGGCCCCGCGTGTAAATGAACCTCATTGAAGGGCCAGATGTGGAGGTGAGCCTCAGAGAGAGGCCCAGCATGGAGGTGAACCCCAGAGAGAGGCCCAGCATGGAGGTGAACCTCAGAGAGAGGCCCAGCATGGAGGTGAACCTCAGAGAGAGGCCCCGCATGGAGGTGAACCCCAGAGAGAGGCCCAGCATGGAGGTGAACCTCAGAGAGAGGCCCCGCGTGTAAATGAACCTCACTGAAGGGCCAGATGTGGAGGTGAGCCTCAGCAAGGGCCCAGCGTGGAGGTGAACCTAAGAGAAGGGGCCATCGTGGAGGTGAATGTAAGAGAAGGGCCCGGCATGGAGGTGAACCTTAGAGAAGGGCCTAAGCATGTAAATGAACCTCTGTGAAGGGCCAGATGTGGAGGTGAGCCTAAGAGAAGGGCCCAGCATGGAGGTGAACCTAAGAGAAGGGCCCAGCACGGAGGTGAATGTAAGAGAAGGGCCCAGCATGGAGGCGAACCTCAGAGAAAGGCCCATCGTGGAGGTGAATGTAAGAGAAGGGCCCAGCATGGAGGTGAACCTCAGTGATGAGCCAGATGTGGAGGTGAATGTAAGAGAAGGGCCCATCGTGGAGGTGAACCTAAGAGAAGGGCCCGGCGGCAGGCTCGGGGATGTTGGTGGCGTGCATGTCGCGCGTCATGTTGGACTTCTCTTTGAGTTTGGCCTGCAGCAGCGTGTGCTCCACGACGCCGATCCTCACGTCCATCTGAACGATCTCCTGCTTCAACTTGGTCAAACTCTGCTTGATCTTCACTACCGGAGCTGAAGGACGAACACAGACAGACGGTCAGCACCAAATACAGACACTTCATTTCCACGAGCTCGACTCAGAGACAGAGATTCAGTCACAGTATCACCTCCATCAGACATGCTGCTGCCTTTCTCCTCCATCTCCTGCTTCACCTTCTCCAGCTCCTCACTGATCTGAAACACAGACACACACAGAAAAGCTCACAAACTACCTGGCAGTGAGAATTCATTGGAGCTCAGTTTTACTGGAATACCTGAGAAAAGGATGAAATCCAGCCAGTTGTGATAGTTCGAAATGAATCATTTTTCCTGCTCATAACTCTGATTCTTTAACAGCATTTATTCTCTGGCTATTTTTTAATCCGTTTACATGTTCTAATAAGTGTTTTATTTCTTCATTTCTCTACTCAGGACCTTTCTGCTTCTTTATTTCTCTCATCATCATTCACTATTACTCAAAGACACTTTATTTCACTCTGAATGCAGATTTAAGGCCCCAACACGTCTTTTTGTTACTGACTACATATAACTTACTATAAACTACATTCATATTTATCACTGAATAATAATATGTTGTGTGTTTGTCATCTTATTTTCCTGTTGTTTGCATCCATCACAGTTTGTACCATTAAATGTAATGCACACAAGCTCAGCGGTGGTATATGTGATTCAAGGTACTTGTACTTTAAACTGTACTTCAGGAAGTTTCCCTGTCCGCTGAGAACAGGTGAGAAGGTAGGAAATAACAGGAAACCCAAAGACAGAGAGGTTTATTGGCTGCTGCAGTGTCGTCTGTTCAAACTCTCTGAGGACCGTAGAGTGATGTAAAAATGTGTGATGTGTTCACTGACCTCTGCCAGGACTCTGGTCCTCTCAGTCACTCCTCCACTGGCCTGCTGGTAGCGCTCCTTTGCCTGGTGGAGAACACAGCTTCGTCACCACTTTTCTCCACTGTTTCTTCCCCAAACATCAAATTATTTATATTTCCACAGTGTGACCGCATGTGCAAGAGGTCACACAGCCGGTCTTAAAACCTCTTAATCCAAAGACTGTATTAAGTATTAAGTTGCCAAACAGTTCTGGTGTTTACCTCGCTGAGTTTGGCCTGAGCGCTGCGGTACTCCTGGATCAGATGCTCCAGCTGGTTGTTGATGTATTTCTCTCTGCTGCTCACCTTCTCAAGAGTCTTACCAATGTCCTCCTGCAGTTTGTCCAAGTAGCTCTGCGGGGACATGAGAGGACGCAGCACAGGAGAGGATATTATGGAGGATGTTTTCAGCGTCTTTTAAGAACAATCCTGCTGTCGTTTTCACTTTCAGGAGTTAAACGTGTTAATCAGTTAAGTTTCTGACTGAAGAAATATTTTTCTTCTGTGGGTGTCAGGTGGTTAACAGGAGGCTCAGTGTAACATGATGCAGAGCTGATATTAGAAACACTCCAGCTGCAGAGGATCTCAAATCTTCTCAAAGTGAGCAAATGAAGCGAAAGCTAAACATCTAGTGATGGTAGCTTCATGGTATCAGGTGGAGGCTGACAGGTGTGGTGTTGTTACATCAGCTGTTTTCCCCCAAAAGATCAGGGTGAAGACAAACAAGTCGACTGAGCACATGCACTGTCTCACCTGTGTGATTTATTTCCATCACCTCTCACAGCTTGTATTGTTACATCAGAGTCGTACGTTTAAAAACAGGCTCGAGACACAACAGTGCCTCTGTCATTCTGGATCATTAGGATCTTTCTAGCCAAAACAATGCAGCTCAATAACATTCCTCACAGGAAGTTAATGTAAGGAGTTCATTCTAAACACGTGTGCGATGAAAACATGAATACCTGCTGCAGTGTATTGATGGTGTTTTAACAGAAGTAGCACTGCTGTATCACCTGTGTACGTAGTAAAAGGGTGTCACACAGCATTGTGAGAGGGTAAATATTATAAAGTGTGCAGGAAACAGCAGGTGGAGCCAAACACACACACACACACACACACACACACACACACACACACACACACACACACACACACACACACACACACACACAGACCTCAGCTCAACAGTCATCGCTGCTGTTATTACTGAACCAGGTCAGTGAACGCACCTTGGTCTCTTTGAGTGAGGACTTGATCCCGTCTCTGTGTTGATGCATCTGGTCCACGTGGATCCTCCAGTCCTGCAGACGGACACACAGACCAGAGACCAGACAAAAACAACTCAGACAGCAGCGACACAACAGAGAGCATGCTGGGAAACCACAGCAGCTGTCTCAGTTTGCCTACAAAGGTTGCTCTTTCAGTCCTTCAAACTGTATATTTCACACTGAGCTTCGTGATGTTAATATCTACCACATTATTTCATTTTACTACCCACATAATATCTATCAGTATTACTGTCATAATAATAATCATTATCTGCAGTAATACGTAATGCTTCCACACATTTTCATGAACAAAACTTCAGAACTTTCCCACAAATTTTTAAGGAACTATAATAAATGTTAACGGCCAGCTGGCACACGTGGAGGGAGAGACGGAACATGGGGGGAAAACAAATGAAGAAAGTTCAAGTTGAAGAGTAAAGTCTGGACAGAGATACCTGCCTGCTGCTTTTTATCTCAGTCTCAGTTTCCTTCTCAGTGAATAAAATGTATTAATGACCTAGAATTACTGCCTCACAGTCAATTGCACTTCCAGTTGATATTAATGTCTGTGGAAACATGGATGCTTCACACACATCCTCCCCACAGCAGCACAGACGACCTGTACAATCAGCACAGTCTCAACATTCAGGCCTAATCCACACAAACCTGTGTACTTCTGAAACCGAAGGTTTTCAAGCTCCGGTTTCGAAAAAAAGTGGTGTGATAAAAAAAAATATGATAGAAATCCAACCAGCTGGGTCGGACGTCCGTTGGCAGGCCCGTCACTGCTTTCGTGGTAGTGTAGTTGGGGTAGCTAGCAACAGGGGCAGCCTCCTTCGTTGGTCATTAGGTCGAGCAGCTGGATATGCCAAAGAGAGCAGACAGCACGCTCACAAATAAAGTTAGCACCAGCATGTTTGTTTGGTCTGCCATTTCACATACTGACCTATTTACCGTTGCTCTGACGTCAAACAATGGAGACAGGTAATAAAATACTGTGGTTATCCTATCCACACGCAACCGCTGGCACCGGAGTCTTCCAGAAACCTCACCCTGGACTCCAGTTTCAAAGAAACGTGGTTTCGGGGGCCCACAAGTGTGGCTGCGTGTGGCCAAACAGCCAAACTGCATAGAATAATACACGGTTTCAGAAGTACGCGGGTCCGTTTGGACTAGGCCTCAGTATCTGAGCAAATGCCTCCTCCTCTGTTCCTAATATATGATGTCAAGTAATGGACAGGAAAGTGTTCTGGCAGAACATCATGATGTCACGGTGAAGGTGACCTTTGACATTTTGGATATAAAGTGTTATCACTCCATAGTTATATTATATCCTTATTAGACATTTGTGAAATATTGTCATAATCAGTGTAAGAATTTGTTTGTTTTGTGACAGTCACAAAACAAACAAATTCGTCCACCAAACTCTCATCAGTTCATTGTTGAGTCCAAGTGAACATTTGTGCCAAATCTGAAATTCCCTCGAGGCGTTTTTAAGGTATCACATTTGCAAGAATGGGATGGACGTACGTACGTAGAGACAACCCGAAATCATAACACCTCTGACCATGGCTATCACCAGCACGTAGGCACAATAAAACACACACACTCTAACTTCTTACAGTGTACTAATGGCTGTCTGTCAATGTTGGGGTGTCAGTGAGTGTCTGTTGCCCTTGTCAGTGCGGTGTGTCCCGCACTGTTGCCTCTCAGCCCCGGTTGGCTCATTTTTTTTGGCTGATTCAGCATGATGAAGTTGGTGAATGAAATCACTCTGAAAAACGAAGTGAGGAAAGTAAACAAACAGCTAAATGTAAGAGGAAATTAGATCAAAACAAACATGTTTCAAAAGGTCAGATTATTTTTTTTCAGCCACTGGGCTCTTCGGCAGAAATGTTTCATGATGGGTTGCGTTCTAGTTCACTGATGCACAGTAAATTCACTCTGTTCTTTCAACATTGCTTTAAATGTGTTAACTGGCTTAGTCACATCAAGACGGTCTTCCAGTCTCCCTTTTTGACTGACGAATAAAGACTACCGCCATCTGCTGGTGTGGAGTTATTTCCTCTCACCCAGGTGCAGAATCAACATGCTGGTTGGCTGCTGGCTGGAGTCTTTGCGGTGTGTTCATGTGCAACTTTTTGGCTGAGACATGGCAACGTCAGGCGATGCAACAGGGGGCTTCGTTGCCACTAGTTCTCTGAAGCCGGTCTGGTGTGCCTGGGCCTTAACACAACTGTGTGTCAGCAAAGTAATGCAGACTCAACACTGTAAATAGTTGGTGTGATTTGAATCACAACATCCTGATTTTCCAGCAATGCAAAGGCCCTTCAAAAATCACTGATGAAGCTCACATTTAGCAAAGTTTGGCAGTATTGATCTCGGTATTTATGACTGACTGTTCATCAGGCAACACAATGGCTGGATCTCATCTCTTTACTTCCTCCCACACCTCACACTGACACACACAACTGGCACAGTCAGAGAGAGGAAAACAGAAATGTCTTGATTAGATACATTAGAAAAAAAACAAACTCAACCATAGCTGCTGCTCGTCAGTGGGTGTTTCTGAACACTTTTTAATGTCTGCTTTTTAGCCAGCTCTATATTTGGAAGACATGGAAAACAAGGGAAAGCTGTACACACGTTGGGATCTAGCCAAAAACTACAAAACCGACTTACACCGATCCTGCATCAGGCTCAGAGTGATGCACTGAACAGAATCATCTTTGAGATAAAGGTGGTGCTCAGGTGAGTGTGTACCTTGTTGTCTGTCCTGATGGTGACTTTGAGTTGTGGCAGGACTCTCTCCACCTCCAGGTTCCACTCTGCGGCATCAACCGTCGACTCCAGAATCTCATCTGGTTTGGAGGACGGTTCAGCTTCCTGTCAAGGAACAAACAACACGACGTGTTTCATCACAAAATGTGACATAATTCAAATGCACACACCAAAAAGTCACTTGAGAGTCTCTGAAGGTAACACATTTCCAGGTTAACTTACTGTGTGAGTGGTTCGTAACTTCAGAGCCTCCAGGTCCATCACGTTCTCCTCCTCATCATCAGGCTCCTCCTGAGATCACACACACACAAATAACTTCACTCAGCAGCTTTCATAGCAAGGCCCCAACAAGCTTTAAAGACTGTGGTAGTGACTGATTGTCAAGTGTTGAAAACAGGAAGTGAATACTTAATCAGGTTTATTTGTAGTGGATTTAAATGAATGTTTTGGTTAATTTTAAACATTTTTTTTTAGTTTTTAATTTTTTTTTGTAAACAGTGAAAGATATCAACAAAATCATTTACTAGACATTTTTACCATGAGCCGAATTATCCGCAGAGGTTTTCCTTTCCAAATCAAAATGACAGTGATTTAAACTGGTAAAAAACACACCAAATAATTCAGTTTCACGTTACAAATCCATGTTTTTCCGACGCAATTTGTCGCTGCGGACAGCTAGTCCAGCACCTGCTTTATGTGTGGTCGGCTTTATTCTCCACTAACATAACATCCAGGAAACCGGGCACCGAATTATCTGCAGAGGCCTCTTCCTCTCAAACACACATTCAGGCCTCGTTGTGTGCATATGCAATGTTTATAGATGAGAAGCCTGGTGATTTAAACTGCTAGAGACATTGAATAAAGCAGTTACACGTTACAAACCAGTGTAACTCCGGTGCTGCTCATTGTTTCTAGCAGCAGTAGCCGACCTGAAAACGTGAATGGTCCCATTTGCCACCAGGGTTTGGTTTGTCTGTTTTGGGCGACTGTGGATAAACCATAAACGGAGACTCGCTCCCTATAAATGGCTCATTCTAAGAAAACACGAAAACACAACAATTGTTATCTAAAGTTCATTATACACAACAGAAAACATATTTATTATATTATATTTAATTCTGGCTAATATATTCCCCTAAATCTTACACACTGAAACTTTAATAAAAATGAATGACTGATGATTTTGAATGCTTGACTTTCAGGGGTCAGCCCCAATTTTATCTGACCCTTTTAATGTGCTGAACTTTTAAGTATGTACTAATGAATTCTGAAGGAGGTGCGGAGTTCCCTTGTGTAAGCACAGTCATTATAAACATTCATTTGGCCCCCTGACAGTTAAACTGATTAATGGGTAACTCCTGGAGGACAGACAGAGGGGTCGGGCGGCTCACAGATAACTGCAGATTCTGTCACCTATTGTGTGTTTGCTTGTAATGTACATGCTGAGGTGTGTATGTGTTGAGACGTATGCCTTTGACTGTTTGAATTATTTAACAGAGTGAGTGACTTGTGACTAATTGGCTTGGTTGTTTTATCTCAGGCTGGTGTTTGCACATGTTTTATTGTGATGTTTGCTTTGATGCAGCAATTCCCTTAATCAAAGACTGTTTTTTTTTCTAATGTGACCTTAATCTGAATAAGCGTTACATCGAGATGTGTGACCTGCCAGATTCTGTGACACTGTTTGTCAACTCACCTATATTCTCGCATGAGACGGGCATATAATTCAAAGGTGTTGACATAATTAGTGGTCCCTTCTTTCATTGATCTATTTGCTTTCTGTTAGAGCTTGTACCTGTTAGAAAGTATTTTAACACAGTCACAGACAGGGTGAAGCATGTTTTTTTCCTACAGTAGTTCCAATTGAGTCTCGAATGATAGAGCAAGTAAATCAGTATGGATTTAAAAATCCAATGTGTGTATGATTCTGGGGCATATGATAATATAATATCAGCAGTATATTTTCTTCAGTGTATAATCACCTGAAAATAATAATCACTGTGTTTTTGTCGCCTTAGAATGAACGGTTTATCTACATAGCGAGCGGATCTTACTTTTTGGATACCACCATGTTCACTGCCATGTTGCTGCAGTAGCCCACAACACACAAACCTCCTGAACAATGAACACCGAAGGAATTCTAACCAGAAGTTTGAGCTGGTTGCAGTCTGCAATCCTCACCACTAGATGCCAGTAGATGCCATTAAATTCCCCTAAATCTAACATCACCTTTAAAGAGGTAAACATTTGGAAGTAACAAACACTTAAGATGAGGAGTTCTGTGTTTACAATTAAATTAAGCTGGGACACCTACGATCATCTCCTCTTCTACTTTGCTGAGTGTAAGCTCTGCATCGTCCTCTATCACAGACTCTTCTTCTGTGGTTTCTGTTGGGTAGTTTGGTCTGGAGGGAAGGAAAAGAACAGGAAGTCAAAAGCCGGAGCATGATCGGCTTCTCCTTGATTAAAAAAGCAAATAGTGTATTCACGTTCAGTATAATTGGCACAGATACACTGCATGACCCTGCGCCCTCACATTTAAAGCTAAATATCACGATGTGACCTGAAAATGTGCAAATCATAATTGTGAAGACTTTGAGAAGGAATCCAGCAGGTGAGGAAAAGTAACAAGCAACGGAAGTACAAGGAAATGGAAACGAATGAGAGTTAAAGAGTAAGACAGAAGAGATTTGAGTTGTTTTAGAGAGGTGAACAGAGGAGAAATATTTGAGTACCTTTTGAAGGAGAACCCCCTCTTCCTCAGAGCCTCCTCAGCCAGTCGGTCCAACACAAAGCAGACGTATTCGCCGGAACCGGATTTCAGTTTGGAGGGCGGGAAATCCACCTTAACACCCTGACAGACACAGTCACGAGTCAAATAAGTCCCCAGCACTCTCAAACTTGTGAGTTCTTACTGTGTAACAGCAGCTAACAATGAGGAGTCTGAGTCGACTGAGTTTGAGGTCAGGATCAAAAGCACTTTGAAATATTTTATTCATTGTTACATATTTCATTCATCTGTTTTATTCACTACTCGTCTGTCAAGTTACCGGGCGTCTGCACGTTTTATCAAGGATAAATGTGGAACTTTTGAACTTTTTCAGACCTTTTTATTCTGAGCTCCAAGAAGCAGACACTCAATTACACAAGGGAAAAGTGAAAAGCGAGTGGAAGCTGTTAGAAAGAGTGTCTGTGTGTCTGTGTTGATATTTGATTTCTGGAATATATGATCACTAAATTTACTGGTTGTCTGCGTATGAAGACTTTTGAAGGCACTTTCACGCCAGTCAGGATGAAATCTGGTACAAAATGAAAGCTGCTCACCCTATCACAACACATTTTGGTTGATTGGTAACTGAAAGGAAAATGCAACATTTGAACAGCATACACTGCACACTTCAGAGCTTTGACTCTGAGTAGCGACGGCGCTTTAACTACAGCCACTTTGCGTCACAACTAGGGTTGCAGCAATATACCAGTTGCAAGATATATCATGATATATAAGTTGATGGTTATCATACTGTGTACATTTGCTTATCTACAATACTGGAAAAATAAAAAGCAACTAGACGGAGAATCTCCCCTTTAATTTAGTTATTTTCAAAAGGGAGGCTTTATACACATACTTCAATTAACAGAACGGTTTCAAATTTCAATTATAGTAATATAACGTTTGTTCAACCAACAATAACCCTTCCTTTTTAAGGATCTGACTGATGATAAGATAAATACTTAAATACCATGATACCGCGATATTCTCTGAGACAGTTATCGTACCGTGAAAATCTCATACCGTTGCAACCCTATTCACAACACACAGATCTGAGGGTTGAGCATTGCTTACAAAAGCCCTGAGCTCTGCCAGGATGTTGGACACGGTGGCGTTGGGTTCGTCGTACTCCTGAGGCTCAGTGAACGGCCTCCCTGCCTCGTTGATGAGCCATGCTGCAATGATGGTGAACATGTAGAACTGCTCGCCCGAGTTGAATGCCAGATACGGACTGGAGACAAAGTAATGTCTGATGAGGGGAAAACAGAGAAGAAAGATGGGGAAGTGAATTTCTGCAGTAAGTGGTCTTTTTTTTTTATTTCTGCTTGTTTACAAGGCCCTAAGGTTCCTAAATATATTTCCAATGGGGATGCATGATATTGGATTTTTTTGCCAATACCTGATATGCCGATATGTAACAACTCATTTGACCGATATCGATATATCCACCCCCCACCCCCCTGCAAATGCTGCACAACAGCTTCCCTTGGGATAAACAAAGCTCTGCACCCTTATCTTTAAAGTTCGAACGCTCCCTAAAATGTCCCACAAGGTTTGTGCTGTATCTTAAAATAATAGTTTTAAATTTAAAGTAATAAATAATAAAGTTGAAATAAAATAAATTATGATAATTAAACACACAGGGAACATGATGTGCAAATATACAGTATGTACACAACATGTAAACAGACCCAAAATGATTTTCTGAATCTGACATTTAATTTTCATAATTTGTCAAAAAAAAAAAAAATTTTTTAAAAAGTAAAACATATAGAACTTTATGGGTCTTCAAATCTGTCCATATCTGTTGTATACGTATTAGGGATGCACTATGGATTTTTTGGCTATATGGCTTCAGCGATATGCCAATAAATAACAACTTATATGGCCAATAACCAATACCGATTAATAACAAAGTATGAAAATTAAATGTCAGATTGAGAAAATCATTTTGGGTCTGTTTACATGTCGTGTACATACTGTATATTTGCATACTATTTTCCCTGTGTGTTTAATTATTATATTTTTTTAATTTCAACTTCAGCATTCATTACTTTAGTAAGTAAAATAATTAAAAACTATCATTTTAAGATCATTTTACAGCACAAAACTTGTGGGACATTTTATTAAGGAGCGTTCAAACTTTAAAGATAAGGGTATAGAGCTTTTTTATCCCACGGGAAGCTGTTGTGCTGCAGTTGCAGTGCAAAGTAGGAAGAGTTGAATATAATATAAATAAATACACATATATATATAAATAAAAGACCAATAAAGTGGAAATACAAATATACACAGTAACAGAAAATATAAACAGGTTTAACAGAGAGTATTATAGATATGTTTAGGGATGCATGATAATATCAGCACGTCATCAGTATCGGCCAATAACGGCTTCAATATAAATCAGAATCGGCCAACATGCTTTTTCTTAATTTGCACAATGAATGAATTTTACATAAAAAGCATTTTATATCATGTCTCCATCTGCTGGTGGGCTGTCTTAAGAGTATGCATGTAGAATATGTTGTTAATTCCACTACAGAAGAGACTTGATGATCACTAAAATAAAAAATTAATAAATCGATATCGGTAGTGATTATCAGCCAAATAAGTTGCTATATATCGGCACATCGGATATTGGCCAAAAATCCAATATCGTGCACCCTAATTAATTTAAAAAGTGGGCTTTGTTTCACTACTACTCATGTTAAATCTCATCAGTGACAAAACCACACTTGTAACTGGGACAGTGTGTAACTCATTAGGTGACAAGTGCAGGTGATACTCTGGTGAAATAAATAACTGTAATCAAACAGTAACATTTGCAGGGATCTGGAGCACACATTACTAAACGAACATCACTTCGACACCTGTGAGATTATAAAGCTTTAGCTAGACAGTGACTTCCACGTGTTACTGTGAAGTTATGTCTCACCTGGACAGATTTTTCATGTTGTGTTTGGCCAGAACTTCCTCCTCATAATTCAACACCTTCAACTTTTCCAGCAAACACTCCATCACCACAAACACCTGATGAACTGCTCCGGGACCGCGGTCATCTTCATCTCCTCGTCTACCGTCATCCGCCATTATCTGTCCTTTTTACCCGCCACCAGTCATATCACTAAACGTTTAAATAATCAAATTCTTTTGACTCACTTCAGCCAGCTAGCCTGTGCTAGCCTGCTAGCAGTGAGCTGAGTTTGTTTGGCTTCCTCTCTGTTGTCAGGCAACCGACAGCTAACGCTAGCTGGCTAAGTAGCTAACGTTAGCTGCTAGCGAAATCATGTTTACGATATTAATTCAGAGTCGTCATGTATCAAAGTCAAAGATTGTATCGGTTAAAAGGATATCTACAGGCCAGAAACTTAAAAAGCGACAACGGAGAAGTTTGCAGCACTAAAATCGTCTGACGCCACTCACTGTTAGCTCTGTTAGCTTTTCTTTTTCAACACCAGCGTCAATGGTTTCCGCTGTGACCTTCAGAATAAAAGCGTTCTGGCTGTAGCTTTGCTGTCAAGGCTTTCAAATTAAAAGACACCGACGATATTACATTTTCAGAAAGGAGGCGATCAAAGATGAAATTTATTTCTGTATTAATTTAGGGCTGTTGAAAAATCACTTCTTCAAGGAAGATGTTCATTAATCATTGGCAAATCGGCATTTTTTATGTTATATTTTAATACTGTCCTTTATGTGTATTTTCTCATATTATTATGTAAAGCACTTTGAGTTGCACTTGCTGTATGGACTGTGCTATATAAATAAAGCTATTATCATCATTTTTATTATGTGTCACACAAATTTGGAAACCTAGTGATAATTTCTTATTTTCACAGTTTCTTGGTATGATAAACTGTGCCATTTTAGAAAAGAAAGAAAAAGAAAACATACCTTAAATCCCACTGGCAGGTTTTAGAGGTATTCAAAATAAAATAAAAATAAATAAATAAAACACAACCATTTAAAGTCGTATGCCCCTCCTCTAAGCCAAAATAAAAACCTGCGTCCCTCCCTGTGCTGTTTTGCACCACCCCCTTCCCCTCCTTTAATAATGAACAGTCCCTCAGTATTTTCATTTTTGTGCTTCTTTACAGGCTTCTTAAATTCCAAAACATTTACAAGTGAAATATTTATTTCACCAGCTTGTATGTATCTAACAGTTGGTTGCAGTATGTTAAGGTTAATAATCTGAGATTTTACGAACAGAAACATAATCACTGTTATAAACTGACTGTGCACAAAGTGGTCAAGATTTATCACCTGAGTCAACCAGTTACTGCGCCTGTCTCAATTTCCAAATGATGCAAAACAAAAAAACGACAAGAAGAAAGGTGCCCATTGTGCTGCATGATTACTACTTTTACTTTTATAGTTTAATTTATGTTCTTTTACAGAAATAAGCAGGACATCACCCGCAGTAAAGCTTCTTTAAATGACATCATTACCACAACATGGATAAAGACTCTGGGTGCTCTCTGATAATGACTAAAGAGTGGTGTTTTGTGCTTCATTTGGTGCTTCAGATAAGTGAGAGCTGATCACACCGAGATAAGTTCTCCATTTTACTGCTGATAAATGCTCATATATCTTTGTCACTCTCTCATCTCTTCCATACATAATATATATTCAACCTCAACACAACCTTGTTACTTTATCTAGTGAAGCATGATACACACAGCCTCCACCTGCATACACACACACACACACACACACACACACACACACACACACACACACACACACACACACACAGTATATGTGTGAATAATTCATATCTCTACCCCCCTCCCCCTGTGGTGCAGCAGGCAGTGGAGGGAGGGGTGTTTGTTTAATCTGCATGCTGCTCCCTGCCTGTCTGTGAGCACACAGGTGGAGCTCCCCGGTGACTGTGTTTGACTGACAGACCTGCTGACTGCCTGCTGCATCGCTGATGACGCTCAGCGAGCTGCATCCACAGACAGCTTTGACTCACCACTGACTCAGCTGAGAAATGTAATCGTACAAACACAACATGGAGGTGTGGGAGTGATTCAAACATATTACAGAACATTTGGGGGAATATGTCTGTTTACCATCTTCACCAGAGTCAGATGTTTCAGATGCTGTGTGTCCAGTACAGAGACAAGTACAGGACATGTTTAACCTAGTTTAGCACAAAGACTGGGACTCAAAAGAGCAAAAAAAAAAATACACCTTCCAACAACAAACAACAACTCCAACACAGCAGTAAGCTTTGGATCTCTCATGTTGAAGTTCTTTGTGAAACTGTTGTTTGCAATGAAATTCTCTGAAACAGTGCTACGACAAAATGTATTAAAAGAACTAGAATTACAACCTCACAGTTGTGTGCCATGTCAAGTTGCACACAGTTTATGTCAGTAGCCCTTTTTAGATAGGAACTGTGCAAACTTGCAGAAAAGCCCAATCAGTGTTTTTTCAGCATTGGCAGTATAAAAACAAACTCGGGGAGTGCAGCAAAATGCCACCTACCTACTTTTGTTTATACAGAATGTGCCTTTTTCGGGGCAATGGGGGGCGTGAGCAAGTAACAAAACATGTAGCTCAGCGTGTGACGTAAACAGTGACGTGGGAGGGAAGCCGCGGCTGGTCAGTCCTTCGGTGATTCTCTCATAAGTCGGCCCGTCCTTCACCGTCCCCGTCATCTGACGGTTAATGGCCTCTTTGTTTGCGAGGACAAGGAGGGCGCGCAATTCCTCAAGTCACCAACAGCTCCTCCTGTTGCGGAAGGCCGCCTTGGTCTGTTTAAACTAAAAGGGTTCCACCAATATGTCTACCCTACGAGGCGGAAAATTGGGCACCTCGGATCAACTCGCCAATCCGGCTCTGTGTGTCTAAACACTCGCAGCTTGCCGGCAAAACGGCCCAACATTCGCAGAAAATCTGGCAGTGTAAAAGGGGCTAATGAGAGCAGCACAGAAGGGAGCATATCTATGTTTCCAGGGTTCTATGTTGCCCGCTCAACCAAGTGGGAAACATAGAACCCTTTTTGTGTAAGCAGGGAACATAGACGCTTTTTTGCAGGGTTAAGTGGGGAACATAGAACCCTGGAAACATAGGGATGACCCCGCACAGAAGATCTATACAATCAGCACAGTTTCAAGATCAGTGTCACCATTTCAGTGTCTGACCAAATGTCTCCCCTTATGTCTCTGAGTCATGATGTTGAATGATGGCCAGAGAAGGGTATTTGAAGAACATTATGATGTCACAGTGATGCTGACCTTTGACCTTTTGGATATAAACTGTCATCACTTCATCATTTTATCATATTAAACATTTGTGTGATGTTCTGTCATAAGTAGCACATTAAGTCTTGAGTTATGGACAAAAACATGTTTTGTGAGGATACAGTGACCTCGACCTTTGACCTTTGACCATCATAATAAAACGTGTTCCTTCTTGAGTCCAAGTGAAGGTTTGTGCCAAATTTAAAGAAATTCCCTCAAAGCGTTCTTGAGCCTGCGGCCATTTATTTAACTAATCATGTGACTTGTGAAGGTAATTGGTAGCACCAGGACTTATTTAGGGGCTTCATAGGAAATGGGGTGAATACATATGCACAAACCACTTTTCAATTTTTTTAATTTCCAATTTTTTTCAAAACATTTTTTAATTTTGTGTAGCTTCATTACAAAAAAAATCTAAATAAAAACCATTTAAATTACACAAATAGGTAAAATTGTCAAGGGGGATGAATACTTTTGCAAGGCACTGTAATCTGCACAAAAAAACAGAAATTTACAGACTAATCTTTTTTGTCTTGCTTTATTGTTTGGATTAGTAATAAATAATTAATATGGCCAACAAGCAAAAAAACATTAACTTAACAACAATAAATTAATCTAATAGACGTGAAGTTTATTGTTGGAGCAGCTGATCACAGCTCGGCCCAGTAAATGTGGTTTGCAGGAGAAAAGACGTCTAGCTGTCAACTAAAATCAGACTAAATTGTGCTTTTATTATGTAATAACCTTCATTTCAAATGCATTTTAATCACTGCGCTATGATTTCAACACATTCAACAAGTTCAGTCCTTTACATGCATCACATGTTACATGGATTTAACAGTGAGACGTGACTGCAGTGATGGCAGTTCATTCATTTCCACGAACAGTAGGCTTGACACACAAGTACTGTGCAGATGGTTTGTTAGAAAGCGGCTCCAGCTAAAGAAAAAATAAATGAACAAAACAGAGATACATAAATGAAGACAAATGTTTAAAAATGATAAATGAATGTTGGAAGATTTCCATGTTTTCCCTGCCGTTATCAAGAGAATCTGGCCCAGATAATTGTACAGTGAAATTTACATATTGGCCCACTCCTTTCACTTCACACAGAGCCATTTGATTCATTGTTAATATGAAAACTATCACCAAGTTGTCAACCATCCTGCTGCCTGTGAGTGTTCGCTGCAGGCAGCAGCTGTTAATGAATCCTCCTCCAGACGCCCACAAATCAAACCCAGACCTGAGCGAGTCTTTACACAACCTTTGGAGAAAGGAAACTTGGCTTCTTCTCTGCTCCGGTGTGATTACAGGCTCGCTGCAGCCAGACAGTGTGTCAGCCTGTGGCCTGGCCTCCTTTCCTTGGCTTGCCAGTGTTGGATGGAGAGGTAATTGGGAGGAGAGGCAGAGGTGGATCCACGGCTTAACCTGAGTGAGGTGGTAATGAGTGCCGGCTGCCGGGAGGCCTCGCCTGGGGCCCAGCAGGAAGCTTATCAGCCCGCTGGGCGTCATTCAGAAAGGCTATTTATGCCTTTTTGCTCAAAAATAACTGCTATCTGAGAGTCATTATTTCACTGGATATTTTCTAAAAGAGGTGGTAGGTGACGTTTTTACTGTTCTGCAGCATTAAATGACCACGTGGGGGTTGATATGGTTTTCAGGGTAATGAGGAGATATACAGTATGTGGCCCTGTGAGGTATTTCAACCTATCAACATGTGTTTGACAATAAATAACAAAGATTTCTTTTATTTCTCAGGTATATGTCGTGTTCACTATAAACCACCTAAATTAAAGGTGCACTATAGAGTGTAAAGCACGGCCAGTGTTGAGCAGTAACGTGTTACAATAATAATATTACTTTTTCCAGTAACGAGTAGTGTAACTAATTACTAATGAGATTTCAGTGATAATTTTATTACAATCACTCCAAAACCAAACAACTCGTTACAACGTCACTTTTATTATCACATCACTACTGACTTGAAATACAACAGTCACATCAGCTGACTCATTTTAGTAATCGTCGTGCTTCACACGCACGTCATAAAGCAGCAGGCTAGTTGGAAACTGTTACCTTGGCAGCTGGAAATATTCCCATTACTTTGATTCTGTCTGGAGGAAAGATGACAAGAACTCTGTTGCTACAGGTAGTCGGACTAAAACTCTTTCCACTGTGAAAAACATGTCCTCAAACCTTTGCTCTGAAACACCTCGGCTGCTACGACGCACGACACAACAGCGTCGAGCTCCAGGAAATACACCCCACCAAAGGTGATCCCTCCTCGGCTGCAGAGGTCTGCTGTGGTGCTGCACTGGCTACACAACCAAAACTGGATTTTAATCGTGGACAGCTGCAGACACAGAGAAGTGATGAAGCTTGTGGTTGGATATATGGTGGATGAAATGTTGCTCCATTAGTGACTCTCCAGCTTTTGGGCAAATCTTTGGGAAAGGCAACAGAAGACCTCCAGGTAAAGAGAAGCTGTCCAGCCTTAGCTACACTTAACTGTGATGACCCTGACATTCACACAGAGACACACATCTGAATTTTGGGGAGATACGCAGTTACCAATTTTATGGGGTGTAACAGAAAAGTAATATAACGAGTAGTGTAATGAATTACTGTTGGCAGGGAGTAATCAGTAAAGTGATTTATTTACTTTTGAAAAGAGTAATATAAGTAATATTTTACATTTTTAGAGTAATGAGCCCAACACTGGCCATACTCATGGAGTCAACATTAGGGGGTCCCAAATCTAGCCGGGAGTCGTCCCCCTCACCCCAGGAATAAATGGATCATAACCAAGTATTGCAGTTTGCGAATATGCCACAAATGGAAGCTACTGCTGTCTATATAAAATACGCATGCAGCGCAACACAAATGATTGACACTTCACTCAGACCTCATGTGGTCTATCTGACAAATATAACATAATACAGCCATTAATGTTAGCTGAATATGCCTATGAGCCATGTTCTGCTGAACCAAACTGACCTGTGAGCGTGAGTTGAAGGTCATCACATAAAATACTGAGATGGAGCCCGACCAAGTCTGACCATGATATGCCACGTGTATTTTTACTGTCGGCCTGACACAGCTGCCAGGATGTGAAATGACTGTCTAGATTTGGGGGGGGGGGGGGGGGGCATAGTCGTCAGGGCCGGCCCCAGCCATTTTGGTGCCCTAGGCGAGATTGAGATTGAGACCACAATGGTTTCAAGACAAAAAGTGCTGCTGGGGTAGGTGTAAATCATAAAATGTCACAGAACTCACTAATAGTAGTAAAACAGCATTTTTTTATTTAGCCGAATTGCTAATAGGCTATTAGCCAATTTGCAACCCAGTAATCCAGTGTAGACCTAATTCACTTATATATTTCAATATCAATTGAGCTTACTACAGTGTGCTACGATGCCAAGTGGCGCTCACATCTCTGGTGCAAGCCAGTGCAGAAATCTGTTTTTGTGGATAGGTTAGTGTTAGCCATTATCACTGATATTTGTCAGCGAAATTAAATTTCAGCACAAGAAGGAGCAGTTATCCAGATAGCTAGCTATTGGCTTGCCATTCTGTCTCATATCCTTCAATCTGTAACATTATCTGAGTCCAACAGCTATCGTAGCATTATTATGTAGCATTAGCTTTATTGCTACTTAGCTAGTTAGCTGCAACAAATGAAACATCTAACGACGTTACACACAGAGCGGCATTTTAAAGATAATATAAGACAGACGACATACCTCTGTATTGGACTTTCTTTTCCTCCTCCTCCCGCACCTGAAGGCTTGGATCTTTTCATTATTATGAAATGCAGGTAAAATGTAAATATCTGCCTATCTTGACCAGATTTTGACACAGACCCCACTCTCAGTGCGCACAGTACAGGTGCAGGGGCAGGGCAGATGAAAAATTTTGAGGAACAGGGGTTCAACATCCTGTGTTGTTCAGAGGCCGAGGCCCTGACGGACTGATGTTACTCTCTGTGTTGTAAATTAATTGTAAACAGATTATAGATACTGAAACTATCATGTAGCTGGCACATTCATTTAGAGCAGTGAACAGACAGTTTCAGTTAATAGACACCCTACAGCCAGTCAGAATCGAATATTCACCCAGACCATGCTGTAAATATACATTACACAATTGCAATACATCGACAGGCACTTGTTAATTAGCTGCATCAGTTTCTCATTTAGATATTTCTGCTTGTGATCTGTATGATGATTGTCATGATTATTATTGCTGCAGGTTTATTGTATCTTGCAGGCCAGCATTTTCCCATGTGTTTACAGATAGTTATGTTGGGAATGAAAAACATCAGACCAGCTGAACAGAGCAGCTATTAAAGTGAATATTAACTGAAATTAGTTCTACGACGTTTTTCATAAGAATATCAAGATATAAATGAGATTCTATTAAGAGACTATCCACTAATAGATGAATGAATCTATACATATAAGGCTAACTATACAGACCTAGAAAAACTGAAACTAAAAAGCATGGTGGAAAGTGAATTCATTCCATCATATTTTTATTCAATTAATTTATTTTCCATTTTTTTCATCTTCTCTATCGCTGGTGCAACCTGAATTTTGCATGCATCACTGCCACCTGACCACTGATGTATTTTCTTGCATCAAATGCATAACTGCAATACATTGTGGCTGATATACAGCTCTGGAGTGACCATCGTTGTTCACTAGCTCCCTCAGCCCTCAGCAGGTCGATCTCACCAAGTCCACTTCACTTTTTCAGACAGATGGAACGGCGCTTATGATGGCACAGGGACGCCCCCGAGGAGAAGTGCCGAGGGCATGTTGAACGACTAATGAAACGCAGCTGATGTGTCTGTCAGCTTGTTGTAAAGTTTCTCTGCACTCTTGTAGCAAAACAAAAGTTTTTGCAGTTCCGACTGTGGGCTGCTCGAGGTCAGTAAAGGTCAAGGATCTGCTCCTTTAAAGAAGCAAGCGTCGATGTTGCTAACCGTTACTGTTGTGTGAGCACAGATGTGAGATTGGCTCTCAGCTTCATTAGTATTCCACTTCCTCCACCGTCGTGTCAGCGCTCATTTCCCTAACAGAAGGTGTCAGTTCTTTCAAATGCTGGATTTGTCATTTTGGAAAGAAAACACTCTCTTTTTCACAGCTTGATGAGTCATTATGTTCCCCAAAACCGACTGACAGGCGAAGCGATTAGATCCCACACACTGAGAGCTCCATTCACACACAATCTGCATTGACAACATTTCCACAGGTCTGG
This sequence comes from Epinephelus fuscoguttatus, assembly GCF_011397635.1. Lineage (NCBI taxonomy): Eukaryota > Metazoa > Chordata > Actinopteri > Perciformes > Serranidae > Epinephelus > Epinephelus fuscoguttatus. Next base: position 40,337,583 of record NC_064766.1, read on the forward strand.
AGCTGATGTGTGTGAGCAGGGAAGCAGTTCAGTGTGTCGGTCCAACAACAACCCCATTTGCACACTTTTGAGGACACAACCCAGTGTGATGCTTCGTATGGAAGCCAAGAGTTGAGACCACCACCCCCCCAATAGTTTAGCAGTTTTAGAGGATGCACTGGTGCAGCAACAAGTCTGAGACAAAATCACCCCGCAATATAAATCTCCCAACAAAACGCAACACATCTTCTCTGTAGCATCTATGTTGTTGCCACACTGTTTGCATGGAAAGCAGCTGTAGTGCGCCCCCTTTTTAAGGGAGGAGACCAGGCTGATCCCAACTGCTGTAGGCCCATCTCAATACTGCCTTGCTTATCAAAAGTGTTGCAAAAACTTGTAAATAAGCAACTCACTAATTATTTGGATGCTAACAATATTTTATCTGGTGTTCAATCTGGTTTCCGATGCGGGTTTGGCTGTGTTACCGCTACTCTTAAAGTACTCAATGATATCAATTTTGTCCTAGATTCCAAACAATATTGTGCTGCAATATTCATTGATCTTGCTGAAGCTTTTGACACTGTCGATCATTCTATTCTTGCTGGCAGGCTGGGAAGCATTGGGGTCTCTCGTCACTCACTGGCATGGTTTTCAAACTACCTCACTGACAGGGAGCAACATGTTAAATCAGAACAGCTTCTTTCTCAACCCCTCCCTGTCACTAAGGGTGTACCCCAAGGCTCGATCTTAGCCCCCACATCATTTTCTATATATATATAAATGATATTGCTTTTTCTGTTAAGAACTCTTCTATTCACCTTTATGCTGATGATATAGTCCTTTATGCTATTGGTCCCTCTCCAGATGCAGTACTCACTTCACTTCAGGAAGTGAGTACTGCAGGTTTTTTCAGGGTCCAACAAGCTTTCTCCACCCTAAACCTTCTGCTAAACACCACTAAGACCAAGGTCATGTGGTTTGGTATAAAAGGTTCTGTGCCCCTCTCAGGCTGAGATATCATAACCCTCGATGGAGCTATCCTGGAGCAGGTCACTGAATACAAATACCTGGGTATCTGGCTTGACAGCACTCTGTCCTACAGTCAAAGGTTAAATTCAAAATCAGCTTCTTGTACAGAGTGCGCTCCACCTTTACTTACTCTTATACAAACGACAATCCTGCCCATGTTCGACTACGGTGATGTTATCTACCGGCCGGCATGCAAGGGTACACTTTAGAAACTTGATGTTCTCTATCACTCTGCGATCTATTTTGCTACAAACGCCCCTTTCAAAAAACACCACTGCACTCTATATTCCTCTGTCAACTGGCCATCCTTACACACCTGCCATACTATTCACTGGTTAATGTCTATCTACAAAACTCTTCTTGGTCTGTCACCCCCCTACCTGTGTCAGTTGCTGCAAACTACAACTGCTGTTTACAACACCCGTTCTGCTCACCATGTTCTGCTGAAAGTACCCAAAACAAATACTGCAATACTCCGTCATCTTTCCAATCTGCCGCAGCCAGAGACTGGAACAGTCTCCAAAAAACACTGAAAATGGACAAATTTATCCCCAAGTCAGCTTTTAAGAACTCTATTATGGACATGCATTACTGACACATGCAACTGTTTCCTGACACAGTAGATGCCCTCATCCCTGTTTGTCAGCTGTTAATATTTGCTGTCATATGTTGCCCATCTTTAATATGTTGTGATTGTATATCAGTGGTGAGTGTGTTGTAAATGTTTGTGTTGTTGTTGTTTTAACTGTTGTTGTTTTTTTTGTTTGTTTGTTTTTTTTCTTAACTTCTGATATTCCTTTTTAGCCCTCCATCTCCCTTCCCTCAAGAGGCTCTGCCTTTTGCCAGGCCACCAAATTGTTCTTAATGACTTCCCTGGTTAAATAAAGGTTAAATAAAGAATAAAAAAACATTATAAGCTCAGGAATAAACCAAAGTCGAAGAACGGCTTCCCAAGTCGGGAAATGCCACCATCCGAGGAGCATGTCAATGCAGCGTCAGCAACATTTAAGATGTGTTCTCTTTCAGTTTTGTCTCGAAATAAAGTGGTTTAGATCATCTGGATAAACTGTTGCCTTGTTCTAAAAAAATCTCACGGACAAAAACAGCTTCCACTCTGCCATCATACTGTGACAATAACAAGACATAATTAACTATGATAAAAGCTTTATAATTTCTCAAATATGGAGGATGCAGACAAATTAAACACGTCCACCTGCTGCCTCTGTGTCAAGGCCAAAAAAACCCCTCAGTGAACAAACAGCAGTAAACGCTGCGTTATCATCACACTGTGGTTTTAATGGTTCATCTGTTCATTTATTTCTTCCTCCTGTTGGAGAAGCTGAAACAAAGACATTAAAGCCCTCCAATCAGACTGGGACAAATCCAGAAAGAGCATGGTATGTTACAGAGATTAATAACTTGAACATGTGATGCCTTATCAGTATTTACAGATACAGTATGTAGGGTGACGGATGTGACGTCAGCAGAATTCTGACATCATTTGATAATCTGAGTTTAGGTCAGTTGATTCTTTATTTTCTGCATGAGACATTTGGCTTCAAGCAAAACACAAAAACAGGCACACAGGCGTATGAGTCAGCATCAACACTGAACTCCGCCCCTTTTCCACCAACATGGAATGGGTGCTGTTTCAGTTCCTGCACCTAATTTTTACCTGTTCAGAGCATTTCGACCAAAAATAACTTGGTCAGAGCCTGAAAAGCTGGGTGGAGAGGGTGACCAACTTTAAATTCCTCGGCACACACATTTCAGGCGACCTCCCATGGACGACAAACACCACGGCGCTAGTCAAGAAGGCACAAAAGTGGCTATAGTTCCTGAGGGCGCTCAGGAAGGTAAACCTGTCACAACAGCTTCTGGTGTTGTTCTGCTGCTGCTCCATTTGGAGTGTCCTCACATACAGCATCCTTGTGTGGCACTGCAGCTGTTCTGCAGCAGATAAAAAGTCTCTGCAGAACATCATACACCAACAGCTACCTGCCCTGGACGACATCTTCACCTCCTGGTGCCTGCAGAAAACACATAACACCCTAAATGACTCATTCCATCCTGTCCATCACCTGTTTGAACTGTTGCCCTCCAAAAAACACCACAGGTCAATCAAAACACACAAGACTCATAGTCTCAACAGTCTCTACCCCAAAGCCATCACCGTACTGAGCTCTGAACTGAAGCAACCTCACGAGAACACATACAACTTCTTTTTTCTTAAATGCAATAACTGTTTTCATGTGCAATAACATGCATGAGCACGGCATACGTCGGGAATCATTGTATGAAGTGTATATACAATTGTGTAGAATGTGAGTGGAATGGAGGCATTTATTTATTTATTTTTATTTCTATTATTACTTATTTGTCCTTGAGTGTACCTGAATTTTGTTGTATGCTTGTACAATAACTAAAGAAATCTGAATCTGAATTTGATATTCAATTAGCCTGCAAAACTCCTCCCCTCTGTCTCAGTCTGGAATTTGCCGTGAATGCATTAAAAAATTTAACTACTGTGGTGGATTTTGGAGAGGCCGTAAGACAGTGTGCTAACTAGCTAACATGCTAGTTCCTTCACTTCAGCTGTCTGTGTTGATTGTCAGGTGAGTTTGTTTGACTAAAAGGAACTTGTTCATCCAGTTTTAACACATTGTGAGTGGTGTTATTCTGCTAAAATACTTCATTATATACAGTCAGATGGGTGAGGACACAGGAAAGGTAATCATCTCCTGAAGGTCTTTTGCACTAAAACCAGGGTTTTGATTTGCCTGTCTCACAATCCTCCGAACATCTCTCTCAGAAAGTTTTCAACTTGACCGCCACAGTTTCTGTTAACGGCCATTTCTCAATGACTTAGGAACTGAGGAAACAGATCCCTGAAAACACTTTGCTGTCTTCTTATAGTCTTCTCCTGCTTTGTGGGCATCAGTTATTGTACACTGAACACAAATATAAACGCAACACTTTTGTTCTTGCTCCCATTTTTCATGAGCCGAACTCAAAGATCTAAAACATTTTCTATACACACAAAAGACCATCTCCCTCAAATATTGTTCACAAATCTGTCTAAATCTGTGTTAGTGAGCACTTCTCCTTTGCCGAGATAATCCATCCCACCTCACAGGTGTGGCATAGCAGGATGCTGATTAGACAGCATGAATATTGCACAGGTGCGCCTTAGGCTGGCTACAATAAAAGGCCACTCTGAAATGTGCAGTTTTGCTTTACTGGGGGGGGTCAGAAAACCAGTCAGTACCTGGTTTGACCACCATTTGCCTCACGCAGTGCAACACATCTCCTTCACATAGAGTTGATCAGGTTGTTGATTGTGGCCTGTGGAATGTTGGTCCACTCCTCTTCAATGGCTGTGCCAAGTTGCTGGATATTGGCAGGAACTGCAACACGCTGTCATACACGCCGATCCAGAGCATCCCAAACATGCGCAATGGGTGACATGTCCGGTGAGTATGCTGGCCATGCAAGAACTGGGATGTTTTCAGCTTCCAGGAATTGTGTACAGATCCTTGCAACATGGGGCCATGCATTATCATGCTGCAACATGAGGTGATGGTCGTGGATGAATGGCACAACAATGGACCTCAGGATCTCGTCACGGTATCTCTGTGCATTCAAAATGCCATCAATAAAATGCACCTGTGTTCGCTGTCCATAACATACGCCTGCCCATACCATAACCCCACCGCCACCATGGGCCACTCAATCCACAACGTTGACATCAGCAAACTGCTCACCCACACGACGCCACACACGCTGTCTGCCATCTGCCCTGAACAGTGAAAACTGGGATTCATCCGTGAAGAGAACACCTCTCCAACGTGCCAGACACCATCGAATGTGAGTATTTGCCCACTCAAGTCGGTTACGGCGACAAACTGCAGTCAGGTTGAGACCCTGATGAGGACAACGAGCATGCAGATGAGCTTCCCTGAGACGGTTTCTGACAGTTTGTGCAGAAATTCTTTGGTTATGCAAACCGAGTGTTGCAGCAGCTGTCCGGGTGGCTGGTCTGAGACGATCTTGGAGGTGAAGACGCTGGATGTGGAGGTCCTGGGCTGGTGTGGTTATGCGTGGTCTGCGGCTGGGTTGTGAGGCCGGTTGGATGTACTGCCAAACTGTCTGAAATGCCTTTGGAGACAGCTTATGGTAGAGAAATGAACATTCAATTCACGGGCAACAGCTCTGGTGGACATTCCTGCAGTCAGCATGCCAATTGCACGCTCCCTCAAAACTTGCGACATCTGTGGCATTGTGCTGTGTGATAAAACTGCACATTTCAGAGTGGCCTTTTATTGTGGCCAGCCTAAGGCACACCTGTGCAATAATCATGCTGTCTAATCAGCATCTTGATGTGCCACACCTGTGAGGTGGGATGGATTATCTCGGCAAAGGAGAAGTGCTCACTAACACAGATGTAGACAGATTTGTGAACAATATTTGAGGGAAATGGTCTTTTGAGTGTATAGAAAATGTTTTAGATCTTTGAGTTCAGCTCTTGAAGAATGGGAGCAAAAACAAAAGTGTTGCGTTCATATTTTTGTTCAGTTGTAGTTTTCAGAGTGCCAGGCAGCTGTTTGGAGGAGCCCATGGCTGCTGATTGTTGGGACAAAGTTTCAGGAGTCAGAATATTTATAAAGCTTTGTGACAAGCCAGAGCCCTGACAAGCTCGTTGAGGTCTGAGACCCTGGTAAAAGTTGTCTGAGAGCTCAGATGTCTTGGGGTGGCCAAACTTTTGCACGGTGCTCCTTAAAAACAATTTCACTCTAAAATTTTACAAAACAAAAATAATACACTCATCTTGCTTGGTTTTATCTTTAGCTTCAACTATTCACAGTAAAAGAAATTTTGACCAGGGGTGCCCACTGTAAATGTAATTTATGGAACAGGTTTTATTTTTCCCATGTTGATGCTGCTGTAACTGAGACTTGCAGGTGACAGATCAAGTAAAACACAAAAGAACCCAGAGTTCTGAATCCAGTGCAGCAAATGCACTCCTGCTCTGCGCAACAAATGCAAATGTAAACCTGTGAGTGTTAATGCATGTTACACTGCTGAAAGAAGAGATTTGACAAGTCAGTCCCAGCAAAACGGAGACTCCTTGGGAAACGTATGCAGGTTATTCAAGTGTTTCTCGCACAGAAGAAGAAGAAGTGTTCACACTCTGAGGGAGAGGATGAAAATGTCTTAATGGAGCCGTGGATCAGCAGACGGCGCTTCTCTTTCCCTTCTCTGCACTGGAATCACCCGAGGCCGTTTCTCTTCAACAGATTGCTTGAAGAGCTCAATTGTGCTCAGCTAATGCATAACAAACAGATGGAGCTGAATGCAATCACTCCAGAGTGGCCTCTCTATCTCTTTCTCTCTGCCTCTCTCTCTGAAGTAAATCAAAATGATGGTTTCTGGCGTCAGTGCTGCTCTGCAGGAGAAGAGACGCTGCAGAGCCTCACAGTTATCGTGTGGCTCGGAATCACAGATCTGCCTGAACGAGGGGAAATTAATTAATGTCATTTTGCTCCACTTCTGAGGCTTTGATGGGTACGGTTGCCGTGACAACCCGGTAACAGTGAAGCACAGGTGCCCGCGGGCGATGACCGATATTTATGGCGGGAGGTGCAGACGGTGGCAGTGTCATCTTTCTAAGTTTGTCAGGGTTATAAAAAGCAGCAGCGCTGAAATTAGCCGCAGCAGCTGACGACCTGCGGAGAGGCCAATCAGAAACATCCAGAGTCATAATCACATTCAACACAGTGAGGAACCCCTGCTGCTCCCTCTGTGCACACTGACACTGTACAGTCCATGTTAGGTGTTAAACTGGCCTCAGTTCACTCAGTAATCATGTGTCTGAATCCAGAGCCCTGCTCAGCACAATGTGTCTCACAGAAGGTGCACAAAGAGAGCACGGAAACTAAATGAAAGCAGAAGTGATGACAAGAACTGAACAGAGGATCCCCAGTAGATTATCATTGATCAGCAGGGAGAGATATTGAATCTCAATTCAGTTAGAGCACCAATTATATAATGAAGATTTAATACTGAGGTTGGTCACATATTTCATGATTTAAAGGTCCAGTGTGAGAGATTTAAGCGCATCTAACGACAGAAGTAACTATGATTTCATTGGTATAATCGCCCAATGCTAAGAGTCGTCGTGTTTTCATTATCTCATGCTGGGTTCAGACGACACGACATCAGCCTGACTGATTCCACCTGTGCGTCCTACGGGGTCGGCTCAGGTCGAGAACAATAATAAGTGTTGTGAGCAATAATTGATTGTTTCATCCCGTGTAGTGTGTCATAGTGGATAACAACCGATGCCTCACAACGTCCCGACAGAAAGACTATGTTTATTTTATTTTTTTTTTCGTCTTCCATGACTCGTTCCGTCACAGCTGTCACTTTGGCCAACAGGGACACAGAGCGATCCAGCCTTTTTTATATTTCCTCTAGGGACTACCAGACTGAGTAGAAAAATAACAATGCATCAAAACCCCAAATCCATCCATGACACAACATTTTAATGAAAAGCCACGCAACTGCACCAGATTGTCAAAATGACATAAGAACTTTATGTCATTTTGACACAAAAACTTCTGAACTTTTAAATTAATTTGACTAAAATTTATAACGCTGATTTTGCCTAATTAGTTTCTGGCCAATAAACAACACTATCGTGGTGCATTTTTTATTATACTGCGCACAATTTATGCACTGAGTCAGTAGACTGGTGTCTGGACTTTATTCACCTTCTGAATTTATAATTCATGAGTATATATTGGGTGCAATCATTCAACTGTGCAATATTTTTCAGCATACGACTTTATCACGCACACACCTGTATATGTTACTTATGTTTACTTTTATTTTATTTTTGTTTATTGTATTGATGTATATATTGTAGTTAGTGTTGTCACGATACCAAACCACGATACCTTTGTTTCGGTACCAATACCAATATGAATTTCGTTACTTTGATACTCTTCGGTACTTTTCCTAAGGAAAAGTCCTTTTGGATACAAACCTTTAGAACAATAAATAGTAGGGGTGTAACGGTACCAAAAAATATCATGGTTCGGTAAGTACCTCGGTACAGACGTCACGGTTTGGTAACTCAAATGTTCCACCAAGTTTGTGTTGTCTTGTGTTGTCTCCCTTTGCGAGGCAGACTTTCTCTTGTCTTTTTTCACGTGCGCCAGCTGCGGATGTTGATACAGGTGTTGTCATACACACCACTTGTGCAATCTGTGCTCCAATAGGAACAAGAAAGGCGTTTGTGTGCATAAATGAGTAAAATAAATTAACTAAATTAATGAATTGAATCAAAGTACCGGTATTTTCCAAATGCAGTATAGCACCGTTTGGAATACTCTAGTACCGCGGTACTATTTTAGTACCGGTATACCATGCAACACTAATTGTAGTTAAATTTCTCACTTACAGCCTCAGCACAGTGACAATATTTATTCTGTTTTTAATATTTTTGTATCATAAGCAGTCGGGTTAAACACTGTAGCGTAATGCTCATTACATGTTTATTTTAACATACATTTTCCTTTCTATTTCATATTTACATACTTCTACTTCATGCTCTCATTCTTGCTCACTCACATTGTATTCGTCACTAGTGCAGCATGCTTCACATCCTAGCACACTATGTTTTTTGTAAAATAACTACTGACTGTTGGTTTCACACAAGAAATGAAAAGTAGGCTCCTGGGTGAAAGTCCGGAGTTTGTTTGACCAGTCCACCTCCCCTCTTACCATCCCTGTACAGCCTCTGTTGCTCTTTGCTATTCATTTATCATACCACTGCAAAGGGTGCCTCTGTGTGTCGGTGTCTGACGCCAAGATCACTGACAAAGCGGCGGTATTTAACGAGCTGGAAGTGGGAATGGACTGGCGTCTTCCAGCCATCTGAGCGTCCATATTTCTCTTATTTTTCTCTTACTTTCTGTTCACAGTAGGATTGCACGGTAGCATAGTCTATTGGTGAGACATATGTTTGAGATAAACACATAAACAGTTCTAGCACATGTAATCAGACCATGTATTTCCTGTGTTCATTTCATTAATTAAATTTTGTAGGCGTCCTTTCAGAATCAAGCTCTGGTTAAACCGACACCTCTCTCAGATGCTCAGATTACAGATAAAGTGATTGTACGTCTCCAGTCAGACCACATCGTGTAACATCTAGTCCCTGAGTATTATGTTTTTCTGTCTTTGTGCATTTTGATTACTTCCTGTTTTATTTTTGTATTTTCCTGTCTTTCCAGATCCTCACCTCCTGTCCTCCTGTGTTTCCCGCCTTGTGTGATTACCTGCCCCGCCCTGATTAGTGTCACCTGTGTCTCATTAACCCACCTTCCCTTGTGTATTTAGTCTGTGTGCATCCCTTTGTCTCTGCCAGTTCGTCTTTTCAGTTCCCTGTAAGCGTCCCAGCCTTTTTCCCAGTGTGAGTCTCAAGAGTGTATGATCTAGTTCTGTTTTTTGGACCCTGCCTCTGCCTTAGCGTTTTTTGGATACCTCTGCCTTGTCTGACTGCCTTCCTGTGTACCGAACCAGCCTTTTTCATTAAAGACTTTTGTTGTGAACTGAACCTGAGTTGAGTCCTGCTCTTGAGTCCTATCAGTTCAACCTTAACAGTACGAACTGGCCAGCATGGACTCAGCAGACTCAGATCCTGTGCGGGTTGCTCTCCAAAACCAAGGGAGTAGGATTCACCAACAGGAGGAGCAGCTTTCTATTCTCCGCCAAGAAATGAAGGAAATGGCGGAGCGCCAGGAGAGAATAATGACATCTCTTGGCGAAGAGATCTGCTGTTTAGCGGGCAATATTCAGAAGATGCAGTTCCAGTCTGGGCCGCCTCCTGTGTCTTCTCCTCCACCTGTAAGTCCACCCCCAGCAGCCATGCCTCTTCCTCCTTCAGCTCCGTTTCCTCACCTCTCCAAACCAGACAAGTTTTCTGGAGACTCAGGTGATTGCCAGGCATTCCTGGTCCAGTGTGGTCTGCATTTTGAGCTCCAGGCTGCTGCCTACCCCACGGAGCAGTCCAAGGTTGCTTTTATCATTTCTCACCTCTCCGGCAGAGCTGAAGCATGGGCTACGGCAGAGTGGAGCAGACACTCACCCATTTGTGACTCCTTGAAGCTGTTTTCTGGGACTTTCACCAAGATTTTTCAACACACCACTCCTGGTAGAGAGGCTGCCAGAGCCATCTCCAGTCTAAGACAAGGTGAGAGAAGAGTTGCTGACTACGCCATTGAATTTCGCACTCTTGCCGCAGACAGCGGTTGGAATGACGCCGCCCTGTTAGACTCTTTCCTGTTCGGACTGTCTGATCCATTAAAGGACCAGCTGGCTCCACTCGATCTTCCAGAAGATTTGGACTCTGTGATTGCCTTGGCTATCAAGATTGATAAGCGGCTTCTTGAGAGGGAGAGAGAAAAGAGGAGGCCCAGAGGTGCTGTTACTCCGCCGAGCCACAAGAGGTCATCACCCCCCAGTTGGCGTTTTTCTGGGCAGAGCCCTTCTTCGCCCTCTCCATCGCCCCCTGTTGTTGTGGAGGAACCAATGCAGCTGGGCAGAACCAGGCTCTCTCCAGAGGAGCGTCAGCGCCGCCTACGGGAGGGGCGGTGTATCTACTGCGCTCAGCTGGGACATCTCATCGCTACCTGTCCAGTAAAAGACCGGGCTCATCAGTAACCAGGAGGGCGCTGGTGAGCCGCACATTTCTGTCTGTAAGTCCCTCGCTCCTTGCATCATATTACACTCTCCACTCCCACCAAGACTATGAACAGTACTGTTTTGATTGACTCTGGTTCAGATGCCAATTTGATGGACTTTAAAGTTGCCAAAGAACTAGGCTTAGAGTTCATTTCTTTGTCAAAACCCCTTGAAGCCAGTGCCCTGGATGGTCACCTCTTGTGTCACATTACACATTACACTCAGTCTGTACAATTGGCATTCCCTGATAACCACACCGAGACTCTTAGTTTTCACTTGTTTGAGTCTGTTCAACACCCCCTCATTTTGGGTTTCCCATGGCTCAAGCATCACAACCCACACATAGACTGGTCGTCGGGGAGAATTCTAGGCTGGCGAGCTGAGTGCTCTAAGACGTGTTTTCCATTCTGCCCTGCTCCCATTCAGTCGCCACCTGTAATCTCTCCTCCAGCCCTTCCTGCTGTTTCAGTCACTCCCGAATCTGATTATCCTGACCTTTCTAAAGTACCTCAGTGTTACCATGATTTGAAGGAAGTCTTTAATAAGACTAAGGCCACTTCCCTGCCTCCTCACCGTGAATATGACTGTGCCATTGACCTGTTACCTGGAACCTCTCCTCCCAAAGGAAGGCTCTATCCTCTCTCTGCTCCAGAAATGCAGGCCATGAAGGAGTATGTGGATTCAGCGCTGAAAGCTGGCCTTATTCGCCTCATCCTCTCCAGCAGGAGCTGGTTTTTTTCGTGGACAAGAAGGACAAGTCCCTCCGCCCTTGCATCGACATCGGGCCTTAACGACATCACCGTAAAGAACAGGTACCCCCTCCCTCTCATTTCCTCTGCTTTTGAACTGTTGCAGGGAGCTAAAGTGTTTACCAAGTTAGATCTGAGAAATGCCTATCACTTGGTAAGGATAAGGGAGGGAGATGAATGGAAAACAGCCTTTAACACCCCCAGTGGACACTATGAGTACTTAGTGATGCCTTTTGGTTTAACCAATGCTCCAGCTGTCTTCCAGGCTCTGGTAAATGATGTGCTCAGGGACATGCTTAACATCTTCGTTTTTGTCTACCTGGACGACATCCTCATCTTCTCCCCGGATGAGCAATCGCACTTTCTTCATGTCCATCAGGTCCTCCAGCGCCTCCTCGACCACCAGCTTTTTCACAAAGCTGAAAAATGTGAGTTCCACGTCCCTACTGTGTCTTTCCTGGGGTTTATTGTTTCGAGGGCAATATTCAAATGGACCCAGCTAAGGTTAAAGCAGTCTCAGAGTGGCCCACCCCAGGAAGCCGCAAGGAGGTTCAGCGTTTTTGGGGTTTGCCAACTTCTACAGACGATTTATTAGAAATTTTAGCTCCATTGCTGCCCCTTTGCATGCTCTAACCTCTCCTGCTAGCAGGTTCCAGTGGAATCCCCAAGCCAATCAGGCTTTCATAACTCTCAAGGAAAGGTTCTCCTCTGCCCCGATACTGGCTCTCCCTGATCCACATCAGCAGTTTGTGGTTGAGGTGGACGCTTCAGATGTTGGGATTGGAGCGATACTCTCTCAGCGTTCCAAGGTGGACAACAAGATGCACCCCTGTGCCTTCCTCTCCCGTAAGTTGTCTCCAGCTGAGCGGAACTATGATGTGGGTAACCGGGAGTTGTTGGCTATTAAGGTGGCTCTGGAGGAATGGCGTCACTGGTTGGAGGGAGTGGAGCAGCCTTTTCTGGTATGGACCGACCACAAGAACTTGCAGTACTTGCGTACTGCCAAAAGACTGAATTCACGTCAGGCAAGGTGGTCCCTTTTCTTTAATAGATTCCACTTTACCCTGTCATATCGCCCTGGCTCTAAGAATGTTAAACCTGATGCTCTCTCGCCAGTTTTGCTCTGCCGCTGCTCCTGAATCTCCCTCTCCCATTCTACCCCCATCCTGTGTGGTGGAGCTCTCACCTGGGGCATAGAGGAACGAGTCAGACAGGCTTCTGCTAATGTTCCTGTTCCGGAAGGTTGCCCCCCGAACCGGCTGTTTGTGCCTTCTCCTCTCCGTTCTCAAGTGATCCACTGGGCCCATACCTCCCGTCTCTCCTGTCACCCAGGAGTACGTAGGACGATGTTCTTCATTAAGCAGCGGTTTTGGTGGGCCTCCATGGAGAAAGCGGTGGGGGAGTATGTTGCGGCTTGTCCAGTCTGTGCCCGCAATAAAACCCCACGCCATCGGCCTGCTGGTCTCCTGCGCCCACTCCCTGTTCCGCGCCGACCCTGGTCTGACATCGCCCTGGACTTCGTCACTGGTCTACCCCCCTCCGGAGGTAACACAGTCATACTCACTGTTGTGGACAGATTTTCTAAAATGGTGCACTTTGTTCCTCTGCCAAAATTACCTTCTGCCAAAGAAACGGCAGAGGTTGTGCTCTCCAATGTTTTCCGTCTCCATGGTTTCCCCAGTGATGTGGTCTCGGATCGCGGCCCCCAGTTTGTCTCCCGTTTCTGGAAGGAGTTCTGTGCACTGTTGGGAGCCACTGTCAGCCTCTCTTCCGGATATCATCCGCAGTCCAACGGTCAGACGGAGCGGCTCAATCAGGAGCTAGAGACTGGACTGCGCTGCCTTGCTTCACAGAACCCCACCTCCTGGAGCAAACAGCTTATCTGGGTGGAGTATGCTCATAATACATTGCCTTGTTCTTCTACTGGTCTCTCTCCATTCCTGTGTGCTTATGGTTACCAACCCCCCCTGTTTCCGGCCCTGGAGGGTGAGTCACGGGTTCCTTCAGCTCTGGCCTTGGTTCGTCGGTGCCGTCGGACTTGGAGTCGGGCTCGCCAAGTCATGCTTCAGAGTGCTGCTCGTCTTAAGAAGTTCGCTGATAGGCATCGGACCCCGGCTCCCCTGTATCAGGCTGGTCAAAGAGTCTGGTTGTCCACCAAGGATCTCCCCCTGCGTGTTGAGTCCCGTAAGCTGGCTCCTCGTTTTGTGGGTCCTTTCCCCATATCTAAGGTGATAAACCCTGTGGCACTGAGGTTGAAACTCCTAAGACCATGAGGATACATCCTACTTTCCATGTGTCCCGTGTGAAGCCAGCTAAGGAAAGCACGCTGGTCCCTGCCTCCAAACCCCCACCACCCCCCCGGTTTGTTGATGGAGGTCCGGTTTATTCTGTCAAGAAACTTCTGGCTGTGCGACGACGGGCCGGGTAGGCAGTATTTGGTGGACTGGGAGGGATATGGTCCCGAAGAGAGGTCCTGGGTGTCAGCCAGCAACATTGTGGACCCAGATCTCATTAAAGACTTTCACCAACGTCATCCTGATGTTCCTGGGCCGTCAGGTGTCGGCCATGGGGGGGGGGGTACTGTAACATCTAGTCCCTGAGTATTATGTTTTTCTGTCTTTGTGCATTTTGATTACTTCCTGTTTTATTTTTGTATTTTCCTGTCTTTCCAGATCCTCACCTCCTGTCCTCCTGTGTTTCCCGCCTTGTGTGATTACCTGCCCCGCCCTGATTAGTGTCACCTGTGTCTCATTAACCCACCTTCCCTTGTGTATTTAGTCTGTGTGCATCCCTTTGTCTCTGCCAGTTCGTCTTTTCAGTTCCCTGTAAGCGTCCCAGCCTTTTTCCCAGTGTGAGTCTCAAGAGTGTATGATCTAGTTCTGTTTTTTGGACCCTGCCTCTGCCTTAGCGTTTTTTGGATACCTCTGCCTTGTCTGACTGCCTTCCTGTGTACCGAACCAGCCTTTTTCATTAAAGACTTTTGTTGTGAACTGAACCTGAGTTGAGTCCTGCTCTTGAGTCCTATCAGTTCAACCTTAACACATCGTCTTTACAGGGTTTGTGTTGCAGCCGGTCGGTTTGATTGGACTCTGTGAGGAAATAAGGGCCCCGGTGTTTGTTTTAGGGCCAATAAATTCACACTTGACAAACTGCTGCTGAGATCTCCGGCCACACACAAGACAACTCCAACTGTAAATTCCCTCCAGGGAGAGTGAAGCGGAATGATTGGCATTTCATTTAGACGCCGGCGCCGGCGGAGAAGTGAATCTGCGGGACCCTGCTGACTCAGTTGAGTGATCGTGTTTTGCTCGAGCCGACATCAAGTTAGTGATTTAATTTGAGCCGCAGATGAATGAGATCAGTGGGAGATAGTGACAGAGGGGAGAGATGATCTGAGCCTCTGTCGTGGCTGTGAGACACCAGTTTGAGATGTTGTTGATAAAACCAGACATCTGTGGAAAGATAAGCAACAATCAAAGGGTCAGACCAGATGGAAATGATAATTATAATTAATTATAATTAATGACTCCTGCAGGGTCTGACGGTGCCCACTGAGTCCTATTGTCCTATAGTCAACTAATAGAGTAAGATAAAGTACAATTTCAACAGCATACATTATCTGTTTTTGTTGATTTCATATCCATAATGAGTGGGAATCTGACTACGAATATTTTCAGCAACACTGACTTTAAGTGTGAATTTTCATTTTCTATAGTTCTCCAATTCTGATTTTTTATAAACTGATTATTCATGTATTTTTTCTGTGATTTTTTGGCCTGTTATAGCTGTGTGTATGAGACAATGTGACTGTTCACTTAATCAGCATTCAAATGAAAGAACTTACAGTCAGGTTCGAGAGGGAAGTCCAACAGAGCAAACACATCCAAAGGAGTGAGGCACATTTTAGGCAGACAGGAAAGAAAGGGCATGTGAGCTGGTTATATACACTGAGGGGCTGATGACAGAATGACAGGCAGGTGTGTCAACAGGTGGGGATGATGTGGGAATGTGAACAGGTGAGCAGGTGGATGTAGAAGTCAGGTGACTGGGCTTGGAGGGAAAGTCAGAGGACGTCTAGTGGACAGGTGGTGAACGACAGGTGGAAAGTTCCTCAGAAGTGTGTGTTGGGCCTGAGGGAAGCGAGAAGGCAAGCACCTGACAACAACCTTACTACAAGAGCGAGGAACAACACCGTTTGAGGGACTTTTTAAGCTCTTATTTTAGAGCAGGTGCTCTCTCGGCACAGGAGGAATCATGGGTGACGTATGCATAGTGATCGGTCCAGATGTCTTAAGTGGACATTGGCTGGTTGAAGCAAATGCAGCACTGGCAACCGCCATTTTGAAAGACCTGTTAGCTGTGTAAAGAACAAAGAGCACAAACAAAACACAAACAACAGGTCGTAACAAAAATGCTGGGTCAGTTTTGGGTGTTTGTTCAAACTAGTTACTGTCACCACGTAAAGTCTGTGAGGCCAGAGACTGCAAGCAGCTGATATACAGCCCTTGAGAATGTTTTGCTTGTTGCCATGAAAATGTTTAACTATCACTGCTGTCATATTCATACATGTCATATAAGCTGATGAACAGTGCTGAACGCATCTGTTCCTGTGGATATCAAGATATAAATCCCATGTAGTTTTTTGTGACTCAACAAAAATGTATTAATATAGCTGTATGTAACACGCCTTCAAAAGCAGATTGTAACTAAGGACTATAACTCAATAAACTGGGTGTTACTGACGTTAGAAACCTTCTTTTGTTGCTTTTCGGCCAATTTTTCAGCCTATTTCACTGCACAGCCTGATAGGCTGCAATAATAACATGCATTTTCAGTCCCTCTACTTCTACATACCTCTGCATTATGATGTGGTTAAATAATATTTCTGGCCTATAATTTAAGTAGGATTTTAATAGGCTTAACTATCAATAACTATTTTACACATTCAGAAGTTTTTGGGGGTTTTTTGGCAGTTGAAAAACCCACAACTTCACGTCCGTATTGCAATAAATTGTGGGTTATTATATCAATAAAGTCTGCACCCCAAGTGGACCCTCTGGAAGTCTGCAGAAAGTCCACTTGAGGCCTCTTGTGGACTGGTTGAATTGTGGATTTGGACAGCACTCAGCGCTCCCAGAGTTCCCGGGTACGTGCCCACAAAGTTTTACGAGTCTTCAAGTGTGGTGAAGTCTGAACATTTGGATTCAGCCTAAACGTAGGTATATGCTTTGTTATTAGGTTAAGTCCTGCTGCAGTGCAATTCCATGGGGGGTGTGAATGCAAACAGAATACTCAACTTAGACACAAGATAAATGTGTCACATGACCCTCGTCTGACACACTAATTAAACACTTAATTCTATTTCATATGAACATAAAAACATTAAGTACGCATTTTACAACAATCTTTTTGTTTTGTTTTGGAGAGGAAGAGACCTCTGCTGATAATTCGGCTCCTGCTAAAAACCTCCTGACCGTCTGGATCAGAAAAAAGGTGCGTCTGCGTCGTGCCAGATAGTGTTGGAAAAACACTGATTTGTAACGTGGAACTGCTGTATTTAGTGTTTTTACCGGTTTAAATCACCTGGTCTGTTTGTTTTGGAGAGCAGGAGATGTCACTGGATAATTCGGCTCCTGGTAAAGTTTCAGCAGGTTGAAATCTGTAATGCTCACCACTAAATATTGCACTAATACTAATGACTAATAAAAAAATAAAATAAATATAATAATCATAATAATGACGCCAACAACTCCAGTAATGTTGTTTCTGTTTTTTGTTAATCCAGCATACAGGTTTCATGAGAACTTTATTTATACAAAAACAAAATGATTCATGTCTGGTGCTGCTTATACAGTACAGGCCAAAACAACAAAACAAGTCCTCAATCAGCTGTTCTTCATTGGAAAGCATTAACACTGGACTGAGGTGACTGTAAAAATGACAACAAAACACAATATGGAAACTGAGCTGTAATCAAAAAATGAAAAAAGGATAATATATGCAAGAGATGAAACCTTATTCAAAATGTTCAAACCAAATCAATCACATCACATCAACACAGTTTCACTCACCAGGAACATAAATACAGCAGGTTGCGAAATGAAGCCGAAGTTTAAAGCTATACAGGAAGTGTATTTTTCAGAATAAGACACTGTACTAATATATAGCAGCATTATATAAGCTAAGCTTCTACAGAAAATACGAGGAGTGACTGAACATCCTGAAATCATCCTGATGACAGATGTGACCTCATTAATCACTCCAGGAGAAGACAGCCAGTGCGCTCACTGAACTCAAAAGAAAATATCAATATCAAGCAGCAAAACTGGACAAATAAAATTAAAACATTCATATGCCAAAATTCAGCAGTGCTCACAAAGCTTTGAAGCCGCCAACACATCATCTCAGACCGCCTTAAACCCACGACATTCTCTTTCAGAACAGTAATTACAGTCTTATGTCTATAATACGTCAATCATTATAAGGCCTGCGTCACAGCTAGCTATAAAGGACTGCGCTGCTGTAAAGTTCATGCAAAGTTTTTATCACGACTGTTTGTGCTGCTCAATCAAACTTAAAGCTGCACTGGACAAAGATTTTACAAAGATACCAGATGTGTCAGGATGAATTTGGGGGAAATTTGTGTGATGCAGCACAGATGTTGGATATGGAGTCATGATTTTTCCGTCAGGGGAAACCTACACATATATATGCAAAACTAAAGGTTAGTCGAATTCAAGGTGAAACTGAAGGCGTTAAAGAGAATGCAGTCGTGTCAGTGCTAGCCGGTGAATCCAGTTTTCATTGACATTTGAACAAAGTCAGCCTGTAAGTAGCAGCAAGTCCCAAAGCTGAGTTAAATCTCTTTGCCTGGTGCAGCTTTAAAGTCTGTCTAAGCCATAAACGATGCCGCTTTTAAAGGTCCAGTGTGTGAGCTTTAGGGGGATTTAGTGGCATCTAGTGGTGAGGATTGCAGATTGTTACCACCTTAAACTTTTGCTTAGAATTTTTTCAGGGAGCTGAATTATCCACAGAGGTCTCCTCCTCTCCAAACTAACAGGCTGAGTGATTTAAACACTGAATGAAGCAGCTTTACGCAACAAATCAGTGTTTCTCTGATGCTGTTTGGCATGTTGGAGACGGCCCGCTAGCCCAGCACCTGCTAAGTTCTGCTCGTCTATCTTCTCAGATAACTTAAGATCCAGACATTCAGGAGGTTTGTACCGGGAGCTGAATTAACCTTGGTTGTTTAAACTCGTAAAAACATTAAATAAATGTGTGTTTTCCTGGCGCTCTGGTCTTGGAGGGGCTCCTTACTACAGTGGCCATCGCAAAAACTCAAAAGGCCTTACCTGGAGTCAGTGTTTGCTTTGTATGTTCTGGGCTACTGTAGAAACATGGTGATGCAACATGGTGATCTCTGTAGACGAGGACCTGCTCCCTCCCTCCCCTAAACACAATGATTCTTATTTTCAGGTGATTACACACTAAAGGAAACATACTTATTATATTATATTCCATTTCTACCAGTATATCCCCCTAAATCCTGCACACTGGACCTTTAAGCACCTCAAAGTTTGCTCTAACTTCATCTTCTTCCCACTGTTTTGCATACAGAAACCAGTCTGACGCTGAATTAATCTAATTTTTATGTCCTCACCAAGCGTCTCAGAGACCAGCTGAGACCTGCACCGACCAGATTTCACCTCCCCAGTTTTGGCAGTATGTACAACAACATATGTACATCCAGATAAAAGAGCAATACACGAACTTCAGATCAACATGCATCATCCTTTATCTACCGTTTCTTTTCCTTCCAGTTATCTTGCAAACAAACCTGTAACCATGGTAACTAATCACAGCACAACCTCATAGCGATCTCGCTTAATTTTGGACTCACAAATAATGTAACGAATTCTAACCTGATTTTTCTTTTTAGAGCATTGGAAACATTCACGTCAAGTTGTTTAAATTATATCATTCTTAAAAACTGTCAACAGATGACAGACTGACTAGACTTGAATCAAACACCCTGACATAGATTTAATAAATAACCAGTAGGTATTCTGACGAGTTTTTGGGGTCAGTACCAATATGCATCTCAAGAACTTCTCCTTTTTTAATACGTTCCGGCAATGAAAAATGTCCATCATCAATGTCGACCAATCACAGACCTTCTTCTCTAAATCCGCAGCATTATGAGCTTCCTCCGATGTTCCACCTCCTCTTCATGATCTGATGTCTGGTCTACTTCCTGTAATCCTCTTCTCCTATCCGGGTGGCACCAACCTCCTCCACTGGCCCCTCCCGCTTGGTTTCCATGGCGACCTCAGTGTAGGCGACTGGCTTGTCTGCGGTCGGGGCCTTGATGTGGAGCTCGGCCCCTGCCTCGGCCTCAGCCTCTGCGCCCTCCTGGCCCTCGGCAACGGCTCTCTCCTTCTTCAGTTTGATGCGGAAGGTCTCTTTATTTGGAGCCTTCTTGGCGATGTTCTCCTTCAGCCGCTCGCCGGACTGCTTCAGCCGCTCGCCAGCTTGGTGCATCTTGTCCCTCCGCTCGGGTGGCATGACCTTCTCGCCCAGGTTGTGGAACTTGGTGCCCAGGTTGTCTTTGGTTTTGGTCATGTTCTCCTTTGAGAAGGCGGCCTTCAGGCTCTCTGTGCCCTTCGCCATTGACTTCTTGATGCGGGCCGCTCTCGAGGAGTCAGCCTCCTCCACGCTCAGGTACTCTTCATCAGAGGAGAGGTCGACTGGGATGTCGTAGGAGTCAGGCTCGATCTCCAGCCCATCCAGGCCAGATCCTTTGGGAGACTTAGTGACGGCCACTGACGGGATCTCGGTCTCACCCTGCGGAGAAGAATAGACAAGACAGAATACAGTCAGCATAGCAGGGCTTTCAAACCAAGCATCAACCTCCAGGGCTAAAAAATGAGGCCAACGTGTGAGTTCCAAAAACTGTAGTTCCTCTTATTGCCACTTAAGGCTGGCTCCAAGAGCAGGTCGATCCCCACAGGCCCCGTATGTTAAAATGCCCAACTTTACAGCAGAAATAAACATGTTTACAGCCTGGTACAGAAACAGTTTTGCTCTCTAAAGCTAAATTTACCCATTCATGACAACTGTATGGGGGCTGAATTTTTATATCACTCACCTATTTACATTTTATTTAGGCTTAAAATCAAGGGCGTGGCTGTGATAAGTGACAGGTGACATCTGTTGACAAGTCGCTACCACAGTGACATTTGTTAGGCAACGTAATCATGGCTTAACGCCAGATTCACAGAGTATAGGCATAGCCAGTGGTGTAGTGGAGGGTATACGCAGGTACATGGGGTAGAACCACCTTTTTCTAGTTTACAGTATAGCTAGCTATCAGCCAAAAAAGCCATTGAAATATACAAGAGAGTATACCAGCTATGTGCCCATTTACCCAGTAGTACACCCACCTCATCTGCTACTATTACACCACTTGGCTTAGTGGTAGCTAACGCTGTTTTATTGTGTTTTCAGTTAATGTAAGTTAACTTTAACATTTTGGTTGTCTAAAAGTCGAATGTTCAGTTTTTCCAATAAGTACATTTTGTTTTAATGGTTTTAAGCCTGTGTTACACTGTAAAAACTATCATTAGCATTATCACAGATAACCATAGCTGTAAAAGCACCATGCTAACCAAGCTAGCAGCTAGTGCTGAGGTTGTCCAGCCCCTCTCGTCCATTTCTGGAACAAAAAAATCCAAGATGGTGACGGCCAAAACTTGAGACTTAAAAATAGGAGTCCAAAAATAAGTGGGTGATGTCATGGTGGCTACATTTATACAGTCTACGTTCCAAACGGGTCCTGAGAGGAACAGCTGAAGCATGGGAGCCGCGCTTGCCTGCGAGGGCACCACGCTACTCAACGTAAAATTTAACATGCCTGGTCTGTTTTCCCTGTACACTCAGGTAAAACTTCATACAACTGTGAAAAGACATGAGTACAGTCTGTCTAAAAATGATAACTATGAATGCCTTATTGTACAAGCAGCACTGGGAAGCAGCAGCGGGGTCAACGAGGACAATTGACGCAGTAATTGGGTAAACCAGGTACATGATGCCAGGTTGCTGAATTAAGCCTACAAACTCTTATAACTACAACACATAGCTGACCACGTTTCATTTTGCATCGACTCTGCACGCTTTATGGCAGAATGCAACACATGACCGTCAACAACTGTTTTGCAGTTCTTTATTTGTCCACCATCACTACAATTAAGCTTGCTTTATCTAGCGCACTGCTCGGCATAATTATTAATGGCACTCCACTGCAGATAAAAGTCCTGAAACTTAAATTGTACCAAAGCAAAGTAGGCCTAATTATGCATTATAGTTGATGCAGAGGTAGACATTGTGCAGCAAAATGGCCTCTATCAGAGTTTTACTATTTTATCTGATGTTTTTGGATTAACATCCTCATGTGTATGTGTCATTTTACTACTGTGGGTGTTTACGGTTATTCTCATTTTAACTCCTTTATGATGAATGATTTTATTTTATTTTAGTGTCATGCCACCTAGAGGCCCATCCCCCATGGGATTATATGACACCTTTGCAAAACAAAATAACCATTACATAAGTTAAATTTCCAGTTGTGGTGGTCAAGCATTTGCTTGCATCTACTGATACAATGCTCCCTTTCTCATGTCCCAAGCTTTCTCCAAATACTTTGCCAGTCCAAATATTTCTTTTTCAAACAGACAAGTCAGTCGTTGTGAATCATCCGCATTTATCCAATCTACTTTAATCTCTGTACTGAACAACTCCTCGCGGATCTTCCAATAAAAACGACAGTACAAGACAAAATGATACTCATTTTCTACTTCTTTAAGGTCACACATTGGGCAGATTCGACTGTCTTCTTCCAACCCTACATACCTCCCGGTTTCAATATGAAGTGGCAATATGCCTGCTCTAATCTGTGCACAGAGTGATCTTTGTTTTCTTTGACAGGTTATATATACTGTTAGGTAATTTAATCTACAGCAACGCATCATATTCAATAACATCATGATATTTTTGTGCTGTAGTGTGGCTGTCCTGTGAGAACCATGTTTCTCTAAAAAGTGAAAGCTTTGTGATGGTGACTTTTACAGCTGATCCGAGTTTATTTTAGCAACACCTAAAGAAACACTTCATTCTTAAGTTATTCACAAACATCCAGCATCAACACATCTGGAGATACACACTGTTCACTGGACAGGAAGTGACTAAGGCTGTCAGACAAAGAAGTGCGGTAAAAATTACAATATTTACCTCTGAGATATGGTATGGAGGAGACAGAGAAAGAAGCACAGGATGAAATACACAAGTATAATACCTCAGTAGCATTGTGTCCATGTTATATATGTATTTTGGCTGCTAAGATGCAAATCAATGGTCAGGGCTCTTGTATGGTCGTATTGGAGTTGTATGGAGTTTTGCATCAGTGTGATAGAGTAGATGTATTTATCAGGATTTGAATTGTTAAATTAGTATTAATATTGAGCAAAGATTTAAGATTTAATTGTATTTCTCACTCCTCACAGAAAAAAAAACACTTAATGCTCTTAACCACAACCAGAGGCCTCTTTTAGTCTCTGTTTTTTCATCTTAAGTGCATAACTACACTGATTTGTACTGAGCTGTGAGTGCTGCCAAAATGTGTCTCAGCTGAAAGCCGCACTGTGGCTGTTTATCCACTGACAAAGAAATGAAGCCATCAACGTGTTGCTTTCACTACACAGGCTGAACCAAACGTCACCTGTCTGCATGTTCCATTGCAGCTGCTTTTGTCTTTCGCTCTGTGCTTTTTGTTGGTTTGTTCCCTTCTTGTAGGCATGTTCCCTCCAACTGTCAGATACTTAGTACACTCATACAACGGTCTGTATAATATCCTACAAATTAGCACCCTATGAATGATGTTACGTACTTAATGTAAAGTTGCGTATGCTAGGTTTTGGAGAAGAAACATGGTGATGACATACCTTTAAATGACTCAAAGTTGAGACTGTTTTGAACACCTGTCTCCTCCTTTCCTCCGTCAGCACACTAGCCACGTGATCACGGCCTCCTCAAATACATGGGTTTGAATAGGTCATGATAACATATGTACACATTTAAGTGTGTTACCTTTCGTAGGAAAACGTGCTAACAGTGCATGAGAACAACCTGCACAGAGTGACATCACCCTGTCTAGTTGCACCTGTGAAGGCAGGACAGCCTAAACCTTCTTCATTCTTATTGCTGTGTTGAAGTCAGTGAGCTCACATCATTTCAAGCATATCTCTGCCAAACTTTAACCAGAGCAGAGGTCCAATCAGTCAGGTTAACTAACAACACCTGTGTGGGTGTGCAGAGCCCTTCACTGCATCACTTAAAGGGATAGTGCACCCAAAAATGAAAATTCAGCCATTACCTACTCACCCATATGCCGAGGGAGGGTCAGGTGAAGTTTTAGAGTCCTCACATCACTTGCAGAGATCCAAGGGGAGAGGAGGTAGCAACACAACTCCACCTAATGGAGGCTGACGGCGCCCCAGATTCAAAGAGTTCAAATGACATTCTTCCAAACAACTTTTTATGTCGGGGCTTCAGGACACTTGGATCACTACGGACGAGCAGTATGGAGATATTTTGTGGTTTCAATTATGTGTTTTTGGACGTTTGAATCTGGGGCGCCATCAGCCTCCAGTAGGTGGAGTTGTGTTGCTACCTCCTCTCCCCTTGGATCTCTGCAAGTGATGTGAGGACTCTAAAACTTCACCTGAGCCTCCCTCGGCATATGGGTGAGTAGATAATGGCTGAGTTTTCATTTTTGTGTGCACTATCCCTTTAAAGGAATACTTTCAGGGCATTTAGTCCTGGACCCGTCTATGCACTAGACACACATACAATAGTAGTACTTTAAATCCAAACACAGTTTCCTTTGAATCTTCATTGCTCTTTAAAGATTTGATGCCTTCACTGATTTGTTAATGAAATGTCACACTGCGCACGTCGACATTCACTTCCACAAAGACCTATCACTGTACTGGACACACAGAGATGAAGCTCTCTGTCTCTTTTATCCATTATGGATAAATTACTATGCTGTTCGTTGACGCAGGTCCAGATAGAAAACATGATATTCCTCTGAGAGACTCTGTCGGACCTGCATCTGCACCTTCATGAGATCATGTTTTTCTATTTTTACAGATGAGGAGTAACTGAGACTCCTTCAGACAGGAGGCTGCTGGCAGGAACAACACCCGTAACTCAAGATGGCCGCTAATAATAATGACACCATCTGGTTTTGGAGTGGGACGATGTTGATCTGAAATATAATAACAAGAAATGGATGGATTGCGATGAAATGCGGTTCAGAGATTTATGTTCGTTTACCACAAGTTAAAAGAATGTAATAACTAACCTTACATCAACTTTTTATGATTTATCACTTCAGCTACTATTTACATTACACTGTACTTTGTTATACTTAAAGGAATACTTAAATCCCCAATTTAGCATTTTTATATAAGTTACTCATCGTGTGTTGAATTCAGAGAGAAAATGTTATTTTTTTTCTTGCATGCCTCTGCAATAAACAAAAAATCCAAAAAGCAGCAAAAATTCTTGATGAATTGAAGTCATAGGGGTCCACATTTCACAGCGGCAAAACTACATCAAATCATCTGTTTACAAACTCTAAAACAACTTGGCCGTATAATCCCAGTCTCATTTATCCAGTCGTATGATCAGTATTTCCCAAACAGAAAACCCTTTCCAACGGGCAGCTGAGCTGAAAGTGAAATTCAATCTACGCTCTCTTCAAAGCCAGACTCCATTGACATAAACAGTAATTTTACCTCACTGAACACAGGAGCTGCTGGTCTGGTGCCGCCTCAGTCAGTTGGTTAGTTTGTGTTGTTGTGTGACTTTGGTGAATCTGAAGTAACCGTTTAAAACACCAATCATATGACTGGATAAATGAGACTGGGATTACACTGTTGAGTTATGTAAGAGTTTGTAAGGGGATCTTTTGCTGTTGGGAAACAGGATCGTCTATGACCTCAGTTCATCAAGAATTTCTGCCGTTTTTGGACTCTTCGCTCAGTGTGGAGGCATGCGAGAAAAACAGTTTTCTTCACAAAGTCAGTGTAGCACAGGTCGAGTAAATAATGAATGTCCTTTTGGGGGGTGACGTATTCCTTTAAACTTGTAGACAGGTTATAAATAATTTTCAATATTTTCAATTTAATTCTCTTTTTAAGTTATCTGATGGTAACACAGTAAAGTCTTCATAGTTGCATTCAAGGACGCTTCCAAAGCACGGAAGAAACGTCCGCTTTTTAATGGTAAGACTTATATGTAGTTGACCATCTCATTCAGAGTGCTTACTGCAATTTCAACAAAAACATTTGGTTGGTTTAAAATTCTCACAGCAAAATGTTGTTTAAGTATTGTGAAGTATTTAAAAGCAGGTCGAGACTTTTTTCTCGGGAAAGACTGAAAATATTTGAGTCAATTGGATGAACATGAGTGAACGTGCCAAATCCTAATACAAAAAAATATATTGGATGGTCATGTATTCCTCGATGTTTGTGAATGTTTCTCAATGACCGACTCAAACAAAGCAGCTCCTGGAGGGTCCTTGTCCCAGACCTGCTCCACCTGCTGCGCCCTACAGGTGACTTTGGATGTGAAAGCCAATTAATCCTAATTAAACTACGGCCACCTGCAACGATCACACTCATTAATCAGCGAGGAGTCATCAGAGCGTGTCCAGACACTGTGAGTGACACAATAATTACACCGGCAGGGAATGTGGGTCAAGACGTATTAATAACCTCAGGTGGTGGAAGAGGAGGAGATGGAGCGAGAGCAGAAAGACAGTTTGATTTCACACACACTAACACATTAATTATGTTAACACACACACACCAACCAGGGTATCACTCACACTCTCCACTGGAGACATTTTCAACCAAAGGAAGATATTTTAAACTCCGAACACACCACTCAGTGTTTTACTTGCTAATATTTAAAACTGCAGGAATGTTCTCCAAGGTGCCAAATGTTAAAGATATACAATGTGTGCTGCCAACACATTCCCATCCCAGCTCATCAAATTCTGCGGCTTTGTCAGTGGACCTACACATCCAAATATGACACGCTAGGTTAGTTTCGGGCGTTTAGGGATGGAGTGTCAGTTTACCCTTGTTACCCTTATCTGAGGCCGGATTGCGTGGCAGCTGGCTTTCCAGCTCCTCCTGGGGGATCCAAAGGTGCTCCCAGGCCAGACGAGATATGTAATCCCTCCAGTGTGTTCTGGATAAGCCCCAGGGCCTCCTACCAGTAGGACGTGCCTAGAACACCTCAAATTGGAGGATCCTGATCAGATACCCGAACCATCTCAGCTGACCCCTTTCAACACAAAGGAGCAGCGGCTCTACTCCGAGCTCCCTCCAGATGTCTGACTCCTCCCCCTATCTCTAATGCTGAGCCCAGACACCCTACAGAGGAAACTCAATTTAGCTGCTCGTATCCACGATCTCATACTTTCTGTTACTACCCAGAGCTCATGACCATAGGTGAGGGTTGGGACGTAGATGGCAGAGATGGGACCAAGTCACACATGTGAAAGTCTCAAGTAAGTCTCAAGTCTTAACCGTCAAGTCTCAAATAAGTCCCAGGTCATTTTTTCTTGGGCAAGTCAAGTCAAGTCAAGTCAAGTCAAGTCACAGGTTATGTCATGTCAAGTCCTGTAATAGGTCAAGTCAAGTCCAAGTCAAGTCACCTTATTATTGTAATTTTACCTGCAGAATCTGATCTTAGCTATATATACACCTCATTAACTCAGCTGTTAACCCAAATCAACTTCATATGCTGTTTTTAACTAAAAGTTACTTCATTTTAAAATCCTATTTATTTCATGTACTGTTTTAACATATTTATTCCATTTTAAATTATATTTACTTACTTTGCTAAGTTTTAAACCCATATTTATGATCTGTTTTTAAGCAATATCTACTTTGTTTACTAGTGTTAGCATGTCATAAAAAAAAAACTTTACTTCATTTAGTCCATCTCAAACAGTATTCATTTAACTTTACAAAGTAAGTTACTTGGGTTACTCAGTTTTAACCAAATTTTAGGTGACTTCATCGCCGCAATGTTTACTTTGCAGGGACGACCCCCATGCGCCCGCCCGCACACACACACACACACACACACGCACTAACCAAGGCAGCGGCCAAAATCACCCATTTAGCTCATTTAACCCTGTGTTGCTCGTTCATAAAACGTCCAGCCGGTCTTGTGATGAATCGGTCGGAATGTCCGCTCACGTTTTCTCGGGTTAATGTTAGCAAATAAATTAGAAAACAAGTTCCACCTTTTATTTTTTGTCAAGTCACAAATCATCAAAACAGTGACTCGAGTCAACTCAAGTCCAAGTCACAATGACTGGAGTCCCCATCTCTGGTAGATGGAGCAGTAAACTGAAGGCTTTGCCTTCTTGCTCAGCTCGTTCTTCACCATGACGGTCTGGCACAGTGCCCACGTCACTGCAGCAAAGTGCCAAACCGCAGATCCGTCTTATGCTCCATTCTACCCTCACTCGTGAACAAGACCCTGAGATACTTGAACTTCTTTGCTTGGGGCAGTAACTCTCTCCCAACCCATGCATTCTACATGTATTATGTCTTTTCAGAATACGCTTCTGTCTTCACAGGAAATGTGCAGTTTCATATCTTTTTCTTACAATGTAGGTAAAACTTTGTTTTTTTGTGTTTCCTTCTTTAAGTTTAGTCAACAAAAGCATGTGGTTAGGTTTAGAAAAAGAGATCACTGTTTAAATCACGACAGTTGTTAATATCGTAATGTCACATCACATTACATACGTCAGTAGCGCAGCTTGCTAAACATACTAGCACACTACATTCTTAAAATAACTCCACTGACTTTCAGTTTCACACGGGAAATGAACAGTGGGCTCCCAGGTGAAAGTCAGTTTGTTGGACCTGTCTACCTGCTCTTCCAGCCTACCGAAATGGAATTTCTTGTTCTTTGTACTACAGTAGTTGCTGGCGGCGTCACAAATCACCACTGCCCAGTGCTTAGCATACTGCCACAAATAGTGCCTCTGTGAGTCTGTGTCTGACGCTGAGGCAACACTAATTAACAAGCTGTGTTGTTGATCACTCATCAGAAACAGCTGCTGCCTGGTGCATATCATACCACCACAAAGGGTGCCTCTTTGCGTCGTTGTCTGATGCCGAGATCCACTGAGAAAGTGGCAGCGTTTGACGAGTTAGCAGTGAGAATAGGCAGCCCAGAACGGACAAACTAAACACTGGCTCTAGATAGGGCTGTTTGTGTTTTCGCATCGGCCACAGTTAGAAGCCTCTGCAACAAGCAGCGTCGGAATAACACCATTTTTTCTCCTTTATTCACTTCTTTTTTTACCATTTTTAATCACATGGTTGGTTTGTTGTGGAAGATAAAGTATAATTTTCCCCCCAGTAAAAACCAATCCTCACATCTAGATGCCACTAAATCTCCCTAAACCTTACACACTGTTCCTTTCAGAAGAAGGAGAATGTCCTTAACACACACAGGAACACTTCATCAATCAGTTCGTCACAAATATTCAACATCAGCACATCTGGAGATACATGGTTTTCACTGGACAGGAAAGGGAGGAACAAGTGTCGTGTAATGTTATAGAGATGTTCTCTGAGTGACCTCTTGTTTCAAATGTGTTTATGCCTGTGGGAAGTTTAAGTCATAAACTTGTCATTGCTCAGCTTCTCTCATTCCCACACTGCAGAAATATCACAAACTAAAACTCATTAACTCCTCTGAAATGACACACTGTCCTCTAATGTCCGGTGTTGTGAACAACAGCCGAGGCGGAGAGGCCCTGGGTGTAAACCAGCAGACATTTATCTTTTTCTTATTACTGCCCCGGCCTTCATTATTCAGCCGCTGGCGACGACCGTCTCTAACAAACCGCCTGTTGCTTCCTGGTTAAATGACCGCAGCTGAAGCTCTATATTAGGAGATGAACGGAGGCCTCAGAATAACCAACAGCACATCAGTCATGAGGAAACTCAACACTGTGACTGTCTCCTCTGCAGGCGGGATGGAGAGAAAGCCTGAGCCGCCCTGGACCAGACTGAGCTAAACCTGGACTTAGAGTATAGAAATACAAAGAGCATACAGAGGAATTGTCTGTTGTAGCTACGGACACAAACCAGGCTGCAGGAGGTAAACTCTGGTTTGCTTATCTGTGGGCCAAGACAAGAGAACTATAATAAGTTCAAGCTAGCTGGTGTGATAGCCACAGCAGAAGTGTATCTATGTCCCACAGCTTAATATCCTCTTAATATGACTCATTAAAGAAACCATTCAAAAGGGTTTATGTTCTCAGGGATGATCTTTTTCCCTAAGTCAAATGTTACGTGGCACAATAAGTTGAAATCACCTGCCTACAGCTTACAGACAGTACTCTTTCCAAGGTCATCAAGTACAAACACTTTGCCCCCTCCCTCTGCGTCTTTATGTGACGCACAGTAAACCATGTGCATTTTGTGATGCACAGGGCACTCTGTAATGTGTCTATGTGATGCTCAGGGCACCCTATAGCACTCTCTATGTGATGCGCAGGTCAGTCTTTAGCTTCTCTATGTGATGCACAGGGCATTCTATAATGTCCCAGTGTGCCACACAGGGAGCTGTGTAACCTCTCTATGTGATGCACAGGGCACCCTTTAGCGTCTCTGTGTGATGCACATGGCACTCTGTAACCTCTCTATGTGACACACAGGGCACTCTATAATGTCCCCGTGTGCCACACAGGGCACCCCTTAACATCTCCGTGTGACACACAGATCACTGTGTAACGTCTCTATGTGACGCACAGGGCACCCCTTAGCATCTCCATGTGACACACAGGGCACCCTTTAGCGTCTCTGTGTGATGCATGTGGCACTCTGTACCATCTCTATGTGACGCACAGGGCACCCTTTAGAGTCTCAGTGTGATGCATGTGGCACTCTGTAACATCTCTATGTGATGCACAGGGCACTCTATAATGTCCCAGTGTGCCACACAGGGCACCCCTTAGCATCTCTATGTGACACAGGGCACTGTGTAACGTCTCTATGTGACACACAGGGCACCCCTTAGCATCTCTATGTGACACACAGGGCACTGTGTAACATCTCTATGTGACGCACAGGGCACCCTTTAGCATCTCTGTGTGACACACAGGGCACCCTTTAGAGTCTCTGTGTGATGCATGTGGCACTCTGTAGCATCTCTATGTGATGCACAGGGCACTCTATAATGTCCCACTGTGCCACACAGGGCACCCCTTAACATCTCTATGTGACGCACAGGGCACTGTGTAACATCTCTATGTGACGCACAGGACACCCCTTAGCATCTCCATATGACACACAGGGCACCCTTTAGCAGTCTATGTGATGCAGAGGGCACTCTAACATCTCTGTGTGAGTCTCTGACGCTGATTCAACATGCTGAAATGGATGGAAAAAAGCTGACAAGGGCCAAGAGGGCCAATGGCACGGGACACATCACATAGACTATGGCAACAGACGCCCAACAGTGACGGATGACTGACTGTCGGTTTGGTGTGTCACGCCCTGAGACCCCGCCCTCACATTTGGGGACAAGACAATTTTCTTGTCTTTAAACATCGATGGCTCTGCAGTGGCTGAGCAGATTTCTACCATTTAAACTGCATTTGAAATGTTCATATCCCGTCATTCTTTGTGAGTCGCAAAACAACTTACTCACTTACTGACTCTTAACCTCGCTGTTATCTGTAACAAAGTAAAACCCACATCTATTTGATGAACTGACATCCTTCTGTCCTGATGTGCAAAGAGAAGGACAAAAGCCTCCACAGGGGGGCGCCAGAGAGATGAAGGGGAGGCAAAGATCCTGCAGGATGTATTTGAGTAAAATCGTACTCCTTCCTAAATTCCTAACCCAGTCAAATGTGAACATGCAGACATGAAACACAAATTAATCAGTGTGATTTTCACTTCCAGAGGATATCAGTATTTCTGATACCCTTCAATAATAAATCCAAAAAGACAAAGTTTCCTTCAGTATCAAAGCTGACAGCTTTTACGGGGTCTTACTGATATTTCTTACTTTACTGGAACTTTAAAGCTGCACTAATCAAAAAGTTTTTATATTCATAATGTTTATTAACACAGTTAGTGACTATCTGTGAACATAGCGGAGCGTTTAGCAGCTAAAGAGACAGAGATTTTGCTCAGGAGTTGGTGGAGACCAAAAACAGAGCTAATAAAGAGAGAATATTGGACTGAAATTCACTCCAAATAAATTTTACTGTGAGATGATATGTTACCTATGACAGCTTAATAAGACATACAGTTTGTCAGTGTTTTGTCCAATAAGTTAATTAATGTAGCTTTAATTTTACTTTTCCTTAGATTACGTTATTTGTCTTAGTTTGTCTGGCATTATTATCTTATTTTATCTATATTTAATATTTTTGTTTTATCTTCCATTATCTTTAGTTTAAGGTGTTTTAAGCGGCAGTCCTTGCTGCAGCAGCAGCAGAACCCCCCCTTCTCTCTCTTTATATTGACTCTTGTGATAAGCTGCCATGTCAGACCCTGATTCTGGTTGACAGCAGTTTATAGCGTGTCCCCGATGGCAGTGAAGCTGAATGCTGCATGTGGTCCCAGAATAGGTCTCTCTGTCACAGATCCACAGCAGCTGTTAGCAGCACATAGCGGCCCGGTTACTATTCTGAAGTGTGGACGTTAAGGAGGGCAGAGGCTCCCTTAAATACAGACTGCTGAACGTCTCTCTGCAGAGCCGAAAAGACGACCGTTTGTCCCGTAATGGTCTGAATGCTTTTTCAGAAACTTTTCCTGCTAGATAAGAAGAAAAGTTTGAGGGAAAACTGAACCAGAATGTCACTTAGATGTGTAAATGTAAAGATAACAGGCACAAACTATAACTTAAAGTGCATATTTTAGTATCTTGGTCTGCTGGTCACTATTAAACTGAATCCCTTCATTATCAGCTTTAACATTCTCTTTATCTACCCCTTGATTTTAATGTAATTTCAATTGCATTTTAAGGGAATAATTAAAGGTAAACATGAGAGACTGCTATACATTATTATATTTTATTATATTGAATTTCCCATTATATGTAATAAATTCAGGATAACTTTCAAGATATTTGGCCGATTTTAATGGATTTTTATCCCTCAAACCTTTTCTTTCAAATCCTGAGGATAATCCAGCAAAAACTCCTTAATATATCTTAAAATGTAATTACTTTGGCTATTAATTGACACATAGGTGTAGATTTCAGGGGGAAACAGAGTACACACTCTCCTCAATATTTAGAGTGTGCATTTCTGCCCCCCAATATAAACAGAAGAGTAGCAGAACATCTTAATTTTGACCAAATTAAAGACACTAACATCACACATTGATGCACAAAATGCAAAAAACTGGTGCATATAAATTCACCAGAGGAAGGAAATTAAGAGTCTGATGCTTACATTTTTCTGGTTGAGGACTAAACCTCCCATTTGATTTGTATTCTCCCCAATTGTTGAAACAAAACCCACACCCTTAACACTAAAAG
Source organism: Epinephelus fuscoguttatus (assembly GCF_011397635.1). Taxonomy (NCBI): domain Eukaryota; kingdom Metazoa; phylum Chordata; class Actinopteri; order Perciformes; family Serranidae; genus Epinephelus; species Epinephelus fuscoguttatus. The sequence goes on from NC_064766.1 coordinate 40,370,750, forward strand.
TGGAGTAAAGCCCTGATTGTCTGTTTTGTTGTACACATGACTGCTGTCTGCATCTCAAATTGCCCCTTGGGGACATTAAAGTTCACCTTACCTTACCTGATCTCCTGTTACGGCACACACTGGGGGGGTGTGTGGGGCTTATTTAAATCCATTCCTTATTAATGGTTGGTATGTTTAAGTTGTGAATTGTGAATGAATTAAAGTTATTTAAAGGGGCTGTTCTTTTTAAATGTTCCATTATGTGTATAACTGCTGCACAATATCCATAATGTCACCAGCAAACTAAATAAAGATATTTAGTTTTTGCAGAGCTAGGTTAGTTTCCATCTTTTTTTAAATTAGTAATTTGTTGCCTATGATCAAAAATTTGTAATAATAATTTGTGTAATTTACAGCAGTGTTGATTTCATTGACAAAATCTATGAAAATTTTCCATCAACAACCTTTTTTCATGAACGAAAATGAGACAATGACGAGCTAAAAATACATCTTAAAAAACAAAAATGAGAAGACAAGAAGAGACATGACGAAAATGTTTGTGCTGGATTATCGGACAAGAACGGCCGTGCTTGGGATTATCTTCAAATGTTGCATGAGCGTCAGGCTGGTGACGGCTTAAACGCATTTCAAGGCACGATGCGTCATTAAAACAAGAATTGTGCCCATAGAATTTTCCATGATGAAAACGACACGATTACAAGCTTAAAATAGATCTTGATAATAAAAACTGAGACAAAATCCATGTTTCATTTTCGTTGACGAGACATGACGAAAATGTTAGTAGTGGACTATCAGACGTTGAAAGCCCAGAACAGCTGTGCTTGTAATTATCTTCGAATGCTGCATGAGCGTCAGGCAGGTAAACTCCAGTAAATAGTCTGCACCAGGATGTTTTACTAGCCAGCAAAGACACCCAGAGCGGAGCAGCGTCAGCCGTTGGTGCGAGTTGTGAGCTGTAATTCAGCAGTAAATAATCAGCCGTGTGTGTCTGACTGTGGATGGTGGAGCTGCTGAATGGATTTGTGGAGTTTGTTAGTTGCAGCGGTGGCTGTTAGCAGCTAGCTCCGCTCACAGCCTTCACAGCTTCACCCCGCAGGACTCCACTCAGTCCAGACTGGAGAAGGTTTGTGGGTTGATGGTGTTTGACAGGCAGGTAGGAGGCTCAGTTATCTGTGAGTGTAGCTGTGTTGTAAGTAAACAGTCTGAACTCAGATCAGTTTCCTCTGACAGAGATGAAAGTTTAGTTTGAATCACCAACTCTGTGAGAGGACACCAGTTTAAACCTCCAGACTAACATGTTGCACATGAAGAAACAAGTTATGTTTCTGCTTCTTAACAGTCACATGGATAAGTCAGAGTTTGGACTCATTTTTGATGTTTGAATGAGACGTGTTGTTATTATAGAGAAAAACATGATGACGTGATGGTGAAAATGTTGCCCTTCACACGAGAGAAAGTAAATTAGGTAATCTGAGAACATAAATCTCCAGAGGATAAATGATTAACTTAAGAAAACTACATCTAACTAAACTAGAACAAACATACTGACCACCAGTTTGTTGAAAGCTGGAGTTCTGTCCTTTCCCAGGGTCGTGTATGTCATGTAATTTGATTACACCCACATTTGCTGAGGGATATGAACCTTGTGTGCAAAATATTATCTGAAATATTAAAGCTATTAAAACATAGCTTTGACACAGGGCCTCTCCGCAAGACAAGACTTCAAGATTGAGTAAAAATGCACAAGTTAAGTTTTCATTGTGCTTTAATGGTGCAATTTAGCAAAACCTCCAGACTGAATGTTTCTGATTGAGGCTGCAGCTCACATTTTGACACCATCCTCCTCTTGTCTGACCAAAGCTGCTTTCATACAGCCTGCGGCGACGTACAGAGCATCTTTGATCACTGTTAAAAATCCTCAGAGTTCAGAGAAACGTCTTTCTCTGCCTGCCATCAGACCAGCTGCTCCCACAGAAGATCCTACAGCACTCCAATTTAGTGCTATTATAAAGTCTGTCCATCTCTGTAACGATGACAGCCTCCTCAATCAGCACGAGCGCCTCAAAGTATTCTCAGTCTCTGTGCAATTTTAAAGGACGTATCGTGTGTCTATTTGAAGAGAAGACGCCTCGTTTGGTTTATTTTTCGACCCTTCACTTTGTGAGACGATGCAACAGGAATATCTGTTCATGCAAATGTTGATTTTTGGACGCTCAGATGGTTGTGTTCAGTGGAGTGTTTCAGATTACCACTAACAAGCGAATCATCTCGTTCTCACCTGACCTGATTAAGGTCATTTGCACTTGTGCCCTCTCAATATAATGAGGATGCTTTTCTATAAATTGCCAGTGTTTCAGAGTCGAGGGCTCTTCAGTGTTGAACTTAAAGGACTCTTCATTTCCTCACATCCCGGCTCGACCCTCTCACTGCGTCCACTGCTTAATGAATTGAGTCAGAGTTCATTTCAGTTAAGATCTCGCTGCTTGGCACACAGAGTTTGTGCCGCCTGAGGGAATGAAACTACTTTATTTTTTTGTAAGTACTTAATTATGCTCCAGTTCCTCGTTAACGGAAACCTGGATGGGACCCTGGGTCTGATAATCCAGAGTGGAGTTTAGTTGGCTGAGTTTAGATTCTTGTTTGACTTTTGACGGCGTTTTTAAAAACTGTCCTCACTGTTAAAGGCCATAGAAAGCTATTCTCTCAGCCAGCTTCTTACTGTGAGCGGCAGTTTCCTCATAAAACTTTCTCCGCTTGGGTCCTGACCTTTGAATCCGCCCACTCAACTGAGCAAGCACGTGCACACATAAACCTCGAAGGGTGCTTGAGCCCATGCCCTTTTTGCCTCGCATAGAAAAGTGCCCTTTTTCTGTAGGTCTTTTTTTTTTTTTTGCCTCGTCGTTCACAGCCTGATCTCCCTGTCCTGCCGAACACATGTTGATTGAAACAAAATATCAGACAGGGAGATCAGTGATTGGAAGCCCTGGGTGATGCCCCTCCCATACCGCATCTAACGTTATAAGCATTTCTGTGGAAAGCGAAATTTATTTCTGGATGCGCATTCAGCACCAGTAGCCTGGTCCAGTCGTGACTTGTGGGTCATGAGAGTGACTTTAATTGGGTTTTTTTTGTTTTTTTTTTAAAAATCTTACACCAATGATATTTTCAGTAGTTTTGGAAGGAGGGATAAAGGAATGTTAAATGTTAAAATCTTTATCTTAAACTATTTATTTTAAATATATATATATATATACAGTCATACTTTGTGGTAAAACTGTTGAGATATAAGCTTTTTAATTAGAAAGACTCAAGAGTACACAGGAGGAGGTTGCATATGTGACGTCATAGCTTTCGCTCGCTTCCTGCAGCTTGGCCTCCCCGCTGAAATTCCACTATTTAATGATTAATTGATTTATGATTGAAGATGTCTGTGTGTTTTGTGCCAGGTTGCAGCCACTCCAAGCTGCTGGAAGTGAGCGAAAGCTATGATGTCACATACGCGACCGCCTCCTGTATAGTTTCTCTAATTACGTTTTTTTCAAAAGCTTATATCTCAACAGTTTTACCACAAAGTATGACTTTCTTGACTTTCTTGATTCATTAAGAACATATTTGGATTTCATGTCACAACTCAAACGGAACCAAAAGGTAATATTTCTCTCCTCATTCACTGCCATTTATATTTTTTCCGATCTAAGGTCCCATGAGCTTCACCGGAAGGGGCGTGACTTTGGCACTCTATAGGGATTCTGGAACAACATGGCGGCATCCACGAAATTCGACCTTTGCTTCTAGGTATATAAAACGACTCGTTCTAAGATAAAGGAGAATGCAGAAATGATCACTTCTGATGTATTATGAACTATTTTATTATACTTTCCACAAAAACCCCCCCACAAACATTATATTTAACGTTATATTAAGAGCATTTTATTTTCACCACTAGATGCCTCCAGAAACCGCTGACTGGCCCTATAAACTAATCTGTTGGTGATAATTTCTTTGCACAAAGATTTAAAAAGCTACATACTAGGGTATGCAGCTAGGTTGTTAGCTAGCTATTTATGACTAGTAGCCTACTTTATCAGTTTATATTACATACTGTATTGTGCTAGACCCACTGCCCTTTTCTGCCTTTGAGCCCCTGCTCCTCTATTAGCCTGTGCACGGCCCTGCCACTGGCATCGTGATGTCAAACAGCTGTTTCTCGGTTAGAATTAAAAAAAAAAAACAACCAAAGAGAGACAAAGAATTAAAGCTACAGTTGGTAACTTTTTTTTTAAAAATAACTTTTTTGTATTTGCTGAAACTGTCCCTATATTACACAGCACTAAATGAGACAGATAGGCATACCTTTCTGGCTCATTTCTAATGGCCTTACTGCGTCAACAGTTCATTAAAAAATGGTTCAGAAAACATGTGAGGTGAGAAATAAGTGATGCAGTAACAGAGTCGTGATTCATATTTGATCAGCACTGACAGCCCGTTCTCATTCTGATGTCAACGCCATTGTCTAGGTGTTGCCAAGCAGCGCGCTGAAACCAATGAGGAGTAATAACAACTGTGGCGAGCGCTATAGACGAGACAGATGTTGCTATGAGGTTGTTCTAAATCGACATGTCGTTTGATTTACTTTGCTACTCCATTCTCGAAGCGCCGGCAAATCAGGTGTGTTTCATGGCTACACATCAGGGTGGACTTTAAATGACGTTGGATTTACAGTAGGCAGATGTGTTGGTCTCTAGTGATTGGTTGGGGAAAATGTAATTCCCCTCCCCGACAGAAATAAGAACACAGTGTCAGACTGAAGATGGAAACAGAGTGTAACAAGCTGACAATTCTTTCTCATATCAGGTGACAACTTTCTGCTAAAGTTACAGCAATGATAGTTATTTCATATTAAAGATTTCTGGCTCTGTTGGACAAAGATGATGTCATGTAATTCAAATGAACCAATCAGCATCACTTAAATGAAAATGTGACCAGTTTGTTTGGTTGTCTGCTATGCTGACAGGCGACTGATTAAACCACGCCCACACAGTCTTTATGACTTTTTGACTATTAAACTATCAACACTGATTGTTCCTTATTTGAAAAAAAAAAATAATATTTTCAACAAACAGCAAGATTTGAAACCAAATCTCCAGGAGCTTTATTGAAATTTGAACCCAACTAGCCCTTCACCTGAATATTACACTTCTAATCAATAAATCTGGATCTCAACCTTTTAAACCTATGACCCCTTAAAACAAAGCTTTGTCTACTTGAAACCTGCGTCACAGGTTGAAGACTCAGTTATTTTATCTATACTTTACTCATTTTTGGGGCCGGAGTATGTGCCATTATATCATAAAGCAGTGTTTATTTTGTGTATCCAGAATGTGTGTTTCTGCTTCCCCATCCAGACAAACCCCTCAGATTTATCCTGGGAACATCCATGTTGGAAATTACTGGATTAATCAATCAAATGTTGTTAGTCTTTTTCTTTTTTGTAAAACAAAGGAAGCAATTTATGAAGAACAAAAAATAGTTTATCAATCTCAAGTTTGTTAAAGTACCACACGGCTGCAGTTGAATAACTGCTGTATTTGTCTATTGTTGTTTGTTTTTTCTTCACTATACTTTATTTGCTGTACACTAAATTTAAGAACGTCTTTATGCCTTCAGTCATTGTGAAAAAAGGTCAAAGCACATTCTCACGTCTTAGACACTGAAACCCACAAATGAAATTTTATTAAAACAATTAATTGTTAGCCAAAACTGCTTTGATATGCCATCACTTGAGTAACTGTTTCACATTGAAAAATACTGTATAAAGTTTTTGAAACCCTGAAAAACCAATTATCCAGACATTTTAAACACGATACACTTGATGATCAAACCTCGGCTTACCTGATAGATGACAACGCGGAACTTGTTGCGGGTGAGCAGCTCATCCTGCGTCGATTCAACCTTCTTGACGCGGACGTTTTGCTTCTCAACGCGTGTCCGGACCTCCTTGACGTTGGCGCTGACCTTGCGGGTCTTCTGCAAGAGCTTCTCCACCGTGCCACTGGTGTCGGTGTGGTCCTTGGCCAGTTTGAGGACGTCGCCCTGGATGGTCTTGATGTTGTTCTCCAGGTCCAGCTGACGCTCCTCCATACGCTGCTGGCAGGACTGGACGTTGTCGATGATGCCGGCCACGCGCTCCAGCAAAGACAGGATGGTCAGGGCACTGATGGGATTCCCTGCCTCGTCCTCCACCCCGATGATCTCCAGCTTCTCCTGGACGCCCGCCGTGCGATACTTGTGCTGATCCATTGCAGGGTTTTGATGATTAGGGAAGATCTCTCACTTTGAATTTGTTGCTTAAAAGTTGCAGATGTGTGGTTTAGTTTGGGGAAGGGGACCAGGACTGTTGGAGTTACCAGCAGGGAGACCGGAGAGTGGCAACACCCAACCGCTGTGACCCAAACTCAGGTCTGGGGACGGGAGAGAGGACAAACTCCACCTACCCCTTTTAAAAAAGGCTTCAGGATCCAAAGGGAACCTGAAATCAGCCCTCGTTGGGAAATGGGCCAGGAGAGGAGCGGCAAAGCTCACACGAACCCCCCAGCCTAAAAATAAAAACTCTTCGTAAGGCGACACTCTGACATTTTGGGAAGACGCGGACGATGATGGAAATCCCCGTCCAAGTCCTGCTCTGCTTTGTTGGAGCCACGCAGACTGATTCATAATTTTCCGTTATTTGCACACATGTTCACGCTAGCAGCTGCGAAACATGTTCATCAACACCAGCTTAGGAGTCATTCTGCAGCTCTGCAGTGACAAATGCAAAGAAGCCACAGTTGTCTGGTCTCTTTACACAGTGCTGGAATGTTTTGGGGGATTAAACATTGCAGCACTGCTCTTTTTACTTTCCCCTGGGCAGCAGAGTCCAAACATTGACTGTGACTGAGATCTGAGGCTCTTTATAGAGACAACTGACAATTCCATAACGCGAGGAGCGTCAAAGTGGCACGAATTTAACACTCACTCTTCTGAACAGCCCCCGCACAGACAGCTTATTCTGAGCAGTGTACAGTACATGTTAATGTTTTCAGTGAAGTGATTAATTGTTGGTCTTTAGCTGAAGTCATGAACTTGCTTTGTCATCTAATAACAATGTGTTGAAAGATATTTCTCATCCATAAATACACACATGGATGTGTTAAAAATAACACAGGCCTACACTCACAGCTGCCCCCCCTAGATTCTGAAAGGATAGGCTTTCGTGACTTCCTCCCATGCAGTGATGGTTCAGTTTTAAAGGAGGCTATATGTTAGCCTTAAAGTGTAGGATGAAATGGCATTTAAAGAGCTTCAGTATCGTGGCGTATTTCTGAGTGAAACAGGATAGGTAAGCGGGATATATAATTCCATGAGTGGGATATGACTTGGAAGGAATTTGATTTGATCGTCAAAAAGTGGGCGTGTAGCAAACACACAGGGGGCCTGATAGTGAACACCGACAGCATAGCAGTATCAGTCTGGGAGAGAGAGAGACGAAGCCCATCGTACGCTCCATGTAGTTGCTGATGCAGCCAGTAAAATGCTTGTAAAATTAATTCCAGCCAGTGGGCGCATAACCAGGCTCAGACTGGCCATTGGGCATTTCTAGCAAATGCCAGATGGGCCAGTCCACCTTCTGGGCCAGAAGGCCACCACCAGGGGCAACTTCTGAGGCTGAAAAATGAAGCCAACACTGAGGGGCCGAAACATGCAGTTAATCCGCACAGACCCCCATGTTAAAATACCCAACTTCATGACAATTTTACAGCGGTGAATTTTTATGTTACTCACCCGTTTGCATTCTACTCAGGCTCAAAGTTATGCATAATTAAGATGGAGGCCAAAACTGATCTTGAGGCTTCAAAACGGGGGTCTGCAAGCTAATGGATGACGTCACAGTAACTACGTCCATTATTCTTAGAGTCTATCGCAACCACCAGCAATTTTTGAAAAAATAGTCGGGGGGAAAGAAGAAAGACCTGCTGGCTTCAATAGCCTACCTTTACAGTTAGGCTGGTGCAGTGGTACTGGCCGTCGTCACCTCCCCCGCCCCTTCAAGTGGATCGGTCCATCATGTAATGTTAGAGGTCAAGCAGGAAATGAATGAAATCAGGACAGAGAGAGTGGATTAAGTGGAATGAAAAAAAATGTGTAGATTATCTTGCTGAACAAAACCTCATAAACTTGTGTTTGCCACAAAGTTTATCTTCTGCAAGAATCTAAAATCCCATTGGCTTTTTGACGAGGGAACCAGGACGACGCTAGTTTGTGTGCTGGCCTGCAGAGAACCTTCATCCTTGCAACACTCTATATGACCGGGGGTGTGATCTTAAGGGGTTAGAAAAACATTTTTCATTTGATCTAGACTTTAAGGTGAACAAAGTGCAGCAAAACAACACTTTGATAATAAGCAAATAACACAAAGTTAGTTTTCTCTTTGCATTATTTGCCATATTTTTCACTGGATCTGTGTTCGCCAAAGTCAGCAACAAATATTGGCAAATCATTTCATTTTGCTTTAGTCCTCTTGTGGCTAACTGTAGCTGGTATGCTGCTTACATTTTGCTTACAAAATGTGCCTTCCACAGTTAGCAGCTATTGTTTTTGATATTGTATTACTCTACAGTTTAGTATGATTTTTTAGTGCATGTAGGATTGAATTTAGCAGATACTGCCTGCTGTCATAGCATCACGTCCCATGAAAACGTATCTATGGTTTGCTGAGGAAATAAAGTTCCTCAACCATGATTTAACACGGAGCAACCTAATTTAAGACTTTTTAAAATTTAGTGTAATTTATGCTTGTGCAGCTATCATGTTTTCATAAACCAAAACAAGCTTAAGGCCTACTCATGTGCTTCTGCGTCTTTTTCTTTTCAGATTCAATTAAATAACTGGCAAACAGAATTAATTTTCAGTGCAGATTCACTCATGCTCTCTTTTTATTTCATTCAGAATTCAACAACATTCAGTGCTAAAAACTCCCCCCTGATATTTCCTGTCTGTAAGTGAGACACTACTTCATGATCAGGAACTTTTTAATGAATGAATGTTGGATCATGATGGATGTTTTGTACAGTGTGGGGCTTTGGAGATGACTGAATGCTGAATGTGTTCGACTGAAGCCAGCAGCTGCTCCTGTCCCTGAATACCCACCCACCCAGTCCTCCCTCCACCCCACCACCTCAAGTCTATAACTCTATATTTACTCTGGGGTGGCGTGCTTGAGTCCCTGCCCCTCGTAGAAATGTACCACACACACACACACACACACACACACACACACACACACACACACGTTGGTTTATTTTCATTTGGTGAGGTGGTGACCTCTGCTCCGGTTCTGGCTTCAGGTTTTAATTAGATAGGAACGTCAATTAATGATAAAGCCCCACACACCTGGAGACTGGTAAAAAAGACGTGGCTGGAGGCCGTAGTCAACCTCATCTGTCCTCATTTTCAAACCACACAGTCCCAAAGCTTTTATAAGTCGGGGTAGATATTAGTGAAATTAATGAAATGAAGACTACAAAAATGCAAAGTACATTTTTAACACAATATTAAAAATGCTTTTTAAATTCATTGTTTTTTTAAGGACTACAATCCACAACCTAAAGATATCGAGTTGACAGTGATCCAAAGCCTCAAATCTGAGAAGCTAGAGGCAGTGAACAATTTCTACTTGGTAAAGCTGATTCCATTGCAATGAATTGATTTTGCAGCAAAATTTCTCTGTCTTAAATTCTGCAGGGTGCATGCGTTAAAGCAACACAATGGAGGATTGCGCTTTTTACCTCACGGGGTCCCCCTACAGACAAAAACCATATTGTCTGTCACAACTGTCGCAAAAATCTTTCTCTGCGTGCATTTGTTGACAAGCCAACGATACCAGTGAACTTCCTGAACCTGGCCGTGTAATGCGCGATTATCATCATGCCTTCAGAACAGGTAAAGTAGCCTTATAGCATTTTGTACATACATGATGAGACCGAAACTCAGAGATGAGTTGCACTCTGCATGTCAGGGCTGACCTCCTCCTCACAGCGCGCCCACACACACACACACACACACAACAGAGAGAAGTCAGACAACAGCAGAGAGGCCGCTGTGCAGACGAAGGGAATAAAACTTCAAGATCACTCTAGTTGACGACAACTACGCTTGTTACTGTGAGTAAGAGCGATAAAACCTCTGCCAGCCAAGCCAATACTTTATCAATACATGTGATCAGCATGTAGAATATTTCAATCTGCTCTGTCCGCAGTCTCTCATTCTCCGCTATTATGATTTACGATCGCGGTCAACACAAGCACATCACGCTTGCGAGGATAACAGCAAGTGTTAAAGACAAACTAAATGAAAGCTGTCTGTATGTAGGCTAAAGGCTCATTTATGCTCAACGTTGAATACAGATCCGGATACGGACGGAGCCTTCTGTCCGTGCTCTGCGTTCATTTCGTCCATATTTCTGCACGTTTCCATAAAGCTTACGGATACGGGCCAAACGCAGAAGTACCACCGGGAACCGTGGGGGCAGTGTTGCTGTCACTACCCGATACGTAGCTCTAGTGAGACACGAAGAAGAAATAACAATTCAATTTCTCTCATCGGCAGTACCAGAGAACAGAATTCTCCGTCCTCCAGTCGTGATGTATTTAACGGCCTCACCGCCCACCGCCTCCTACAACGCTGCCTCTGTTTTTGTCTTTTATGCAAGAGGGACATTATCAATATCTCCTCCACAGTCGCCATGTTTGTTTTTGAGTTTGTTGTTGTCATAATCTTTTGACGCTGGGCTGCCTCCTGGTGGATATATTGGTTAACATCCAGCCAACGTAAAGGGTGCATGGAAGTATGTGGGCAGTGACCGTAACATCGTTTGAAACGGACGTATACATTTTTGTACGTAAAGGGAGCATAAATGAGCCTTAACACTTTATCTGAACGTGTACCTGAGGCAGCGACCTGCAGACAGTGAGTCTCCTCAGTAGAGGGTAACAGCAGTAACAGCGCCAGGTCACCATCAGTCGGGCGTCACTCCTCCTCTTTCAGCTCTCGCCAGCGTGTGAAAGCCGGGCCAGTATCAATCCTTGTTCGAGCTCTTGTTTTATCGCTCTCCCGTTTTCTTTTCTTTGTCTCCTCGGACAACACCTTCACCTTCTTCCTTTTCTTTGTCGCTTCAGCCATGACAACCACGTCTAACTTCGTTCACCTCGGTTCGGCTACGCTACTCTAAAGAGAGGAGGGAGATATGACGTATGCCGTGAAGCAGCCAAAGTTTGTAGTCCTTTTTGTGTCTGGGTTCCTACCCGAACCCTGAAACTGCACAGTGCCAATGCATGTGAAACAGACACTCTCAAGCAATGACGGAGGTGTCATCCAACCTATTGTGAGTTGATGCACCATCACAAGGATGTTGGATATATATTTTGAGGGCTCAAAAACTCCATTGTGGATACTAAGAACATGTGGACAGTAAACCTGGGGAACATGTTATAGACCTTTTTAGGGCGATGTCACAATATCATTATTAACTGGAGGCAAAACACGACTCTCCCCCACAGGGCTGTAGGCTACATCGCAGTCTTAAAATGTCGTCTTGGTGTGTTATTGGGAGCCAGAATAGAAGGAGTCATGGCTCAAAAACCAGCCGCCATGTTTAAGCTCATATGGCTTGGAGGCTGGAGTGGACGCCGCATGTGCAGAGGCTCCGGCACTCAGAATGAGTATTTCAAAATGCACCACTGACATCACCTTCCGTTACTGACTAATGTCTTTGGGGAATTGTTTTGCCTGCAGCTAAGCCCCGCCCACCAAAAAGGTCATACTGTTTACTAACAGTAAAAGGTCTTTATTAGAAAGGCAAGATCAAAGAATGCTACATTAAAGATAGCACTTAGCTAACGTTGTGTCTCTATAAGTGCAGGATGGTGAGTCCCCACAATGTCAATGTGGGATTCATGTCCCCACAACATAAGTAATATATGTTTGTACACACACACACACACACACACACACACAGTGAATAAATCACCAGTAATCCTTCACAGGAAGTGGAATAGGCCGTAAGATGAGAGCAGTGTCAGGAGACGAAACAGACACACACAAACCTCACATTTTAAAGAGATAAAAAAGGGAACATTTCACTCAAATGACACATCGGCACCCCGGTGTACATTAAAAAAAACATTTCCTTTTTTATTTTGGCAGAGACCAAAAATAGCCTCTCAAAGTCTACATGCAGAATATTAACATGTCAAACACATTCTAGTCACATTTAGAGAAGTCACGGCTGCAATGGTCGACAACAAGTAGAAACACGCTGCTCGGCGGAGGGGGTGGAGGGTGTCGGGGGGCTGACCTACGACCTGTAGACTAAGATGTTACAGAAAAGAAAAATCCTGTGACAGAAAATAAAAATGGTAAACACACAGGGAAGAAAAACCTGCCGTTAACTGACATTTTGGACCTCGGCATGGCCTCAGAGTTTCACTTCCACGCCGAAATCTGTAATCACGACTGGGCCACCCCTCCCTACTGAATCGGATGAGGCAAAGGACACACTGACCATGCATAAGAAAATATAAATGATTATCGAATTATTAACACTGATTCACTGTGAATGCTAATTGTTCTCTGGAGATTAAACTTTAACTTATCTTTCTTATTGATTTTTTTGCAACCTAACTGGTGTTAGATAATGTTAGCTTAATGCTTTGAATCCTAGAATATAGTTTGCACATGTGAGCTTGAAGTTAGTTAGCATGCTAGCCAACCTTATTTTGATATTCCCCAAATATATCGCAGCTCATGCGTAACATTCAGGTAGTCAGCTGAGTCGGCCAATCAAGGCTTAGTGTTGGAGCACTTTTGGACCCAGAGGACCTGATGTGAGCAGGCAGGCCCAAATATCACTGCAAGATGTGCCACTTTTTGTTACTGCAGACTCTGGCTGAAAATTAGCTCCACGTAGCAGATCATTTTTGTCCAGTGGTTGCATGTGTGGACCAGTATGCTTGGGCCAATTCAAGGGGTATTATTCATGATGAGTCTGGCAACCAGGTAAACTAGATTTCTAGGTCCTGATCAGATCAAAACCTGGCACCAGTGAACAATAAGCAGCCCCTCCAGGCTGTGATCACAACACGTAACGGAAATTCCCATGAATTCTGTGTGATCTTGCAATTTGTCCAATCACTATTTAAAGCAGATAAAATCTCATGTCATTGTAGAGCTGTGTGCAGCGTATTGATCTGCTCAGCCCCTTGTTGCCCTGCTCTCTCATCCTCTTGGTTTAACATGGAACAACTGCTACGGGACCGGAGCTCTGCGCTTGGGACAGCATCACACACACAGTGACAGGGCTAACTGTTAGCAACTGTGTCATTTAACCTGTTAATACAGCTTAAATGACACAGTTGAGCTGTTTCAGTGTCAGGGCGAGATTGTTGGGACCGTTTAACGGCTCGGTCTTGCTGCTGTGTTAGCTCATGCTAACCTGGCAGAGAGAGCAGGACAGCGGCTCACAGAGACGATCCCTCAGCCCGGGTTTAAACAACAACAGCAACATCCGTCAGCTGATGCGAGGACGTGTGTCACAGCTAATACAACAGCGTCCTCCATTTGGACGCGTCAGGTCTCTGTTATCATAAAGGTCCATACTGCTAATATTGTTTGCGATTGATCAACAGTGTGACTTTGGTGTAACTGCAGCCACTTCCTAATTATCCTGACAACGCCATCAAAGTAACTGATTTTGTTCCAGACTTTAACTTTAATAATGCTGGTGTGAACTGGCCTTTATACTTGACTGGGCAGCTTTTCCGATTCATTATCCCCAAATTAATTTAGTAACCAACTGTAGCTTAAAGTCTCTTCTTCTCAAGGCATTTTCACACCTTTAAGTCCGAGCCAAGGTTCATTGTAAACATTTGATCTGGTTAGTTTTGGTTTCTCATTGCAATGATGCGAGCGCTCTAAAGAACTTTGTAAGGCATACCTGTGTCCTGTTGTCATCGCCTGCCGCCTACGTTCTATCGTCATGCCCTTATGTGAGATGGTTCTCCCAATACTTGACTGATTGCTCTGCAGATGGGCTCATCTATCCTCTCGTATCCTCTCTCTCTCGTCTGATTGGAAAATAATAAGAAAAGGTTGGAATTTTTATGATTTTTTTTTTTTTGTAAAAGAGACCAAATGTCTGTTAAACATTTGGTTTTCATCTATGATCCACTGCGGCTCAATTTGTTTTGTTGTTTTTCCGGTTCTGACGACAGCCTGCAAGTACTTCCTGTAATTGGTCCCAATGTCCCAACCATCCACAAAATTTCACAGTGTTTTCACACCAGAACTGAACAAAGGTTCAGCTTGATCCAGATTGAGACTGACTATTTCATATGACTACAGTTTAGCTGTTTGATCTGGGGAGGTTTCACACCTGTAATTTTGGTTCGGACGAAACAGAAAAGTCTGAACATCCAGACCAAAAGAGGAAGGTGTGAAAGGGCCCTCTATAACTATAAAGTTGCGAAGTGGAGTAAATGGCAGTAGAGTCAATGCATAGTTAATCGCCTTTCATCACATCAGGAGACAGAACATTCAGGTTTTTTTTTTTTTTCTAAAGTAAAATCTTGGTGTGCTCACACTGTTGGAACAAGTCAGCTTTAAACAGACGACAGCAGATATTTGTCACTTTTCACAAGTCAATTTAGTTTCCTTGCGACGACGATAACCGTCGATTTTAAAGCCTGAAAAAGATTTCTGTGAATGCCTTGACACAAACGGATTATCAGAAGCTTGTATTTAGAGAATATCCAATATGACATGAACAAGTGACTGAGGTTTGAATACTAAAAAATACAAGTCAGCTTTTGCATCCAGACACCAAACACTGTTGACTGTTGATTTCTCCAACCTCCTGAACACTGAGCATCAAAACATACATTGCTGTTTTGGAAACTCAAAAGATTAGTTCAGATAAAACCAGCTGCTATCACTGGACGCCATGAGGAGAAGGTTTAGTTTGTGATTGATTGATACTACGATTGTATTTTAATTTAAATTCGCCATTAAAAGGAGCGACAGAGCCGATCTGAAGCAAAGAAAGGTTTCACTTTTGAGAGTTCAGAGGTGGGACGGAGGTGGAGTTTACAGCTCAAGAACAAGACAAGTTGGTTTGTAAAGAAATGACCGGGCTTTGATAAAAAACACACAAAAATGACATAAATAATATAACAACAGGTTGTGTTACAAAGAACTCCTGGACACAAGGGAACAACACAGAAAAGGCATCGTCATTCACTGGATATAAAGTTCCTGTCGACATACTGTCAGGATTGTTGTTGACTGTATTTTCTGTCTGCACAGTTTTCACTTAACAATAATACCCTAGGAGACTTTAATGATGGTGAGTTAGCTGCACACCACTGACATCTGTAGGACCTGCATCTGATCACATGTTCACACTGGAGGGAAACGTTGTCTTTAAGAGATACAATTTTACTGTAAAGTGTTTCCTGCAGGATTATTATCGGGTTTTTTTCTGTACGGGATCCTCTGTGCTTGGAATGTCTCGCTGAGGAGCAAATGCAAAACTAAAACAGACAAAAAAAGGACACAAATATTCTCTCACATTCAAAGAAACGCCTCGATTACAGCCCACTCAGCAACCGAGACTTTCTCCAGTTACATAAAAAATATCATTTAGAGTTGCAGTCGGTCCTTCAAACCCCAAAACAGCCGACGCACTTCCTTTTACAATCCTCAGCTTTTTGGACGAAGACGCAAAAACATTCCTCTGAGGCTGAAAATCAACACGAATCTGTTCCTCAACAAAGCAAAAGTGGTAATTAGAAGAATGTACTCCGAAGTTTCCAGCCGTCGACACAAGAGTTCTTTTATGTTATTTTCTGGTGCGGTTTCCCAAAACATTACACATTCCTTTCTTCAACAGCGACTTATACCTTCCCCCCTCAGTGTCCTCCGTTCATCAGTCCGACTTTTTGGATTCCAATCTCCATCGGATCTCTGCGGCTCTGAGATGGAGGAGGCGTCGGGGCCGTCGGCTTTTCTTTTAAAAAGTTAAAACTACACCACAGTACACAGTTTTCACAAGTCATGCGAATATACAGGAACTAGAATTTAGAAACCAACGTTTGAAATAAAAGTTAACATAAAACCTTGAGTAAAAACTACTTTGAAGAAAATAATAATTATAATGATAACAATAAATTATTAGCTCGTTTGACCACAGTGAAGTCTTTACATACCAAAGAATAACTGTAAACATATCTGTATCACTGGCTGGCCCCCACTCACCTCCTACAAAACACAAAAACAAACTGCATTTGGTGATCAGCTGCACATTAGTCGTAAAACGTAAAACAGAGAGGGGCGTAGAAATCATCTTTTTCAATAAATAGCACATTCCAGAGGGGCAGACATTACTCTGTTAGCCAGTTTACCAAAGCTACTGTATTCATAAAGCATTCAACAAAACCTTTAACGTTTAAAGTAATTAAGACAGCGGACATGTTAACGATGTAAAGTGACAGCGGGTTTTGACGATTCGGCTCCTTGTACTTGGTCTTGCGGCAAAGAAAGACTATCCAAAAGCAAAAGAAAAAAGAAAAAAAAAGGAGGGAAATAAGGCCCCTTAAATAAATATTCTTCTTTTTTAAATGGTTTCCCAGGAGAAAAAAAATGGATACCTCACATCAACCGTTAAAAAATGGTTTTCCCCACATTGTAAGAAAAAACTTATCAAAAAGAACCCAGACAAACACGGCTATACCATCCTGGAGTTAGTGTCCGAGGAAAAGTGTCCGAGGTTTTGTTTTTGCCGGCGACCCCTGTTGTTTTTCGGACATTTCCTAAAAAGAGACAGAGAGAGAGAAATGTATTCATGTGACAGTGAGACTAAAGGCAGACGTTTAGACATTTCAAGAGGTTTACTGGCAACAGTTAACTGTCAGTGCTTTCTCAAAATCTCAAAGTCCTAAAAGTGCTTCTGTGGTGTCTGTTTGGTCTGTTTACCTTTACAAACTGGAATAACTGCACTGCAGTTGTATGGCCCTGCGAACCCATGGGTCAGGCCGCAGTTACAGTTTACATCTATGTCTGTGAAAACAAGGATGCCTCAAACGCGCCCCCCACCGAAATCCAGTCAGTTTATTGTTGAGTCCAAGTGGACATTGGCGCCAAATTTAACCTCTCTAACTCCGCCAGGATGCCGACGTTCTCGCTCCCCCCCTCCTCTGTTAAATAGTATCTCCCAGGCGCACTACGTCATCAAACCATGTGATGTTTAGTATTGACAGATACAGGAAGCTCTCGACTTTTCAAAAATAACATTGTTTTTCTTTTATTTCTTATGTATTTCGCACCAGAGCAGCCTAAACACACAAAGTCCAAAATCGCGACAAGTCATGTCATGCCGTTTTTCAGCAGGAAAAGTTAAAGGATTACTCGCGATCTTATGTGGAGCCGTTAGCGGGGACGTAGCTGGTTTATTAAAGGTAAGAGTCTCACTCCTACCACTATTTTTGGCTGAGATATACCGTCTAGTAAGTGGGATCATAGCTTTCACGTTTCATATGGCTTTATTTGGTGATATTTTATGGTGTTTCTGTGTCATAAACATCATCAGCTATCATAATCACACCTGATTTCAATAAGGTACAATGTTTGAAGCTGGCTGAGTGTTGTTTGATCACTGATAGTACTGTTTTGAAGCTGAGTGACCAACTTGTCATTTGGAGCTCCGTCTGGATCTTTTCATGGTAAAAACACTGTAGAGTGGTCATACTTTAAGCAGTCTTCTTCAAATTTGAAACAAATGTTCATTGATAGTGTGCCTACAGCCCCACAGTGTCATTTACCTGCTCAGATGACACCACAGACAGTTATTCATCCTGAAAATCATTTTTTATTTTATCTTAGGCAAAATCTTCAATTTTTTACTGACTTCAGAGGCCCATTACTCTGTCTCTGTATCACCTAGAGTGTTTCTGACACTTTCACAAGAAACTTCAGGGAGTTTTCTTTCTGGCACGACCTCATGCATGCATGTAGTCAGAGCGGTTCAGAAGCTACAGTCATTTTAATTTGGGTATGTCATTTTAGGCGTTTTTGCTGCAAAATGGGGGTGGAGTGCAAGAGGTTTTAAAGAAATTCCCTGGAGATGTTCTTGAGATATTGTGTTCACAAAAATATGACAGATGCAAAGTCATTGTGACCTTGACCTTTGACCACCGAAACCAAATCAGTTCATTGTTGAGTCAATGTGGACGATTGTGCCAAATTTGCAGAAATTCCCTGAAGGCATTCTTGAGATCTTGGTTTCACAGGAATGGGACGTGCGGTAGGACAGTAGGATGGCAGGACAGACAGACGAACAACCTTAAAACATAATGCCTGTGGCTCGACTGTCACCGGCGCAGTGCACGTCACACACTGAGCGAGCCGCCTGTTAATGACGCTGTGGGCTAATGGGCATGTAGCTACTTCCATGTTTCAGATGATACGTCATGTTTGTAGTCGACCAATGAAGATGAGTTTACATATCACCTTGGGTTTGTCCTTCACCTTCTCAAAATGATCCCACACTTTGGATTTCCTGCCCGACATGTTATTAACTAGCCTGTGGAATAACCGCAGGTACCAGCCCTGGAGATTAACCTGACTCCTGTCTGACTGCTGAGCGTGGACACTTCCTGTGTCTGTCCTTTCAGATTAAAGTCCCACATGCTCCAGTCATATAGGTTTGGATTTATTCTGACAAGGCGCAGCTCCCAACAGAACTTCATGTTTGCTTGTCTTTTTTTCTGCGACTAGGCGACCAATGAAATCTTGCCAAATAATGATCTTTCCATTTGCTGGACGATTAGGAGGCAGCCCTAAGTACTTTAACTGAAGTAATGGATCTGAGTACTTCCCCCAGTACGGCCTGGTTGTCACATGTAACTGGAGTTAGAGCGTCCACATTTACCAAGAGATTTAATTTGAACATGCTAATGAAACGAGAAGCTTGTTTTACTATCAAACTGCTGCCTAAAAAATCCTCCGCAGTACAAAGAAAGACTTAGATTTGATTTTCTCCTCAGAGTGAAGCAGGAAAGTCTGTCTGCTGCCTCGGAGAAACGAGGCCAAGTCAAATCCTGTTTAATTCTCCTCAGCTTTAAACCTCCACCGCCGCCGTCGTCCTTCTTCTGCAGAAACCTGACAGACATCACACCTCCGCTTCACGTATGATGGAGGAACAACGAGGCTGCGTTCACTGCCAACAGGTTCACAGCTGTTTGTCTGAGCTGTGTGTGTCCAGGTGAGACAAACAACATTCAGCAGGTAACAAGACACCTGGAGATGTGTCTCTACAACCCAGAAATACAAACTGAATAATAATCTCTTCTATAATCTCTTAATCCATCAGGTACACACAGATTATTTTTAGATTCTGTTGTACATGTGTTTTAGTTCACACCTTTCTGTGCACATTATGCAGTAGGGGATTATCACTGAGCCTTATACGGTCTTATTATGTATTTAGAGTACTCTAACACTGCGGATTAAAACTACTCCATCACCATCTTCCTCATGTGCTCCTGTCAACTCAAAGGGATTAAAATTCTTCTGACTCTCCTGTTTCTGTACTGTGAACCTGAGATTTTCATAAATTTCTTTTGTAATATATAAATATATGTATTTTATTTTATATGGTTTAATTTTGTTCTTTTATTTTAAAGCAAAATTCCACATAAATACAGTGGGAATGTGAACATGATGCAGTGTGTGCACTTTTGCAATATTAAATAAAAAACATTCATCAACTATTTATAAAAATGCAATAAAAGTATTCTGATAGGATTTAAAAAGATGGATACATTAATGAAAAGTTATATTTTTTAATGGGTTTTCAGCACCACTTAAGTGCTTTTTTAAGGGTAAAAACTAAAATTGATAAAAAAACAACAAGAAAACCATCCCATAATTCCTTAAAAGGGCCTTTTCTTTTTAATGTCAAACCCCTTCTAATCAAGGGGCATTAACCCCTTAAGGTATTTTGAGGTACACGTTCAGGGTTAATTGTACATTACCATGCAAAAACCCATTATTTAAAATCATTTAAATATATTACAACCCATTCATTTATCTCACTTTTGGGTAAAATATATGAAATATCTGTATACTGAATAAAAATCCCTTAAATGATCAAGTTGCAGCTAATGAAAAACAAAAGCCATTAAACTTATCCTTAATGGACCTCTCTGACATTTTAAATTAATTTAGAAATTAAGGGCAAAGTCCCTTGCTCTCATGTGCTTACTGGAATTAAGTTCTTTTAGGGGCTCTGGAGTTAAGTGGATGCCGCCTCACCTTGTGATGCACATCACCACAGCGACGATGATGGCGATCTGCACGGCGCCGATGATGGCGGCGATGAGGACGTAGTGGAGCTTCTGTCCACTGGGGACGACGTAGAGGATGTTGAAGTCCTGAGGCTCGTCACACTGAGGACCTTTGTAGCCGGCGTCACACCTGACACACACACACACACACACACACACACACACACATAGCAGCATGTCAGCATTGGTCCACAAAGGATGTGTTCAGGGACAGTACTGAGTGTAGGTTATCTGAGTTTCGGCAATTATTTCTGCAAAACTGAAGAAAACCGAGTTGAAAAAGACGCTTCAGGTCACAGTTACATGTGTGAAGCACCAGTTGACAACATGTTGGTGGTGTAGACAGCTCTACTGATTAAAACTGAGGACTTTCTGTCACTGACGTGACATGGACTGAAAAAAAAGGCTAGAACACCTGCCGAGCAGACATGATGTAATAACAGCACATATCACTGAAACATAACCATAAATTTGTCAATTTAATGTTGAAAATCAACAGGATTTGGACTTCTGGTTGATCCATGTCTGAGTAAGACACGAGTCACGTTGCTCTCAGTCAAATCTTATCAAACTTATCTGAAACAAAATACTCTGGCCAACATTAATGTTAATGTTACTCCACCATCTAATAACACGGTGATTTATGACCACGTCACACCACCTTCGTAAAGCTAATGAAGAACGCCCTGCTGCCCTGGCCTGTCCTGAGGGTGCAGATCCAGCTGGAGATTCAAAGACCTGGGAAACAACACGGTGCTAAAGGCTGCTGCTTCGCTCCAGACTGAAATACGCTCACTTCAGACTGAGATTGGAGCCAAAATTGACTCAAAAATTGACCAACTTTCAACCACAGTCAGGGGATAAACTGTCAGCTCTCAAATGCGAAACTGACACCGCCATCTCTGCTGTAAAAACTACCGTGAAGGAGCATGCTAACAAGCTAGTAGACTTGGAGCACAGTGGGTCTTCTACTGCTGATACAATCAACAAGCGGAGCGTAAAAACAGTGGCAGAACAGCTCTTCGATCTCGAGGGGACACATCAGGTAGCAAAACCTTCAAACTCTGTATGTAACGGTGGGGGATGAAATGGTTAAAAAACCCAAAGACTTTGTTGCCTAAAAGATGCGCTGTCTCTGGAGGAACAGATGTCACAGAGCACTTCGAAACCTCCTCACCCTTTCATTCTCAAAATGCTCTACACTCACCAGCTGGAAGTAATACGACAGAAAGTGCCCACAATCCAGCAGGTAACTTTTAACAGACAGAGGATGCTGATATTCCTGAATGACCCCCCAGCAGTTGTGAAAAGCTGTGCCATGTTTAAAAGAGCAAGAGAGCTGCTGAAGGATAAACCGGAGTGAGGTTTGGTATGCAAACCCTGCGAAACTAGAGGTCACTGTCAATGACAAGGATCATTTTTCCACAGTCCCAGAAAGGGTGACGGAATTTACAGAGCAGTGGAACAGGTTGATACTCAGTATGTGAACACTTTGAATATGTGTCATGGACAAATGACTGAGAAATTTACCTGGTCTGATTCATTCTGTGCAAGTGGGTTTTTTTGCGTTCATTCAGACTGAGTGACAGAAAAATTAACCTCATACAATTTGTTGTATCAGTAGGATTTATACTGGTACAAAACAACTGACAAAAACAACATCGTCATATCAGTGATGACATTTTTTAATTTCAAATCTACAGGTGAGTGTAACTGTCGTACCAGTAATAGCAGCAGGAGTATAGACCCTTTTACTGTTAGTGAACATGACGTTTTTTGGTGGGCGGGGCTTAGCTGGAGGCAAAACAGTTCTCCACAGACATTAGCTAGCGCTAGCTAGCAAGTTGTGTTGTCTTGTTTTAGACGATGGAGGAAGATGATGTGAGTGGTGCGTTCAGAAACACTCATTGTGAGTGTGGGAGCGCACTCTGACACAAACTGGAGCGTTGATAAATTGGGAGCGCTGTCTGAATGTAGCGTTGGGTTATCCAGAGCAGCGCACTCTCAGAGTGGCAGAGCGCACTCTGGACACTCTGTCTGTGGAGACGGAGCAGCAGAGCGCCGAGCGGAGTGAATGAGTGATTAACTTAACCGTTGGTTCATTCATGTAGAAATATAACGCTGCGTTTCTTCCACCAACAGGGCTCTCATTTTAGTGTAGAGCGTCAGACTGAATTTACCAACGCACCATGTCAGGTCACTCACTCTCCGGGACCGCCAGTGTTACTTGAATAAGTAAACACTGACCAACGGGACCAGACTGGCCGACCCGTATGCTCTCACTCAGTGGATGGATGATGTCACAGGAAGCCAATCTTACAAAGGAGGACCACACTTGTTTGTTTTGCTATGGAAGCTAACGTTAGCTAATGTGCTAAAAAGTTAGCGTTGCAGAGAAATCCAATCTTCCTCTTAATCCCTCCCCAGTTTCTGATGAGGTGGACATGATAACCCTTAATACACATAACCTTATTCATCCCTACAACAGGAAATACTTTCTCCCTAACCTGATATGAAGTGTGCGCTGCACATGTGAGCATTTTTGATGATGGCCTCCGTCCAGTCCTTTGGTCTTATCACATTTAACCATCTTTGTTTTTGTTGACGGGCAGTGGCGGCTGGTTTTGAGCCATGACTCCTTCTATTCTGGCTCCCAATAACACAACAGACTCCTATGGAGCCTACAGCCCTGTGGGGGAGAGTCGTGTTTTGCCTCCAGATAATTCACCGACATCATTGTGATGTCAGGCCTAAAAGGGTCTATAGGTACTGGCAGATGATGGGGGAGTACTCTGATGGTGATACAGAATGATTCCAGCACAAAACACACAAGTGTAGTAGCACTGTTACAATGAGCAGTTGCAGTTCGGGCAGTCACAGACCTGCAGGTTGCCATGTTGTATTTGATCTCACATTTCCCGTGAACACAGAAGCCGGCGTAGCTGTCAGCGCAGGGGATCGGCATCCCTGCATAGAAACCGTCACCGTGGTCCAGACCGGTGGTTTCTGAACAACAAAAACACAACATGAGACGACGATCAGCTGATGAACCCACTGCAGATACTGGAGGATCAGCTGCTGTACAGGTGAGTGTTGGATGGCAGTTTCAGCTGGTCTTGTCTAAATTTAACAGCCTCCATTTGTAGTCATTGAAATAGTCCAATAAAACAGCTAAATACGTCCACAAAAAAGAAGAGATAAAAAAAGATCACAGATTACAGCAGCAGCACAAGAGAACAGAAAAGGAACTGTTTAAGTGACATAAATACACTTTAAAATACACTTTTAATACATTAGAAAACATTAAATTCAAACTATATCAATAAATTATGCAAATATATGTGTGCAGCAATGATGGAGGTAGTAACTGAAAAACAGGTACCCAAAAGGTACTGTACATAGGTATAAGTAATTAATATATAACTAGTCCATACCCATTGGTAGCTTTGTCACCTTCTACCTATGCCAGTCCTCAATGCCTATGTGCAGTTTCACATAGATTGACCACGTCAGTGAGTAGAAAAACGTGGGACAGACAGAATGACTGACTGACAGAATGACACACTGACAGTTTCCATGATTATGTACAGCATACCATACCATGACTTAGTCATACCAAACATTAGAAACAACACCAACATTGGTCCACAGGGGGAGCCACAGCGATCGGTCGCATTTTAGCCATTTTGAAGCATTTTTCTGTTGTTATAGCGCCACCCAGTTGCCAATTAGAGTTAAATTTCTCCAGTCACCTTGAGGCGTCCTGTTCTACATATCTACCAAGTTTAGTAAAAATCCATATGGCGGTTAGGCCTAGATAAGAAATGAGCTCTCTAGCGCCTCCATTTTGTTTGATGGGCTCAATAATGGAGGGGTCCCCTCAGATTATGTGTGGTCATATGCCTACAAAGTTGCGTGGTGATGGGTGAAACCCTTGAGATGTTCTACACCTTTATGTGATGAGCCACGCCCTCCGCAATATTCATTGCCTTATAGAAGCTCAGTTTTAGGAAGTTTTCCAACTTTTGCCAAGAGGGAACTTTAGATATTGCTCCTTAGATTATGTTCACCCAGTTTCATGCAGATCGCTCAAACTTCCTAGGAAGAGATCCATTTGAAGTGTTTTTCAAAAAATTCAAAATGGTGGAAAATCTATATAAGCGGAAGTTATGGGTTCTTGAGGCAAATGTGTTCCTCATGAGGAGAGGCATCTCTGTGCAAAGTTTCATGTCTCTACGACATACGGGGCATGAGATATGCCCATTCAAAGTTTGACATTTCAATGGGTTGCTATAGCGCCCCCCTTTGGCCAATTGATGTAATATTGCTTCATTGGCATCCTCCCATGACCCTCTACCACTGTGCCAAATTTCACATGGATTGACCAAGTCAGTGAGGAGAAAAACGTGGAACACACACACACACACACACACAGACACCATTCCCCTCCAGTGACGAGCTCATCAGAGCCCACTCCTCTTCACATCCAGATCCTCAGCTCCCTCTTCATCTCATGTGATCACCACCCTTAACCACCACCAGCATCTAAACTCTAATCTACCACATCTCTACCGCCCTCCTGGAATATCTGACATCACAATGGGGTCTTTTCACATTTCTCATACTTGTGTGCACTTGTGAATAAATAGTAATAAATTATTTTCTCTCAGAACCAGTCTCTCCTGACTGAAATAATAACACAAATGTAATGTGGTTTGCAGAAATGTACAATACCAGCATTTTAGCATTTTAATGTGCACAGGTAGGCCAGAATCAGGATGGTCTCGTCGGGCTGAGCCAAGTACTTGGATGAAACAAGTATCCGGTACAGATACAGACAATGTACCTATGTGTAGGTAGTAGTAGCATCCGAGTAAATGTGTCAATATCCGTATCCTCATTTCACGTCCTGTTTCACCCACTCGTGGTTCAAACCCCGCCCACTCTGGGATACAGATAATCTAGTTGGTTGAACAGATACAGACACAGATAATGGTGGACCTGTTCATTCCTAGTCTTTAGGTGTTGTCTATGAGCGAGAGCAAGAGAGTAAGATGGGATTATCTGAATTCTTAATCTTAATAAGAATATTGCTCTAAATCAATAAATAGCAGGTGTGTGATGTCATCATTATGATAAGAAAAATTTGCACGAATAATCAAGTGATTCTGTTAAAAAGAAACAAACAAAAAACAAAAACAGAGATGAACTCAGTCCTTCTGTCGGCCGCTCTGCTGTGTTGAGCGGATAAATCATAAAACACAAATGCTTTGCTCATTAAAGGATTCTTCAATCACACACAGCTGTCTCTTCCCTGTAATTCAGTGCAGTAATAAAGAAACAGCCTACAAAGCAATCTGCACTGCTCATTAAAATGACTGATATGCAATGTACCAAATTCATATCAATGCGAAGAAAGCCTTTGATAACAAACTGCGTGTGTGGGAGTTTAAAGTTCACTGCTCGGCACTTTACGACTACAGAACTAACAGGACATTTGGGAGATTTACAAGCCTTAAAAAAAATCCAAGAAGTGCTGTTTAATCAAACCTTTTAAATTGTCAAATTGTCAGAAATACTAGAGATTACGAAGCCCGGTTTCATGGGTTTCATAAACTCAGGATTTGCACTCTTTTTCCAACCTGCAGGATCTTTTAATTCCAGTAACGAGGAGCAAATCATCAAACTGTAGCCGTGAGGTTTTCATGTGTTCACTGAGGATTATTCCAGCTGCTGTTATGGGAAGCAGAGCATTAACTTATCGTCTGTTACTTACAGCACAAAGAGGATAATCAATAACATGATACCTTTACGGCTGCATTAGTGACGCTGTAATTACAGACTCAACAAATGTGTCATTTCAACATCTTGGGAATCTTTCCAGCACTTTCCTACAAACCTCCCTGAGAGCAGCTCAGAGAGGAGAAAATATTAATGACCATAATTTGCTCGAGAGCCCACATTTAGCTGTTTTTTTTTTTTTTTTTCCTTTTTCGATGATTATAATGTGACACAGAAATGATCACTGAGCAGCAAATGATGAGTGAAAATCCAGCAGCATCTCCTCCGCATGGTTTGTTTGGTATTTTTGTTCTTGTTTTTGGGCTCCAAAAGACAAATTAAAGGCCAATCAGGGTTTTCAAACAACATTTTAATGATTCACAAGCAGCGAGCTTGTTGGGGCTTTTTGTAAGCTGTCCTCCAGCCAAACTGTGGAGAGATTTTGGCAGTTCATTATTTTTATTTACTGGAGTTTGTGATGGTTAATGAGCAGAATATCAGCATCTAATCAGATTTTATTCTGTCCTGACTGCACCTGTCTCTTTCTACCCTCAGTTCCTTTTCTTTAAGGGTTGTTTCTGTGAATGCAGCCTTCTGTAAGAACTGGATGCCAAACTCCAGATTCCAGGGTTTTTCTCAGCTCTGGTAAAGTTCAGCAGATATAAAACCTTTGTGGATTCAAAATTCATAATGCAAAAGTAATGACTGTCTGCAGTTTGAGTCGTCCTGTTAGTTTTACAGACGTCTCCTTTAGAATGGTGATATATGAAGAAAATGCTAATTTAGGTTTTTGATTCACAGTGAGAGCACAATGAAAAATTATTTTATGAAACTTATCAGAAAAAGTTTTTAACTGAGAAGCTGAGAGTGGTTGTGCTTGCAATTATTTTCTAATGCCATATGAGCTGTATGAAACAGGCTGGTAAACTCCAGTAAATAGTCTGCACCAGGATGTTTGGGTTGGTGTGAGTTGTGAGCTGTAATTCAGCAGTAAATAATCAGCCGTGTGTGTCTGGCTGTGGATGGTGGAGCTGCTGAATGGATTTGTGGAGTTTGTTAGTTGCAGCGGTGGCTGTTAGCAGCTAGCTCCGCTCGCAGCCTTCACAGCTTCACCCCGCAGGACTCCACTCAGTCCGGACTGGAGAAGGTTTGTGGGTTGATGGTGTTTGACAGGCAGGTAGGAGGCTCAGTTATCTGTGAGTGTAGCTGTGCTGTAAGTAAACAGTCTGAACTCAGATCAGTTTTCTCTGACAGAGATGAAAGTTTAGTTTGAATCACCAACTCTGTGAGAGGACACCAGTTTAAACCTCCAGACTAACATGTTGCACATGAAGAAACAAGTTATGTTTCCGCTTCTTAACAGTCACATGGATAAGTCAGAGTTTACAGTGAACCTGGGACAAATCCTAGTTGGCTCACATTAGTTATTTATGGTGTGGATTTTGAGCTTTTCAAATG
This sequence comes from Epinephelus fuscoguttatus, assembly GCF_011397635.1. Classification (NCBI taxonomy): domain Eukaryota; kingdom Metazoa; phylum Chordata; class Actinopteri; order Perciformes; family Serranidae; genus Epinephelus; species Epinephelus fuscoguttatus. Next base: position 40,398,424 of record NC_064766.1, read on the forward strand.
ATGAACAGTGAGTGCATGCTTGGGAGTCATCCTTTAAAATTGTAAAAAAAAAAAAGAAAAATAAAAAAAGAAAAGAAAAAAAACCTCTGCTGGAGAAATGCAGGTTTGTAAGTGTGTAGGAATTAATTTTAGTTCTTAAAAAAAAAAGTTTAAATGAAATTTGGATACAACCTGCCACCTTATTTCTGATACTTGTATCAGCGTAATGGGATTACTTTAAGGGGAAAAACAAACAAACAAAACAATTTGCGCAAGGGAATTACATGTAGAGTCAATGTAAAGATGCGATCAGACGCAAATGGACGCGAAGCAAATGACACGAACTAAGCAGCGTGAATCAAGCAAGTAGCATGATTTTGCATCACACACTCATTCGTGAGAGTTAAAAAAAATTTGAACGCAGAGGACGTACCGGCGGAAGTTCATTCATCGGAAAAATGGAGGAGAAGCTCATCGTGTCTGTCTGTGGCTACCCTGAGCCGTATGACACCATGTCCTACTTCTATACAAACAGAAATAAAAAGTAGCTCGTTTGGAGGAAAGTGAGTGAGTGAGGTGGGATTATTTGGTAAATTGTCTGTTACTATTTTACAGCATAGCATAACTGGCTATATCCTCTCTCACAATATTTTGTGTCTTTTGGGCACTTATGTACATGCGATTTCATGCACATTATGACACAAACTATTTGTGCATATAAATCTAGTCTACACAAAATATTCTCGTGTCCAAACTCTAAAGTAACGCAATGTGATAATTCAAATCACAAACTGTTATCAATCAATCAATCAATTTTATTTATAAAGCCCAATATCACAAATCACAATTTGCCTCACAGGGCTGTACAGCATACGACATCCCTCTGTCCTTATGACCCTCCCAGTGGAAATGTCGTGAACATAACGTAACTGTGACCAGCGCTTTACTTAACATGAACCTTGAGTGGTTAATGTAGTCAAGGTTAAGAAATGGACAGAATGCAGTTTTATTGATTTATTATTGATTTCGAGTGATTCATTCACCGGGAGGACACGTCCTCAGGCAGCGTTTTATTGGATGAAGATCACTGTGGTCACCTGAACGAACCATAGGAGGAAACGCCTCAGAGTTCAGATAAACAAATGTGATCACTGCGGCTGTGAACGCAGCCTGTCTCAGTTCTTGTGTCTCACATTATCAGAGTGAGAAATGCACTGCTGTGTCCTTCACTGTTTGTGATGTTGACAATGCAGCGGTTTAATCCGATCCTTCTATTGTCCGTCTCTGAGTGCAAGTTAAAACACAAAGTGAAGGAACTGACAGAGCTGTGGAGGAATCATTCCTCCTGAGACGTTTTAGTCGGTGAAATCAATGCACAGAGCGAGCTGCAGATAATAAAACCCTCTGGATTCTGTTTCATCTTCTCTTTGATCTCCAAACTCAACATTTGCATCGTGCAGCTCACTGGGTAACGCTCGTTCTGCTCCACTAATCTGTGTGTTTACTTATGAGAAATTACAGCGTCACGCGGCTTAAAGAACAGTGTACTCACATTATGTTTAGTATCAGCAGAGATTCAGAGCTGTGAGGATTTTGATTTTCCTGCTCTGTTTCCCCCTCTGTGAGGACATTATTGTGTATTAAGGAGATTTTCATTAAGTTTCATTCTGCGGTTATTGCTCCTCAGCTGGTTCAGACGCAGGTTAACAGGCTGCTGAAAGGCCACAGGAAGTCTTTCCATCAGCAGCATTAAAGGCAGGAAAGTGGATTTACAATGTGGTTATATAATCTGACAGAAAATTAACACACAGGCTCTGCGGTCATTAATGTACTGACTGATTTTTGTCAGCTGGGCTGCCAGCATAGCTGCTGTAATGGCTTCTGTATTTGTGCCGAACCTCTACAGGCGTCACTGACTGATACACGCAGCTGTGTTTGAAAGGTTTTATAATGAATATAGTGATGCAAAGTTGCCAGTGACCGTGACTCCTAAGTTGCAGTATGAACAGAACCCAGAGGAGCTTAATGGCTGCACCCGAAATCCCATACTAACATGCTATTTAATATGCTTCAACAGTGTGTGAGTTTTTTAGTATGTCTGAAACTTTGGTATGAAACCATCCATGTGACTGTTGAGAAGCAGAAACATAACTTGTTTCTTCATGTGCAACATGTTAGTCTGGAGGTTTAAACTGGTGTCCTCTCACAGAGTTGGTGATTCAAACTAAACTTTCATCTCTGTCAGAGAAAACTGATCTGAGTTCAGACTGTTTACTTACAGCACAGCTACACTCACAGATAACTGAGCCTCCTACCTGCCTGTCAAACACCATCAACCCACAAACCTTCTCCAGTCTGGACTGAGTGGAGTCCTGCGGGGTGAAGCTGTGAAGGCTGCGAGCGGAGCTAGCTGCTAACAGCCACCGCTGCAACTAACAAACTCCACAAATCCATTCAGCAGCTCCACCATCCACAGTCAGACACACACGGCTGATTATTCACTGCTGAATTACAGCTCACAACTCGCACCAACGGCTGACGCTGCTCCGCTCTGACTGTTTCTGCCGGCTACTGAAACATCCCGGTGCAGACTATTTACTGGAGTTTACCCGCCTGTCGCTCATGCAGCATTCGAAGATAATTACAAGCACAGCTGTTCTGGGCTTTCAACGTCTGATAGTCCACTACTAACATTTTCGTCATGTCTCGTCAACGAAAATGAAACATGGATTTTGTCTCAGTTTTTATTATCAAGATCTATTTTAAGCTTGTAATCGTGTCGTTTTCATCATGGAAAAAAAAGTTGTTGATGAAAATGTTTCGTCAGTGAAATGAACACTGCTAGTATGGCTGTGGAGTCTTGTTTTAATGACGCATCGTGCTGTAAAATGTGTTTAAGCCTAACAGGTCAGTATCACTAAGAATTGCATTCATTATGTATTTTTCTGCAATGCATAATGTACGATCAATGCTAATCAGAATCAAAATCAGAAATACTTTCGTTGATCCCTGAAAGGAAACTGTGATTCGTTACAGTCGCTCCGATGTAAAGAACAGAGAATTATCAGAAGTAAGAATAAGAGTATGAAACAGAAGTATGCGAATATTACTCTGTGATGTACCATCGATGCTAGTGCAGAAACTATTGCAGGTTTGGGAAGTGGATAGACATTTTATGATTCCAACTTTTCTCATGAGGTTGACCCGACCCACTGGGGTTCTGTCTGTTCATGTCAATCACTCACTGCTTCTCCTTATGAGCAAATTGAGCTATCATGCTTATAGTCATCATACTTCTCCCAGTACTGCTTGTATCTCTCGCCTTCTCTCAGTGATGTTATCATGCGGCCTGTTCTTATCGCGAAGTCGTGAAATACTTTGTCAGTGATTTTGGTGTCGGACTCTAAATGCCACCTTTGCAGTGTTATAAGTGTTATAATAGGCTGTTGGTTGGCCAAACAGCCCCTGTCGCAGCAGTATGATTCATGGCGGCATGATATGTCACTGGACAGCATCAGTTTGAAATGCTGCTGGTATAGACGTAATATAAGGAGCAGGAAAGTCCCCATGGGGCGGATGGGGGAGTGGTGGATGGATCCAACAAACCCCGGACTTCCACCTGAGAGCGTGGGACCAATGTGGGACCAAACCATGATGTGTTCTCCTAAATCTAACCATATGTTTTTGTTGCCTAAATTTAACCATGTGCTTGTGTTGCACAACCTAAACTGATGAGCCATCCCGGGACGTCAACAACAAATGCAGGAGGATGCCTTGCACGTAATATGCAGACGTGAGTATCAGACCCAAGGTGTAAGATATCTTACCTAAGACGTTCACTTTGAAAGGGCTGCTGTCGTCTTTCTTCCCCAGTTTCTCCTTATCAGCTGTGGAGAAAACAGAGAGACAGAGTCAATTACAGACAGACAGACAGACAGACAGACATAAAAACAGTTACTGTTGCTTTAAATAAGACACTTTAAATAACACTTTTTCGTCTTTACATTCAGGCGTCACTATGAGAGTTTTATTTTTGCTCAGTCTGAATTGTCACCTGATTGTTTGACTTTCTACCTGCTGTCTGGTAGTGTCTTTTTGAATGTGTTTTTTGGCGGGGTGTGTGTGTGTGTGTGTGTTATTTACTCTTCAGGACAGACTAAAGGAAGTGGAGGATGTCGGCGGATGTTTACTCGACGTCTGAGTCTCGCTCCGTTTGTCAGTCGAGGTGGTGAAGGGTCAATCTGAGCCAGACTGTCTGTGTGTGTGTGTGAGAGTGTGAGTGTGAGTGTGTGTGGGTGATGACAAACAAAACAAACAAAGAAGCAGCAGGTTCAGTGTGGTGTTGTTGTGGTGGTTATTTTTCTGTTGACGGGCTTCATGTCTTCATGCTGTCTGCAGGAGGAGGAGCTGCTGGGAATGTTAAACAGTGCACACACACACACATACACACACTCAGAGGTATAACCGAAATACACAAAGAGACAAACACACACTCATCCATTTTTAATGCTCCATCAATCCTGAGGAAATATTGACAAAACTCTCCCTCTCTCCGTCTGTCTTTGTGCCCCCCCTCCTCTCTTCCTCCCCCCTCCATCCCTCCTCTTGTTTGTCCCTCTCCCATCTCATTCCTCTCATCATCATCATCACTCTCTCCCCTTCGTACCTCCCCTCCCTCCTTCTCTCTTTGTGTTGCCAAAGAACACACAGAAGGAAAATACTGCTTGAAAAAGAAAGAAATTCCTGATTATATAACAACCTGCAGATCTAAAACTATAACCACAAAAATATACACACACCTCCGTGCCTTGGTCTGGGTCTATTTCCCTGGTCTTATGAGGTGAAATCTTAAATGCTTCAACAAATGATGATATTTTGGATGCTATTTGGTTCATTTGCCTCATCAGTCCAGTTTGTTTGGTCCAGTGTGAGAGCTGTCAATCAAACTCTGATGTGGACCAATCAGCCGGACTGAGACTGACACAACATCAGCCTAATAACAGACAGATGCGACAGATGTAGGACAGTGGGAGCGAAATTGGCGTCAAGTGCAACACTTGATCGTTTTATTAGTGTATCATAGTGGACAACAACCGCCGCCGCATCTGGGACACCTCAAGACGTACTGACAAAAAGACTGCTGTGTCAGAATGTTTTTAACCTTCTGTTTATTTATTTTATTTACTTGTTTATCTCACAAAGACAAATGCATAAGACATTGCTTCATATGTAAAATACAAAGTAGGTGCAATGCATACAGGTCTCTAGCCATGGCTAATTTGCAGCCCCTCTCCTTGGTCAGGCTTTTAGAGTTAAAATAATCAGTGTAAAGTTTCTGAGCACGGAGTCAAGTTATTGCACAAGAAGTTACCTCCTACATACAGGATACTATCTCCTATGTACAGGATTTTATGTCGTGGGAGAAAGTATCTCAGACATATAAGATATTATCTCCTACATACAAGAAATTGTCTCCTATGCACAGGATGTTGTCTTGTGGGAGATATTATCTCAGATAAACAAGATATTGTCCCCTACGTATGGGATGTTATCTCCTATACAAAATATATTATACAGAATATATGTTATCTCCAACATAAAGGATGTTATCTCCTACATACAGGGTGTTATCCACTACATAAGAGATACTATTATCTCCTATGTACAGGATGTTATCTCCTACACAAAAGATATTATACGAGATACATGTTATCTCCTACATAAGAGATACTATTATCTCCTATGTACAGGATGTTATCTCCTACACAAAAGATATTATACAAGATACATGTTATCTCCTACATAAGAGATACTATTATCTCCTATGTACAGGATGTTATCTACTACACAAAAGATATTATACAAGATATATGTTACCTCCTACATAAGAGATACTATTATCTCCTATGCTAGATGTTACCTACTGAACAAAAGATATTATACAAGATATATGTTATCTCCTACATACAAGAAATTAACCCCTATGTATGGGATGTTGTCTCGTCTGAGATACTATCTCAGACAAACAGGATATTACCCTGTACGAGATGTTATCTCCTGCATACCATATAATATACAAGTTATATGTTATCTCCCACATACAGGATGTTATACAAGATATGTTATCTCCTACATGCAAAATATTATCTCCTATATGGGATGTTACCTTGTAGGAGATACTATCTCTGACATACAAGACATTATCTCCTGCGTGCAGGATTATATCTCCCTTATAGAAGATATTACTAGATATATTATTAGGATATGTTATGTCCTGCATACGAGAAATTATCTCCTATGTACAGGATGTCATCTCGTAAGAGATATTAGCTCCTACATACAAGATATTATCCCCTACGTACGGGATGTTATCTCCTATGTAGGACATAAACTTAAAGGCTTCATTGGAGAGTGAGAAAGCTGTGCAGAATGAAGTGCTTAGTGCACGATACAAGGAGCCAAAGACAGCAAAAACAAAAGGTTTTACCTTCTCAGTACATTAATTACAAGTGTCCACTGTAACCCATTGCAGGACTGTGCAGTGGTGCCGGCAGGATTCTATTTCATATGCACAAGAACTACCTGCCTGCAACGTCTCGACTCCCATTTTTCTCTTCACACAGGTAATCACAGCCCCGTCAGTGCTCAATGAATATAAAATTCAGCACCACTATTAGGCCTCATTTACACTGCAAGCAATGCGTTTGCGTAGTGCTTGCGAACGCATTGCTTGCAGTGTAAATGAGGCCTCAGACCTGTTATGCCAAAAGACACAAGAACTTGCAAGGACAGCAGAGAACACAAAGGATGAATTGCTGGTAGGTTTTAGGAAACTGCAGTCTGCTTTTAGTCATAGCTGAGGGATCAGTGACATGGCTGTGCATGCTACCTGCTAACAAATAGGAATGAGCATCAAAGCTTCAAAGCCATACTCAGTGGTGCAGTGGAGGGTATATGCAGGTATATGAGGTATACCCACCTCTTTTTCTGGTCGTTTATAGTATACCCACCTATCAGCCAACAGGCCATTGCAATATTCCCGGCTCCCGGGAACCCACCTATCTACTGAGTAGGACACCAACCTAACCAACCACCACTACACCACTGGCCAGACTCCAAGGCAGACTTTGTAAAGACGTGCACGCTGAGAAACCAAGACAAGTAGAAATTGTACTTATTTTTCTGAAGGCACAAGGCTGTTTATCATCTGCACTAAATGTTTTCAGAATGGTTTTACTGGTCCTGCACACTGTATGTGGTCAATAAATTCAAATGAGTCTGACACCCCTGGTGTACATTCTTGCTCCCTGAAGTCGATTGCTAGCATCTCCTTCCCCATGAAAGGTCATGAAAGACAGCAAGCTGTGATTGGTCAGGGACCAATGTGTAGTCTTTCATGTCTCCAGATTGAGTGATGAGAAGAACGTAGGACTCTATAACCTGACACAGTGGCCACCTTAACAGAGAAAAATATTGTGAAGTCTGAACCCTGCATTAAGCACAGTGGTGCTGCTAGCATGGCTAAACCATACAGATCGTGCTAACAACCCATCGGCTTATAAAGAATGTGTGGGTAATGGATTATAAAACTGGCAAAACTTAAAACTGCCATGAAAGAAAGAAAATGTAGAAGAAAAAGCTTGGAACTTCACAGTTTTATCTTCCATAAACAATAAAAACTTGATGTGTTTGCTGCAAAACAGTTCAGATCAAATCCTTTGATTTTGGCTTGTGGTGTTTGGTAAATGTTGGCCCGGCGCCCCGAGGAGACAGCAGATCAGAGGAGAGGGCAGGTGCTCTTCACTTCAGGGTGCACCCACATACCCAACCCACCCACCCATCACATCCATGAGCCAATCAGACGCTTGGTCACCGGCCACCTTCAAGCCATAACCACTGACAAGAAATCCATAAATCCTGCCGGGTTACTGTCTCCTGCCAACACCCGCAGAGACAGAGCTGAGAGTGTGTCTCCACTAAGACGACACATTGTGATTCAAGGTGAGTCTATCAACATAAATCAGATCTTAGAAGATACTCGGAGAATGTACTGAGACTGGGAGAGCTCAGGGTGTTGGCACAGACTCTGAAAAACATCAGACAGCAAACTGTGACTGCAAATGAGGTTTGTATCTCACACCCCGCTCCTCTGAGAGACCAAAAATTATTCAGTGATAGATCAGAAGAAAAAAACGTGACGTATCTCAAGTCTGTGTTTTTAACTTTCTCGTGAAAAGCTGCTGTTGATACCAAGGATAAAATGTGGAATTGAATGGGTAAGAGTGTCTGCATCACTGAATACCAAGAGGAAGATTATCAGTGTTTTAAGCTACGGTGATGTCACCCATTGTTTTGTGGATTCCCGTTTTTTGGTGGCAGAAGTGACTGCATGTAAACGGGCGACATAGTATATAAAAATGCATCCCCTGTGCAGCTGTCATGATGGGGTAAATTAGCTACAGAGGATAAAAACATTTTTGTATCAGGCTGTAAACATGTTTATTTCTGCTGTAAAGTTAGGTGTTTTAACATAGGGGTCAGTGGGGATTAATCGGCTTCTGGAGCCTGCCTCAAGTGGCCATTAGAGGAACAGCAATTCTGGGTACTTCTTTATTAGCTTCAGTTTCAGACTGCTTGGTTTTAACGCAAAACAGATCTGCAACAAACTGCAAACTATTAACCTGTGGGTTTTTGTTGGCCATGTCCTGAAATGTTGAACTTGTAGAGGTTTGCAGAGTGGACAAACTTTGTGCTCATTTTCAAGACTTTACCGTAGTTTTTGGCAGGGCTGTAAACACAGGAGACATGAGACGGAAAATCACGGGAAACACAGGAACGCACTAGTTAATGTGTGATCATTTGTGTCTAATAAAGACATTGCTGTCCGTTCCATGTATGAGTGCGCATTTGACCAAACAGCAACATCTGCGGCTGAAAAATGAGGCCAACGCCAACATTCCAAAAACTGCAGTTCCTCTAATGGCCTCTTGGAGCTGACTCCAGAAGCTATTCAATTCTCATAGACCCCCATGTTAAAATCAGGGCCCCTGGAATGTTGCTCACCCTTGCAGTCAATTTGTCCTGGTGGCCATGTGCGGTATTGCAGCTAAAAAATTCCCCCATACGCCACTATTACAAAAGAAATGTCTGTAAAACTGTTGACAGAACACCTCGGACTGCGAACAAGGTCAATCCTGAGTCTTTCCTCGTCATCACAATATAAAGTCCGTGAAATGAGCAGGAACCCCCGGTGGATTCAACAGGAGAAACATTAGTGTGCATATTCAGTAGGCCCCACACCACGGAGTAAACTACATGTGCCAAGTGAGCAGCTTCTTTGGAATGAATATGCACCGTAACTCACCCATTTAAATGTACTAAGACTTTAAGTTATGCTTATCTAAGGGCGGGGACACTTTGAGTGACAGGCTTACTGCCAAGTGTTAACACAGTCCGTGAGTCAGATCCACCTCTCGCTCCTCCACAGCGCCAGCCTCTCTTTTAAATATGTTCACCTCTGGCTCCAAAATGTGCCCAAAATACCAAACTCAAGGCTTCAACTCAGGAGTCCACAGACCAATGGGTGACATAATAATGGCTACATTCATTATATTTATACATTCTATGCTCTCGATGCAGGCAAAGTGCTTTGTCCATTGAGTGAACATCCTCTGGCTAACAAGAGAATCAGTGAATGTATCAGACAATTAAGTATTTTTAAGACATTTTCAAGATCAATTTTAACCAAATTTAAGACTGATTTGTGGACAAAAGGATCAGTGGTAGGTTAAAGAATTGTAACATCAAAAATGTGAAAACTGACACAGAGGAGCCTGACTCATCTTGACAAAAACATACTAAAAGTTGATGAATGAAATTATTAGACAGTTTCAGGCTGTCAGTGAGCATCTGTTGCCCTACTCAGTGCGGTGTGTCCTGCCCTGTTGCCCTCGTCGGCCCCAGTTGGCTTTTTCTCGGCCAGCTCAACTTGTTAAATGGGCGTTATGGAGCCTGTTTGTGAAAAAAAAAATCACTCTGTCAGTTGAGCTCAGCGAACATGAAGAGAAACGAAAGTGAGGAAAGTAATCAAAGAATTAAGGCAAGAGGGAGTGAGACCAAAACAGACCTATTATATAAGGTTACATTATTTTTTCTTTAGCCACTGAGCTTTTCAGCAGAAACATTTTCTGATGGTTTGTGTTAGTGTTCACCGGCACACAGTAAATATGCTCTTCTTTCAACGATGGATTGTGTTGTTAATGTGCTAACTGGCTAACTAGCATCAAGACAGTCTTTTGTTTTTTTCTCTTTTAATGCCAAATCAGATTAACACTGTCTGCTGGTGTGGAGAGTTATTTCCTCTCATGAAGGTGCAGAATATACGTGCTGGTCTGCCGTAGGCTGAAGTCTCTGCGGTGTGCTCATATGCGACATTTTGGCCAAGACATGGTGACTTAAGGCGGTGCAACAGGGGGCCTGTGTGGCTGCTAGTTCTCTGAAGTTGGTTTGGTGTATTTGGGCCTTAAAGGATAACTTTGGTATTTTTCAACCTGGGCCCTATTTCCCCATGTGTATGTGTGCGTATGATTCATAGATACAACTCGTTCTAAAATTGGTTCAGTACTGAGGGAGGCGGATGCAGCCGGCAGCCGTGAGGTAGATATGGGGGCAAATGCGTCCCGTATAAGTTTGCGCATTAAAAGTGCTTTTTTTCGCCACTGACTGGTTCAGATCGCCAGTGCTATCTCTGTAAATAGCATACTAAGCGTTTCCCTTACCTCTGGGCTGTGTGACGTCATCTCGCGAGAGCTTTGCTCCACTGTGTCTGTAGCTCTCTCTACTCGTGGGACAGCCGTCTTCTTGAGGAAGAGGTGTTTCGGGATTGGATGTCTTCTCTTCTTCGGCTGGCAGTAGTCATCTTGGGAGAAGTGAGCACTGCAGACCTGATGGTCTGCAAGGCGCAGTGTCTGGACAGAGTGTTAGCATCCATTTGTAGCACAGCTAGCCACAACTTCAGCATCTCGCCGTCCGACAAAGGCAGCCTATGAAAGCTGTACAGGGTGTTGCAGTAAAAATCTCAGCTGTACTCTGGCAACAAGGAAAGCTCTCTCGAGATGACGTCACACACAGCCCACAGGAAGTGAAGGGTAAGGGAAACGCTTAGTATGCTATTTACAGAGATAGCACTGGTGATCTGAACCGGTCAGTGGCGAAAAAAAGCACTTTTAATGCGCAAACTTATACGGGACGCATTTGCCCCCATATCTACCGTTTTAGCTTGTTTCGCAGCTGCTGGCTGCATCCGCCTCCCTCAGTACTGAACCAATGAGTTGTACCTATGAATCATACGCACACATACACATGGGGAAATAGGGCCCAGGTTGAAAAATACCGAAGTTATCCTTTAAGGCCTGCAGACACCCTGTGAGTGCTACAGTGGAGGCCATATGAATGAGAACGTTTTGTAATAACATTAGTTATTAATCACTCTTAACGGTTTCTTAATAGACGTGTCGTGGTAAGGATGTCATAACGACTGAAACATTGCATCAGTGAATGCTGCTGTAATACTTTTCTTCTTGACTTGTTTTTAAAAACAGGACTTTTACTTGTTGAAATGTATTTCTAAACAGTGGCACTGCTACTTTTACTGAAGTCAAAGATCTGAGTACTTCCACCACCACTACTGAGGTTTCCCTCAAAGTTGTAGGTTTTTCTTTCCGGCCTGAAAGATTTGTGGCGTCATGGGGCGTCGGTGGCTTAGTGGTAGAGCAGGCACCCCATGTACAAGGCTGTTGCCGCAGCGGCCTGGGTTCGACTCCAGCCTGTGGCCCTTTGCTGCATGTCTCTCCCTCTCTCTCTCCCCCCCTTCACACTTAACTGTCCTATCAATTAAAGGCAAAAAATGCCCATAAAAATATCTTTAAAAAAAAAAAAAAATATATTTGTGGCGTCACTATAGAACTACAAATATAAGAAGCAGCAGTCAGTGCTGACCAAATAATAATTCCTCCACGTCGGATTAAAACAGGATGTGTAACAAGGTGTGGATTAATGCCTTGTGGAATCACAGCTCAGCTCACACGGAAACAAACTGCATGCTTGGTTTGTGGGTTAATTGAAAACATTGGTGATTAGACGCATTAATTTGTCTGACACGGTTTCAATAATGAGGCTGATTTATGGCAGAGATGAAACGGTCACAGTTGTGCAGTCAGCAGTGTTCAGCGAGAGTGAAACAACATCAATCCTGCATTTTACTACATCAGCAACTTAATGTGGAATAACGATCTCCGTCTGCAGCACTTAAATAATGTTGGAGGTGGAGGAATTAAACAGCAGCAGTGAGGAGAAAATATGTGATTCAGAGAGAATTATCTGCTAAGATTTAAACTCAATAATATATAAATATGAGAAACAGACTTTTGACTGAGGTGTAGCAAGTCTTTAAGTATTGAAAATGTCATTTCTCAGAGAGAAGTTGAAGTTTTTTTTGCTGTTGGATGAAAATCTTCTAGTTTTGGGGAAACTTTGTGATTTAAGATCAGCGAAAGAAAAAAGAACACTAGGAAATAAATGAAAAAGAAGAACGAGAGAGGCAGATATAAAGAGAGAGAAATCAGGAAAAGATGAATGACAGATGTAAGAAAGTATAGGGAAAAAAGAAACTAGGAAAGAATGAGGAAAGACAAAAAATGGAAGACAAAGTAGGAAAAAATATTGAAAGCATGAAAAAGGAAGACCTGGGAGGAAAGTTAGAACAACGAAATAAAGAAAGAATTATAAGATAAAAGGATTGAAGGACAGAAGGTGACAGAGAAAGAGAAAAATAGGACGGAAGAAAGGACACAAGGAAAGACAGAAAAGAAGGAAGGCAAAACAAGAAATGCAAAAGAAGAAGAGGACAGGCTAAAAAGAGGTAAGAAGAAAGAAAGACAAAGAAAGACAAGCAGAGCGAAAAGAGGAAAATTAAAAAGGAAGACAATAAATAGATAAAAAGGACAGAATAAAGTAAGAGACATTTACGTAAAAAGACAGAAAAGGAAGAAGAGGAAAGAACATGGGGAGAAGGAAAGAAAGAGAGAAGTATAAACTGAAGGACAGGAATTAGTATGAGGGAGGAGAGAAGGACAGACTAAAGGAAAGAAGGAAGAAAATAACACTAAAGACATAAGGAGAGAAAGAGCAGAAGAAACAACACAAAGGTGGCGCTATAGAGCTGCAACAAAGTCCCTTCTTTACGCCTCCTCTGCATTTTTACACAGAATCAAACGATGGCGGCATCGTGTCGCTCCAGTGTGTGATTTAAGACAGTGTGTCAGTAACAACATGTCACTGACAATCATTTACTGTCCCTGTTATATGGCGGCTGATTTCGTCCTCTGCTCGGAGGGTAAGGACCTCCTGGACCACACTGCTTTCACTGTTTGTGGACATTTTGGACCGCTGCTCTTCTTTGAGTTAGCTGCTAACTGCTAACAGCTGCTCTTTAATCTCCCGCGGTGGGTCGCACACATAACACGTCCCATGGTCCCGCCCTGCCAGCTAACCCTTTCATACAGACATCACTTCTGCACTGTCCCTACCTCCGCTGCCAGCTTAACTTTGAGACAACAACTGTCTGTCCACTCTGTGATTGTTCCTTTTATACAGCAACATAACGATGCAATGTTCCTGCTTTGAAGAGGCAGTGTAAAAGGGGCTGACATAAGGAAAGGGTGAAAAAAGGAGGAAGGAAACACAGAAGGAAAAGAGAAAAACATTGAAAACAAAAAATATAAGAGAGGACAATGGGGAAAAGGACAAAAAGAGTAGAGAGAATAAAAATAAGTTAAAAAAAGAAGAAAAGAAATTAGCAAAGGGGAGAAAAATGAAGAAAGGAAATAGCAAAAGAGTTATAAAGGAAAAAGAAGGAAAGAAGAAACAAAGGAAAGAAGAGAGGAAAAAGAAGAAGGTAGACATTAAAATTTAAATTAAGAAACAAGAAAAAAGAAAGAAAAGAAAGGAAGAAAGGGAAATAGGAAATAGTTACAGAGAGAAAGAACGGAAGGAAACAAAGAGGAAAGGAAAAACAGGAGGATGGAAAAGATTAAATTAGAAAAAAAGAAGAATCAGAAGAAAAGAAATTGGGGAAAAGGACAGAAGAAAAAAGTAGAGAGAATTAAAAATAAATGAAAGAAAGGACAAATGAGGAAAGAGAGAAAATTATAGGCATATAATAAATAAATAAAAATTTAAGGAAAGAAACAAGTAGAGGAAAATAAGAAACAACTTATGGGAAGGAAGAAAGAAGGAAGGAAAAAGGACTAAAAGAGAGAGGGAATGACCAAAGAAAAGTAGGAAAGAAAGAAATAAGGAAAGAATTAAGGAGAACAAGAAGCAAAGAAGGAAAGAAGAAACGACATAAGGAAGGAAAGAAGAGAGGAGAAAACGAAGGAGGTACATATTAAAATCAAAAGGAAGAGAAAGAAGAAATAAAAAAGGAAGAAAAGAAAGGAGGAAGAACACGTGACAGTGAAGTGGAAGAGTGAAGGAAAGAAAAATAAACAGCCTAAAGGAATGATAGAAAAATAGGGATGGTGTGATGTGAACAAAGAATGACAGAAGGTAAAAACTCTAAAGTCTGTCAGATAAATGTTGAGCAGTGAAAGTTTTATATTTCTCTCTGAAACGTAGTGAAGGAAGTACAAAGTCTGTAAATCTGTAAATAAAAGACTCAAACCTGCGAACTGGTTTCATTTTTACTGAAAAAGAATCAGAGAAAGTCTCGTCTTTCATCTGCGGATCAGCGAGACAGTGAACCTCTCAGAGTCTCTCAGGGTCCATAAAATGCTTTTCATTTACGGGGCGGTTTATTGGTGCGGAATGGGCCTCTTTCATAATGCACCGAGGTTATGGCGGCCATTTTCTGAAGCTCAACAAGCCTGGATGATGGGACTTTCCAATTTGGATTCAATAAAACAGTGACGGAGGCATCAGCGGGCAGATTTATCTGTCTGAACGCAAACTGAGGAGGCTCTCAGACACACTCCAGCCGGGGTCGAAGGTCGACTCTGTGAGTGCGTTAGAGCTGCAGGCTAAATCCACAGGAATCAAACTGTTCACAGAATAACACGAAAGTGCCAGAGAATGTGTTTACTGTCAGTAACAGCTTCATTTAGCTGTGAACATGTCAAGTTTACTGTGGCTTAAGTTTATGTGGGAAAATACTGCTTGAAGAAAAGATGGTAAAGTGAGAAGAAAGGCAGAAAAATAACTCAGATCAAGTTTTTTTTTTAAGATTATTTTTTTGGGGGATTTTTGCCTTTAATATACAGGACAGTGTGAAATGGGGAGACAGAGAGAGTGGGGGGGGACGACATGCAGCAAAGGGTTGCAAGCCAGAGTCGAACTCGCGACCACTGCAGCGAGGCATCACCTCTATACATGGGACGCCGGCACTATCCACTAAGCTACCGATGCCCCTCAAATCAAGTTTTTATGTGACAGTGAACGCCTCATTTTGCAGCCTGTTCAGCACCTAACACACAAGTTCCCATCATCACATGACCTGCTGCAGAGAGCCTCCCTGCTCACACAACACCTGATTTTCTTCATGAATATTCTTAAATTCAAGTCTCCTCAGAGGCTGAACAGTATTGTTGGCATCAGAGCTTCACACGGCGCTTCCTGCCGGCCGCCACGAAGCCGCACGTGGCGCAATAAATCCTCTGCCTCCACCCAATCGCTCATGCACGTCAGTAAACAGCGTGATCGCGGAGTGAAGAGACGCACCGCCATGTTGGAGATCAGACACCAACAATTTAAGGTCTGGTGATATTTTATATTTCTGTGAAGTCAACAAATCCCACATGCAAATCCAAACTAACAATGAATCTTGTATCAAGTATCTGCAGCCTGGTGTATCTTCTTCCTCTGTGCCACACAGCTCCATTACTGTTAAAAACACATCAGTGATTCACACTGTGTCACTGGGTGACATGTTCCTTCATCACCATGAACACACACACTGTGGTTTATTTTGACTCAATCCCACACACACTGTCCTGCTGACACAAATACTCACTAGAGCACCAAATGTGGATTAATCCACTGCTGAAAATAGTCTCCAACAAATGCACTATTTCCTCCTTCCTATTTGTTCAGCCCAATCACCAGAATAAATGTTGGTACTGTGGGGGTGAGATTAGGTTTAGTCACAAAAACTATTTGGTTATGGTTAGGAAACGCTCATGTTTGGCTTAAAAAACACAACTTTTCATTGCATTATCTTTGCTAAAAACACAGCACTGTCTTGATAAAAAACAACCTCTTCTTATGACATCATCGCTGCTGGAAATGCAACGATGTCAGTAAAAAATGACCTCTTTTCATGGCAATATCTTGACTGGACACGCAGTTTTGTCTTGATAAAAGATAATTTCTGTTTGTGGCACTATCCCAGCTAGAAATGCAGTGATGTCTTGGTAAAAAAACAACCACTTTTTATGACATCATTGCTGCTGGACACGCAGTGATGTCTTGGTAAAAACAATCACTTTTCTGGCATTATCTTTGCTAAAAATGCAGCGATGTCGAGGCAAAAAGAATCATTTTTTTGTTGCACTATCCGGGCTGGAAACACAGCGATGACTCACTGAAAAAACAACCATCTTTGTTGTTTGTTGTCTGAAACAGTGGTGTGCGGCTTGGCAGGCATCTTGGTGAGGTGTCACACCATCTACCATCCCCTCCACCTCTAGTTTGGAGACCAATATGCTATCTGTGTCTTGCTTGTCTGGCTCCAGTGTGTTGGTTAAGCAGCTGAAGTGAACAAAATAACAGACATCCCTCCAGAATAACTCACTGTACACTGCAGTACAGGAATGATGCAGTTCTAAATAAAAAATTCTCCACATGGGTCATACATCATTTAAGTATATCCTACTAGAAGCATTACTTATAAATACAGCTGCACTATATATCTTGTACTTACCTGCATTGCCTGCTATGCTCATACTGCTCATATTGAATGTACTGCACAGTATCTGAGCATATTCATTCACAGACAACCTGCGTTCACTCATTTCAACATGTGCAGAAATCTGAAGCTTATCAGGCCTGCTGTGGGGTCAGCTGGCAAAGAGGTGTCAGTTTTCTATATATCAAAGCCTTATTCTGTGACTTAGGGAGATAAGAGAAGCTTTAACACAAAATGTCACCCCAAACAGCTTTAACCTGCACACACACGTCATCACAGTCATCATGATGAGTGTAGAGAAGCTGCTATCCCATACTGCACAAGGCTCAGACTTACCGGGGCACCTGCCCAGATGTTTGACATCAATCTGCTCCTGCTTCATACATGACGCCTCTCGGACCAGACAGGGGTTGTTGTAGGAGTTCCCGTCAGTGGCACACACCGGGTTTTCATTGTGTCCGCTGCAGTCGATGTTACATATGCACCTGGAGAAGAAGGAGACGTGTGTCAGGAGTGTTTCTCTCAGGAAAATGAATGTTTCTGTCTGCAGTCTGGAGCCTGAGCATGTTTCTGCCACGGCAGCTCTCATCAGCACTAAATCATTAGCTGAAGCACATTTTAGAGACTTCTAAATGAAGACACAGCTCATTAATTTACCACAGACAGCGTAGAAAGATAAAGCTCATAATTTTGAAGTCCTTTTTCAGAGGCGTAGGATTCATATTTTCAAATTAATTCACACAGTCACTCACAGACAGTGAAATAATCTTCATCTTCCCAAACATCTCATCATCAGAGTCTATTTTCAACAACAAAGAGTGATCACAACTTCTGGAAGTGCAGTTTTCATCTGGAAGAAAACTTCCCTAAAGTCCTTCATAACATCTGACATTCACTTGTGCAAATAAATTAAACATTTTATATTTTTGTTCATACAAGAAAGTTTCAGTCAAAGGTTGGTTAGTTGATCTCTGAAACAGACCTGCACACACAGACAATATCCTGCCCTCAAAGTCCAACACTCACCAGACATCCTCTGAGTCTTCATCACATTCGGCGCCATATTTACATGTGCTGCACTTGGTGAACTTCTTCCCGACGTCAGAGCCTGAACCTTCATCATCTGTAACAAATCACATCAACAAAGAATAAGAAACACTATTTGTAATTACAGCATCGTCAGTCATTTTGTGATGAAAGAAATAAGTTTAATGTGCTTCTTAAACCTCAATGATGCAGAACCATTAACTCTAATACCCTTATTTACTACTTCAGGGGTTTATTCTCAGTTGGAAACTGTGGACTGCCCCTGGCGAAGGAGTCAAATATCTTGGGGTCTTGTTCTCAAGTGAGGGTAAAACGGAGCGTGAGTTGGACAGGCGGTTTGGCGCAGCGTCTGCAGTGATGCGGGCACTGCATGGGACTGTCGCTGTAAAGGTGGAGCTGAGCCGGAAGGCAAAACTCTTGATTCACTGGTCCATCTACATCCGCTCCTTCACCTTTGTTCATGAGCTCTGGGTAGTGACCGAAAGAAAGAGACTGTGGAAACAAGCGGCCAACGTGAGTTTCCGCAGTAGGGTGTCTGGGCTCAGCCTTAGAGATAGGAGGAGCTTAGATATCCAGAGGGAGCTCGGAGTAGAGCCGCTGCTCCTTCGTGTCGAGTGGGGTCAGTTGAGGTGGTTCGGGTATCTGATTAAGATGCCTCCAGGGCACGTCCAATTAGAGGTGCTCCGGACATGTCCAACAGGTAGGAGGCCCCGGGGCAGACCCACAACACGCTGGAGAGTTTATGTATCTCATCTGGTCTGGGAACGCCTCGGGGTCCCCCAGGAGGAGCTGGAAAGCGTTGCTGAGGAGAGGGACGTCTGGGGAGCTTTGTTAAGCGTGCTGCCCCCCCAGCCCGGCCCTTGATAAGTGGATAAATATGGATGGGTGGATAAATCTTCATTCACTGATTAAACATCAAGAAAATGAATCCAGGCTGTGACTTTGTTCTGTTGTTCCTGACAATGCTTCACTTCCTTTCACAAATACACAAAACAAAAAGTGAAACTATTATATTTAATTGGGGAAAATGTATAAATAATTATAACCCAGTGACATTCACAATACACTGTAACTGAAACAAACTTGAAATAAATGGTATCATTATTCAGCTGTGACACTTTGCACCTGGCTCATCTATAACGACTCCCTCCTCCTCTAACATTTAAAAGAGCTCTTTTTAATTTAACCTGTGTGTCTTGGCCACGCTGTTTCTGCTTTACCAACTGTGGAACTTTGTATATTCATATTTTTCATCCTTGAAGAACATAATCAGCTTTCATTATTATTATTTTCACTCTTCTTTCCAGAACAGCGACTTGATTTCATTTCCAAAACAACCTCCGGCTCAGATCAGCTTCTGTTCTGGTGAGCGCTGTCGAACCGTTAACTCTGATGACACCGTTTCTACCATCAACACACGTCACGGCTCACACACTTTCCTATCAGACACAGCTGAGTGTGTGAAGAGACTCCTGGAGCTTATCGGCCAAATGGAAACACAGCCACACATTATCATCTTAGGATATTATTATTATTATTATCATCATTACAGGGGATGCGTTTAATGCCATCTCGCATGACGGCGTTCATTCTGCAGCAGAGAGCGAGTTTGGAGCGGACGAGACGGTAACAGCCGGAACATCAAATATCAAAGAGCTGCAGGGATTATTCATGGCTGCCTTTCATCAGGGGAGCCATTTTCATGATTCATCAAGTGTAATTTTGTCATGTAATAGAGGAAAAAGCTCAGCACTATCAAGAGGAATGAAATTAATCCACAGCAAATGACAGGAAATGTAACCACCATCCTGAAAGCTGTAAAACTTTTACCTGAAGTCATTAAAACCCTGTGTGCAGACTCAAAGTCGACATAAAAAGGGTAGCTGGGTGACATCACTCAAGTCCAATAATAAAAGTTATGATATCTTTTTAAAAGGTAAATATAATAAAACATACATAATCCATCCAGACACATTTTCACTTACAGTAAGTCAGTAAAACATAAGCAATGTAGCAGTCACAGTCGATAATGCTTCAAATGTGGATGTTGCTGTGAAAAGGCTACACAAGACACGGATGCTTCACACACACATTTAACCCAGCAGCACAGAAGATCTAAACGATCAGCACGGGTGTCACTAACTCAGCATCTGACCAACTGTCAGAGATATGATGATGAGTAATGGCCGAAAAAGTGTTTGTATAGAACATTATGATGTCACAGTGAGGTTGACCTTTGACCTTTGGGATATAAAATGTCATCATTTCATCATTTAATCCTGTTAGACACTTACGTGAAATTTTGTCATAATTAGAATATGAATTCCTGAATCATGACCAAAAACATGTTTTCTGAGGTCACAGTGACCTTTAACCTTCCACCACCAAATTCTAATCACTTCATCATTGAGTCAAAGTGGGTGTTTGTGCCAAATTGGACTAAATTCCCTCAAGGCATTTTTAGATATCACATTCACAGAATCAAGACAGACACAAGGCCACTGCGACCTTGATCTTTGACCACCATAATATAATCAGTTAAGTGCTGAGTCCAAGTGGGTGTTTGTGCCATATTTAAAGAAATTCCCCTGTTCACGAAAATGAGGTGGAGGCAAGGTCACAGCGACCTTGACCTTTGACTACCAAAATCTAATCACTTCACCCTCGAAGATCCTGTGGGGGGTGCTCCAGGAGTATGGGGTTGGTGGCCCCTTGCTAAGGGCCATCCAGTCCCTGTACAGAAGGAGTGCGAGTCTGGTTAGCGTGGCCGGCAGTAAGTCGGACCTGTTCCCGGTGAGAGTTGGACTCCGCCAGGGCTGCCCTTTGTCACCGGTTCTGTTCATATCTTTCATGGACAGAATTTCTAGGCGCAGCCGAGTGGTGGAGGGAGACGGGAGGATCTCGTCCCTGGGCGGCTGGGAAGAGAATCAGCACCTCCAAGTCTGAGGCCATGGTCCTCAGCCGGAAAAGGGTGGATTGCCCACTCCAGGTCGGGGGGGAGGTCCTTCCTCAAGTGGAGGAGTTTAAGTATCTCGGGATCTTGTTCACGAGTGGGGGTAGGATGGAGCGGGAGATTGACAGGCAGATTGGGGCGGCGTCAGCAGTGATGCGGGCGCTTAACCGGTCTGTTGTGGTGAAGAAAGCAAAGCTCTTGATTTACCGGTTGATCTACGTTCCAACCCTCACCTATGGTCACGAGCTCTGGGTAGTGACCGAAAGAACGAGATCGTGAGTACAGGCCGAAATGAGTTTCCTCCGCAGAGGGACTCGGAGTAGAGCTGCTGCTCCTCCACATCGAGAGGAGCCAGTTGAGGTGGTTCGGGCATCTGGTAAGGATGCCTTCCGGACGCCTCCCTTGGGAGGTGTTTCTGGCATGTCCAACTGGGAGGAGACCTCGGGGCTGCCCCAGGACACTCTGGAGGGATTACATCGCCCGAATGGCCTGGGAACGCCTCGGGGTTCCCTCGGAAGAGCTGACAGAAGTGGCTGGGGAGAGGACTGTCTGGGCTTCTTTGCTGAGGATGCTGCCCCCGCGACACGGACCCGGATAAGCGGAGGACGACGAGTACGAGTATGAGTGTTCTTGAGATATCATGTTCACAAGGATGGGACAGACAGACAGACAACCTGAAAACATAACGTCTCCAGCTACGGCTATTGATGGTGTAGAGGCATAAAAACACTTCATATCCAGTCAACACAACAGAAGTTCTCCAGGCCTCTAGGGGGCAGCGCATTCTCACACACATACACATACACACACAAGACACAACAAGGAGCTGTTTGGGGTTCAGTGTCTTGCAGTCCACTCTACCTGCCGAGCTACAGCTGCCCCCGCTGATGTTTCGTTATGATAAACCTAATTTATACCACACTTTTCATGCACACAATGTTTTTCATTTTTCCAAATTATCAAAGCAAAAAGAGCAGATAATTAATTCAAATAACAGCTTAAATACCACAACACGTTTCTTAAAAAGAGAGGCTGTCATGTATGAGTGTTCGTATTATTGTGTCCACCTCCTTTAAACACACAGAGCTGCATTAGAAATATGAACAGAGGGGTTCCACTCTGGTACAGACTCCCTCACACTCATTTTAAGAAAGATGCGACTCTAAGAGCGACAGCATGATTAAAATGACTTGAGAGGGTGGATGCGGAAGAGTGTGTGTGTGTGTGTGTGTGTGTGAGAGCCTGCTGGCTGACAGATTGGCCTGCTGTGTGTGGATGTATTGAACATGGAGAGCTCAGTCGGGGCTCTGAGGCTGCCGATCGATCGACGAGGATCTGCAGCAGAGAGGCTCTTTGTTTCTGTTCAACTCTGCTGACAGCAGGATGCTGCTGCTGCTGCTGCACACACACACACACACACTAGACAACATCACCCTGTCATGGTCTCCATCTACAACATGTAAACCTCGTCATCAGGCTCAGTTTTGGAAAACAAACATGGCCTCGTTAGTCAGGAGCAAGAGGCCGTGCTGATGGTAGGTTGAAGGTGTCGGAGGGAAGAACACAGATTTTTCACAGAGGACAGAATGACTGATTTAAGGTGGAAAAAAAAGTAAAATAACCACTATAGAATGACACCAGCATTAAGCGGTATGTAATGAGGATGCTTTGCTTTGACAGTTTTACCACAAAACGTCCCGTCAGTCTGGTCCCTCTTTTCTATCACAGTACAGCTCTGCTTTGATGACACATCACTGGCAGTTTATTCAGATTTTCTGATTGGCCAGGTCCTCTAATACGACTTTGTGTTCATTTGTTGCCTTCCATCAGTGGTGTGAAATTCATCTTTAAAGTCTTGAGTAGGGACAGGTATTGCTAAGATTTTAATGACACTACTTCTTTTACCGAAACTGCTTATCAATCCGGTACTTTAAGTTCTCTCATTGGTTCTTTTGGGGTTATTTAAGAGAAAAAAATGAAACAAAATAGGAACAGAATTAACGTTCGGCTAAAGTGTTGTTTGGATTTTTAATTTCAGTCACAACTTGCCTCAGAGGCTTTACAGCATATGACATCCCTCTGTCCTTGGACCATCACAGCGGATAAGGATGCCCCCTCAACCTAAGAAACCTGAATGAATTACAGTTATAGCCTATAACACACTCGAGGTGGATGGGGTACAGGGAGATGAACCACGAGCTAGGCGGTCGAAAACAGTATGTTCCTCTGTCTGTGTGTGAATCGCTTTCACTAGATGTTTCAAAAGATTGCTCGTGTTTCTGCCCTCACATGCACAGGAGTTTTTGAACAACAGTGTCGGCCTCTTGTGAAGTACGACCAAATTTAGGGGTGTTTTGAGAGCTCTCCTCTGGATTGAATTGCAAAAATGCATCAGTGACGAATGTTTTAATCTTACTGCAAATCAGAAACTGAGATGGTGAGATAAAAACTACAAAATAATGTTTATGTAACCTAAAAGAACAAGAAATAAATCACCTGAATTTCTCCAATACTGGCAGCAGGACCGTCACGTCAGAACTTATCAATACTACAGTCTTTAATAATTTGGGAACCCACTGGTAGTCTTGAGGAACCTTTTAGCAACAATAATGCTGAAATAAGGGATGGACCATTTGTGAAATTCTGAGCTGATTCCAATATTTAAAATAACAATGTGGCCAACAGTCCATACAGATTTTGTTGTTGTTGTTATTGTTGTTGTTATTATTTATTCCCACTTTTGTGCCAGGGAAAGCAAGAAATCTTTATACTCAAAAATAACTTAACTGTTTTAAACTCAGTCCTTTATTACACTGCCCTTGAATGAGCACAAATTCGATTAGACACATTAATGAACGTTTAAAACAAACATCTTTAATGTGAAAATCATAAAAAATAAACTGCTTCGAAACCTTTTTTTGCTATTAATAATATGTCATGATTCGCAACACATCCTCACTCCGACCTCGTCACATATTAACGTTTGGTCATGGACTTTCTACGTCCACATATGATTTAAGAACTATGTTGGTGCAACACCGCAAATTAATGGTTTTTTTTCTTCTTTTGCCAACACACGCACGTGTTTGGGTTTGAGCAGCATGCATGTGGTCGGGTTTGGGAGAAAAGAACACGGTTTGGCTTTATAATCATACGGAAAGCGAATAACAGCCTCCCGGGTGAAAGTCGGTGGTTGTTGGAGCCATCCACCACCCCTCCTGCCCGCCCTACTCAGACTCACGTTATTGTCCCGCCACGTTTCCCCCTGACGTTGCCAAGCGCCATTAAACAATAAGAACGACCAGCCGCATATCATGCCAAAGTGAAATGATGGATTTATTTGTGTCTGACGCTGGCAGTCACTGGTATTCGAGGGAGCCCTGGTTGTAATTCTCTCTAATATCTCTAATAATATATTGCTCTAAAAAGGTTGACAGATTTCTTGCCAAAAACTACATCTTACAAGATTATAATTTACCTTTGCCAAATATTACTTTTTAGTGAATAGAGCTTGAATGCCTCAAAATGTAACTTGACGCAACTTCCATCAGTGGTTAGTTTCAGCCAGCGGCTGCTAACAGCTGCTAATCTGGAGCTCTGATTTTCAGCCTGTGCAAAAGTGATGAGACACAACAGACAAACACTGGACACCGCCACCAGTGAATGCCATCCTATTTGCCGATAGCCGTTGGTGGCAAGGAGAACATATGCCGATATCAATGTGCTGCTGATAAATCGGTGCATCCCTGGCAGAAATCTCATGGAACAAGACATTTTACACAAAACTGTGCTGGTGCTGTCTCCTAAACCTCCATGAAAAGTCAGATAATTGGACGATTCTGACTGAGGTGCAGCCCTACAGTAGTTGGTGCATTTAAAAGTGTCCTCTGAAGTTTTCTTGAAATAAATTGCTAATGATGCAACTTCCCAGTGCAGAAGCCTGAGAAATGGAGATCCATCATTTCGCCCTCCAAACAATCGAGCAGTCATGTCGAGGTTGGTTATTTTTATTTATTCCGGCATCTGTCCATGAACTGTTGTTCTCCATCTTGTCCTCCGGAGTGCTCTGCAAGTAACAGCATGAATTCTGTTCAGCACTTCTGTCAGACTGGATTTGACATCGTCATTGTGTGTCATGCTGCGAGTGACGCAAAGACACTGAGATACCCGATTTGAGGGGCCAAACGTCCAGACTGGCACACGTCTGTTGAATGTAGTTTGGATCCAATCTGCAAAAATCTAATTTCATGTGTGTTTTTTTTTTTGCTGTCCACAATTTCTACAGTCAATCTGGATACAATCTGGACATGCTAAGAAACAGATCTGGGATTGCAATCTGAACAAGGCGTGAGAGTCTATAATGCTTTGTGAGACTGAACCTAAGCACAGTTCAGGATGAGAATTTTCTTGCATAAAGCCGAATGTCGAACAGTTAATGTTTGAATCTTTGTGGCAGCATCTCTGCGCTCTTATCCTGAATAAAAATAACTTTAAGTGCAGCAGAAAACCTTCCACCACTGATCATTTTCCATTTAAACTCTCACACTGTGAATCCTGTCTCCCTCTGACATCATCACTGTGTGACTTCTTCATGACTTCACCCTCTGCTGGGAAAAAGCTGTTTGCTTTAATCCAAAGCTACAAACCAGCAGCACACGACCATGTTGATGATGATGATGATGATGATGGTGATGATGAGTGTTCAAAGCTCAGACTAAAAGAAGAACATTCTTTAGACAGATCAGCTTCAGAAAACAAATCAATCAGAAGCAGGTTTTTATTCTGCTGTGAGATGTCATCAGTTACTGTGAGGCACCGCGGCTCAACATGGAGACGACTCAACACAGCTCACATTATGGAGGCAGGAAAAGGTTAACGAGATGTCAACTGAAAAGGTTAAAGGATCAGAACAGAAGCCGAGCACAGCTACACACCAGCATCACCCAAACGTTTCTCTGTAAGTAAAGACTCCACGTTTTAAATGTCTGCTCAACTCAGTCAAACTAAAAAATATTTAACACGTCTGAAAATGAAGCCAGACAGATTTTGGAAACCTCAGGAACTCTCTTTGATTTAAAATAAAGTTCTGTGGGTTTAACAATCTCTGTTTGTTACAGTTTGCTATGATGGAATCCTTAAAATTAAAAATGGATAATAAAACTTGGTCCACATGATGGTGTATACCAGGTGATGCTAGAAACGTATCCATTAGTTGAGATCTGGCACTACCGTTTCTCCTGGGGAGCTATTCCGCACAGGCTACGTAGCAAACAGACCACCAGGAATGCTGCTCAGCCTTGCTCCCATTTTGTCCCAGTGGCCACTCGCAGTACTGCAGCAAAAAAATACCAGCTGAACTGCAAACAAGGTCAATTAGGTCAAGCTCTTTCTATTGCGATTTTTTTATCCATGGAAGTTTTCAACCCCTTCTCACTTTGAAGTCGTCAAAAACATGTGTTTGATCAGATTTCTGGCATCAGACAGCGACAAAAAAGCTGTTCTTTTATCTCTGCATGATATGCGGCCAGTCGCTGGTACTGTTCATTGGTGTCCAGCGGCGTCAGGGAGAAACGCAACAGGAAAACAACAAAAGTTACGACAGTGGGAGTAGGGTAGGCGGGAGTGTTGGTGGATGGATCCAACAACCACTGACTTTCACCCAGGAGGCCGATGTTCAGTTCCTATAAGATTGTAAAGCCAAACCCTGTTCTCTTTTCCTAAACCCAACCACATGCCTGTGTTGGCCTGTGTCAGTCAGTGTTGTACCTACATAGTGCTTTAATCTTGAAAACGACTGTATGCAAACTGTACATTTCATGTGAAAACTGAAGCGTATTTTGAAATCAGACGATGGATGTAACACACGTTGACACAGCGTCCCAGAACGTCAACAAGCAACGCACCCAGGTCCACCCAAGTCCATGACCAAACGTCGATATGTGAGAATGTGTTTAGGTTTTATATTTGTGAAACTTTCCTCAAACCAAGAAAACCGACTGAAAGTCTGTGACGTCATCACAATGTAAAGTCTATGATCTGAGCAGGAGGTTGCAGGCGGAGGCAGCAGGAGGAACACTACTGCGCATATTCAGTGGGCCTCATACAGCATTAGTAAACCTGGAAGCTATAAAGCAACTCTTTAGAATGAACAGAAGCCATCCTGGGGTCCAGTATCCAGATATAATTACACATCTATAGTAGCAAATCAGGGCTAGATTTCCCGGGATCCTGGGAATCCAGCTGCCTCTAAAGCCACCATCATTTGGGCCAGCATGGAGGATGAGATTGAAGTTGTAAATATAGAAACCTGTAATACTTAAAATGATTGTTCTCCGGAAACTTAAAGTCCCCATTTTGAAAGAATTTTAGTTTTAATGTTTTGAGTCTTTTGTTGTGAACTCGTGTTGTCTCATGTGAGGCAGCTGTTTTTTTGTTTGCATGGAGGATAAGCTAAGCTAAGCTAAGCTAAGCTAAGCTAAGATAGGATAAGATGAGACTTTATTGTCCATTCTCTCTGAAATGTCTTTCATCCACATGCCCTGAACAATCAACAGAATGAAATTCACACACATAAAACCCAGAAAAAAAATAATCAAATGTGATAAAATACAGTATAGTTATTAAATAATTATTTATTATTAATATATTATGGTTAAACCATTACCTAATGAAATTTTCATAACAATTAGTTTATTGTGATACATATCGTTACAGTAATTTTACGTATATCGGCTTCTGGCTGTATCACATTTCCCTAAAACTTACTGTTGCTGTATTAAAAAGATGCACCAGAGGTGTAGATTTGGGTGTGGACGGTAGAAGACTAAAGAAGTATGAAGGGCTAATTTAAAGAATTCAGACATCGCAGAATTTAATGCTCCACTGTGTCAGATTTAAGGGGATTTAGTGGCATCTAGTGGTGAGGATTGCAGGTTGCAA
Source organism: Epinephelus fuscoguttatus (assembly GCF_011397635.1). Classification (NCBI taxonomy): domain Eukaryota; kingdom Metazoa; phylum Chordata; class Actinopteri; order Perciformes; family Serranidae; genus Epinephelus; species Epinephelus fuscoguttatus. Next base: position 40,426,302 of record NC_064766.1, read on the forward strand.
CTAGTTGAAACTTCTCCTGGTTAGAATTCCTTCAGGTTTCATTGTTCAGGAGGTTTTTACTGTGAGCTGAATTATCCACAAACATCTCTTCCTCTCCAAAACTCATGGACCGGGATATCTAAAACAGTAAAAACACTTAATAAAGCAAAAATTCTGTGTTTTCATGATGGTCTCGTTGTGGAGGGGCTGCTAACTACGATGGCTAATGTGAAAACAGTAATGTTTCCAGTGTTTGGTTTGTCCATTCTGGGTTACAACAGAAACATGGCGGTGCAGCATGGCTATCTCCGTAGACGAGGACCTGCTTCCTATGTAGATATATGCGACTCTTTCTAAGGTAACAAATAGAGAATGATTTACATTTTCAGTTGATTACACACTAAAGAAAACATAATTATTATATATTATTACATTTCTGCCAATACATCCCCCTACATCCTGCACATTGGACCTTTAAAACATCCTTGCTGGATATAAATAACATTAGTAAGGTGTGCAGTATGCACAGTTTTTCATTGTATGATATGATACAAATGAATGAAATATATGATGGTGAAAAAAATAAATATTATCAAAAATGTTGTAACAAATTTGCTGGTTGCAAACAGCAGATTTTTAAGGAAATAAAAATCACAAAATATCTATATCGTAGTATCAGATGAGAGACGCAGCTTCAAACCTGTTAAAGGTTTTCTTTCTCTCAGAGGAAACAGTTTACAGGTGATTTCATTTAGCTGACAGGTGTGTTCATGTTATGAAAGTAAAAGACAAATAGAGTGGAGAGCTTCAGTCAGGTTCAATAATTTATCTCTGTGGCTCGACCAGCGCATCGCCTGCAGGGGTATCACCAGCTCGCCGACTCAGCTGAAGCCCCCTGCACATGCAGATGGTGGAGACACCATCTCTCTGGAGGGCCCCTCCAATTAAAACCCCCCAGCAGCCATACCGAACAACAAACACTGTGGTCGGCGCTCACAGATGGTCACAAAATGTCTCTGTTGCCAGATTTGGCAGCGGCAATGCTTTCAGCTCCACTCCTGCGAGACGGAAAATATCAATCCATTCATCAGGGAGGAGTTAATGCAGAGACTGAAAACCTCCACACAATCTTTATTAGAGGAGTTAATATTCAACGAGGGAGGGGGTAGAGATACAAAGAGACACACAGAGGAAGAATAAAAGATCCTCAAACGCTACATTGAGGCTGCAGCTGTGATTAGTTTCCTCACAATACAAGCAGTTAGTGTGTGTGGACGGCAGATAAAGATTCAGCTGTAATTGAAATCTTTAAATAAATCTTTAAATAGCCCAAAGAGAGAAAGAAAAAAACTCACCGTCTCCGTCTCCTGAACCAGAACCAGGATCTGTAAAGACACAAGAGACACAACTGTCAGTTTTCTCTGTATGATATAGAACATACAGTTTCCCAAAATTAATTCCTGGCATTCAGACCCTCATGTCAAGAGAATAGACTTGGTAAATGGACTTGCACTTGTCTAGTGCCTTTCTAGTCTTCCGACCTCTCATAGCGCTTTTGCACTACAGCTTACCCACTGGTGGCTGAGGCTACCACACAAGGTGCCACCTGCTACTCAGTTTTAGACATTCACAGCTGCCCCAGAGACAGGAAATACTATTCAGCAGTTACCTGACTTCATAACATCTGAAACAATCTTCAGTTGTAGTATCTGTTTGTAAGATCCTGGACTCATTGTCCAAATACGTTTCTACTGCACAGCTCACTTGTGGTGTGCCACAGGGTGCAAATTTAGATCATCTGTTGTTTTTAGTTTACATGCTTGTCCTTGTGGAAAACATGAGGTAAATGTAATGTTTGATTGTTTGTTTTTTCATGCTGACGACACTCAACTGTATGTGGTGACTTTGAGCTTATAAAAAGAAAATAAAGTATATATAAAAAATACAGGCGCACTTATTTGTCATGTATGTAAAGTTGTCTGATATGTAGTTCTGCAGGTGGACTGTTGATGTCGTCTGCAGCGTCTTTAGATTTGTTTTCACACTTTTGTTTCACTTTTCATCTGAACTGTGTGTTGAGCACATAGCTGGAGTCAGGAATGCAGTTAGCATAGCTTAGCATAAAGACTGGAAACAGTGAGGAAACCTTTTTAAATAACCTTTACGAAATAACTTAAACAGTTTCTGTTTAAGTGATTGTGGATGAATCATTGTGTTGCATTTAAGTATAAAAGAAAGACAGATTTCACCTCAGTATCCTGACATGACTGCATGTCTTCACCTCAGGTTTAGATGTGCTGCTAATCGTAGCTGGCCATAGCAAATAAATAGTGCAGAACATATAATAAAGCAGTAATTTCTTTACTTTATGGCGAAACACCCCAGGTGAAAACACAGTTGCTGTTTTTTTAACGCATGGATCAGTTTTGAGATTTTGCGCTACTTTGCTTCAATAACATGTTTTTTTTCCAGACTAGCGGAAATAAAATGGCCACAATGCAAATTTAAGATTATTCATGTATAGATTTCTGATCTGGAGATGTATGCAAAAAATGCAGATTTAATCAGATAATGCCTCATTTGTATTTAAACATGGAATTTTTGAAAAATTCAAAACAATTTATTTTAGAAAATAATTGTCTCGAGGGTAAGTAATCAACTTAGGAAGCGTAAGGGTGATATCTGGTTTTTTTACCCTTGCGTCTTATTTTTGGTCTAAAATGGATGGAATTTTACGAGTCCTAAAGTGATCTCAAAATGATTTTTTCTCACATTGTGAGCCAAAAATCCCAATTTTAGTATCACTGACAAGCATGAAACTTTCCAGATTCCTGTCTATATTCTGAAAGTTATTACAAAGAGGCTTGTTTATATATTATTCATAGCCTGATTTATAAAACATTTTGTTCCTAAAAACATGGCAAAAATTGATCTTTTTATGACTGTTGGGTGATAAAATCATCGGGGTGATAAAAAGAGACATCCAAAATCCTCTCTGTAAAAACCTTTTGACTCTAATATGATAACAAAATGAAGCAAATATTTTGAAGTAAGCTTTATCCAATGTTCAGATTTCTGTTCTGGAAATTAGCTAATTAGCACGTATTTAATCAAATAATGCTTTATTTGCATATTTAAACAAAAAATAATAATTCTGAAATCTTTTTATTTGAAAAGTATTGTTTTAAAATAAAAAGTTGACTACTGCAAGTTATCAACTGAAGAAGTTTCATGGTGATATCTGTCAGTTAAAACCTTAACCTGGGGTGTCTTCCCTCAACTGCTCCACAACCAAATAAAAAATAAGCTCCATGGGGAAAAAGGGAAATGTCCATTAGTGAGAGTAAGGCTGCCGTTTATTTCTGCAGAATTTACTCTGGTTTTTACTTTGTCTGGAGGCTTTTCCTATAAGCCCAGAGTTTTCTCTTTTTGTTGAATCTTACAGAGCAGAAGGTTTGCGGTTTTAGGGGGAGTTTAACTGAACAGCAGGGTATTTATCCACCCAGTCCCTTCAGGACAGGTTGCCAGATTCTTTCAGTGAGCTCAGGTTTTTGGTTTTGTTTTCTTTGCAGACATGATGATACTGAACCTGACAACCTCACTGTGACAACGAGACACAAGGAAGCTGCACTGGTTCCTGCGTGCAACTCACTCTAAAACTAAAACATCTTCTAATCTCACCCACTGAGAGAAAGAAAGAAAATCTTTAACAGCTCCTCTAAAGTTAACATCCTCTAAACAGTGCAGATACTATCAGTCTGTCGTAAATAAAAAATAAAGAATTAAACCGATTAGATCCATTCTGTTAAATAGATAAGTGATACATGTATAATAATGTAACTATAGACATGAATAAAACTCAGTCATGTATTGCAGCAGGTCTAAATGAACGTCCTGCAGCTCTGCAGCTCCATCAGGAAATGGACTCTGACAGTATAAATCTTGGCGCAGCAACCTTGAATTAAGAAATGGACGTCGTGTTTGGAGTTTCTGGCACGCCGCTGCTGCATTAAGAAATGGACACCGGCTGCTTTGTTCAATTAAATTTCACCTTTAGCTGCTGCACTTCTTTACAAAGTCATGATGAGATTGTTTTTCATGGAAAAGGAGGCAGAAATGGTCGGAGAGCGAGCGGAGATATTAATGATTCTGTCAGCGTGTTATTGACTAAACGTTAAGAGTTTGGTTTCAAACTGCAGGTGGAACTCTGCTTTTACCTCTTAAAAAGAGAGAAACCTCTTCCTGGGTGTGGATAATGTTCATTTACTAATGAGAAAATCGTTTGAGTTTAATTTTTAAGTGAAAAGATTGAAACTCTTCGTCTTTATCCTTAAACACCTCTGAAACGAGCAGGTGGGACACGCTGACGAGGGAAATGAACAGTTTGTTACTCTAAGTAATGAGGCGCTGCATGAAGCATACTAATTATTTAACATGGCGGACGTCTGGATTTGTTTTTTGTCTGTGATTTGTTGACACATATTTTCAACATCTAATCAGAATTTAATAACATTAGAATCTAATGACTGTCGTTGTGTGACGAAAATGTTACATTATAAAGTCATACTGATCCACACAACAGCACAGAAACAGACCTGAGAGGTCACAGACAGGATACAAACATGTAGAAGAAATATGTAAATAAATAAATCAAAGTGTGTATAAAAGTGTGAGGGAAGGAACCTATAAAATAAATACCAGGCAGCTGAAAATGAAGGAAAGTAGGGAAGAGGGAAGAATGGTGTATGTAGGAAAGAAGGTGTGTAACTGGGAAGGAAGGAAGGATGGAAAAGAGGAAGGTAATAGACATGTAGGCTGGAAGATCCATGTATGTCAATGGAAGAATGGTAGGTAGAGAAGTTGGAAAGTAGAAGGTAGAAAGGAATGAAAGTAGACAAGTAAACATGAGGTAGAAAGGTAGGTATCAAGAATTAAGTGTAGGTGTAGCTAGGGAAGGTAAGGAGGAAGGAAGGAATGAAGTGAGTAGGTAGGTATAAATGAAAAAAAGGGATGTGGCAGTAGAGAGGTTGGAAGGTAGGAAGGAGGGTAGGGAGATAGGAGGTTTTTGGGGGGACTAAGGACTGTTATATATAGAATGGTAAGACGGAAGGAAGGGAAGAAGGAAAGAGACAAGGAAGAGCGGTAAGTTGATATGTTGTAAGAAATGAAGGTAGGAAGGTATCAAGAAATGTGGAAGGCAGATGTTAAGGTAAGTCACAAGGTAAAAAGGTAGGTATCAAGGCAGGAGTGTGGGTGTAGCTAGGAAAGAGAGGAGAAAGGAAGGGGAAAAGGAGGATAGTAGATATATTGGTTGGAAGATAGATGTATGTTAAGGCTCTAAGTACAGGTGGAAAGGTAGAAAGAAGAAAGGAAACGGGGTATAGTGGGTAAGTACACTGAACAAAAATATAAACACACCACTTTTGTTTTTGCTCCCATTTTTCATGAGCTGAACTCAAAGATCTTATGCATTTTCTATCCACACTAAAGACCATTTCCTCACAAATATTGTTCACAAATCTGTCTAAATCTGTGTTAGTGAGCACTTCTCCTTTGCCGAGATAATCCATCCCACCTCACAGGTGTGGCATATCAAGATGCTGATTAGACAGCATGATTATTGCACAGGTGTGCCTTAGGCTGGCCACAATAAAAGGCCACTCTGAAATGTGCAGTTTTATCACACAGCACAATGCCACAGATGTCGCAAGTTTTGAGGGAGCGTGCAATTGGCATGCTGATTGCAGGAATGTCCACCAGAGCTGTTGCCCGTGAATTGAATGTTCATTTCTCTACCATAAGCTGTCTCCAAAGGCATTTCAGACAGTTTGACAACCGCAGACCACGCATAACCACACCAGCCCAGGACCTCCACATCCAGCATGTTCACCTCCAAGATCGTCTGAGACCAGCCACCCAGACAGCTGCTGCAACACTCGGTTTGCTTAACCAAAGAATTTCTGCACAAACTGTCAGAAACCGTCTCAGGGAAGCTCATCTGCATGCTCGTCGTCCTCATCGGGGTCTCGACCTGACTGCAGTTCGTTGTCGTAACCGACTTGAGTGGGTAAATGCTCACATTCAATGGCGTCTGTACGTTGGAGAGGTGTTCTCTTCATGGATGAATCCCAGTTTTCACTGTTCAGGGCAGATGGCAGACAGCATGTGAGGCGTCGTGTGGGGGGGCGGTTTGCTGATGTCAACGCTGTGGATCGAGTGGCCCATGGTGGCGGTGGGGTTATGGTATGGGCAGGCGTATGTTATGGACAACGAACACAGGTGCATTTTATTGATGGCATTTTGAATGCACAGAGATACAGTGACGAGATCCTGAGGCCCATTGTTGTGCCATTCATCCACGACCATCACCTCATGTTGCAGCATGATAATGCACGGCCCCATGTTGCAAGGATCTGTACACAATTCCTGGAAGCTGAAAACATCCCAGTTCTTGCATGGCCAGCATTCTCACCGGACATGTCACCCATTGAGCATGTTTGGGATGCTCTGGATCAGCGTATACGACAGCGTGTTCCAGTTCCTGCCAATATCCAGCAACTTGGCACAGCCATTGAAGAGGAGTGGACCAACATTCCACAGGCCACAATCAACAACCTGATCAACTCTATATTTTTGTTCAGTGTAGAAGGGAATCAAGGAAGATAAAGGCATGAAGGTAGGAAGGATTTAAAGTAGATAGGAGGTTTGTGGAAAAAGGACAGTAGACATAGGTAGGACACATGGAAGAAAAGGTAGGAAGATAGGAAGGAAGAAAAGAAGGCAGATATAAAGGTAGCAAGGAAGGGGGAAAGGTAGCTGTAGGAAAGAAGGTAGGGACTAAGGTCTGTTGTATGTAGGATTGTAAAAAGGGGGGAAGGAAAGAGACAGGGAAGAGAGGAAAGACACATGGAAGGAGGGTAGGTAGATAGGTTGGTAAGAAGAAATGATGGTAGAAATGCACAGGACAGGTGTAAGAGAGGAAGAAAGTAGGTTGGTAGGACTGAAGAACCAAAGGTAGGAAGGTATCTTTGTTGATAGGAATGTAAGAAGGTAGGAAGGTATTAAGAAAGGAGTGTGGGTGTAGTTAGGAGGGAAGGGAGGAAGGATATGGGATGGTATAAATGAAGTAAGGAAGGTAAAGGTAGAAAGGCAGGAGTGAATAAATGAAGGTAGTTAGAAAGATGGAGAGGTAGGAATTAAGGGAAGGAGGAAGGTAGGTAGCTATGTATCTAGGTGATAAGAAGGAAGAAGGGTGACGAAGAAGAGAGGGTAGCACCACAGGGAGATGGGAAGATGGGAAAGAAAGAAGGAGAGTTGATAGGAAAAGAAGAAGGTAGGACGGTTGGGAGGTAGTCAGAAAGGAGTATGGGTGTAGCTAGGAGGCAAGGGATAGAGGACACTGGAGGGTATAAATAAAGTAAGGGAGATACAGGAAGGTAGAAAGGCTGGAGAGTGGGAAGGAGGTAGGAATGAATAAATGAAGGAAGTAGGGTGAATAGTTAGGAAGGTAGAAAGGTAGGAAACAAGAAAAGGTGGTAGGTAAACAGTTACATAGCTATGACGGAAGAAGGGGAAGCAGGACCATAGGGTGACAGGGAGGGAGGAAAGAAAGGAGGAAAGAAGATAGGTAGTAAGGTAGTGTTGGATGGTAGGAAGGAGGTAGTAAATTAGGAGGGTAGAGGGATAGAAATAAAGGCAGGCAGATAGGTAGGAATGAAAGAGAGAAAGAAGAAAGGTAGGTAGGGAGAAGAAGAAACAAAGGAAAAGGACAAACGTATCTGGGCTGAAAGGAAAGTAAAAAGGTAGGATGCTAGGTAGGCATCAAGAAGAAGCGTGGCAGTATCTAGGAGGGAAGGAAAGAAGGAAATGGGAGGGTGTAATTGAAGTACGGAAGATGCAGGTAGGAAGGTGGAGGGATAGGAAATAAAGGAAGAGGTAGAAAGGTAGCTATGTAGCATGGTGGAAGGAAGGAAGAGGGGAAGGTAGGACCACAGGGAGACAGGAAGGTGGGAAAGAACGAAGGGAAGTAGGAAAGTAGGTAGGAAGAGAGGAAGGTAGGAAAGAAGAAACAAAGGAGGAAAGGTACCTGGGTCGATAGGAAGGTAAAAAGGTGGGAAGGTCAGTAGGTATTGACACATGAATGTGGGTGTTGCTAGGAGGGAAGGGTAGAAATACAGTAAGGGAGATTTAGGAAAGAGGAAAGGTAAGAGAGTAGGAAAGAGAAAGGGAAAAATAAATGAATGAGGATGGATAGTTAAGAAGGTGGAGAGGTAGGTAAGGAGGAAGGGGGTTAAGTAGGCTAGGTTAAGCAGAAAATAAGGAGGGAAGATAAGGATGATTGTAAGGTAGGACTACAGGGAGATGGAAAGGTGGGAAAGAAAGAAGGAAAGTAGTAAGGTAAGGAAAGTAGGGCAGAAGGGAGGGTGGTTTAGGAGAAGATACAGGTAGAATATACTGAAGATTTCAGTTGCTTTAAATTGAATCTACACATTTCATCCAGCTGATAAAACAAGCTGTAGCTGAGCTGAGCTGCAGGTCTGAAGAGACGAGCTGTGATCAATAATCTTCAAAGCGTTTATGAATTAAAAAACAACCCAAACACTGAAACCGAAATCTCTCTGAATCCCAAATAGAAGCTATTTTTTAAAACAGCTGCAGAACTGTTGTTTTATTCCTCCTGTATCTTCTTTAATATCATTCAAACCAGATGAAAACATTATTCCAGATATTCCTGAGAGAATATTTGAGCACAAAAATGCAGAAAGTCTTTGTAATAAACTGTTCGCTCTGCTGCAGCTCAACAAATCAGCCGATCCTCCGCTGGATAAAAACTCTTTGCAGCAGCTGAAGAATCACACGCTGCAGCAGCAGAGAGTCAATAAAACCTGCTGAGGAAATTAAACATGGCTGACCCTGTGTTTAATGAAGCACAACAAAGCTTTTATTGCTGCAGTCCACATGTGTGAATCACTCTGCTATTTCTCAACTCTAAAGTTTTCAGATAACGAACAGTGAAACGACCTTTATTGATCTATTTCTTGTCCAGCTCTTTATGGCTCTTTTGAACCTTGTTGATCTTGACAGAGATGAATTGAGGCAGGTGTGACAATTTAATTTATTACAAAAAAAAAAAAAAAAAAAAAAGATCCAGAAGATTTTTTCCCAAAAGCAAACACAAAGGTCACTTGTAACTCAATTCCATGTTCAGTTCACGGTTGGAAACAGAAAGAAAAAATAAAAAGAGACAACCAAGGACACAAAAGTCACTGGGTTGTCAACTGCTCACAATGAAAAGATGTAATTTTGTTTGGCTGCAGCTTCAGTCCAGCTTTAAGGACCCTGCTCCGTTCACTGAAAGGGTCATTTCACACAAATTCCATAAAGAAAACACTGTTCCACTTCAGGAAGTTCACTCTTGAACTTTAAGATAAATTAAATCGCCAACATCAAAATGTCCACTAGGCTGAATACGATTAGAGGAGAAATAAGGGAACAAATTAACAACACAGTCCCAACCTAAGGTCCACTTATTAGGTTTTTATGGAGCATTCAATCTACGAAGCTTAAAGTACTGGACACATTAAAATGCTGATCTGAAGATAGAACTAGATGAAAGTCAGGGGATCACCAAAGTTATTACAACTCATCCTGAGGGGAACACCAATGATGAACCTCATTTATTTCAATCCATCCAATAGTTGTCTGAAGTTTCAGTATCACTCCAATGTTGGCATTAGAGATAAAGTCAGGGGAGCAAGTTGGTAGGATTCATCCTCTGGGGGTCATGAATGTCTAAACCAAATTGCTTATCAATACATCTGATGGTTGTTGAGATATTTCAGAGCCGAGCTGCTGGTGTTGCGATGAAGAATGTTTGTTGAGCAAGGATATCCACTGGAGGTGTAGCGATCCCTCTATCTAGATTGATATATCAATTCAGTGATCAATGATCCAATATCATCGTTGCAAAGTGAGAACATCGATTCACATCATCTAGAGGCTACGCCTTTATTTTGAAATTCTGTGTCAAGTCAAATAGTAGGTAGATGGCAAGCAGCTGAGAGAAAGGTGACGAGGCTAATGTTGTTTACTGAGGAATAAATCAGCAGTTTGCTTCCTGAAAGATTCCTAAACCCAACCACATACGTGTGTTGGCTTAACTTAACTATATGCGTTTGTCGTTTATTTTGAAAGAGACTGTGTGCAAACTGTACATTTCCTATGAAAACAGAAGTGTATTTTGAAAACAGACAATGCATGTAACAGGCTGAAGTTGACACGGCGTCCCAGAACGTCAACAACCAACACACCCAGGGTACCTTGGTGCGTTGTATCTCCAAGTGGAAAGTCCATGACCAAATGTCGATTTGTGACGAGGTCAGAGTGAGAATGCACATAACTGATCAGTGAACATTGGCATCACTTGGAAATGGTGAGATGCAGAATTGTCAAATATGGACAAGACTCCTGGGGATAATAAGCCAGATGCTGTGGAAACCTTTTAGGGCTCCAGCAGTGCCCTCCATTCTCAGTTAGTATTTAATATTGTCTTACATGTTCACATGAACTTTAACAAAAATCAGTAACAGAACCGTTTCTGACTTTACCGTCTGTTCCACAACTGCTAACTTCACTTGCCTACACATGCCAATCTGCACACACTGTCCTTTTAATGATGTCCATTGGAAACTTTGCAGTTTGTTGACAGTAGAAACGTGACGAAGAATCTTGTGCCAAAGTCTACAAAAAGTTATTCACAGTTCAGGTTATAGAAAGTCCAAGGTTAAAGAAAAGGATACTTTTAGTGTCACATCCTTTTCTTTTAATCCACCTGTGTGAAATCAGCTCTCTGCTGCAGGCGTCTCTCTCATCCTCTCTGTCTTTCTCCTCCTTCAACAGGCCAGTAAAGTCAAAAAGCCAACAACACAAGTTTTAAAGAGTAATAACTGTGGCCTGAGGCTGGTGTGGAGATTCAGACCTTCAGCTCTGGAGCCGCTGACCTCAGATCAGATCCCAGTGAGGAGATCTCAGCCTTCCTACCTCCCGTAACCTCCCAGCTTGCTCTCTGAAAGCAGCCAAATCGCTGCCTCCTCTCCTGCTCGGGGAAATAAACTCAGCTGAGTATTTGCGCCATTGCCTCGGCTCACAGCCGCTGAACGCTCCAATTACAGGAAGCATAAATCTCAAGGAGAGGAAATTGCAGAAGGACAGGAGGGAGGAGAGGGAAGTGGAGAGCATATCGCAGCGCCGGCTCCCCGGTGTAACGGGTAATAAGAGCAGAGCGCTGGGCAGCGCCTCCTGGGAAATCAGGCCACTGCCCCTGCAGATGGAGTTGACCGCCACTACCACCGCTGCTGCTGTGGTGTTACTGTAAGTTTCCCCAACACATTTCTCAAGAGTGGGATGAGAACATAGACCCTGACTGGCCTGCAGGGATGTTTGAACCCAGAGAGTCTGCTGGCTGTTTGATGAAAAATATGCTAACCCGTTAGCGCTTTGTTTCTGCCTCAGCGTGGCTCTGATATATGGCTGCTGGTCATCCAGCTGTGGAACATTGAATCTGTAGGTTTCAGGAAATAAACTCTGCCTCATGACAATATCCCTCTCACACTGTATGTCTGGGTGTTTTTAGCCGTTCACTATATGGCCAAAAGTGTGTAGACACCTCCGTCCACATATTTTTGTGTACTTTTGTTTGTGTACATTTTTCCACTGAAGTAAATCCTCAAACTTTCTGTAGCTGTTGTCTCCACGGCCACTCCCCTTTTGGCAAACGGTCAGTCCAACATCTGCCTGATTAGCACGAGCTAACACAGTAGCAGCAGCTAACATCCAACGGTTCCAAAAACCTCACACAGACACCAAAACGGCTCCACTCTGACGTTATACCCATTAATAATCATTAGCTAATGTTAGCCATGTGAAGCTAACAGCTAGCCCTGTCACTATGTGTGTGCAGCCGGGCAAACTCTCACAACTGTTCCCAGCGTTGGGCTCACACTCCTGCAGCAGCAGCGACAACCCACACAGTCTGTGGTGTGTCGACATCACGTATGTGTCTGACAGAGTTGGCAATTCAGCGTGCCGAGATGCCACCCACACCCTGTAAAGTATGGCTACACTGCACGCCACTCCATTCACATTATGGGTATTGAATGAAGAACTCTGTTCTCATCTTTATCACTTTAAGGGTACTGGAACTGGCACTGGCATCATAATTCTTTAAACGATACCCAGCCCTCGTGGTGGTGTGTAAACTTGCGGAGACCATGCCCTCTGCCTGTTTCCTCTTTTATTTTGTTTTGTTCGGGATGTTTCTGGACGTTAGTGTGTGGGCACTGGGTGTCCAGCCCCCAGCCACAGAGTGCAGAATGTGAAGGCTAGACTCTGCAAAAACACACGCATCCAAGAGAAAGCTAAAATGTCAGGAACCAAAAATGCAAATATAGTGAGGCTAAACAGCAAGTGGTCAAAGCTTGTTCTGCAATGACAGTGAACCTGGGGCAGCTAACCTCAACAGACAAATCCTACTCATTCTGCCTTTAATGTTCCAGCATACAATGATATTTGAGCCCCTTCTGCTCTCTGTTTATCATGAGACTACTGCTGCAGGACCGGAGTCACACACACAGTGACAGGGCTAACTGTTAGTTATTAACAGGTTTAACAAGTCAAGCCGTGCCTATGTCTATGTGAGATTAACGGCTCGGTGATGGATGTTAACCGCTGCTGCAGGGCTTCTGCCCAAGCGCCAAAATATGACAAGTAGTGACGAGATCACGTTGTGCTGTGTTAGGTTGAGCTCACTGGGCAGAGAGAACAGAAGGAGGAGATGGTCCTTCAGCACTGCTTCTAACATCAGCAACAATCAGTTGTTGTTGCCCCCTCCCCCGACACTCACAGATAGATTCTTATTCTGTGGGAAACCCTGAGTGCTAAAAATAATGTGCTCCAAATCTGAGACAGCGTCACAAGTATTTTCACAATTTCACTTGCCAACACAATGTCAGTGCAGAGAAACACCTAGAAACATCAACAACATGCACTGCATTTTTTTTTTATAGAAAAGCTGCTGTGAGCTCACAGTCCTGGTGAAACTGATCAGAGCTCTTCCAACTTCATGTCAACAGTTTGTGTTTGTGTCTTCACTGTAAACAGCTGAAGCTGTTTTCTGTCTCCAGCTGTGAGTACAGAGAGGCGATGATGAAAACTGTCTCAGTGATCTTTAAAATGCAGACAGATGAAGCTGAGGCCTCGGACTACCTGTTGATGCAGGATTTATTGGACAGACTTTCTCCTGGACTAAAAGGTTCACTAAGTGAAATTAAACTAATCCTCATTTCAGTCCCTCCTGACACCTCTGAAGGACCTCCAGCAGGTCCCTGGACTCCCGTTTGGGAACCACTCAGCTTTGGGAGGATTTTAACGGCTCTCATCCACAGTTCCTAATTAAAATTGATCTGCGGTTGATTAACCGGCTCGTTCTGTGAAATCAATGTGACTGATGACGTTCTTCAGAGTTCAGAGGAAAAATCGAGGACGAGTGCTCAGCGTTTGATGTTCAGTCAATTAAAAAATATAATGACAGTGAACTTAACGCTGCAGCATGGCCGACTCTGAGGGTGTAATTAAAAATATTAGTGAGGCACTTACAGTCACATTATAGACCAATCAACTGGTCTTATCCTGAGTGAGCTGCAATGAAGCTGCACAGTTTAAATTATTACTTCAACCATCAGTCTGTCTGCTCAGTGCGTCTGAAAATACTTTAAATGATGCAGTTTATTTTCTAAAAAATGATAACTGGTTTTCCCTCTCATAATTTACACGCCTTCAGCACAATCACTGCACGCCACTTAAAAATTAAACCATCTCTTATGTTCTAGCTCAGGAAAAAAAGTTGAACACATTTGAATTATTTTCAAGTTTCATACAGTACCTGCATGTCCACAAATTTAAACACAGATTAGCACAGCAGAAACGTCAGATAGGTCCGACCAGTGTTTAATTACATAACTTTAAATGTTACGCTCAGGGCTGAAAATGACAGCAGAAATAGACAAATGTGCTGAATTTATAAATGTCTGCAATTAAAATCAAATGCCAGTTGTCTACCAGTCGTTGCTGCTGACGCGACGCCTCGTGATTCAGTCTGCAAAAGTTTACAGATCTCTCAGATTTCTGCAGAGAACTAAATGAAGCTGCTGAGGACCCCAGCATTAGAAATGACACCTTCAGATACGCAGTGTGTCTTGTGTTGTGGTAATTGTACATAATCCAATTGCTTCAGAAAGAGATGTTTTCAAGTATTACTTTCTAAATATCTTGCAAATTAATTTCACCTCTACAGTTTTTGGCTGGAAACAGAGGTTGTGTCTGCATGCACTAGTTGAATAAGTTCTATATGAAGTACCAACACATCCAATTATAGTCCACATAGGCATCTGTACTTCTGTTCTTATTTACAATTTATAGAAACAGTTTGACTCGTATAAAAGCATTGTATGTTGTTGTCACTTTTTACATGTATGTATATACACATCTTTTTTCCCATCTACTTGTATGTACGGTCAGAGTTAAATGTTTTTCTTTAGCTATCTTTGTTCATCTTTGTTGTCTTTGTTTTTAGCCGTACAATGGGCCTCTTAAGAAGAAATGTCTTCTTATAACCTTATTTAATAATTAATTAAATAATAATTAATAAAATTTCAGTTCTACAGTTGTACATTACAGGATCCATTAGGGATGCATGATATTGGATTTTTACAGATATCAGATATGCCGATATATAACAACTTATTTGGGCGATAACCGATACTGATACTGATATATCCATTTATTTCACCAGCTAATTTCAGTGATCATCAAGTCTCTCCTGTAGTGGAATTATCATCATATTATACTCTTATCATGACAGCCCACCAGCAGATGGAGACATGAAATACAAAACTTTTCAACGTCTGTAATATTCATTCATTGTGCAACATAAGAAAAAGCATGTTGGCCGATTCTGAAAGCCAATATTATCATGCATCCACAGGATTCATGTTACAACATTTTATAATTCCAGTGCACGCTTTTTGGACAGCACTGCGGCGCTCGTTTCTGACCTCAGTACTTACAGCTGAGCAACTACAATACATTAAATCTGCGGTTTGCTGGTCGGGTGGTGGTTATTTTTTGCATCCCATGTATTTGTTTTTGTTATTTTATTCCTGCTGCTACTAAATATGACGTTTGGTGTTAACTCTCTGCAGAAGCACCTCCACTTTAGAACAGAAGTGTTTTGTTATGTTTGTAATCCAGTCGTCCGCCCTCTTTAGACTGTTGGTTGGGCATTCTTTAATTAATTCTCTTAACTTTTCTTCTTCAATCCCTGTGTGTGCCCATGGTCCTGCACTCTCACACTTTTTTCATGGGAACTTGCTAATTTGGCTCAAGTGACAAGACTGTCGACTTACGAGGACAATTGGATTCATCTTACTATATAATGATGAAAACTCTGTGTGTGTGTGTGTTCCACGTTTTTCTCCTCACTGACTTGGTCAATCCATGTGAAATTTGGCACAGTGGTAGAGGGTCATGGGAGGATGCCAATGAAGCAATATTACATCAATTGGCCAAAGGGGGGCGCTATAGCAACCCATTGAAATGTCAAACTTTGAATGGGCATATCTCATGCCCCGTATGTCGTAGAGACATGAAACTTTGCACAGAGATGCCTCTCCTCATGAGGAACACATTTGCCTCAAGAACCCATAACTTCCGCTTATATAGATTTTCCACCATTTTGAATTTTTTGAAAAACACTTCAAATGGATCTCTTCCTAGGAAGTTTGAGCGATCTGCATGAAACTGGGTGAACATAATCTAGGGACCAATATCTAAAGTTCCCTCTTGGCAAAAGTTGGAAAACTTCCTAAAACTGAGCTTCTATAAGGCAATGAATATTGCGGAGGGCGTGGCTCATCACATAAAGGTGTAGAACATCTCAAGGGTTTCACCCATCACCACGCAACTTTGTAGGCATATGACCACACATAATCTGAGGGGACCCCTCCATTATTGACCCCATCAAACAAAATGGGGGCGCTAGAGAGCTCATTTCTTATCTAGGCCTAACCGCCATATGGATTTTTACTAAACTTGGTAGATATGTAGAACAGGACGCCTCAAGGTGACTGGAGAAATTTAACTCTAATTGGCAACTGGGTGGCGCTATAACAACAGAAAAATGCTTCAAAGTGGCTAAAATGCGACCGATCGCTGTGGCTCCCCCTGTGGACCAATGTTGGTGTTGTTTTCTAATTTTTGGTATGACTAAGTCATGGTATGGTATGCTGTACTCAATGGGTATGGACTAGTCATTCATAAAACATGGAGCAAACAATTTTGCTGTTTATGAACATATTGTGAATCTGACTGAGACTTTTTTTAAGAACACATTTAAGAAAAATCTCAGGAAGGTATTGGCGAATGAGAGCAATGAGTCAAATTCCTTGCATGTTTTCACATACTTGGCCAATAAAGCTGATTATGACTCCAATTCCAAGAAAATTTAGTGCAAATTACCCTTTTTTCCTTTTTAGTCATTTGGATGAACTGACCCTTTGGTAACAGCATGCAAGCCATCTAATTGGTGCCTGATCAAAAACATTATCTCAGCAGTTTCACTTCATAATTAGCCCTCCATCATTTGGTGGGAGAGCAAGCTGTCATTCCAACATGACTGCTCGGACCAAATAAAGACGAGATGTGTCCGTCTTTACGAGGCAGCAGCTGAATTATTTCCTCAGACGACACTTTAAGAACATTTTAAATGACTGAGTCCTTTACAGACACTGACTGATGTCCTCACATACTCTCCCACTGGTCGATATCAATAAATGAGGAGTTGTAATTCACTTTTTGGTGAACTCCCCGTGCCCTCAATCAATCAGGTTTCCATTGCGCTGACCCGGTGTGTTTCCTGGCAGACTCACCGGCGGAGCAGGGCCCGTCTGACACCCGGGAGATCAGTCTCTGCTGTTTGCAGGACGCCTGTCGCCTGTAGCACTCGTTCTGGTAGGTGTCTCCATTGGAGCCGCACACGGGGATGTAGTTTTTGTGACACTGGAAATCAAACACAATCAAATGTTAATTAAATCTCAATGTGACCGCTGGACATGTGACACTGGACACACTCCAAACCAGCTGAGCGCAGCGGTGAGCACGGAGAAGCAGTTTCTGCTGTTTAATCAAGAAAAGTTAGAGTTCTCAGGTTAAAGTCAGAAGAGTCTCCATACAGCATGTTGATGTGGAAACTTTCAGGTCACTCTGATGATTTTCAGTTATATATGTTTCCTACATTCTGGGCTACTGTAGAGACATGTCAGTGCAACACGGGGATCACTGTAAATGAGGACCTGCACCCTCTGTAGACATAAACAGCTCATTCTGAGGTAACAAAAACACAATGATTCTTATTTTCAGGTGATTATACACTAAAAAAAAACTTCTGGCAATATATCCCCCTCTATCCTACACACTGGACCTTTAAGTACGTCACATTACTCAGCTTTATACAGTCTTTCTCATGTCACATAGAATCACGTAAAACCACGCCACCAGGATGCAAAACAAAATGTAACCCTGGGTCCAGACTGTCTACCACTGGGCTCTGGAACATCACCAAGATCCTCGTCTTATCTCAACCTCCAGACACCTTGAGCCTTCTTACATAAAGCGCGCTGACTGCTGAGTGTGGCGGACTCTGAGACCTCTCAAAATACCAAACCATGACAATGCAAAAATCAGAAAAAAAGCCCTGTTTGGACGGGATTGGTTTAACGTGGAGACGTGGGGTAATGACAGTGCTTAATTTGTAAAATTAGAAGTAGGGGAACACTTTGGGCCTCTGAGAGAGCAGTGTTCCCCCACTCCCAAAAGTGGGGGAACACTTTTTTAAGCGGCACCCGAGCCGCCTCACTGCGCAACTCCGAATGGAATGGTTGTGACATCTAGTGTTGTCATGGTGCCAAAATTGGGACCCACGGTACGATACCAGTGAAAGTATCACGGTTCTGAGTAGTATCACGATACCACACCAAAAATGAGGCAGATGTGCCTTTTGTCATTTATGAAAAGATAAATCACTTTTCTATAATACATCAATGATATTTCAATGGAATAAATTACTTATTGACTTATTCATACTTCAAAAACAGCATCAATAAGTGATTAACATAGGGGGGATCAAAATAACATAAATAAATAAATAAAATAAAAATCAACCAGCCACCCTCCTCCCCTGACAAGTAAAGAACAGTCCCTTCATAAGTAAAGAACAGTCCCTAAAGTGCGGTGAGGTTTGTGGAGCGTTACCTGCCACAAAGAGAGAAATGTGAACGGCTCGTTTCTCCTCTGACACGCCACATACCTGTGTGCCGCCACGGCTCGGTTGTCCAGGTACTTCTGGGCAGTGATGACACCAACGAAAGAGGAAATTAGGCTACTGGACCTGGAGTCAGATGTAGGCTATTTGACTGCCGTATCCTGTCTGTGACCCCCGTTCAACCCACAACTGGCAGGATTCGCCTTTCGTTTCTGCTGCTGGCTGAAATCTGTACTCACACAGCGTGCTGAATGATTCATTTTGCTTGCACAAAACTATTTTTAGTCGCAAATGAGAGTGAAATGCTCGCACGTAGAGCTCTGTGGAAAACAAATCACTGCCGACAAGTAAAAAGAAATAAATAATAACTTTCACCGGCGCCAGCCTGCGCTGTTATTGGACGGTGCATGGACACTCACCCTCTTGCGATTGGACTTTGAACTTATCCCACAGCAGTGGTACGTGAGGCACCGTAGTACTACGGTACTCCACCCTGCAACACTAGTGACATCAGCCAGTACTGTATGTAGTTTTTAGATGTGAAAAGTTCTAGACCCATGCAAATTAGTTCCGGAATGCACCATGGCCTTTTCTGAAAAGATCCTGGTGTGTTTCAGTACGTTCCGGCTCAAATTAAGCACTGGGTAATGATGAGATGATAACCAGGGTTTTCAGTCCGTCCAAATGCGCCATGTCTGTAATCATTACGGATAATGTCAGTAAAAATTACGGTGACTTTTACCGTCTGTAAAACAGTCCGGAGAAAATACCTCGGGTAATATTAATCCTGTGCGAACACGATCTTCTGTAAAAATGTATGTAAATATTTCGTCACGTCCTGTTTACAACCATTTTTCCATGTTTTTCGATGATGGAGGCGCTTGAAGAAGCATTCGGTGTTGTCAGCAGTCGTGATAGTGGACATTCTTGTAATGATGGCATAGCCCTACATGGGAGACCAATCAAAAAGGTCAAGAAGAAAGCACTTTTCAGAGCCACAAGACTTCTGGTTGTGTTAGTGTAGAAACATAAATTTGAAGGTCTGGAGCTGGGCCAGAAAGCTCGCGACCTCGTTCCTTTCTTCTCGAACAAACTTTCTTTGTTTCTATTAGATATCAAAAACTCAAATACTCAGAGGTAAAAAAATCACTGGAGACACGTAGAATCAGATGCAACTGAGTTTAATTTAACAACACAACTCAATGAGTCAAACTCCGGAGCAAGACTGGAATGTCTTTGTTTGCGCACTTGCTTTTATTGTGAAGATTTCTGCTGAGTCGTCTTTTTCTTAATTCTTCCCACTTTGCTCTGATCGTAACGGTGTCACATTTCTGCTCAGATCAGTACATTACACTACATTAGGTAGGCCTAATATAAATCCACATTGGGCTAATCATTAATTACTATTATCCTTCAGCTGATGCTTACAGGAAGCAACGTAGCATGCACATGCCGACAGGGAGGTGACGCAAGGGCACAAACCGTCCCATCTCTGGCAGAATTTCGGAGACTTCTTGTCCTGTGCGAATCGGACATTAGTCCACATCTCTATGTAAAACTAATCCCGTCTGAACAGTACTTATGACATGAGGCGTTCTGTTCCAAAAACAGATGTCTCTGATTTTGTTTATTTTCCTTCTTTTGTGTGCAATCCAGGGAATACCAATCAAACTGGTGATGGATTATATCAACACATTCTCACTGCGACCTCGTCACATATTAACGTGTGGTCACGGACTTTCCATGTCGAAATATGACGTCCAAGGTACCCTGGGTGTGTTAGTTGTTGACGTTCTGGGACGCCGTGTCAACTTCAGCCTGTTACATGCATTGTGTGTTCTTCAGTTTTTTTTTCAGGACAGCTGACATCTGGCATTCAGTCTCTTTCAAAATAAACACACTACGCTGGTACAGCACCGCAAATTGACGTCTTATTCCTTCAATAACAAATGCATGCGGTTGGGTTTAGGAAAAAAACAAACAGAGTTTGGCTTTACAATGTTACGGGAAGCGAACACCGGCCCCCCGGATGAAAGTAGGTGGTTGTTGGACCCATCCACCACTGCTCCCGCCTGCCCTACTCAGACTTACGCCACATTAACTTTAGTTTTTTTCCTGTCACATTTCCACCTGAGCGCCATTAAACAATAATGGCGCCTGGCTGCATATCTTCTTACTTTGTCTGTTTGACGCTGGGAAGTCACTGACAAACAAAACAACACCAACAAATATTTAGATTTGGTGGTGGGAATCTCCAGGCAGCACATGGCCAGATTCAATAATGATTCAGTGGGCAACTATTCAACGATAATTATATCGATGCATCAAAAATTTGATTTCTATATTTTTTTATTTTTCTCACTGTGTGACAAATGGTTAATGATCCATTATCAAATAACCAGATGAGTTAACTTGCAGACAGTGTGGCTCTTGTCCAGGTCCCTTTAACAAAATGAGGGGGAGACGAGACATCTCTGAGTGATGCCCAAGAAAGTATTCACAATATATTTCACATTTGTCTTCTAAACGTAATCATGCCTTTTGTGAAGATGAATCACAAGTTATTTCATTCTATCAACATCACATTACTAATAAACATTTAGACAATCAGTTACTGAGATCTGTGAATTGATGCCGAATTTTCCAGGTTTGCATCGCGATGCTTGTAGGGATCATTTTTTCCCCCAACCCTAATTAGTTTCTCTCTGCAGCACGACACTTCAGGCAGTCAGAACAGCACCAACAAAATAACTGTAAGTGCTTATAAACAGAAAACACTGAGATGATGAAAGCTATGAAGAGTAAGCCTACAGATGATGTCAGACTGAAGCCAGTGAGGAAGTTTAAAGGTGAGACAGGAGGAAGATCAGGTCATTACAGTCTAGTTGTCTGCTGAAAAGCCTGCTTCAGAATTAAAACTGAAAACAAGCTATTGAGGGTAAAAGACGAGTAGTTGAGCAGTTAGAGGAGGATCAGGAGTGTCATTCACTCTTCATGAAGGTTAGCACAGAATAACTTGACTCTGCTGTCAGATACAAACTGCAGCTGCCAAGGACACATATCAGTGTTCACAATCCATATTCTATTAACTCACAGCCATCAATCATCCAGCAGGAATCCCCTGCAGAGCCGACCTCTGTGACCTCTGCACAGCCAGCACGCACTGCACAGACACTCAGTTCAGGTTCACATGTGGCAGAAGTAGCTCCTGTTACGTCTGCTGATGCTTCTTCATAGAAATACATTAATGACTGAACTACTGAGCAGCGATCAGTCGAGAGGACAGACTCACGAGCTCAGAGAGAGTTTGGATTTGAGCAGCGGGACGTCCTTTTGCTTGTTATCTTCAAAGCTGCTCGTGCTCGGCTTTGGCAGTTTGTCTCCTTCACATCCCAAACTCCAGCTGTGAGAAGTTTTTGTTTAGATTTGATGACGTGAGGCTTCGTCCTGTCAGGCTGCTACTTAGTCTGCTTCATCAGCGTTTTGCAGAAAAACAGATCTAACAGAGACGCTGAAGCACAAACTGTCCTCTCACAACATGGTAGCAACATGTTTGTGCTTCCTGCAGCGATCATATCTTCTCATCAGGTGCATCTAAACACTGATTAATATTAATCATTTTTATCATTTACCTGTCTCTATGTATCTGTACTCATTTCTGCCTTTGTTCTGCATCAACACCTGATTTTCTCCTCTGGGATCTATAAAGGTTCATCTCATCCTATCTCATCCTATCTCATCTCATCCTATCCCATCCCATCCTATCTCATCCCATCTCATCCTATCTCATCCCATCTCATCTCATCCTATCTCATCTCATCCCATCTCATCTCATCCTACCCCATGCCATCTCACCTCATCCCATCTCATCCTATCCCATCCCATCTCATCTCATCCTATCTCATCCCATCCCATCTCACCTCATCCTATCCCATCTCATCTCATCCTATCCCATCTCATCCTATCCCATCCCATCTCGTCCTATCCCATCTCATCCTATCCCATCCCATCTCATCCTATCCCATCTCATCTCATCCTATCCCATCCTATCCCATCTCGTCCCATCCCATCTCATCCTATCCTATCCCATCTCGTCCTATCCCATCTCATCCTATCCCATCTCATCCCATCCCATCCTATCCCATCTCGTCCTATCCCATCTCATCCTATCCCATCTCATTTCATCCTATCCCATCTCATCCTATCCCATCTCATTTCATCCTATCCCATCTCATTTCATCCTATCCCATTTCATCCTATCTCATCCCATCTCATCCTATCCCATCTCATCTCATCCTATCCCATCTCATCTCATCCTATCCCATCTCATCCCATCCCATCTCATCCTATCCCATCTCGTCCTATCCCATCCCATCTCATCCTATCCCATCTCGTCCCATCCCATCTCATCCCATCCCATCTCATCCTATCCCATCTCATCCTATCCCATCTCATCCCATCCCATCTCATCCTATCCCATCTCATCCTATCCCATCCCATCTCATCCTATCCCATCTCGTCCTATCCCATCTCGTCCTATCCCATCTCATTTCATCCTATCCCATCTCATCCTATCCCATCTCATCCTATCCCATCTCATCTCATCCTATCCCATCTCATCCTATCCCATCCCATCTCATCCTATCCCATCTCATCCTATCCCATCTCATCTCATCTCATCCTATCCCATCTCATCCTATCCCATCCCATCTCATCCTATCCCATCTCATCCTATCCCATCCCATCTCATCCTATCCCATCTCATCCTATCCCATCTCATTTCATCCTATCCCATCTCATCCCATCTCATCCTATCCCATCTCGTCCCATCCCATCTCATCCTATCCCATCTCATCCTATCCCATCTCATCTCATCCTATCCCATCTCATCTCATCCCATACCATCCCATCTCATCCTATCCCATCTCATCCTATCCCATCTCATCCTATCCCATCTCATTTCATCCTATCCCATCTCATCCCATCTCATCCTATCCCATCTCATCCTATCCC
This sequence comes from Epinephelus fuscoguttatus, assembly GCF_011397635.1. Lineage (NCBI taxonomy): Eukaryota > Metazoa > Chordata > Actinopteri > Perciformes > Serranidae > Epinephelus > Epinephelus fuscoguttatus. The sequence continues at coordinate 40,449,667 of NC_064766.1, forward strand.
ATCTCATCTCATCCTATCCCATCTCATCCTATCCCATCCCATCTCATCCTATCCCATCTCATCCTATCCCATCCCATCTCATCCTATCCCATCTCATCCTATCCCATCTCATTTCATCCTATCCCATCTCATCCCATCTCATCCTATCCCATCTCGTCCCATCCCATCTCATCCTATCCCATCTCATCCTATCCCATCTCATCTCATCCTATCCCATCTCATCTCATCCCATACCATCCCATCTCATCCTATCCCATCTCATCCTATCCCATCCCATCTCATCCCATCCCATCTCGTCCTATCCCATCCCATCTCATCCCATCCCATCTCATCCTATCCCATCCCATCTCATCTCATGAAACTCTTCAGCAGCTGTGGTACAGTGTTTTCAACCAAAGTGATTTTTGAGGCTCCGAGCTAAAACACATACTCCCATGGCACAGCACTATAATGCCATTAAACTCTACAGGAGACTCCAGTGTGTCTGTGTTGAGTAACTTTGAGCTTCTTAATAAAAATGCATTCAAACAGAAATATGTTTCAGCACTGAGTCTGCTGGGAACAGATGAACTAAGATAATAAGACTTTGAGTTGATTGATGGTGTATTCTTTATATTTAATGACGCTAGCATTTTCCCCCCGCTTCCAGTCTTTGTGCTAAGCTAGGCTAAACACACCTAGGATTTATCTCTGTAGTGGGGATGATTGAAACCGATATCTTAAAGGGTTACATATTCATGATGTGATTTCCAAACCTGGATCATTCTTATCCAGAATAAATGTTTGGAACAACTGGGGCCGGTGACAAAGTCAGGTCAGGTACTACGTCACTTCAGAAACTTCGATATGATACGTGTGATATGTGTAAATGTTCTCGTGGTTTGCAAAATTTTCTTCTGGTGACTGGGCTGGTAAATATAATATCTGGAGGAGGAAATAACCCTGATGATGTTACCAGGGAAATGTAGGATCCAGTGTTTTTACTGAAAGTAGAGGCTAATGCGTTATACAGTATCTTTCCTGCTGCTTTGATTGTGACCATTGTTTTTTAGTCCACCAGCTCTGTGGAGGTGTGACACCTCTACTTTGTGTCAAAGTGCGCTCCTAAGAATCCATCTGTGGCAGCGTCCAAACACAAAGTCATTAACCGTGTAATCTCCACCAATGAGGGAAAAGGTCAGCCGAAGCCCACAGGGTCCACAAAGGACTCGCTGTTCCTCCTGAAGCTGCTGTGAGCTCACAGTGATAATTAAAAGGTGATGAAGGAGAGCGAATCAACATTTTGATCGACTCGGAGCTTCTCTCATCTGGATTCTAAGCAGCTGGACAGTCGGAGTATTTTATTGAAGCTGTGACAGTGCTGCCTGTCCTCTGCTCGTCCCCTCATCTCGTCCTTCCTGTGATGATCTGAGATACTCTGCTGGTTGTTGTTTCTGTATTCAGCTGCCGTCTGGCTCCTCTGATCATGTTCAACAGCTCCGTCCTGTTTGTGTGGACACGAGTAACAAATGCAGGTTTTGCTTTGAGATCACAGAGCGTGACGGTTGGTTACAAACTGTATCTGTGAGTCTTGTTATTGCAGAAAAGCAGCAGCTCTGTGGTGAATCGCTCCTCCTGACGCTGCCCTTCACGCTGTCATGTTGTTCAAACAAATAGGCAACAAATACAACATGCTGCCTGGAGAGCAATTACACTTAGTGTTAATATCAGAGGAACACACAGCAGCACAGGCGTGTTTCCTGATGAAGGAACTTAATCTGTTTTTTTGTCTTGAGCCCATAAAAGCTTATTAAGGGCTCTCTCATACCTGCAGGTTGGTTTATGTGGATCAGAAGCAAGACAATGATCCATAGGTGCCTTTAAGTTCTGGTCTGTTTTTTTCTGTTCGTCCATCCATCCATTTTCATCCACTTATCCGGGGCTGGGTGGCGGGGGCAGCAGGCCAAGCAAAGCACCCCAGACGTCCCTCTCCCCAGCAACACTTTCCAGCTCCTCCTGGAGGACCCCAAGGCGTTCCCAGGCCTGACGAGGTATATAATCCCTCCAGCGTGTTCTGGGTCTGCCCCGGGGGCCTCCTACCAGTGGGACGTGCCCGGAACACCTCCAGCGGGAGGCGCCCAGGAGGATCCTGATCAGATGCCTGAACCACTTCAACTGACCCCTTTCGACGCGAAGGAGCAGCGGCTCTACTCCGAGCTCCCTCCGGATGTCCGTTTTTTTTTTACAAACTAGAAATACCGGCCCCTGGTCAGATGCCTACGTGCACAGGTCAAGTTTCTCCTACAGTTCACGTCCATGTAGGGCTGGGCGATATGGCAAAAAATATCATCACAACAATTTCAACACACAGCAGCACGGTGATTTGATATTTATCACAATATATAATTTGCTAATGCCTTGAGTTTGAAAAGTATCCTGATCACGTCTGATACCTGAAGACACCAACTGATTTTCCAGCTTCCCGTGGCGCTTGCCGTAAAGCTGGGGCGGAGCAGTCTGAGAAAAGTATTTCCTGCCTGGGAGCTCGTATCTGCAGTCTTGCACTTTAATTAATTTCTTGAACCCGTCTTTCTCCACGGTGCTCATGGGCATCATGTCTTTGGCTAGAAAATACGACACTGCGTCTGTTATGTCTCTGCTCCTTTTCCATCGCTTCTCAAATGGGGTTACACCGACAAAGAGGACACTACTGATTGGTGTTTTGGTGCCACCCCACAGCAGCAGAAGTGCTCGGCCGTTGAACACTTGTTGGTGGACTTACTGCAGTTTGGGCGGATTTCAGTGCTCTCGGTGTAGTCGCTGGGACGCCACCTTTTCAGGTGATGGAAAAGGTTTGTTGTGTTTGCCGTCGTGGTTGGCACCAAACGACACAAACACTTAAAGGAATCATGGTGTTCATGTGTTTCTCCTAATGACAGCAGTCAATATAACAACTGAACAATTATTTGAACTCTACATTGAACTAAACATCAGAACATTTTCTTCTTCACCATCGCTTAAAAAAATGCAGATATTTATTTCTGCTTTTCAGGTGGTTGACGCGACATATTTTCCAACGCGCTCTCTGTCCGCTGGTGGGAGTGTGCTCACCTGTGTGTGTGCACGCACGTGTGTGTGCGCGCATCACAACACACATCTGTTATCAGATGATCCTGTATAATATGGGCAATACATCACTTGAACAAATCCCCAAAGACTCCAGCACCAAATGTGGATTAATCTGTCGCTGAAATTAGTCCCCAACAAACGCACTCTTTCCTCCTGTTAGTTTGATAAAAACTACACTAACCAGTTTCAGGACAATCTTTAAAAGATCTCCATCTTCAGTAGGAACCAGTGGGCTTGGAGCTAGCAGCCACAGATTTGTGGACAATAAGAAAATACAGAGTAGCACCAGATTTAAGGGGAAAGAAAAGATTCATATCATCTTTTCCTACCTGGAACTGGCAGACACATTTGAGCTGAGCTCCGTCGTCTCTGCAGACGCCTCCGAATCGGCAGGTGGAGTCATCACAAACCCTCAGGTCGCTCTTCTTCTCTGACAGATCTGCAACAGAGAGAGAGACGCACAGGGTTAAATACAGAGTTAAATGAAAGGCAGACGGTGAGCTGGTAGATCAATATCAGACCTGAAACACCTCCACAAGTATCACCAGTAAAATTCTGACATCCTCGCTCTGATCACGCATTCACTCGGAATAAAACACGGACAGGTTTATGAGTTTATGAACAATAAAGGCAGACAGAGAGCAGAGCTGCAGGGAGAATATACGGACATATTTCACAGCAAAGCACAGCGGAGGAGATGACTGTTTATCAGACGGAGCAATAAGGCTTCATGTCACAGCAGCAGACACCTGAACTACAGGTGAGTTTACACCGGGGAAATAACAGGCCGGCTCACTGAACACAAATCTGGGATGTGACAATCCTCAAAGGGAGGATCTTTGGGTTGGAGACGTTGTTAATGAGCAAGGTACAAGTCAGCTTTTGTTTTTCAGTGTCGTACCTGCCAGACTCTGATCACTGTGACAGGATGAGTCAAGTTTACAACAAGTTGACTCTTATTTTTGCGGTTATGGATCGCGGCTGTAGGAGCATTTTCTTATCTGGAAACACATCTGAGGGCAAAATCCTGAAACCTGAACGACACTGACACACACACACACACACACACACACACACACACACACACACACACACACACACACACACACACAGAGCTCTAGCAGCTTGTGAAGGGAGTCATGTCCTGTCTGATAATAACAGGCCTCCACGGCTCAGAAATGTGCAGCCGACTTAAATTATCCACATTTTCTTTGAGATAAAAGCCACAGATTCCTCTGTGTGTGTGTGTGTGTGTGTGTGTGTGTGTGTGTGTGTGCTGGTGGAAGTGTCACACACACAGCTGAGTGGGCTTTGAAGAGCAGTGTAATGGCCTGTAATTACTGTTTGCAGACCTCCCCTACTCCTAAAAATGGCCGCTGCTGGCCGCAGTAACAACCAGCCACAAAACCCCCTGAAGCTCGGTTGCTGACGCAGAGATGGAGAGACGAGAACGTCCAGCTCAGACTCAGTGAAACCAGGACAGAAGGAAGACTAACCCTCAGACACTCAAGGAACAATAAAATAAAATAACAATTCTCAGGGCTGGAAGACATCGGAAGTAAGAGGAGAAAAACCACAATGGAAAACATTCCAAGTCACTTTCCTTTCAGAGTTTTAAATTATTGATGCATTAAAGTGTTTGGAATGAGGTTATTCAAATTTGAGAGGAAAAACAAAGCTGGTTTTTTTTACTCAAGGCTGATTTTCCTTCTTTGCTCTGTTCAAAATGTGGATTTTCTTCTCAGAAAGTGTTTCAGCCCTTTAAAGTCTTTGTTATTTTTGTCTTGTTTTCACCACTGTTGGGGTTTAAAAGCATTTGTATGAATCTGAATTGAAGGTACATTGAATCTGTGCACAGGGTTGGGCCGGTGTAACCATTTTCAAACCGGTTTGATATAAAGCCAAACACTGGACCGGACTGATGTACAGAATTTTACCACAATGCGTCACACATGACACAGCAGCTGCCCCGCAATGTGATGTAATGACATCATGTCCCAACAGCAAACAAACCTCTGACTATCGCATCGCATCCCATTTTCTCTGAGCTTTCCTCCACACTGAATCCATTAAATATGCACTTCTGTTACGTCATGTGAACAAACCACGTAGCTTGCAGCCGTTCACTCGAGATCAGACTGCAGACGTGACCACTTAAAAGATGGGTGAGCACTTACTATCTTTTAATGTTTGTACTTTTAAACAGAAAACACATATTTTAAACTGTGATATTTAGCCAACAGCCGCTTATTAGTGATGGTCATATACTAAAAGTTTTCAGCTCCCTGAAGATCTCGCTCCAGCCAGCTGCCACCTTATTTAGGTTTTTGTTGGTAAAGATAATTCCTTATTTCAACTTGATGAATCAGCCGTGCGTCATCTATTGCAGCTCTTTCAAAGCGAGAGGAATAAATACAAGCAAGGTATCCAACAACAAATCAGCTCAGAGCAGTGCACCACATTGCTTGAAGTCAGTTTGTTTAGAAACCTAATATTAATTTAATCACATTGGCATATTGCTTATTACTAATGCAATACAAGTTGGATTTAGCGCTGTGACGCCGTGGGTACAGATTGCTGATATAGGCTACTTTTTTGTTTGCCAGAACATGTCATGATGATAAATGCTGGTTCAGCTGGTTTGAATAAAACATAAACTGATTTGCTGGTACACCACTACAAATTTTAAAACGTTAAAGTTTCACACACGTTTTTCCCCTGTGAGGAAAGATCTATACAATCAGCACAGTTTCAAGATTAGAGTCACTAATTCAGTATCTGACTAAATGTCTCTCCTTCTGTCCCTGAGATATGACGCTGAGTAATGGAAAGAAAAGTGTTTTATGCAGAACATTATGATGTCACAGTGAAGTTGACCTTTGACCTTCTGGATGTCATCACTTCATCATCTTATCCCGTTAGACATTTTTGTGAAATTGTGTGATAATTTGTGTATAAATTCGTGAGTTACAGCCAAAACCATTTTTGTGAGGTCACAGTGATCTTGACCTTTGAACTTCAACCACCAAATTCTAATCAGGTCATTCATTTGAGGAAATTCCCTGAATGTCTTTTTGATACATTGCATTCATGACAACGCAACAGATGAAGTCACAGTGACTTTTCTTTCAGCTTTGACCACTAAATTCGAATCAGTTCATCGTTGAGTACAGGTGGATGTTTGTGCCAAAGTTGAAGATTTATCTTAAGGTGTTCTTGAGATGCAGCAATCACAAGAATGGGACAGAAAACCTGAGAACATAATGCCTCTACAATTATCACCAGACAATAATAGCCATCACCCAGCTAAGACACAGCCCAGGTGCAGTGAACGTCTGCACATAAAGGGCGAGAAACCAACAACAAATAGCCAAGTATTCACACAACAGCTGAGTAATGTAGATGTCTAAAAAAGTGACTTTTCAAACTGATTCAGCACAATTTTTAAATCCACCAGACGTGATCCAAACATGTTAAAGAAACCTGCTACAGACTGAGCCGACCCGCTGCGGCAGGCTGCAGGACGTTCATGGCTAATTAAGTCCAACCAGCAGCCACATCCATCAGCAGCTCGGAGCCTGCAGGCCCACAAATGCTGCTGATCAACTCTGAGTGTGTGTTCTGTTTCCTGTTTGCAGGTTTCAGAAAGCTCCAATTTTTAATACCCAGACAATTTGGGATTACGCTGAACGACAACCAGAAGTCTTAAAACCTCCGCCTGGCAACAAACACAAATGCAAATTAAAGCATTTCTGCAGTGTTCGGGCCAGATGAAACATTTTCAGTCTCAAGTGTGTGTGTGTGTGTGTGTGTGTGTGTGTATGTGTGTCCACGCTGTGTTATCTGGCTCTGTTGATATATTTCTGTGTGTGTGTTTGTAGTCGACCCCGGTCGTGTTGTGTTCAGGTTCCTCACCCTCATACATTTTACAACAGACACAGGGATTTGAAATGCACATAATTCCTTCTATGGATCAGAGCAGAACTAAAGAAGCTGACGGAGCGTGGCAGCAGCCGCCGCCTGCAGGCACATCCACCTCCCAAATCCTCCGAGCCCGACCCGGTCGTCATGGCCACCCAGCCACCGCCGCCACCGCCCCCAGCTAGTTATCTAACCCCCCACCCCTCCGCTCCACTGCAGCCCTGACTCCAGGAGACGGACGTCAATACCTCATCTTCTGTCTGCTGCTCTGAGCCCTTCGACTCCCCACATCCTTTAACCCCTTCACCGCTGCACAGAGCTTCTGCTTCACGAGATGTTTATCTGCTGCTTTTATTCAGGGCGGCGCGCAAATCAGCAGCGTTACAAGACATCAATTAATAATCGGAATTAGTGTCAGTGAGGAGACAAGCTCACAGAGACAGATTAACAATAACAAGACAATATCTGTTGTAGTTCAAAGACAGCCGTCAACACTCCAGTTTTAATACCACCAAACACACAGCGTGTGTTGGAGCTTCAAATGCTGGTGACTGTGAGGATTCAACTTCACTTTATTTAGAGAGAACAACACCCAAAGAGTCTCTGCACACTTTACATGTTAAAATACAACGACCACCAATTTATCGGCCGCACATCAGTATCGGCCTTGCTGACTGCCATCGGCCAATCAGAACATCAAATGATAATCACTGATTTCTGTTGTGTCACATCAGTTTTACGCAGGCGAAAAAGCAGAGCTCCAGACTAATGGCTTCTTTTGACATTGATATTTGATTGAATTTAGGTTGTCATGTCTGGTGACCAAAATTCAATGTCAGGACGTCTAATACCAAAGGCAATCGATGTAGAATACTGACAACGGATGATGTTGATATTTTCTTGCTTTAAAGTGTTTTTAAGTAACTTAAATCCAGCGCCTTCCAAACATCTCATGCCAACATCATCTTGACGTAGAATAACAACATTTAGTCCTAAAGAACAAAATCAATCATCTGCAAAACGTCATAATGTCACAGTCCACACATGATGAAATTCTGACTTCATTAGACATTCAAGATATCGTAAACCCCTGTGTTCATTCCAACAAAAAAGGTCTGTGAAATAACTGAAACATCTTTCTGACATCATTCTTCAAAATAGCCACCCTTTGCTCTGATTACTGCTTTGCACAACTCTTGGCATTCTCTCCATGAGCTTCAAGATCCTTCCAGTTTTGAAAAGGGGTTAAACAGTGCAAATTAAGGTAAACTCAAACCTGCACACATCAGAGGAGTGTTGACATTTATGTTTCCCTGAGAATGCCACATTGTAAAATGGTCAGCGTTAGCTGTTGGCAGCCATGTTTAAAGGGCAACAGACTACTGGATCTTATGACATGCTATACAGAAAACTTGACAATTGCAAAGGTAAATTGCAAAATTCATTCACCTTCTCTCAGCTACAAATACACACAGATCATTTACATGCAGAAAATCAATGTTGAATGATCAAAATAGACAATCTGTTGCATGTTCAATGCTGGGCACACACACACACACACACACACACACACACACACACACACACACACACACACACACACACACACACACACACGCTGATCTCCAGAGTGAGGTTTTCATTTCATAGAGAAGTGAAACCTTCTCAAGGACTGCTGTGGCGTATTGATTTGGTTTTCTAAAAGCGGAGAATTTATCCTCTGCAGAGACGTGAAACAGGAGAGGGAGGGAGGCGTGACATTCATGTAAAATACCACCATCAGTGATGCATGATGGGCCTTCAAATCCCCCAACAAGCTCACAGATACAAATGTTCCACTTCTCTGTGGAGGCCGACTGAAGTGAATGAATAACACCAATACAAGTGTGTGATTCTTTGTGGTTTCATGAATCCTTATGTTCACTTGAGCTTCAAAGCTGCACATCGGTATCTCCATGTTTCAGCTGAAGTACCATCTTCCAATCAAAGACACCAAGTTGGACTTAAAGGGACAGTCCACCCCAAAATCAAAACTCTTTCTCCTCCTACCTGTTGTGTTACTGATCACTCTAGATAGTTCTGGTGTGAGTTGCAGAGTGTTGGAGATATCAGGCGTAGAGATGTCTGCCTTCTCTCCAGTATAATGGAACTAGATGTCACTCAGCTTGTGGTGCTCAAAGTGCCAAAAAAAATACATTTGATAAACTGAACACTAATGTCGCCTTCCAGAAATCATGACCTGGTTACTCAAGATAATCCACAGACCTTGTTGTGAGCAGTTTAATGTGGTAACTATTTTCTCTTTACCGAACCACACCCGCCAACCGTATCAGTGCGCAGAAGGAAGTGTGCATCAAGCACAAACCTTCAGAGCTTTACAGCAGAAATAAACATGTTTACAGTGTAAGAAATAGTTTTGGTCTCTGTAGCTAATTTTGCTGTTTATGATATCTGTGAGGGGGCTGAATTTTATTTAACTCACCTGTTTAAATGTTGTAAAGGCTTAAAGGGATAGTGCACCCAAAAATGAAAATTCAGCCATTATCTACTCACCCATATGCCGAGGGAGGCTCAGGTGAAGTTTTAGAGTCCTCACATCACTTGCAGAGATCCAAGGGGAGAGGAGGTAGCAACACAACTCCACCTAATGGAGGCACAAAATATCTCCATACTGCTCGTCCGTAGTGATCCAAGTGTCCTGAAGCCCCGACATGAAAAGGAAAAACGTCATTTTAACTCTGTTTATAGCCTCATTGTAGTCTCAGGCTTCAGCACACTTGGATCACTACGGACGAGCAGTATGGAGATATTTTGTGGTTTCAATTATGTGTTTTTGGACGTTTGAATCTGGGGCGCCGTCAGCCTCCATTAGGTGGAGTTGTGTTGCTACCTCCTCTCCCCTTGGATCTCTGCAAGTGATGTGAGGACTCTAAAACTTCACCTGAGCCTCCCTCAGCATATGGGTGAGTAGATAATGGCTGAATTTTCATTTTTGGGTACACTATCTCTTTAAAGTTATGCATAGTTGAGGGTGTAGTGATCTGTTGACAAGTTGCTCCTACAGCGACAACGTTGTTCAGGTACCACAGATTCACAGAGTATAGGTGCAGCTTGAGCTGTTGCTATTTCAGTGTGTTTTCAGTTCATGAAAGTTAATTGTAACAGTTTGGTCATCAAAAGAAGTCTTTGGATGCAATAAATGACCCTCTAATGAGTCAGTTGTTCAGTTTCCCGTGAGTACATTTTGTTTTCATGGTTTAAAACCTGTTTTTCACCAGCAAAAATTAGCATTAGCATTATCACAGATAACCACAGCCGTAAATGAACTGTCCTATCCAAGGTAGCATTAAGGTTATTTCCACACTCCTGCTCAAATATGGTCACTTCTGGCTCCAAATCCAAGATGGCAACTGCCAAAATGCCAACTAGGGTTTCAAAATGGGAATCCACGATAGGTACGTGGTAGCTACATCAATTATTTCATACAGCGCGACATAAAAAATGTAAGCTAGCTCAGTGGTATTGGATGAGCTAGCAGTAGATGCTCGCTCCCTTCTGTGCAGTGATAAGGTTGGAGGACATAGTTCGGTAGAAGGAAAATAGTTCCTACATCAAACTGCTGACAACAAGGTCTGTGGATGATCTTGAGTAACTGGGTCATGATTTCTGTAAAGTGACATTGCTGCTGAGGTTTTTAAACACATATTTTTGGTGCTATAAGCACTACAAGCTGAGTGACATCTAGTTCCATCATACTGGAGAGAAGGCAGACATCTCTACAGCCTGATATCTCCAACACTCTGCAACTCACACCAGAACTATCTTGATTGATAAACAGCACCACAGGTAAGAGAAGGAATATGTGTCTTTGACTTTGAGGTGAACTGTCCCTTTAAACTAGGGTTTGGAGGGAAACAGAAGCTCGTCACAGCTGCTCTTTAACCTAATAAAATCCTCAATGAGAACATTTTCCTTTTGTCTCAGTGTAACGGCTGTTTCTTTGTTTCCTGCTGCGCTGCCTAATTACTTCATCTGAGTCTGACTCCACCTGCCAGCAGACAGGACCGTTCACACCTGCTGAACACTCTCAGACTGCAGGCGAAGAAATGAAACACACACACACACACACACACACACCAACATTGCCACACACACACACGCACACACACACCAACACTGCCACACAGAAAGCAGCATTCCATCACTGTGTTTGCTGCTCAGATGGCGTCCTTCAGTCCTTTCATTCATTTCAATGAGACAAAACTGACAGTGCAGCATCAGGTTTTTCAGTGAACAGTGATAAAGATGAATCCCTGTGTTCTTTAAGGAGATTTGTCCTTATAGCGCAGTTATTAACTTTTACCTAAAGGTGCCCATAAACAGCGGGAAACACATCATGGTGCTTGTAAACATCTGAGTAACTATATTAGCATTTCTTATAGAGATGCACCAAGTTTGGATTTTTCCTGTTATTCAATATGCAGATATTTCCAACCCACTTTTGCTGAATGCCAATACCAATATTTGCACAGTTTTTCCCACCAAATTGCCAAGAACATCAAGTCTCTCCTGTAGTGGAATTAAAATATTATTATGCATACTCTTTTTATGATCCTCCTGGCTTCATAGATGCCAAAATAAATCTACGCATTTCAAATGCACGCACTCACTGGACATGGTAAGAAAACTACTTCAACTTAGGCTACATGTAAAACATGCCATATTTATGTTTATGTACCACTTTCAAACAAAACTCTAAAAACATCACCTGCTGTGACACAACCAGGGCAAATACGATTTATTTTATTGATTAGAGTTGCAACACTGACGCATCATTGTATCGGCCCGTCAGCAGAAATATTCATAGGCCAATGCCTAAATTTATTATGAAGGCTTTATCTGTCGATGCCAATGATGTGCCACTATCATCGTGCATCCCTAATTTCTTCTAGTGTCAAGTGTGTTAGATTACGGAGGTGTAGTGGCATCCAGCGGTGAGGATTGCAGAGTGCAACCAGCTGGAACTTTTCCCAGTTGGAATTCCTCCAGTGTTCATAGGTTTTTACCAGAAGCTGAATTATCCACAGACGTTTTTATTTGCAGGCTATTATACACTAAAGAAAACATACTATCTTACTATATAATGATGAAAACTCTGTCTGTGTGTGTGTTCTATGTTTGTCTCCTCACTGACTTGGTCAATCCATGTGAAATTTGGCACAGTGGTAGAGGGTCATGGGAGGATGCCAATGAAGCAATATTACATCAATTGGCCAAAGGGGGGCGCTATAGCAACCCATTGAAATGTCAAACTGTGAATGGGCATATCTCATGCCCCGTATGTCGTAGAGACATGAAACTTTGCACAGAGATGCCTCTCCTCATGAGGAACACATTTGCCTCAAGAACCCATAACTTCCGCTTATATAGATTTTCCACCATTTTGAATTTTTTGAAAAACACTTCAAATGGATCTCTTCCTAGGAAGTTTGAGCGATCTGCATGAAACTGGGTGAACATAATCTAGGGAGCAATATCTAAAGTTCCCTCTTGGCAAAAGTTGGAAAACTTCCTAAAACTGAGCTTCTATAAGGCAATGAATATTGCGGAGGGCGTGGCTCATCACATAAAGGTGTATAACATCTCAAGGGTTTCACCCATCACCACGCAACTTTGTAGGCATATGACCACACATAATCTGAGGGGACCCCTCCATTATTGAGCCCATCAAACAAAATGGGGGCGCTAGAGAGCTCATTTCTTATCTAGGCCTAACCGCCATATGGATTTTTACTAAACTTGGTAGATATGTAGAACAGGACGCCTCAAGGTGACTGGAGAAATTTAACTCTAATTGGCAACTGGGTGGCACTATAACAACAGAAAAATGCTTCAAAATGGCTAAAATGCGACCGATCGCTGTGGTCAATCTATGTGAAACTGCACATAGGCATTGAGGACTGGCATAGGTAGAAGATGACAAAGCTACCAATGGCTATGGACTAGTTATATTATATTCTATTTCTTCCAATACATTTGGACATCAAGATGTTAAAAATATGTAAAATAATCTCTTCATCTTTTCTAACTGCTAAGTGTTTGTTGTAAGAGGTGACAGTGTTCCCCTCATCTTGGAAAAAATTGCAGAAAATCATACTGGACCCCACTGTACTGCAGATGTAATTTTTTTTTCTTTATGAAAAGCAGACTTTTGTATAAAAGAACTCTTTGTAGCAAAAGTAACATAAACCGCATCACTGTCAGTTATCAGCGTTGATCTGAGGATATGAAATAATTCCAGTGTGCATCATGGATAAAAACAGAGAGATGTCAGACGTGTGCGGAAACGTGACGATGTCTGCGAGGTCTGTTCACACTAATAAAGACTAAACGCTGTGAGCTGCTCAGCTCCTGTTGTCCATTTGTTCCTGGATCTATTTTAAACCTCCTGACCGCAGCAGCTGGATGAGTCCCTGTGTGAAGAGCTTTTCTCTGTTCTCATCTGCTGTTTGAATAAAACATGAAACCCTGACCGCCTCTTCCTCCTCTTCTTCTTCCTTCTCCTTAACCTCTTTGCTCCAGGCAATGTTGGAACGCTGACATCCTTTAGTTATATTTTGTGTTTTACGTATTCAATTTAGGTTTCAGTTTTTTATCCATCACCTTTAGTAAGGGCTCTCGAGAAAGACCTTCGATGGAGAGGAAACTACAGTTCAGTGAAAATAAATCTGCCCACTCTGAAAAGAGCAACCCCACAGGGCGTTCGTACGTTAATTGTTGGGTGGTGAACATTAGCGGCTGTCGTAACTATGATGGGTGCACAGAATGATATGAAAGCAAGGTCACAGTGATTTTGACCACCAAAATCTAATCAGTTGATCTTTGAGTCCAAGTGAATGTTTGTGCCAAATTTGAAGAAATCCCCACAAGGTGTTTTTGACATATCACTTTCATGAGAATGACAGACAAGATCACAGTGACCTTGACCTTTTACCACCACAATCTAATTAGTTCATTCTCGAGTCCAAGCGGACATTTGCGCCAAATCTAAGGAAATTCATTCAAGGCCCTCAAGATATCGTATTCACAAGAATGAGATGGAGGCACGGTCACAGTGACATTTGACCACCAAAATCTAATCAGTTCATCAACGAGTTTGTGCCAAATTTGAATAAATAAATAAATAAATCCTCAAGGCCTTCTTGAGATATTGTGTTCACAAGAATGGGACAACCCAAAAATATAATGTTTACGGTGCAAATCTCAGCACACCTGAGTGCGTGACAGGTGCATCGGAGGAAAGTTGGTATTTTTATTATTCATCATGTTTCAGTCTGTTTGATTTTCATCAGTTAAAAACTGAAAAATTATATTTTTTTCATTTTACTGAAGAAATCTGGCTTTGATCATTATTGAGAGTTAATTTTGCCCTTACTTTCCTCCCTTATAGCATTCTGATTAAGTCACAAACGAGCCTCATGCGACGAGCCTTTTTAACTGAATCAATGTTTTTTCCTGTCACGATCTTTAGTGCTGTTCAAGAATCATTTAATGTATAAAAACAGACACAAACAGCAGCAGTAAGAATAACCTTCAACCGTCACAGTGACTCTGAGCAGCTGCTGCACAAGGACCTGCTGTCTAATTACCGCCCTGCCTTCCTCCTCCTCCTCCTCCATAACTGGCACTAATTTGTCCAGTTTTGTGTATGTTTTTCTTCGATGGCAGAGCGAGCGTCTGACTGCAAACCGCCCAGAGGCCCCGGCAGACACTCGGCAGACACTCGGCTCGTTTGGCTTCATCAGCTGTTGCAGCAGACTAATCTTCACCTGGGAAGCAGAGAGTGCAGTGTGAAGATAACAGCTTTGATGTTTTATTCATGTTGAGCAGATCAGAGGGACAGAAAGACTCCTTCCAGGTTCATTCTGCAGTCTGACGCAGAGGCAGAGCAGGAAGTAATTGACCTCCAGGGAAGTCTCTCGAAAGACGAGTCGGGTCACGCGGGCCTGCTGGCACTTTGGTTTGTTACTAACAAGACAATTAAGCCTCATATCTGCTGCAACAGAGCTTAAAAATGTGGTGTTCGTGTTGTCACAGGGTTCTCACGCTTCCTGGAAAACCTTGACTTCATAAAAATATAGCTTTCTGGTTGTGGAGAAGTCCTGGAAAATGCTACAAAAAAGTCCATCGGGATTTATAATGTATGAAAATTGTATTTATTCATTAATTTTTCTTTTTAATTATTAACTCACGCATGGATCATCCTGTAAAAGATGTTCAGCATATTACCTGTGACAAGTTGTCAGAGATAACTAATGCCCCCATAAACATATTAAATGTACTGATCTGGGTACTCTCCACATTTTTTTTTTACACTTCCTGTCTATTATCTTTAATCAGTTGAATTTCCTGCTGTTTACATGAACTAATGATATCTGTAATGATTGACAAAGGCGCCAAGTGTCACTGAGCTTTCTGGGTTCACTGTCAGAGTCAGTAAAACTGATAAATCAATAACAAAGCCAATTTATTTCTGCTGAGCCAACATGAAAACCATTTTTGGTCCAGACTGTTTGTCCAGCCGAAGTCAGCGCAGACTGAACAGACCGAGCGTCACATCTTGCCCCTCTCAGAGTGTCCTGTAGTATCTGGCACGCAGTCCTGTGGGTCCTGTGGGCAGAGTCCTGCACTGGTACCAACGGGTACCCGCAAAAACACCGGATTTGCGGGTGTTTTTTTTTTTTTTTTTTTAAATTTTCCCGGGTTTGGATCTGGGTGGAAAAAATAAGATGCGGGTCGGATCGCAGGAATTAGATAAACACATCAAAATTAATATAAAATAATAATAAATAAAATAAAATAAAAACATAAGTTAGTTCGGTAAACTACAGATATCTTGGTCATTATTTACTCTCTGAGGATCGCTTCCGCTATTTTGCATTGGTTCAGCTGTTTACACGCGTTTCACCATCTAATAACACAATTTGTGATTGGATGACAGAATCAACATGGCTGCCACCGTCTAACAAGCGCCGCTTCCAAAACAGTAAATAATTATTTAGCTATTTGAGAAATAAGTGGATAAAACGTACAACTATCACTTTATAATGTTTCTGAAGTGTTTCCCTGATGGATTACTTCTCTCCTCGATGGATTCTAAAAACATGTGACGGCTCGTAACTGCTGAACGTCGCTCTGGACAGAAAGTAAGTCTGTTATTACACATGTAAAGTTCCTTTACATAGATTAAAAGTTTAAAAGCATTAAACGTAACAAACGAGCGCTTTTACACTCGTATGGGAGAAGAACACAGAGGGCTGATGATGGAGATGAAGTCAGGTTTTTACTGTGAGAGCTGCTTCATTCAGGTCGTTGTTTACTTACTGGCACCTTAACTGTGGCGATATGCTGTTCAATATTCAGCCAATATGACTACTTTAAAACCGGGTAATGGGTCGGGCTGTGGGTCGTATTTCAACAGGTCGGACCGGGTTGCGGTACTAATTGGCCTGATGCGGGTTTGCGGTTCGGGTGCGGTTTTGTACGTCGCCGGGTCGGGGCGGATCTTGAAAATTGGACCCGTGCAGGACTCTGCCTGTGGGTCCTGTGGGTCCTGTGGGCACGAGGGGTGGGAATCACCAGAGGAGCCACGGTAAAATATTATCAAGATACTTAGGTCATAATACGATATTATTGCGATACACTGAGTATTGCGGTAAAATATATTGTGATATATTGCCAGTTGTTACCTTTTTTCCAACTGTAAATTATTTCTCCAAAGGAAACCTTTGTCAACATCAGTTTTACCTCCTAAGATAAAGTTTTCAGTCAGTTCATTGACTTTAATCATTTTTATTGCAGCAACACGTGACACTGAGCAGACAGACTGACCAACGATGTCACAAAACCTGTCAGAAATGCTGCATACACCTTACAGACTGAACTGTGGGCAGATTTAACATCTTCTGAGAGGACAGATTAAGCATGCGAGTGAAACACTTCACATGCACGTATCCCGCTAACTCGCAACATCCATGTTAAAAGTGTTGACTGTTCCATTCTTGTGCTGCATTCTGCAGGAAGTCCAGTGTTTGCTCCGGTGTGACTTTGGTGTCCTGCTCTAGTTTGGAGGACGTGAGACAGTGTCTCCTGTCCTCTGTCAGATAATGTGCTGTTATAGTCACACATGAATCCACTGACCTTGAAGTCCAGGCGTCACACGTTAACGCCACCCTTCCTGCTGTACTCAAAGATTCCTCAGCTTTTTATGCTTCACTTCTCTGGCCTGTGTTATTTTATTAGCTCTCTCAAAGTTGGATGGTAGTTTTGTCGAGCTATGTGTGTCAAGTGTTGGTTGATTTTTCGGCTGAGCAGATTTAGCGTTAGCTTGGCCATCAGTGGCTGGAGTGTGAGGTGAGCCCTCATGTTCATAGTATTCCCAGTGTATTTTATTCTCATGTGTCATATCCAAGTCCTCCTTTCCTTCTGTTTTAAAAAATCCAAAATAAGTCTGAGACATTTAATCTAAACACCCACAGTGCATTTGTGACTTTCTTCTCCAGTGCCTCCATCTTTGTTTTGATGAACTTCCTGCCAAATGTCACTGATTGAGACCTGTGCTGACCTCACCAGGAAAGAAAAATCATCACCATCTAGTGAAAAAGCAACTTTTTTCATAATTCTAGCACCAAAAGTTGAATTACAATGTGTATTTGCGAAAAGTTGTGGAAACATCTCATGGATGCCTGATCTATTACTGATCTGGGGACAGCCTAAGAAGTCCAGTGTCCATTCCTTGATGTGTCACACGGTGGAGCCTCTGACCGCTCGAGGCATGGACACAGGACCTCTGGAGTACCGTCATGTCCCACGGATGTTCAGTCAGATTAGAATGTGGGGAAATTGGAGACCAGGTCGCCACTTTGAGATCTTTATCACATTCCTCGGGCCATTCCTAAACAGTTTTTGCAGTGAGGCTTGGCGCACTGCCCTGCTGGGGGGATACTGCCATCAGGGAGTGCTGTTTCCATGAGGGGGCGTACCTGGCCTGCAGCTGTATTTGGGTGGGTGGGGTGTGTCAAGCGACATCCACATAAATGATAGGACCCAAAGTTTGCCAGCAGAACACAGTATTGTTACGACATTCACTGAGCTGGTTTATGTCATCAGTCCAGAAAAGCTGCATTCTGGGAGGAGAAAACAGCTGTTTTAGTCTCTCTCAAAATTTTAACGTGGACATACTCTAAATCTTCCTTTGTCTCATCTCTTGAGGGACTCGTCCCCTGAACGTGGCCTCTGATCTCTCCTCTGTATCTGCAGCGGTGTGAAACAGCCACTGAGGTGTGACAGACGTCAGACTGAGGCGTTAAGTGAGCCCACCGGACCAACTCATTATGCAGCTGAGTGCGCTCATGAAATAAAACTCAGTGAAATGTACTTTATTTATTTTACAGCCCACATATCCACCTACAGCTCTGCCGCTTCCTGTCACCTCCGTCTGATGATGCTTTAATTGTGCTTCTACTAAAATCATCTTTCTTTACGAAAGCTTTTCCATTTGCCGGGCTTGTCACCGACACTGGTTTATTCATCAGCCTAATGACCGTAGTCAAGATAATTATTAATAGAGACACTAAATAATGTTTCCTTAATCACAGAAATGACAATATTGCTCCTGTCTCAGTGGATTTAATTATAGAGTCAAAATGTCTACAGATATTTCATTTATAAAAGGGCACAGAAAGGATTAATCAAACGGCTCTTCTATTCACTCTAGTTTTATTTATGTCGTTTTCCAAAGAGCCATTTAATACTTTTAGAGCTTTAGTTCAAAATGGTGCACTTATAAAAAGTGCAGGGAAATAAAGAGAGATGTCCTTAAAGCAACAAAATGCTGTTGATGTTCTTCGCTGATTCACTACTCTCAATATTTTGGTTGTTACTGTTAATGGAAAAGCTATTTGCAGATGTAAAGCACTTCAAACTATAAATCTGGGTCCATTTTATTTGCAGGCAGTGTTCTATTTCTCCTGCCACGTGCGGCCATTATACAGGCTCACATTATGTGCAGTAAAAGCAGCAGGACGGGGAGTATTTTTCAGCCAATTTGATTTCACCCCACAGAGTGCTGAACAGCAGGACCTGCAGGCAGGAAGCGGACGGGGATCAGGTTCAGATTTGGCTTAAAGACGAGGATTTTAAAGCTCTTTTTCTGGCGCTTTATGAACCCTCTGAGTATACTGTGTGTTAAAGGTGGCAGCCTTTAACACATTGACCACAGCAATGATGGCTCAAAGGTGAAAATCTTTCAGGAACAAAAACAGAAGATGCACAAAAGTAGGATTAAGAAGATTTTCTGCATTTGTGTGTTGCTATATTAGCATAATCAATTATACAAAGCTAACCTGGCTTTTGATCAAAACCAGCTTCCTTGGTCTTGTTTTATAACTCTGTGTCGGACAGGTCCAGGACATGTTTAGCCTATCTTAGCACAAAGACTGGAAGCATGGGGAAAAAAATTCCACTATCAAACAACTCCAAACCTAGTCTGATTTAGATGTTGCATCCGGTTAAGTTGCAGTTACAGTTTGCATCTGTGTCTGTAAAAACATGGATGCTTCGCACACATCTCACCCAAACCTTTCAAGGTGGACACCCAAGATTAGTGTCACCAATTCAGTACCTGACCAAACGTCTGTTCCTAATTAAAACTTTGAATGATGGTTAGAATAGTGTTTTGCAGAACAATATGATGTCACAGTGAAGCTGACCTTTGACCTTTTGGATATAAATGTCATCACTTCATCATTTTATCCTATTAGACATTTGTGTCATTATTAGTGTATAAATCATTGAGTTATGGCCAAAAACATACTTTGTGAGGTCACAGTGACCTTGATCTTTAACCTTCAACTACCAAATTCTAATCAGTTTGTGCCAAATTTGAAGAAATTCTCTGGAGGCTTCTTTGAGTTATTGTGTTCACGAGAACAAGACGAACGCAGGGTCACAGTGACAACAAATTCTATTCATTTTAATGTTGAGTCTAATGGGATGTTTGTGCCAAATTTAAAGCAATTAACTGAAGGTGTTGTTGAGATATTACCAAGAGAATATTTGTGCCAAATTTGAAGAAACTCCCTCTAGGCATTCTTGAGACATCCATTCACAAGAATGAGACAAACAAGGTCACAGTGACCTTGATCTTTGACATCAAATTCTAATCAGTTCACTATTAAGTCCAAGTAGAAGTTTGTGCCAAATCTGAAGAAATGACCCCAAGGTGTTCTTCAGATATTCCATTCACAAGAATGAGACATCTGTCCAAATTAAGAGTCCAACATCTTCTGTCGACATCCGGTGCCAGCTATGTTCAAACGGCGTAGGGGTCTGTGTGATGAGGGTGAATACTGGTGAAGTCCAGCTGGACTGACACATTAATGCATTTAAAGACGTAGCCAACACCAAAATACAAGACACAGGATGTTAATACTCACAGACAGGACACAGTGGGCGACAATTTCAAAGTAAACAGTAAAATTACGGTGTTTACTTTTACGGTGATCCAGCAGGATTGTGCTTTCTCTGCACCTTGGCCAGATGACGTCACGTTGAAGCTTAAGTGGTGACGGGGTTAACTTGTTACAGCTGCTTCGATGTACAGCAGAAGTGTCATTTGAATAATGAAGATAAGAGAAGCTTTTAGAGAAGCAGTGGGGAGGAAGAAAAGAGAAGCTGGAGGTAATGACAGCTTCTAAATCTTCACAGAAGTCAGGATGGCTTCAGGCGAGGAGGAGAGGACTGATGTTATAAAAGATTTTAAGTGCTGAGGGAGTTCAGAGGCTGAGTGACCTCAGTTCTTTCAGTCTGGAAGATACGTCCAATCTATGTGTGTGTGTGTGTGTGTGTGTGTGTGTGTGTGTGTGTGTGCACAGGCAGATTGAAAGGGAGAATCATGACTTGACTTTTGACACCTATTATCTAAACTGTAAGCAGAGGCCTCCATGAAATGGCTTTCAAGCAGGCTGCCACTTAAGACTCATTAAAGAGAGAGACAGGATGTGTGTGTGTGTGTGTGTGTGTGTGTGTGTGTGTTTGCATGAGTGTTCACACACAAAGTTTCATCTGTACAAACAAGCTAAACAGAGAAGCAGCAGACAGATGCTGCAAGAAAACACCAGTTAACAACAGGCGGAGTCACATGTGCACCTCAGACAGACTATGTATGAAAACACCATAATAAGTCACAGAGCGCTGTCCCAATGCAAACACAGAGTGTGAGGTGAGAGAGACAGGTGTGTGCAACCTGGTGAACCTTTTCATGACAAACAGAGGTGGCGTCAGTCCAGATGAAACTGAATCATGGTTCAGATAAGGCGTGAAAACATTAATTTTGGTTCAGACTTTTGACCAATTACAGAAAGTCCTAGAAGGCTGTTGTCATAAAATGTTGTCAATCAAATTAGCTGTGGGTAGAGGCAGAGACCAAATTATAACTGGCATTTGGTCTGCTGACTTCATAAATATTTCTTTGGAGAAATATAAAATAATTTTCCAAAAGGATGAAAGAGAAGACACTAGAGGATGGGAGAGTCCATCTACAAACCATTCAATAGCCCTTTTAAACACAGAGATCGCACACAGGGCGGCTACAAAGTCCCTTCTTTGTGTGATTATGGACAGCTGGCATCACGGAAGCAAAAAAGGCGTGACAATAACAATCACATAACATGGCGATAATAATAAGTTACCATCACTGTGAGATGGCGGCTGATCTCGTCCTCTGCTTGGAGGTTAAGAAGCTCCTGGACCTCATTGTTTTTCCAATTTGTGGACATTTTTGCCTGGTGTTCTTCTTTGAGTTAGCTGCTAACTGCTATCAGCTGCTTTTTAAATCTTCCAGTGAACACGCTGTGAAAACATCACATCTGTCCCATCCATAGTCCCATCCAGCCGGCTGTCCCTATTACAAAGATATCGTTGGCTTAAAGACAAGACAACTCTGTCCCTCCATTCCACGATTGTACCTTTTATAAAATGGCGAGATGCAATAACGGTGCAAAATTCCCACTTTGAACAGGCAGTGTAAAAGGAACTGATACCAGTGATGAGGTCCAGGAGGCCCTTACCCTCCAACCAAAGGACAAGATCAGCCGCCATATGGACGCTTAATGACTGTTATTGACATGTTAATGTCATTGTTCATACTTCTAAAGCACTGGTGACGCATGTGTTATATGTCACACTGGAGGCAGACGCTGTTGTTTTACATGTCACACCCATCAAGTCTCTTTTGAGTCCAAGATGCCTGCATGCTGTCTAAAACCACACACTGGAACAGAATGATGCAGTCACTGTTTGGTTCTGAATAAAAATGCAAAGGCGGTGTAAAGAAGGGACTTTGTTTCTGCCTGAAGTGACCAACAGGCAGAACTGGCATCCTTCAGGTCAGCTTTCACTGCGACCATGACAAGTCTTTTTCCTATCCGACCATCACTAGCTGTACTTTTACTCCTCCCTCCTGCTCTCTGTACTCCGTACTGTTCCAGCTGCTGACTTTATGCGACCGAGCTGCAGAGAGAGTTTCCAAATTTTCCCCTGCAGCTCCACCCCCCCCCCCCTCCACTCTCAGACCACCACAGGACACCGAGGCACTCAGGCCCAAAACAAAACATGAAAAAAAAAAGAGGCTAAGGCAGAGAGGAAGAACCGCAGGCATTTTCATTTTCTGTGCTCTGCGTTTGGAGGCAGCTTTTAGCCTTCTGTCCATTTTGTTCTCCGTTGTCAAAGTTAAAGGTTAAAGTCTTGCTGAGGACAGGAAGTTAAAGTGTCTCTGCAGGCCAGAAATCCAACAACTACACTCACCATCTTACAGATGCTTAGAAAACAACAGGGCTCCAAATGACTAACAGCTAGCTGCTGTAGTTAAAGACAAGAGTTGAGAGTGCTTCTGGGTGACACCAGTGTGTGCGCTTACATAGAAAATAATAAACAGGCAAGAGATGAAACTTCATCTGACTCTGGGGGAGACAGTTTATTCAAATAAATCTCGTGCAGACCAATACAACAATGTGTTTGTCCGTCTCTCAATACGCTCAGACTTCCTGTCTGTGGCTCTGAGCACCAAGCCCATTGGTTCCTGAAGACACAAATCTTTAAAAACACAAATATATAGTTTCTTCTCATTTTTCCCTCTACAGAAAGGAGGAAATGGTGCATTTTTTTAGGACTATTTTTTAGCAGCGGAAGACACTTTAAGTCCTGAATAATTCAAGCGAGAAAACAGCAGGTGATTTGTCTCTCCACCTCCAGATGTTTCCAGCCTGAAGGTGCAGCTGCATCCAGCACTCTGTGGCTTTAAAACCAGCAACCTGTTTCATCATCATCATCTTCCTCACCTCGCTGCTGGCTGTGAATCAGCTTGTGTGTCAGCCTCTTCAGCTCCATCCACCCCCGCAGACCACCGTGTGATTTACATAATTACATCCCCACAACTTCATACGGTATAATTTGTCTCAATTCAATGACGGGCGGTGAATTAACACAGCAGTGAATGCAGCTTACAGTCTGTTAGTGGGTTATTTTTTTTAGTTGTATTGTGGCTTTTTCTGGCAGGGAGGAGTCCTTTTGTTGTACAGTGCACAGGTACTGTGTACTAGGGAAAGAGTGGGGGAGGGGCCTCTGGGGCTGATGAAGCATACCAGCTGCTTTAAGGGGCCAGTTTACTTGTTGGATGGTCAAATAGCTTCAGAAACCCTCTCTGCTGACACCTCTCCAATGTTGGATTCCTGAAACCAACAATCCAACATTTGAAGAGAGAAAGAGGAGAGTTTGAACTTAAATGTCTCTGTTCCCTTTTTTCATACCTCTCACATCTCTGTCGGTTTTTACACAAATAACCGAGTACAACCGAGATGTAGCCTCCAGATCTGCAGAACGAAGCCAACATGAAGTGCCTTCAACCTGCATTCTCTCTAACGGCCAGCAGGAGGTGACTCCACTGGTTGCAAAAAGAAACAGGATGGGCGAAATTCCAAAGAATGGATTGCGGCCACTGATAACACCATGAATTGATGTCACATGCAACCACTATCCGTCTCATGCGCCAATGATGCCACAGTGCAATCAAAGACGCCCATAGAGTCTTGCAGCTGGGTGCAATTTGCCCTTTTTATACATCTGATTGCAATTATCCATGTGGCAAAGTATAAATATTCCCATGCACTAAGAGCACAGTTGGCAGGACAATGCAGAGAGGAAAAGAAAACTGAAATTTTCTGACCATGAGCTACAGGTGCTGACTGACGAGGTGCAGAGACATTCCTCAAAACTCAAGGCAGTCTGGAAAGTCTCAGCATGAGAAGCTCATTTCACTGTAACTGTGTGTGGCTTTTAGCATTGGTCTTTGTGAACTGAACCGTTTTTTAGGCTCATTTGCAAATAGGCCAGGAGCGTTGAAACACTATTTGCTTGGCGGTGCAGTTAGTGATGCATTTCATTCATTGCAGGGGCTTTGAGAATTGCATGGTATTTGTCTTGTTTGTGTCAGATTAGCAGCTGCAAAGGCAGAGCAATCCTTCTGTGAAATTCAACACCGATTGTACAGAAGTCTGTGAGAAAATGGCCCAACTTCTCACTTGATTTATTACCTCGGTAATTACTTAACTAATGAGTTTATGGTTTCAAGTCTTCTTCAATACAGCATGATGTCCATTTTGTAAATTATGGTCCCATTTGGAGTAAAATAGACCATAAAGCAGGGTGTGGCTACTTTGTGACTGAAAAATCGCTACCACGGCAACTGGCAGTCAGGATAAAGGTCTGTCTCCCCCCTTTAGGGTCGGGTATCATTCACATTTGAACCTATATACCGAATACCCAATGATACCTTTTTCAGTACTTTCTCTCTGTTCTAATAAGAATGTATTTTCAGTTGTGAGAAATAAGTCCAATCTTCCAGCTGTCAGGCAAAAGTGAAGGGAGAGCTTGTGGAATTACAAACCGGAGCAGAGATAAACATATGTATCCAGTGCCAGTTCATTGGGCATCAATCTTGCGTTTACAGTTGTATTGTATATAAAAAAAACGTGAAGCCATGGTTACCCCCATGAGGCACGAAACCGGTGCAGACAGCTGCACAGATTAAGAAAAGAGCATATTTTTAAAGTGCAAGTGAAAAACTTGTCTTACATGTTTGCATCCCTAACAGGGGGAAGGTTTCCACCTGGTTGCACTGTGCCATGTACCGACTGCAACCTGGCTTTGTTCAGTCCTCTGCTGTCTAGAGTAGTCGTGATCAGCTCCACTTGCCACGTTGCTGCTGGAACATGGTGTAGTCTTTTTTTTTTTTTTTGTAGTCCCTTTTCCACCAAATTAGTACTAGTTCTTGTACTGGTTCTGTTCTTGAGTCCTGGAACCTTGGTGCTATGTAGCAAACCAGCCCTTGTTTCCACCAGTTTTGTGCAGAGCCATGGTAATCAAGTTTGCGTCAGCAACGAAGAGCGATGCACAATGCACAACAAAATTAAACAGTGGTAGCAAAACGGTGGTTTGCAGTGATTACCTGCGAGCTTTTGTTCTGTTATTACAGATATCGGTTTTTATCCAAAATACAATCATGGACCAATGAGCCACAGCAGATGTTTTCAGACATTTTCTAACTTGACTTCTCCGTTGCTGTCTTCACCATCCTCTATCTCCAATCTATAGAGTATGTTAGGCTCACTGGTGTCGTCACGGTTCAAACTTCAGGTTAAGAAAAACCTGATATTCGTTGGTTCCAGCTGGGAGACAACTTTTCTGGTTCCAAACCTATTTATTTTTGGTCAAATTGCTCTGAATGGTCCAAAATTAGGTGCAAAAACTGGAACAGAACTTGTTCCATGTCAGAAAAGGGTTACCAGATGTGCTTTCAGATACTGAAATTTGACACACTGATTTAGCTTGAATCAGTAATTTGTAGTACCAACTTAACTGGGTTGGTACCCTAAAAAGTACAGCGTTCGGTACACTAAAAAAAGATTCCACTAGTTTAAAAAAAAAGTAATAATCTGCATGAATCTTTTTAAGTAGTTCCAACTGTGGCCTTATTTTATTTTATAATCTGACAAACCCAATTATTTTAGTACAACCAACATGCTTTGCTTTGACCTCAAAAACCTTAATTAAGTTAAACCGACATAATTTATCCAAAAGTTGTGGTGATTTTTTGTGGTCAAATTATTTTATTTAAGACATTTCACCTTATTTATTTTAATTCCTCCTTTGAGTATAAACACTTTTGTTTTTTGCCGTGGTCCCACAACACATCGTAAGAACCACTTCAGTCCTTGTACAATCCTTGTTTAATAAGAAAGACTGAGGGTTGTATGACACAGTGATGCTAAACTCACATGCTCGGCTGTTTTCTTCCACATGTTCATAAATGTATGCATTGTGTATCTTTAGCACATGTTTATACGCAGACTCCACCAGGAACAATGCAAATGAATACAGCGAGAGAAAACTACTGTATGTAAATTCATGTAATGGCTATTGCTGTTAAAATGCTGGCTATACATGGTGTAGAAAGGGGGTCTGATAGAAAACAAATCTTCAGGATTCTAACTTGTATGTTTCCCTTGTTAATTATTACTTTGACTTCACTAAAGGGTTTGAGTTCCCCGCCTGTAGGCTGTGTGCTGATCTGGTCTGTCAGTGTGATTTGCCTGCAATAAATCTGTGTTGTTTTTGTGGTGAAGTGCTGCTTTTTACTGTGGAAAGCTCTTCAGAGAGTCTGCACACAGAGCCAAACAGAGACTGAGAGGGGCTTTTGTCCTCCTCCAGGCGTTTCTCACAGACTGTTTACGGCCTCTCTGCATGTTGGGACTGTTTATGAGCCTCGTGGATGCTGCTGTCTGGATGCCACGAGCATGCAACAATCCCAAACTCTGTCACAACCTCCCACTGTTCCCGAGGTGCCCAAAATACAAAGAGTCATTCAGCTTCACGGCAGGAACAATACATTTAGAAACTTTAATTATAAAACGGACGAGTTTTGTTTAACGGAGACTTGACAGCCAAACAGAGGATCGTTTGGGTTTTGTGAATCTTCATGCGTCTGCATTTTCAATTTCTAGGTCTCAGGTTGTTTAAATGTCTGTCAGGATGTGTGTTCCCTTCTGCCTCAGTCTTTACCCTCGTCCTCTCCCAACCTGAGCAAACACATAAATCTCATCACCTCCGTTGTTAACGGTGCGGCAGAGATGGAAAATTTCTCACCCTGGTATTGATTCTGAAGCGGTGTCACACGACCTGATGCGAGCGCTGTTCATTTAGATTTTACAGCTTTGGTTTCTGACGGGAGACACTGTCGTCTCCTCTGGAAGACAAAAGAGAGATTTAGCTCTCAGATGCTTGAGACTGAAACTCTCCCGCTGCGGTCGGCCTACTGCTGGAGGAATAAAACCTCAGTGAAGAAGCTGAATTACAGTGATAAACAAGCAGCGAGATGCAAACCACAAACAGGCGGAAATCCGGCGAAGAGAGCAGAGACCGCAGAGTGTTTGTGAGGAGACGAGAGTCAAAAGCACGACCAACATTTACATCAATCAGACAGGAAAAGCTTTTCATTTAACAGGAACCAGCTCAATGTGATCTACAGATAACAGTTTGGAGCAGTGAATGGAAAATTTAAACGTCTTGGTCACGAAAATGGAAAAATCGTAAAAAAGATACGCTGATGAGGAAATACAGCGAGTGCTGGACGGAGCAGTGAGTGACAACAACCCCGCCCACATTTAAAAGGACTCTCTGAACACACCGAGGGTCTAGGTACCATGTCTGAAGGCTTACTGCTGGTTCCAAAGGTACTGGACTGAAAGGGTTTGGTGGACTAGGGCTAATGATGTCACAGTGAAGCTGACCTTTGACCTTTTGGATATAAAATATCATCATCTAATAATTCTATCCTATTAAACATTTGTGTGAAATTTTGTCATAATTAACGTCTGAATTCTTCAGTTATGGCCAAAAACATGTTTTGTGAGGTCACAGTGACCTTGAGCTTTGGCCTTTAACCATCAAATTACAACCAGAGTCCAAATGGAAGTTTGTGCCAAATTTGAAAAAATACACTAAATGCGTTCTTGAGATATTGTGTTTACAAGAACAAGACAAACACAAGGTCACAGTGACCTTTGACAACCAAATTCTAATCTGTGCATTGTTAAAGCCAAGTGGATGTTTGTGCCAAAATTGAAAGAAAATCCCTCAAGGTTTTGTTGAGATATCACGTTCACGAGAATGAGACAGACGAGGTCACAGAGACCTTGACCTTTGACTACCAAAATCTAATCAGTTCATCCTTGACTCCAACTGGATGTTTGTGCCAAGTTTGATGAAATTCCCTCGAGGTGTTCTTGAGATATTGTGTTCACAATAATGCAACGGACATATGGACAACTCTGAAACACAATGCCTCCGGCCACAGCTATCGCCACGAAAGAAAGAAACAAACAGTCGAATATTCATATTAAACAGACAAATCTGATTCGACTGACATAATTCTGAGGTGGATTCAGTCCTACAGTTAACTCTGTGTGGTGTGTCTGGGAAACACGTACAAACACTCCCAGTGTCATTAACATGTTTTAAACTTGTCATTTATTCAACCCTCTTCAAACCTGATCATCTTCATCATCAGGATCCCAAACTCTGAGCCAAAACAGTGACAGATTTATACGTGAGGAACTTTTTCAGCCTCACAGCAGCTCTTCCTCCACCCTCCTCCTCCACCCTCCTCCCTTGTTGCTGCATTGAATGGATTCGTCCAAAGAGTCTGTGATGCGAGACTAATCAGGTCCCATTCCAATTCTGGGCACAGCAGACGACACCAGACCCCCCACCCCCCCCTACCCCCCAGCAGGTGATTTGTACTTGATGCATTTTAATTGGAGCACAAAGAGATGCAGAGCTGCGTGTCTGCAGCTCCTGAGGCCGCGAGGTAACAGGAGCCTTCAGATGCTGCTGTGGGTTTACAGATGCACAGGAGCCGACCCCGCAGGCTCGAGGCTCTTTGTCCGTCCACGATCAATGTGAGGAGAAGCTAACCCTGAGCGCTGCGGCGGCTAATGGCTTCACAACAAACCCTGCAGAGAATATGAGCTCCTGAGGCTCCCGGTGACAAAGGCTGAGGAGAAGAAAAGACGCTGCAGACATGCATACCAACAGACCACAGTAAGGATGATGCATGGCGGCCGCAGAATTAAAACGCAGCAGCAATGAATTATGAATCATCTCATGGCATGAAAATATTGGTTCAATCAATTCCTGCAGAATAAATAAATGTATGACTCGGCCTCTGCGGGTTATTTTGTCATGAAGAATTCATCACCATCAGCGAGAAGCAGCTCTTCATCCTGAGGCTAATAAGAAGAGTGACAGGACATAAAGACAGTGCTCACTCTCCAGGACACACTGCACACACTTATTTACACTTACAGTATATATTCATTTAGAAAAAGTAAAGTTTATGGTTTGATAGAGATGTGCTATCGTACAGGGGGCGGTCCAGACATATTTTAATGACTAAAATAAAGCAGATCACAATCTGATCTTTTCTTTACTCGGCTGTGTTTTGCTGCATTTCTGAAACGTCAGCAGAAAATGAAGAGCAGGAACAACATCCAATATTCTGAGTAGGGAGTGTTCATCAGGCCCCAAGGAAGTCCGCCAGGCTTTTAAGCCCATTGTCATAGTGGCCAAGCAGTGTAATTACTAGGGCTGCCCAGTCGACCAACAGTCGTCATTAGTCGACTTGTCTCCTGCATGTTTATGATATGAGTTTAATTACTGAATGATATATTTTGGTGGTTTGAGTTGAAGGTGTGAGAAAGAAGTCCTTCACCTTCTCAAAATGATCCCACACTTTGGATTTCCTGCCCGACATGTTATTAACTAGCCTGTGGAATAACCGCAGGTACCAGCCCTGGAGATTAACCTGACTCCTGTCTGACTGCTGAGCGTGGACACTTCCTGTGTCTGTCCTTTCAAAGTAAAGTCACACATGGTCCAGTCATATAGGTTTGGATTTATTTTGACAAGGTGCAGCTCCTGATAGAGTTTCACGTTTGTTTCTGCAACTAAGCGACCAATGAAATCTTGCTGAATTTTGTTTTAAATGAACAGATGTTGACTGTGTTTTTTAGAGGAGATATTAATGGATTCAGTTATGGATTATAACGAAGAAACAGGTTTAATGCAGTTTTAATCACCTTTAAAGGATTAAAACTCATAAAAGTTGACCAAATAAAGCCAATAAGGCTCTCTCAATGTGCAAATGTTTATCTATGGGTCTTTAAGAAGAAAATGAATCATTTGAATAGATTAATTAAAGTATTATAAGAAAATTCAGTTGGGGTTTTCCATGTTTAAGGGGTTTAAGGGTTGAGCCTTAATTAAAAAGTGAGGCTCCTTGAGGGTTCATGTTCTGTTCATGTGGTTTTATGGGGAAATAAATGGATTAATTCATGGACTATAATATCATAAGATATTTTTAATTGGCTTTCCATGAGGTTGAGGAGGTTTTTGAGAAGAAAAGCTTGTGAAAATTTTGAATCTTGAGTTTAAAAATTATGTTCTTGAACAGTCAAACCATATTTTAATAAAATTAAATATTTTTTAAGGTTTTTTTTAAATGTTTTTTTTTTTTTTCAGAAAAGAAAAAAAAAATTAAAGCCACGCCTCAATTTGAACCTTAACTAAAACACTGAAGCATTTTCAAACTAATTAAGAGCTGGCTTTAATGTTAGTTGTGACATTTTTATATGGTTTTCTTTTCTGAAAAATTCCTCAGCAGTAGAATATTGGTCTACACAGATATAATGGACACTAAAGATGTCTTCTCTCTCTGGAGAGATAACTGGTTTTTCATTTTGTGTTATCATTTATTTGTCAAGATAAGATTCCCTCATATGATTTACGTCTCAGTTTTCTGACATTCAGAGTCAGCTGACACGGACGGGAAGTCTAATAAGAAACACTGGTTCACTCTCTGCTGGTCTGACACAGTTTGAAGCCTGGAGACATTGTCTCTAGGAAACAGAAAGCTCTTTTCACAGCCTGATTTGGGAGGAGAGACTTTACAAAAAAAGGAAATGTGTTCAGCTGCGGTGAAGACGGTGTAGCGAATGTGGCTATCTGAATGTGTGGTCATGGCTCTGTGTGGCTGGAAGGCTGGAAAACAAAGAGGATGAGTTCCTCTAATGCTCACATAACATGGAGCTGGTGTTTCCCACAATGCTGTGTTTAAAGTAAGGGACGTGGTGAGCGTCTGAATACAGAATACAGACAATCTCCAGAGACTGCAGCATTTTAAAGCTGCAATAACCAATTAAACAACAATGGATCGTCACCAACTCTGCAGCTCTACAAAGCTTTAAACTCTTTCAGCTCCGAGTTTTGTTTTTACGGCACATTTCCTGTCTGGTTCAGTCTCTGTTGTTTTCAGAATAAAACCTTGAATAAAGCCACTGTACTCTACCTGCTCTGCAGCAAACAGCAGCCAGACGCAGACAGAAACTGGCTGGTGAACACAGTGGAGCAGTTAGCAGCTAAAGAGACAGACATTTCCCTCTGGAGTTGGTGGAGACCAAAAACAGAGCCAAAAGAGAGAGAGTATTGAACTTAGATTCTTCAGGTGGACATAAACAGCTTTTGCAACCCACTGACGCTCTGCTACTGAGAAATGCACATTGACAAGTTTATATTGATAGTGATTATATAAAATCAAATTATCACTTTTTTAGTGGCGACTGTTATTGACTGTGGGTCATTCTACGAAAACGTGCCACTTTGTGTCTCTCGAACAGAACTGTGCTGTAAATGTCAATAAACAATAAATACACTATAATCATTTTAGAATTTATTTCCCATGATATCTCTTTTAACATTAAAACAATGTAAAATTTTATTTATTTTGTTTTCAAAGAGTTTTAAACACCTGTTTGTATGAAGCATCATTCAAAAGCTGTAAAAATGGGCTGTCACTCAATATGATTGTTCTACTTTTACTAGCTATTAAGGCCCGAAAAAGTCAAACTATCATAAAAACATAAACTTATATATAAAGCCTCAAGTGTCCTTCCATTATTCATGAATGGGTTTTCAATCAATCAATCAATCAATCAATCAATTTTATTTATAAAGCCCAATATCACAAATCACAATTTGCCTCACAGGGCTTTACAGCATACGACATCCCTCTGTCCTTATGACCCTCACAGCTGATCAGGAAAAACTCCCCAAAAAACCCTTTAACGGGGGAAAAAAACGGTAGAAACCTCAGGAAGAGCAACTGAGGAGGGATCCCTCTTCCAGGACGGACAGACGTGCGATAGATGTCGTACAGAACAGATCAACATGATAAATTAACAGTAATCCATATGACACAATGAGACAGAGAGAGAGAGAGAGAGAGAGAGAGAGAGAGAGAGAGAGAGATGCAGGTAATGACAGTATCTTACAACAACATTAATGAAAGTAATAATATTATAGTTATAGTTCTGGTTACTGCGGTACAATATGTTGAAAGTATGTATTAATACCTGGCAGTATACATGTGTGACAATAGTCATATGTGTATAATAACAGTAGAAGTACGACTAATGACTAATGATAACAGCAGCAGCAGGAGGCATCTGGCAGGACCACGGCAGCAGCACAACCACACACGTCACGCTGTCCAGGCACCGCTGTGATATGAGTTAATCTGAGAGACAGTGGAGCACAAAGGCTCCGGAGAAGAAGCCGAGTTAGTGACATCCAGAATGGCCGAGTTAGCAAGATGCAGTAATAGGATACGAGAGAGGAAAGTCTTAAGTCTAGTCTTAAATGTGGAGACGGTGTCTGCCTCCCGGACCGTAACAGGAAGATGATTCCACAGGAGAGGAGCCTGATAGCTGAAGGCTCTGGCTCCTGATCTACTTTTGGAGACTTTAGGGACCACGAGTAACCCTGCGTTCTCAGAGCGCAGTGTTCTGGTGGGATAATATGGCACTATGAGCTCTCTAAGATATGATGGAGCTTGACCATTTAGAGCTTTATAAGTTAACAGTAGGATTTTAAATTCAGTTCTGGATTTTACAGGGAGCCAGTGCAGAGAAGCTAAAACAGGAGAAATATGATCTCGTTTCTTAGTTCCTGTTAGTACACGTGCTGCTGCATTCTGAATTAGCTGTAGAGTTTTTAAGGACTTACTAGAGCTACCTGATAATAGAGAGTTACAGTAATCCAGCCTTGAGGTAACAAAAGCGTGGACCAATTTTTCTGCATCTTTTCGGGTCAGGATAGGCCTAATTTTCACAATATTACGCAGATGAAAAAATGCAGTCTGTGAGGTTTGCTTTAAATGAGAATTAAAAGACAAATCTTGATCAAATATTACTCCGAGGTTTCTTACGGTAGTGCTAGAGGCCAGAGCAATGCCATCTAGAGAAACTATGTCATCAGATAAAGAGTCTCTGAGTTGTTTGGGGCCAAGAACAATAACTTCAGTTTTGTCTGAATTTAACATCAGGAAATTGGTGCTCATCCAGGTTTTTATGTCTTTAAGGCAGTTATGGAGTTTAGTTTTATTCTTAATATATGTAAAATGTTGTAAAAATCATCAGTTTAGTCAGGTCACCAGGTAGTCGTCAACCCTGTTACTTTTAATGAAAACACCCCTGTGAGATAATGGACTGCTCTGAAAGTTGCATCATTTCACTGACAGAAAGGTAAAGCCGTAAAAAATATTATAAATATAGCGTACACTTGAACTGATGTTGAGTTTTTAGCTGGCTAACGTACATTTTGTTGCTGACCCATCCATCGCTGTACGTTGCTTTGCTCTCATGTCGGACTCCAGCCGGCTTCTCCAAACTGGGGGCGTGCTGACTGACATCTATTGTATGTCATACACGTTCCATTTATACCCCTTAAAACCCCGCTTCAAAAGTCTGAACTATCCCTTTAATATTTAAAAATAATACGATGCTTCTCTCCTGATCCTCCGCAGCGAGGTCGATCATGTCTCCTGACACCAGCTGAACTAACTGGACCGATAAATACTGCACAAGCTGATTCAACACGGTTCATTTGGAAGGTCAAATAAAACAGAACACACTGGTGGTCTTTTCTTCAAAAAGTCTAAAGTCGGAGAAGCAGCTCTCAGAATAAATATCCGCTGGTAAAAGGCAAACAGAGAGAATTCTCCCGTATGAGGACCACCTAATGTGAAGAGACGCAGCTGCTTTCTGCTGTAAATACAGGCAGAGCTAAAAAGGTCCTGCGGGGAGTGAACACATCATCTTGTCTTCCTCATGCTCCCATCGAAAACCAAACACTTCCTATTGTATCTACCACTGTGTTGTGACCTTTGACCTCCATTCATTATGACACACATTTTTCCCTTGGTTAAAGGAGTACTGAACTGATTTATCACTAGGCACTGTCAGACTCACACAAAGATTAACATCGATGCAGCAGAACAAAAGACATTATCACTTATTATTTATAAATTCTTCTTTCTTGTCAAAAGCTGGTGCCTACATTACCCACAATGCAACCTGACCACAGACAGTGACGTGGGAGATTCAGGTGTGATGCGCTAGTAGCAGCTAATGTAGCCTGGAGCTTCTGACCTGCTGCAGAGCGAGTTGCAGAGGCAGGGGCAGGCTGGCCATACGGAGGTTCGGGAGTATTCACGAATAGCTGGTTTGTTCCAGGCCGAACCGGCTGGTGGTCGGAGCGTTTTTTTACCCCATAAAACGCAGCCGCAGTTGACCGCAGCAGCCTGCCCTTGCAGCCGCAGGCGGCAGTGGCACAGAGTGGAACGTCAGATCATCTAATATTTTGCATATTAAGGAGGGATACGAGCTGTTATCAAGCACTGCCTATATGGCCCTATCATCCCAGACGGGTCGGGCCGGCCCGACAAACCCGACCAAATGACTCGGGCCGGGCCTCGGGCTTCCTTTTTTTCAGGCAGACAATTAGGCTAATGCTGGTGTGTCAGCTGCGTCGGGTCTGGGCTTAAGAACCCGCAGGCCAGGTCAGGTCGGGTTGTAATTTTCAGGCCCATTGACAACTCTTGTTTGTGTTTTTGGATGTGTTCAGGGCACACAGAACATTAAAGGTAGCCTATCAGCAAGGTTACACCATACCTGCATAAATCATTAATCTGCTTTATCAATTAAAAATAAAATCCATACTGGCCGACCAGAAAATGCACAAATTTCTTTATTGCAAAAGAAAACATATCCTATTTCAGGAGAGAGTCTGTGTTCAAAGTTAGAAAGATAATATTTGAATATATAGGCTATACATCCTGTTTTCCTGTTCTGTTTCTACATTAATATATGGACCTTTCATTGCTATTCTGTTGCTAGGGCAACAACTTTGGTCCCTGTTTACTTCCTGTCACCTTCTGCATTAACATACATTCAAACAGGAAATACAAAGGGACCAATTTAGAATGTTTATGTTGTCCGGTTTGAAATGGTCTATAGCCATTTTTACCAGCTCAAGAAAAATACATTAAAGTGAGTAATTAATTTACAGTGTGTGTGTGTGTGTGTGTGTGTGTGTGTGTGTGTGTGTGTGTGTGTGGCACTTTTGTTATGTTGATTTTTATATTGTACTTGTGTTCTAACACTGTGAATTCTTTGCTATAACGTTCATCATTGTTGTTATTAGCTGACAAGGCCGGTGTCAGTCATGGAGTTGATGCAGAGAGACAGGATAATGCCAGTCATAGTG
Source organism: Epinephelus fuscoguttatus (assembly GCF_011397635.1). Classification (NCBI taxonomy): domain Eukaryota; kingdom Metazoa; phylum Chordata; class Actinopteri; order Perciformes; family Serranidae; genus Epinephelus; species Epinephelus fuscoguttatus. Next base: position 40,485,472 of record NC_064766.1, read on the forward strand.
AGGAGGAGGAAGAGACAGATGAGGAGGGACAGGAGAAGGAGGAGGAGGAGATGGAAGAGGAGGTGGAGAAGAAGAAGGAGGAAGAGGAGGAGGAGGAGGAGGAAAGTGGAGCAGGAACCACCAAATAAAAGGTACAGGTGCAGTGTGCAGGACGGGGTTGGCAATAGGTCTTTGCATAGAATTATATTATATTCAATACACTCTACTGACTGAATAATCTGTGTGTGTTGTGTTTAATATCATTAGATTGTTTTTATCCTGCAAATAAATTATTCGTGTTAAAATTACGGTTCCACTTGCGTCCATCGTGCGATCGGAATAAAGGCCTCTCCAAATCAAGCTCCCGGGCTGAATTTCAACCCCAGCCCGTCCCTGTGCAGAGGTCTCACCTCCGTCCTACACAGCAAACTTTCCTTTTCACATGTGCGTGTTTGTGTCCCTGTCTATCCGTCTGTATCTTTCATTTGGAGCTGATCAGATCAAATCGATGGACGAGAGGAGCAGCTGCTGCAGAGGCGCGTGACGGCAAACTCTTAGTTCTGTTGCTGTCTGTGCCCAGAGTACACTCTGTACGGGCGCCCTCAAATATTTGAAACACTTTTAACACCGGTACCATCTGTGTTCTGTCACTCTCTCTTGTTGTTAATGTTTAGTACAGTCATTCTGCTGTTTTCTGCTGCTAACTAATAAAAGAAAAGTCCTTGTCATGTTATCTTTACACCCTAAGTTTAAATTCTACTCTCTCAATTTCAGTCTTTCCTTGTGATACCAAAAATGGTTTCAAATATCAATATTTTCAAGGTGTGGTATCGAAGAAGAAATTCCAGTGTCATGACAACAGCTGATCACTGTCATTAATCTGTGTTTATGTTTTGGAGGATGGCACAATTAGAAGATACTAATCTGGTCAGCTGTCCGTCTCGCTCCTCGCCAGATGTTTGCTGCGATGCAGTTTTGCTGTTTGACAACTGACAGGAGGAAGAGAGTTAGCAGTTTACATGTTGTTCTGGTGTTCCACTGCAGACAGATGTTTCTGCCAAAACAACCTGGGAATGCAAAGTCTTCACACCAACAATTTAGACAGCTTAATATACGAAGTCCGAGAATGTCGCAGCAAAACCTCTGAATGAACTGAGGTTTTTCTTTTGTCGCTTGTAAGTTTGATCTGTGAGAGGTGTCAGTGCAGAGAATAAGTGAAACACTGAATCTCAGCTCAGATATTTACAGTTTCCATTTAAATGTTGAGCATCTCTAACTTCCTCCAACATCCTGACTGAAGTGACACTAAGAGCCCTTTCACACCAAACCAGCAGACCATCAGCACACTGTCAAAGCTTCATGGCACAAAATGATCCTCGTCTTGCTCTGTTACGATTTTTCCATCCCGTACCAAAGAAGATGATGAGTCATACAGTATAAAAGAGAAACATGAACATGTGTCATCTCCATCTCACATCCCAGATGAGTTTATCACCACCGCTCCCTGCAGCTGTTCCGGCAACACAAACCTCTGCGAGGCTTTTTTCACTGACACCATGTACACAACAGCAGGACATACAGTTTATTTACATTCCCTCTGAGACGCACGATGAGCTCAGCAGGAGGAGAGGAAGAATCACAAACATCACAGCAGCTGATGCTTCAAAAGCTCCAGGAGATGAAGTCAGAAAGAAGAGGCAGAAAAGGTCGTTCTGGACTACGACATACTGTGAATGTGTACTTCATCAGCACAATCCTCTTCATTAGTCAGTGTGAAATGAACTCTGATGTTTCAAGGAAAGTTACAAATGGTTGTAGTCCGACAACTGAAACAAAACATAGATGTATGTAATGTTGGAAGGAAATCTACGTGTAGAACAGAAACATACGATCATCTGAGAGTTAAAGTTCGCTTTTGGCCTTGAAAAATCTGACCTCCAAGTGCACAATTTTTTCCAGAGCTTTTAAATACATCGAACAATCTTCTCTTTTGGTCCCCCCTCTGTTGGGGTACCTAGCACACAGATCTGGTACTAAAAGGTGGAGCTGTGAACACTGCAGTCTGATTGGTCAGTAGAGGACGGTCACTGTGCTCAGGGCTGAGTTGTGTCTGGTTTTGAGGCTCATGTAACCACTGTTCATACTGTGGAGAGTTTTATTAGTAAACTGTAACTATAAAATGAAAGGATGTTTTGCTGCCTCTCACAGCAGCTGGAGTCTGAGAAAAAATCACTTCATTCACTGGGCCGACTGCCGGCGACTTTTAAGGTGGAACGTTAACTTGTAATGTTACTCAATGCATGAGTTGATGACGTGAATCCATCAGCACACCTTAAATTTCACTGTGACAACTTTGACCATCACTTTAGTTTTTATATGACACACACTTTTAGTAATGACTTTAAAAATATAGATTCATTTGGAGCGGATTATGTGAAGGTCATATATTCTAATCCTCACTTCCTGTGGGCTCCAGCAACACTAAACCCCTGAGCTTGCCTGAGAAGGACTAAATGCACAAAGCTGCTATTTTGAAATATCCCATGGAGAGAGACTCTCACTGCAGCCTGTTCTATTTTGTTGTGAAAATGTGGGCGTGCAGCCTCGTTCTGTGGACGATAAACCAGGTGCAGACTTCCATCTGTGTCACCGCTGATGAGGAAATACAGCGAGTGCTGGACGGAGCAGTGAGTGACAACAACCCCGCCCACATTTAAGAGGACTGTCTGAACACACCGAGGGTCTAGTTGTGCTGGCCGCACAGTTTCTGCCTTTTATTTACATGTTGCCATGGTGAACCGTAGTATCAGAGTTTCATTGATGATGGCATTTTTCATTCACATATTCATTCACATAATCAGAGTTGATTGAACCGACTCGGATCTGCTGTTCTGAAACTGAAAACTCAGAGTTTTCTATCTCAGGTTTCATCAACGCAGAGTTTGTTTGTCTTTACCAAACAGACCCCAGTTGTCATTTTTCCTCGTAAAATGGAGCCAGACTCAAACTTGACATCATTGTTTTGCAAAGCGCAACTGTCAGAGAAACATCAACAAAAGGAATCGATAAGCTCGGAGGGATACAATTCTAATTTGGAACCAGTTCTCGATTCCAGTTCCTACTGTGTTGACGCAGTCGTGCAGTCCTTCCTGTGTTGACTGTGTGTGTCACTACACTCTGACTGTTGTGTCACCAAGACAAATGAGTGTGCCGTCGCTACCCTCCAGATATAAAGTGATTCTGCCTCCTCGCAGCCTGGAAACACACCCCGCTGTTCAATCTGTCCTGACGTGCAAACCGATGCCAAATCACCACCCTTGTATTTAGCATTCTGATGAGCCCTATTTCTTTGATCAGGCCTGAGAAACAGAGAGCAGCGGCAGCATCAGTGTGGAGGCCGAGCCGCTCTAAATGTGACAAATGAGGCCACCGCAACTTCCCTGCCTTCATAAACCTGCCATTCACGCCTAATCTACAGAGCCATCGACGCGTGCAGTATTACCTCAGCCCACACATTAAACCGGTGTCACAGAAATCATTTTCATTTCCTCAGCGAGGGGGTGGAGGCTGTCACCAAATCTTAATTGTTCCTTTGGTTTGACGACCAAACGTCCAGGGAGATTAAGACGTGTGACCGGACCGATGTGACAGAGCCATGTTTGTACTATCTGTGTGGCTGTGTTCCACCGTGTATGTACGTGGGCTGCTGCCTCACTGTGCCAACCTGCCTTAACACATAGTGTTTAATCTGATGTCTGCAGAGGCCTTCAGATGATGAGCCACGTTGGAGGCCTCCACCTCTGTGACCCTGACGCTGCCTCGCTTAATGTGGAAGTTAACACTGTCATCACTGTCACATCAGCAGAGCTGCAGCCTCTCTGCTCCCAGCTCAGAACTTTCTCTAATCACTCCGACGCTACAGGCTTTTTACATTTGCTGCTCCCTCGTCATTACAAATGAGACGCAGCTGACCTTCAATTATTTTTTACAGCACAAAGTGAAGTTAAAGACGGTGTAAACGCTCACAGAGTCAGTGGAGAGACGGCTGAACGAGGCAAAGATGCATCTGCTGGAGTTGGAAACGTTTAAACTTTGATCAGCTCTGACATCACCATGCACAGAGACAGGAGTATAAACAAGCAGAAACTAGAATCACCGCCTCCCGGCTGCATGCCTCCGCAAACCAGTCAAACTGCATTTAGAGTTTATATCTATGTCTTTGAAAACATGGATGCTTCTCACACGTCTTCCCCCCGACAGCACACTTTCAAGGTGGACGTCCAAGATTAGAGTCACTAATTCAGTATCTGACCAAATGTCTCTCCTTCTGTTCCTGATATGAAGTTGAATAATGGACAGAAACATGTTTTTACAGAACATGATGATGTCACAGTGAAGTTGACCTTTGACCTTTTGGACATAAAATGTCATCCCTTCATCATTTTATCTTATTAGAGATTAGTCACAAATGATGTCATAATCAGCGTATGAATGCTTGAGTTATGGCCAAAAACATGTTTTGTGAGGTCGCAGTGACCTTGACCTTTGACCACCAAATTCTACTCACTTCAAGTGGACGTTTGTGCCAAATTAGAGGAAACCCCCTCAAGTATTTTTTTGTGATATTGTGTTTGTGAGAATTATTTGGATAAATGGTCGCAGTGACCTTTAACCTTTGACCACCAAAATCTAATCTATTCATGTTTGAGTCCCAGTAGACGTTTGTGCCAAATTTGAAAGAGCGTCAGCATGGAGGCATACTAAAAACAGCTGGAGTTCCTCAGCTGCCATAAACACACAAACACACACACACACACTACTTGTTGATGAGGTTGTGTATCATATATACAGATTTATTTTTCACTGAAAAATAGAGTATTGTCAATACTCAATAGATATGATTTAAGTCTATACTTACAGGAAAGTTGAAATGATCACAGTCGAAGCATTTGCCTTCTGAAGTGTCTTCGAGCAAGAAAGTGCAAGTGATGCTATTCTGCATCTGACCCTGACCTTTGACACCTGACCTTTGACCTCTGAGCTCACAGCAAAGGAGGTGCTGGTGGGCAGAAAAGGGAAGTGAGGTGTCACGTTGCTGCAGCACCCTGAAAATAATCTGAAGTAATGAAAGTGAGATCAAAGAGGTGGATCAGTCAAAGGTTCACACCTGCGGTCGGACGCTGTTAAGATTTACATTTCAGGAGCGAACTTGATCTGAGGCTCCGGCCGAGCGAGATTAGCTCCGTTTGAAGTGCACACATCAGTGTTTCGTGGCAGCGCTGCAGGGCGGAGGAGGGGAGCTCTAGAGCAGCGGAGTGTCTGTGGCGTGTGCACCTGAGGGCCTGCAGGCTCCAACACACCTGTAGAGCTGCAGGATCACCTTACTGTGAGTCACTGCAGCGTCCGCTCGCTGTTCATCTAACACACACACAGGCCGTCTGCATGAACGCTGCTGCCTTCAGATGTCCATGAGAAGCAGTTCTGTGGGTTTCTCATGCAGATCATGTCACCTTTTTATTTTCTACGTGACACGACTGTTCCGAGAGATGTTTTTTCTGCTCTCCACAGCGGCCGCACGGAGAAACAAGAGCTTCCTCAACTCCTACACAAGCTGCCAAAGTGATGGATTTTAAAACATATTTCTCCTGTCTGCAGGTAACAACTATCCAAGAGAGATTCTTCTTTTCCCACAACACAAGGCAGGAATAAAATAATGTAATTGTAAAACTACGCTCACTTCTTTCCTACAACTTTAGGGTTCAATTTTCAATTTATTAATCTAAATTACAGCCCGACCATCAGCCAACAACACAGACAATATAAAAACACAATCAGTAACAACTGCTTGGAAATCTTTTTAAAGAAATACCTCAGCAACAAAATGACCATTTGTATATTGATTACTCACCCTGTGTAACGTTAAATTGTGTTACTTTGGCAGTGACAAAAGGGAGTCGACCAATAACTGTCATCAGGGTCCATCAGTGGACTAGTCTCCTGCATGTTTCTGATATGAATGTAATGATGAAATGATATATTTTGGTGGTTTGAGTTGAAGGTGTGAGAAAGAATAGTATCAGTAACATTGTTAACACTGTGCTACATTACAGAGAAATACAAACCGTACTAATGAACCTTCATTAATATAGGCCTATATTTTATCTCCAAGTGCACGTCACACACTGAGCGAGCCGCCTGTTAATGACGCTGTGGGCTAATGGGCATGTAGCTACTTCCATGTTTCACATGATACGTCATGTTTGTAGTCGACCAATGAAGATGAGTTTACATATCACCTTGGGTTCGTCCTTCACCTTCTCAAAATGATCCCACACTTTGGATTTCCTGCCCGACATGTTATTAACTAGCCTGTGGAATAACCGCAGGTACCAGCCCTGGAGATTAACCTGACTCCTGTCTGACTGCTGAGCGTGGACACTTCCTGTGTCTGTCCTTTCAAAGTAAACTCCCACATGTTCCAGTCATATAGGTTTGGATTTATTTTGACAAGATGCAGCTACCATTAGAGTTTCATGTTTGTTTGTTTGTTTGCTTTTTTCTGCAACCAAGCCACCAATGAAATCTTGCAGAATAATGACCTTTCTGGTGTACTAACGTTTGGTCGAGTATTAGGAGACAGTCCCAAAAAAAGTACACTTAAAACATGGGAAACATCCAATGCTGTATGAGAACTCATTATAATGTATATTATAATTTATCACTTATTAAGTGAAATGTTTCTCACATGATTTTAAATTGATGTTTAACATTTTGCGAGAATGTGAAATAGTCTTCCGCATGGAAACATGTAAAAAAAAAAAATTCATCTCAGTGTCCCTTTAGTTTCTGTTTAGGGGCTTTCAACCAGATCACAAGATCTTCATCAGATCTTTTTTGAGAATTTCATGATTGAGACTGAAAAATATCAAATAAAACTTGAATGTGGTTTAACTTTTGGAAGTACTGTTTGTTCAGTTGACGACACATTCTTTAGTATTCAGATGTAAATATTGACTCAGGTGAATCTGATCACTGTAAAACTTCAGTTTCAGGACGACCAACAACAACAGTTTGACACCTGCAGCCTCTCTGCTGACGAACAGCTGTGGCTTCACCCAAAGAGCACCTTGACTCTGCGCCGCCTTTTATCCTCCAGGCTTAATTAAACTCCAAGAACCACAGCAGATTTACAAAGTCCACATCCAGCCAGTTGACAAACACCTTTTATGGCCTCGTGAAAGACAATTAAAAGCGCCTGTCACCCTGTAGCGCTGCAAATAATTGGTTTGCCCTAAACTCAGTCTGCAAAACTGATGGGAGGATAATTCCTTCTCAGCTGGAGAGAAAGTGAACTGACATCAGTGGGAAGCTCTCTAATCTAATCTGTCATCCTCACTCTGTCCTGGCATTTCGTTTTTGGATGCATTGACTCAAAATGAGTGAGCAGGTGGTCAGTTTCATAAACTTAAAGAGCACCTTGACTCCATGGTGTGTTTAATCCTCAAGGCGCAATTAAACTCCAGGAACCGAGGGAGGAAATCATTCCAAAATCCATCAGTAACCATGACATCTTGATACATGTTTCCTGAAAATCCTTTATCTGAGACAAGTGATTTATTTTAGTGATTTCCGCGTTTTTTATGGCCGGTGTCTTGATGTTGGAATGAACACTATCAGAGTTGGTTCTGTGCTGGAGCTGAGGACATTAAAGAAAAGAGGTTTCAAAACTCGGGGAAAAGGATGAGAGCTGTGTTAAACAACTTCAATCAAGACCACAGGCCCGCTTAAAACCATCTATAGCTAATAGTTTAAAGTGCATTTACAGCGTGTCTGACTCCACTATTGCCAGCTAAATGGGGCATAATCTGGGTGCAAAGTAGGGGTGTAAATCACCAGCTTCATCCCGATACGATATTATATCGATTTGTTTGGATGACGATACGATGTTTGCCGATATCACAAAGTCTGTCACGATACGATTTTGATTCGATTTGATTCAGGAGCCTGCGATCGATATGATGCGATATTATATGCCCATCTAACACAATCATTTACATCAACTCACAAAAACAACTAGAATATGATTTGACCATTTTATTTCTGAGCTCTGTTTGTTGTTTGAGCGGAGGCGCACTTGCCCAGAAATGGTGACACAGACGTGTTATGTGAATTTCAAAATAAATGTCTATCTTTAAGATGACGTTATGGATCGATGTTTTCATTTTGCATCGATATAATCGGATCATTAATCAATGAATCGATGTATCGATGTGGATCGATGTATCGTTACACCCCTAGTGCAAAGTAAAGTGCAAGTGGCAAACAGGTTATATTTAATACCTTAGCTTATTCGATGTGTCCTGTGTAATATGAATTCAACCCATCAGAGTGTCATCTCCCATTCCCTTTAAATGCCAGGTGTGCGCCCACGTCCACATCCCGCAGAGCCCCGTTCAATCTTTAAAACTCAATATAGGAAAGAAAAAAAAGAACTGTCGAATATTTGAGTTAAACGGCCAAATCTGATTCGACGGACATAGTTCTGAGTCGGGTACAGCCCTAGAAGTTACCCTGCTACTCGTGTGTAAATGTAAATGAGTTGGGCAGCGGCTCTGCTCTGCTCTCTGCTACGTTCACATTTTACAGATTGTTGAGAATATTCTCCTCATTTATGACGAATTATTTCACCTACTCCTAACCCATTCGCAAATCTCTGTGTGTGTTACAAGCAGAGTGTTCGTGCGGTGTGTACCCGCCTCTGTAGGCGCTACAATCTTATTATCTGAATAATTCACCCTTTAAATTGCAGAAAAACACGGCGCCATTCTGACTTAAAACAAGCCTCCACTCTTCAGGTTTGTCTTTCCTCCAGGCACTGAACTGGCTACATTCAGACAGCAGAGCATCAGTGAGGTCCGACACTGATGTTGGTGATCAGGTCTGGCTCTCAGTCGGTGTTCCAGTTCATCCCAAAGGTGCTCAATAGGTTTGAGGTCAAGTTCTCACGTACTAAACTGGGAAAACCATTTCTTTCTAGAGCTGGAGACATTAGCCCCTTTCACACTGCAAGACTTTCTGCGAATGTAGGCTGTTTTGCCCGCAAGCTGCGAGCGTTTAGACACACAGAGCCGGAATGGCGAGTTGATCCGAGGTGCCCGATTTTCCGCCTCGTAGGGTAGACATATTGGTGGAACCTTTTTGGTCTAAAAAGAACGAGGCGCCCTTCCGCCACAGGAGGGGCTGTTAATGACTTGTGGGAGGAGCTGTTGATGACGCTGCACGTGCGACCCACTGCCGGTGGATAAACAGGAAACAGCTGATAGCAGGAATTAGCGAGCAGCTAGTAGCAAGAGGGAAACACAAACCTGACAGACACTGTAAAGATGAGCAACTGGGGAGACAAGGAATTGCGCGCCCTCCTTGTCCTCGCAAACAAAGAGGCCATTAAAGTAGGCAGGCGGCATTTCACTGCACTCCCCAGTTTTGCCAATGCTGAACGAAGACTGATGGACTTTCCTGCAAATTTGCACAATTCCTATTTAAACAGGGCTACTGTTCAGTCTTTCTGAAATATACCTGTGTAGCTGGTCTCGCTGCCACCGTGAGTTCACCCAGCACAAACACAGACACGACAGTCCGCTCACAGACAATGTCCTTTTATAACATCGACTGCTCACACACACTTTTAACATTAACATACAACTCTGTCACCATGCGTCTGTGTTCGCCCAGCTTTGCACGTGGTCCAGTTGCTCAAAAGTCTCGGACACAGTTCAGCAAACATTTCCAGCCGTTTAGCAAACAATACACGATATCATCTGAGGTCCAGCACGCTGCTGCATTTAAAGGGACAGTATGATTAGCCAACCAGCACCAGCTGTGCCAATCACCTCACCTGGCGCTGCCCTCACCTCTCTCCATTTTCCAGATTGACGGCGGGCGGTCTCGCAGGACTTCAAACCTGCATTTTGTTGTGGTTTCCTGTCAGTCATGTCAGCAGTGTCAGGTGATCATTGCAAATAGAGAGCTGTGGTCTGACACTTCAGAACCTTCAGTGATGAAGACAAAGGAGAGGCAGCGTCCTTGACTGAGACGCAGGGGTCAGCAGTCGCCACTGGGGGAGTTTACCTTCTTTTAGTTCCTCCGACTACATGCAAAACAAATTCCTCTGCAAACACACTTCAGGACACAGACACTTTATAAAACCACAGACCATAAAATCCATGCAACCTGGAGAATGATGTGAGGACAGAGATCTCTACCTCAACCAGAAGTCTTATTGATCACAGAGTCCTAAAACAAGTTTTAAGTTTGGGAAACAACCAGGTGAAATAATCTCAGTTTGTGATAGATTTTTATTTAAGAAAACACAACTGTAAAGAACAATGACAAACTGGCTTTTCTTTTTAAGGCAGCTGAAAAAGTTTTGTCCCTAAAGGAAAGGTGCAAATACGTCCAGCATCCTCACAGTGGGAGAGCAACACCTGAGCTTAAGACAGAAACCACTGAGACAAACTAAAACAATAAGATTTACACCACCAGGTAACATTAAAGGTTCTCTTCACTCCCAGTTAACCATCCTTTCACTTTACTCTTTTTTAAATCATTCATCCCAGAAGCTGTTTGTCTCCTTAAATTCTGCACAGGAGTGATTTTAATCATTTCATGGTGGAAAATAAGCTTCTCTTTTGTTTGAACAGGAAAGAACTGATACGAGGAAGAAAACCAAATAATGATATAAATGTTTAATACAACACAAACATAAACTTTCCAGAAAGAGAGCCCACGGGAAAGGAAGAGAAGAATAATGTCATAACTGAAAGAGTATAATGATTTAACAATCAGCCCTGAGAAACAAGCTGTTCTCAGACTCACATGACATCTTGTCAGCTCTCCAACTGTTGCCGTCATGAGAATTACTGATCCTAAAAATAAACTGTGGAGCAAAAAAGGCTGAAAAAACTCCTGTAATGATACACTGCAAAAAATGTTCTGATCAAGTATGGGTCTGCAATATGGCCCTAAAATAATATCACAATATTTCAGGGTATTTTTGCAATAAGGATATTTTATTATTAATTAAAGAACGTAGAATTGCAATAAAAGTGATGTAGTTTTAGTTTTCTTCAAACATTCAGTAAAAACTAAAATGACCTCTCATTTCTTTAGTTTGTGAACAACAACAGTAACTCAGAGTGAGATTCAGATTCTGTTACAATATTAATAGTTCAGCAAAATAAAATCTACCACTAATTACACATTTAAACAGCTCCCAAATACAACAAATGTCCCCTGGGATCTATATATATGTAAATCAACAGCTGATTTCCTTCTTTTAGTAAAATCCGAGATGTTTGAGTTGGTTTATTTTTCCCACCTGGACCTTTATGCTCTGCCATTTCTCCTCTGATCATCTGTAACCTGTGACAGGCTGTTATGATACATTCACTTATATGGAGTTTCAGGAGAGTCCGAAATCCAGTCAGGCAGGACAGTATGGGAGAAAGGTTGATAATTTCACAGCACCCCGCCCTTTTTGATAAAAGACGAGGTGATTTTATGAACAATGAATTAAAGGACAACATCTGGCAGTCCATTGTCCAGCTTGGTGGCTGCGGTGAGATTGGTAAGTGCTAAAGAAAGTTGATGTTGATGCTTGTTAAACGTTAGCTTGCTAGCTTGCTACTGCTGCTACTTGCGTCCATGTTCACCCACACCCGTTCACACTGCGTGGAATTGGAACACAACAACGCGAAATTCTGCACCGCGTCCGTACCGCGCCTGTGTGTATGGTTTCAACGCGGAAAAGAGCTGCGCGGATATTCCGTAAATCCGTCCCGCGTTTCCACATCGCGGCAGTGAGAATGAACCTTTAGGGGCGCGCCCGCCAGTATGCTCGTGGACCGGACACCCCATCTTCAGCATGCAGACACGGGCGTCTTCGGCACGCGGACACGCGCCTCGTCAGTTTCAAGCAGCACAGTGCAGCAGTGAGAGCTCCGCAGTTCATTAACAACTTTGGCCTTCTCTCTTTTGATGAGTGTGCGTGAATGATTAAGGTGAGAAGCCGCCCATGTTTCACTTCCTCACATTGCCCAAGCTGTGAGTTGCACATGTGCGTGTGTGTGCGCTGCTGATGTTACATGATGTCAATCATGTGGCGTGGCGGAAATTTGACCGGCGTTTTAAATCGGCATATTTTAGACTGACCGGCCGGTCGCAGGTCACGGCAGATCACGTGAAAACCGTCCCAGTTCCGAGCACTGCCGATAAATCGGTGCAAGTCTACGAGGTTTGTGACAGAATCAGAGAGGAGAGGGAGAGACGCTGTGCTGCTGCCAGAGGAGCCGCTGAATGAGTTCCCTCTGAGCGCTAAGACAAGTAAAACATTCAGTTTATTCCACACTACTGAAGCTGCTCCTCTTTTTTCTCTCTTGCTGCATTAGACAGATTATTTATTAGTTTTGGACGTCATTAAAAAGAGAAAAAAGTTTAGATGATTGATTTTTTTTTATCTCAACTTTTACATGTAATGATATCAACTGATATATTCTCAGCTAGGTGGTACTTTAACTACAGCATCTGGACTACAGGAAGAAACTGATGACGAATGAGTCAGTCAGAGAAACAAGAGACGACATGTCGCAGAGAGCTGTTTTCATGAGGTGTAAAAGCATCAAAAAACGGATCCTGAGTGTAATAAAGTCAGAAACACCCGCCGCCACCACCGCTACAGCCACATGCCTTGGTGTTTATTAAAAAGAACAGAAGTGTCATCAATCTTCAGCATCTGCACAGAAACACTTCAATCTGCCTGATATGTAAAAACGCGGGGGTGGAATCGTTTCTGTGCCAAAAATATGATTAATGTTGTTTCTGCTGTGTGTCCAATAAAATTATATTCTGGTTGATTTTTTTTTTTTTTTTTCAGAGAGCAGAAAGAACATCTTGTCGTTTATCATCTGTTTGTTTCTGCTCCATTACGATGACTGAAATGCCTATTAAACAGCATCAACACACACACACACACACACACACACACACACACACACACACACACACACACACACACAGCTCCATACAAACTCCAACAGCCTGGTGCAGTGTGTTAGTTGAATTTTTAGGGATGAGAAACAACATAAAAATAAAGTCTTAGTTTTTGCTTTAAAATTTAACAAAGCCTTTAAAACTTTCCACAGGTTAATGACAGAGTTTAGATATCGGTCACCATCAGCGACAGGTCACATACAACACGGTCTCACCCCGAAGTCGTCAAAACTCTGCGCTTGGGCCGAGACGTGTGCAAAAAAAGGCGTCCTTTAACGTCAGCATGATATGCGGCCGGTTGCCGTTATGGTTTAACGGCGCCTGGCAGCATCAGTGGGAAACATGGTGGGACAAGGATGAAAGTTGAGGCAGCGTCTAAGTGGGTCGGGCCGGAGCGGTGGTGGATGGGTCCAACAAACCCCGACTTTCACCCAACCAACTTAAACCTAACCACGTGCGCTTGTTGTTGAAGGAAAAATAAAAACACCAATTTGCGGTGTTGTGCCGACGTAGTGAGTTTATTTTGAAACTGTATGCAAACGTTAAATTTCCTGTGAAAACAGAAGTGATCTTTAAAGAACTTGGCACGGTGTCCCAGAACATCAACAACCAACACACTCAGGGTACCTTGCACGTCATATACGACCAAATCGAGGTCGGAGTGAGAATGTGTTGATCAAGCTGAAAATTGGCCAGTTCTGGTCACCAGCCGATCGATCAGAACTTTGTACCTTAAGTTCCCTTTAATGGCTTTTTCCTAAAGCTTAAGTGGAACAGTTTTTAAATATGTATACTCTGTTAAAGTATTTAATGCAGTTGATAGGAATGAATATATAGTTTATATATGTATCTTACACATGGAGACATCTAACGTTGAATTATAGAGAACACTTAAAACAACTTCCCCGGAATATTAATATTAACTGGGTCTTCAAACTTTTATTCTACTTTTATTGGAATTATGGCGATTTTATACATTAAAGATGATCTTTCAGTGCTGTCAGGAGTTCATCTCAGAGCAAAACATCTCCGGACTAGAACAAAGAAAACCCAGACTATCAGGGGAGACACCACAAGACGAGAGAAAAGTCAGAAAATAAATACATGTATAAATACAAAATCACAGAAGCCCACTACAGACCATTCTGATTGCTTCAACCTTTGTTAAGATTGTCCCACAATGACTCTGCAGCTGCTGTTGGTTATACGTTTGCCCAAAGGGCCCAGATACAGAAGAAAACTCCCTTCATTCATTTAACTGCTGATTTCCCAGCAGCCCGAGGGCCGTTCTCCCGAGCCCACCGCTGAATGACAACTCATTATTTGTGAGCGGAGCGGTTATATCTGTGAATCCCAGACAGGCCGACCAACAAAGAACGCTACATCCTGCGGCGACGCCTGAATCACGACACAAAACTCAAAATGTGGTGGAAAAGCTTCCCACCTGCTCACCACTGTTCTCTGCCATGTTTCCAGCCTGACAGGAGGAAGACTCAGCAGCGGGTGTCTTCCTCCTCCTCCTCATCATCATCAGCTGCTCTGGATCACAGCTTCAGCTAAATGACTAGCGTGTAAACTGTAAACAGAGGTGACAGATCATCAATATTCACCTGCAGCTCTGTTAATGTCACGGCCTCTGCTGAAATCTTAATCAGGCACGTTGCAGTTGTTTGTCGTCAGTTTCCTTCTGCTAGACGTCACGGTGAACATGAATGAGCCGCTGAGCTCCATCTGGCACAAAGATTTGAGAGGATCTCCCAGGAGGCGAGTCTTTAAAAGCCTCAATAAAGAACTGTATTATACAATTTCAGTACTTTTATCCTGACTGTCCTGCTGTGGGTAAAAGTAACTGAGTACATTTACGCAGGTACTACACTACAAATTCAAGGTATTTGTACTTTATTTGAGCACTGATTACACTTGCCCTCGACTACATCTCAGAAGTAGATACTAGGGTTGGCCTGTGTGAACATTTTCAAACCAGTTCGATATTAAGCCAAACAGCAAAGCAGAACTTTACCACTAGGTGTCCCACTTGACGTGACCCATGTCTCCTCTCATCACCCCAAAAAACACATTAACTTTCTAGTAAACAACTAAGACGCACCACTCTGCCCCTCCAACCTCTGCTGAAATTTGATCTCCTTCATGTTGCAGATGCTCGCCAGTAAACTGAAAACAGCCTGTCAGACACTAGTGGCTCCATCAGTCCATTATGAACATAATCATGTGTTAATCATGTTGTCATAATGCTCACTACTTATGCAGTATGAGTTGGATTTAGCACCGTGACACCGTCAGCACAGGTTGATGATGTAGACTACTCTTCAGTTTGATCGACCCAACTTCATTTACTCAGGTGTACTTTACCTGAGTATTTCCATTTTACGTAACTTTAACCTTCTCCTCCACTAGGCTTGTCACGATACCAGAATTTCAGTGTTCGATACCAATACTAGTTAATTTCCACGATTCTCGATACTCATTCAATACGCAGTGTATGACAGCAAGAAGATGGGGACCTGGACACTTGACACTCGGCACATGACGAAAGCTTGCCATGGAAAGAAAGACGAGAGTCAACCTTCAATGTCCACATTCGTATCCTTAAAAAAAGGTCGGGTTTAAACTGGGCTCATGATTACAGTTAAAGGGACGGGACAGGCTCGGACAGAACATGCACGGGCTCGGGTGGTGTCGGGCTGGATTTTTTTTTTTTTTTAAAGATTATTTTTTGGGCCATTTTGCCTTTAATTGATAGGACAGTTAAGCGTGAAAGGGGGAGAGAGAGGGAGTGACATGCAGCAAAGGGCCACAGGCTGGAGTCGAACCCGAGCCGCTGCGGCAACAGCCTTGTACATGGGGCGTCTGCTCTACCACTAAGCCACCGACGCCCCCGGGCTGGATTTTTTGGCTCGATCTAGGCTCTAGCACTTGTAGAAGCCATTGTTTCAAGCAAAGACGATGGAGAACAGGCGTTCTTCTTCGGCGCTCGTCCTCGGCACAGACTGACGCGCGTATACTGCCCCTGTCAGTGCCGTCAGGAATCAACACGGCCCACTGAGAGCAAAGTTGTATCCGGTACTTACGGTACCGAAAAAACCCCCAAAAACAAACAGGCACCGACGTATTTTTGGCGTGTTGGCGTCGACTTGGTACTGCAGTATCGGTTCTCATGACAACCCTACGTCCCAGAGATTAATATTGTACTTTTTACTCCACTACATTTGTCCAACAGCCTTAGTTACTTTTCCTCTCCTTCCTGTCCAGTGAAAACCATGTATCTCCAGATGTGTTGAATGTTTGTGATAAACTGCAGGATGTGTTTCTTTATGTGTTGAGAAAATTCTCCTCCTTCTTAAGCTGAATAAACTCTTGTAGGACTTTTACTTGACTACTACCCACCTCTAAGTATAAGTACTCTTACTGCAAACTGGTGTCCTTGAATATAATCCAACTCAGATGAAGTCAGAGTGAAACTGCTCGACTGTTTGAAATCACCTCAGTCTGGAGAAAATCAAACCTGCTTCCCGTCCTGTCGAGGAAACAGCTGACTGTAATTAGAAACCATCTCCGCTGTCATTTCCTTCTCTGTGGCACAGGAGCGGCTCACATGTTGTTGTGACGTTACAGCAGCAATATCACTGATGAAGAGTTCTGTTTGTGACTTCTTTCACTTCATATCGACACACTGCACCTGTCGGGGTTCGTCCGGGCTCTCTGCCAGCTTCTCTATGAGATTCATTACTCAAAGTGAAGCCGTGTAACTGAAGAGTGGAGCTGAAGGGAAACATCAATGTGAGTGGAGGCTGTCGTTGTTTGAAGTGCTGCTCTTCTGTCCAGTAAACAATCTCCATGTAGGTCATGTGACTCATCTGTGAGTTCTGTTTCTGAAGATGGACCATGAGTCTGCACTTACCCCTCCCTGTACAGAGGTGAAGCTAATATCACAGATACGACCACTGCCATCTCACTCTGGTGACAACAATCAGAGCCAGAGTCTGCGCAGTAGCGATCTTCGTGGTATCAAGTACCCCCTCATACGCCTGTCCGGCCAATCGCAAGCAAAGCCACTGAATGAGAGCCCATGGATTGGCTCACACAGTTGACAATTCCTGGTTTTATAGTGATAAAAAACTACGTTGAATGACAGAAACCATCTTTGGGAAAAATGTATTTGACGTGTACTTTGAGTTTTTAGTTCAGCCTATTTTTGGCAACAATTAAATCGTAGGCAACTGGACTTTGATTTTGTCTAGAAGACGTTTCGCCTCTTATCCAAGCGGCTTCATCAGTTCTCAACGCATCGGTCTGACTAGTCCTCACTAGTCTGACAAACAGTGGCGTAAGACTCAGGTTTTTAACCTCTGTGGAGGTGTACACCCACCACCCTCATAAGACAATACTTCATTAGTGGAGTTTCACTGGACCATTGTTTGGGTCAGGTGAGTCACACTAGTGAACGACAGTCGTTAGGAGTGAGTGGGGCCACTGGTGAGCCACAGTCGTTAGGCATAATGTGTGGTTACCAGTGAACGACTGTCGTTGTGTTTCTTTGAGCCACTTGAGGTTAGTTTCGGGCAGTCTTTGTTGTTCAATCTCTTAGGTACAGCAGCAAGGGCCGCATTGTAAATGGGGGATAGGTGGTGTCTCAGGCCACCTGAGAGAATTAAATGGAAACTATCCCAGGACTTCACAAACCCAGGGCCCCAAATTCCAACCCAATCGCCAGAATAAACGTTGGTACTGGCATTGCGGCAGTTTTTGACGAGTTGAGTTGTTGCCTGCTGGGTCAGAAACTGCTGTGAAGGAAGCCTCTGTACATCGGTATCTGATGCTGAGGTCAACTGACAAAACTGCTGTACTTGTTGAATATGGAGTGAGAACCGGCTGCATCCACTTATCTGAAGCACGATCTTCTCTTTGATCACTGTTTTTATTATGAAGCTGACTGATTTTAGGATATCTTGTTTTGTCTTTACTAGTCAGCAGTGACAGACTAAAGTATCCATCCCATCAACATCATTCTCAGGGAACGGAAGCTGGGAGCAGTTAACATTTTCGGGTTACTGCACGAGCAGCAGCATTTATTTATTTCATTTATAAAACAATTCCCTTTAATTAACATCCCTCCAACACACCCAACCCACCATGTCAGCGTGGCTCTACAGAAATCAAGAAGTTCACAGGCGTGACCAAAGTTCTTGCATGATGTTTCTGAGCGGTTTCACACAAACTGAACCAGACTCAACTAAAAAAATGATATATTTTGAGCGACTCATCCTGGAGCTCAGGGTGCAGAGCTCTGCTGCTTCATCCATTATATCAGTGACTAACTCACAGCCGGAACACAGTGCTGGACGTAACTGACCAGCTGACAGAGGAGGAGCTGGACGGAGACGTTTCAGTACAGGAAGGTTTGTGTGAGCTTTAAACTAATGAGCCAACCAACATCTCCAAACCACAGAGAGAAGAGAGGAGGTCAGCTGAACACATGTGCCTCCAGAAAATTATTCTCATGTGACTTCCCAAATCAAAAGCTCTGTGCGCCACAAAATTGCACATCAGGAACATGTGGAGGACAGATTTGAACCGACCGGCACATCCACGTGTGAGGAAAACTGACATTAGAGATTCAGACTCATTGATCTCATTTGTTCTCACAGCGTTTCGCTGACAATCGACATGAGAGCCGGACAGAACATCAATATCTGACTAAAGATGATTTCTGTCTCCACAGTGAGACAGTTCACCGATGATTGTTTGTCCAATTTGTGCTGCCTCTGCGTCCGTGAAGCAGCTGTCAACATGTTAATGTTTTAAACTCTGACAGTGAGACCTGCTCTGAGGACACCTTGCTGATATCTGACTCAGGGTGTCAGGGTCCACTTTATTCTATTTTAGACTCCTCTGACAACTAATGCGTACCGTTATGTAACATCGAGAGCGACAAAAACACCTCCTCTCTTCTCTATTGAGACAAAACAAATAACTCTGGAAAGCCACTTAGAAGAGATTTACTTTGCCTCTTAAATAAAATCAGTCCAGCTGAGTCTTAAAGCTGCAGTTCTTTAAATGGCCACTGAACCAATAAAAACACGTGTCGCAAATTTTAAGCGAATTTTGTGAAAATGCGTAAAAGACAATGCGAATTTATGCACATTACCATTCCTTATTGTTTTGCGAGTACTGGGAGTCAACAGGTCGAGCAGAAGGTGGCGCTTCTCATGAAATATGAAATATAAACATGCAAAATAACACCCGTAGAAGAAGAGGGCGCTGTGAGATGACGTCATTGAGAGCGTCTCAGGTCCACAACTGATGTAAACGACTACCGGCACATCCATGACCACGACGAGATGGAGATATTCCTTGGGAACTTCTTGGCTATTGCGAGAGCTCTCATCACACTCATATCAGCGTTGTCAGCGTAGCCTACATAATGCCGTGATGTCTGTGTTGGTACACCAGGCAGCGCACATGATGCAGCGGTATTCAACACGTCCAGTCTATACAGTCAAATACTGAGTAGAGCACCAAATGTGAATTAATCCGCCACTGAAAATAGTCCTCAACAAAGTCACTGTTTCCTCCTGTTGGTTTGATAAAAACTACAGTGAGTATCTGTTTGAGGAAACTGCTGATAAAACTATATTTGTTTTAAACGATTTGAAGCTTCAGTAGGAACAGATGGGCTTGGAGCTGAGAGCCAAAGAGCGGAGGTCAGAAAGTACTGAGAGACAGAGAGTCTAAATATGAAATCTGTTATCTATAACAAAAATATGGGACACGATCAGCGGTTGTTGGACGAGTCCAGAAGTCACTACCCAAGTGCTTGTATTCGACAACTTCGGAGTGAGACTGGGTTGTTCGGTTGCTGGCGGTACAGTGATGCAGTGGTTAGCATTGTGGCCTCACAGCAAGAGGGTTCTGAACCCAGGGTGGGGGAGCCCTTCTGTGCAGAGTTTGCATGTTCTCCCAGTGTCACCAAAAACATCATCAGTCATTACTACAAGTCGGCGAATACTGGCGCTTACGCCAAACCCTGTTCTTTTTTTCTAAACCCAACCATGTGCGTTTGTTGTTGAAGGAAAATAAACATCAATTTGTGGTGTTGTACCAATGTGGTGCTTTTATTTTGAAAGAGACTGTATGCAAACATTAAATTTCTTGTAAAAACTGAAGCGTATTTTGAAAACAGACAATGCATGTAACAGGTTGACACAGCGTCCCAGGACATCAACAACAAACGTACCCAGGGTACCTTGGACGTCATATCTCAACATGGAAAGTCCATGACTAAATGTCGATATGTGACGAGGTCGGCGTGGGAATCTGTTGAACATGCAGATAGCAGCAGGAGGAGGAGGAGGAGAATGCTGGCCACAATAGCTGGCTAATGGCAGGTTTATAGCCCCAGTCTACATCCAGTGAGTCAGACTAGAAATGCAGTAACCATCCTCTCTGCTCACAATGTTTACAGTAGTCATACTAACAGTGAATAATGGTGTGCTATAAATGCTGGATGCTTCTCCGGGCTGTATTTTCCCTTCAGACCCTGAACACAGCAGCTTCCAACAAAGCGCCACAAGCCATCTTGTTGCGACTGTAAAAGCCTTCCTTTCTTCTGTTTTCTGAGCAACAACCGTTTTGAAAGCAGCGCAGTCAATTACGTGGTATCAGGACTCAGTACAGTGCAACAGGGTTATTGCCATGCACGGAGCGGCGAGTGTGTGAATTAGACTTTTCTGTGCTGAAATAAATCAAGGTATTTGGTTTGTTTAGTGACTTGGAACATTTTCATTTGCCTCTGCAGAACATTTGCATTATGCTCCGGTGTGTCGGGCGTCTGCAGGAGAGCAGAGATCAGGATCACAGCGCGCTCATCTGTGAGGAAAATGCTCCGTTTCTTAATGCAAACAATGTGAGCGGCACAAGAAAAGGCAATTCAGAGGTTCATTAATAAAACATGAGTGAGACGGGTTACTCCAGACACTCAGAGTGACAGCTAACACTCATTTACATGACTGCTGTTTTTTCCTTTTAAATATTTAATAAAAGCTAAAGAGGACGAACAGCATAACACTATAATGAATTTATGAATATTAGATATTAATGCAGAAGGATGCAAATAGCATCCACCATAATCTCTGTCAGAATATTAACGTGATACATCTATAAAAGCTCACAGTATACTGACTGACTGTGGACCAGCCCAGTCGCCACAAGAAAATGTTGTACATTTCTGCAAAGCAGTTTCATCTACATCGTGTTTCTAGACTGACGTAGTTGATTTAACTTTGCCATCTGGAGGTGGAGGGGATGGTGGATGGCAGGCACAACACACAGAACACCATTTGAGACCAACAAACAACAAAACCAGCTGCAATTTACTAAGTGTGATTATAACGGCTTTTAAGCCCCCAAACGTACTGTAGATGTTTCTTAGCAAACCATCGCTGTTTTTCCAGCGGGGACAGAGCCACAAAAACCTGCTGTTATTTACACAGACACAAAACACAATCTTTTACTAACACTAACCAAGTGGTTTTTGTTCTATGCCTAACCACATGTAACAAGATTGTTGTTGACACGTAGGCGTTCAATGTGTCCGCCACATCGTAACGTCCAAATTTAACGTATCTGTACATAACGTAACATCTTTCTGGAGACTGGGCTGCATCGACACAGATCTCACTGATATGTTTTGGAATATGAGGACCTGGGGCCAGCTGCACAACGCACCTTAAGTTAAGATTTACCTTAGAGTCCGAGTGACGGTTTCCTTGAGATAAAATCTGTTGCACAAAACATCCTTAAGTCTTCTCCCTTCGGTTTCCTTAAAATGATTACTTAATGATTTAAGTTTTTCTCATTATCTTGGTCTTGTACTTGAATTGCTTAAAGTTACAATGTGTAATTTACGTGGTTGTTTATTAGCAAATATCAACTATTGCTTTCATAAATATATATTTACTAAAGTGTAATGCAATTCACATACAAATGGAAGCTTTCTCATAGGCTTAGAATGATTTCTCTATATATACACAGGCAGGGTGCGGTCTGCTGGAGGCTGCACTCTTGCGTCGCCATATTTGAATACAGTGGTCGAAAGGGATATATGTGCTTCGTCTTTCGCATTTACCTAGAACTTGCCGTCACAGGAGAAGGTGAAGCTCAATCCGGGGCGCTTCTGCGTGAACCTGTTTTGTAGTTTTATGATTCTGTCGCACTTTAAATGGAAGACCACACATGTGTTTTGCCCCGTAAGAGGGAAACCACGCCACCAAATAAAAGAAAAAGATCAGATAAGCGAGGACGGGAGAAAACACAAGTGAATATCAGCGTTGCTTATTCCAGGTGGAAAGAACTCCTGTGGAAGAACACTCTGGAGACGCATATATTATAATCGTACCAACCTATATTTGCCGCACTGTGCCGTGACTATCACATAAAACGTGTTATTTTAGCATTACTGTGCTAATGTTTGCTCGTGTTACCAAAACAATTAGAAATAAAACACTCCTAACATAACGTTATATCTCACAGATAACCTGTATCTCACTGGTAAGCTATAACATATTGTAGCGTCCGCCAGGACGTGTGGAAAGGATGACGCAGTTATTCGGCAAACCAGCGTTTATTACTGAACAGTACAGGTTGCTGTTGGCCGTAACTACACCAAAACAACCATCAAACAAGAACTTAGCTGTAACTCCAACTGTGCACTCCTGCTCTCTCCTCCAGCTCGCTCATACACACACCAGCATGCGCACTCACACAGCTCTCATCCCCGTCACACTCGCACCCCGCCCCCCTACCTATACTCATTCAATCCCAAACATGCCATTAACTCACAGAACACTGACATTATAACAGAACATTTACTGCAGGGTCGCTACAACATCGTAACATGGTTTAGATTCCTAAATAAATATTCACCTCATCACTAGATAGGCCTGCTCCTGAAAAACTCGTGGATGATGCCATTTCTGTCTGCGTAAGGCTTTTTGTCCTACAAGGCCACCGTCACTTACCCGACGGGAGGGGTGAGTGAGTGAGCCCTGCAATCTAGAATGTGACCGCTGATGTCACCGTTACTCACCATTTTTACACACTGAGGCTTTAAAGTTTGTTAAACCGTTGGATCTTAGTCACCAAAGTAAAGACAAAAACATGAAGTACCTCTGACTCCACCTTTACTGCAACATGTCTGAGTTTATGGAGATAAATGAGAAAAATTAAAGCATCCCCAGAAGAGTGTTCTGTGACCGGGACCTGATGGGTTACTGACTTTGTGCTATAAATCTGACCAGAAGTCAGTTTATGATTGTGACCGTCACTCAACTTTGCAAAGCTGCACTCTTCCAGTCCCTTTACAATAAACGATTGCTCTGTGCTTTTATGCAACAGGATCTTTACAGTCGGTTATTGGCGAGGTATTTCATGTAAGCATCAAGGTTTTAGGGAACATACTTTAGGTTTTAGTGCAACCAGCCCCTGAAGTTGAGTTTTATCATTAAAAACAGACATCCTGCAGATGGCTGTGGGAGATTATCATTTCTATGATCATGTTTAAATCAATCTATAATAAAAACCATATTAGCAAAAGCATTGTTTTGCTGTTTAGCAGAAAGCTCAGGCTTCTGTCTGCCATGTCATCACATCATTATGTTAGGTTAGCTTACCTTATGTGCAGCAGAACACTTGGTGACAACACATGCAGGCAGAAAGCTAAGACTTCTGTCTTTTGTTTTCTAATGGTGTACGCTCATGATGATGTCATTACATTATCTGTGGTGCAAAAACTGTAGGGCAGCGCTGAAGAAATGAATGATAATACCATCAAAGCACCTTTGCACTCTGTTAATAAAATGAGCATATCTGAAGAACTAAATAATGTACATAGTTCAAATAACTTGCGGAGTGTTACGGATAATTTTGTTCATGTTCTTTTGGATCTATATGTTTTGTGTTTTTATTTAGTAAAATCTGATGGAAAAACCATGTTTGATTTTTGTGTTTTAATTTATTCATGACAACCTTTTGGCTCAGGTAATACAGATTTCAGAGATATGAAGCACTTGAAGATACTCCAAAGGACATCACAATACGCAAAAATTCCAATGTGGGCACTGGCAGACCGTTTCTATTGAGAGTTTGAATGGTTCAAAAGATACTCAGGTGTTGTTGTTGTTTTTTAAAGGAAATTAAAATATTTTTGACACTTACTGCTCTTAAATTTGACCATTACGATTACTTTTACTTTTGTATTTCCTCTGCAGTCCAACGATCAGAGGCCGGTACCTGAACACTGCCTGAACATTTTTCTTGTTGAGGTCTGTTGATGGTTTGTTTTAATCACAACATGAAATGATATTGTCCTTGAGGGGAAATGACTGGAAATGACAGTGCAACAGATGACTGTACAACACATCCTTGCTTTTCAGGCTAAAACCAATTTCCAGTTTTGTCTTTGAAATGTCAAAACTGGTGTAAATCAAATCTTCCTAGAGGTCTTTTCTTTGTTCGTGTTGCACAGTGCTCATGTGGATTTTCACTGTGCTGTGAACTTGTATCTGGATCCTTAATGTGCAGCATGTTAGGTCTGGTTGTAATTAAGGGTGGAATAATATTGTATTGTGAATTAAGTATGGGGATAATATGATTGTGATTTCAAAGTTGCGATGAAACATATATTCCAATTTCTTGCCTTTTTTTTTTTAACTGCAAACGTCCCCAAAAGAAAAGTGTGTCAACATCTGTTTCATCTAATGAGACAAAGTTTTCAGTCAGTTCTCACTTTAATCACTTTTATTGCAGCAAAATGTATCTGTTGGCTCAATTAATGATATTGTTCTAGTAGGAAATTAAAAGAGTAATTTGTATTTGTAATGTTAATAATAATATGATCAAAAATAAATACTTTGGATCTGTGTTACCAAATGATATTTCTACACAAAACTACTGCAGTACTATGCTACATAGGTGTAGGTGAATAAAATCAATACAGCATATTGTCACACAGTGCCAAGTAGTTTTTCTATGACATAAACTAATATTACAAATACAAATTAAGCTTTAGGTAGCCTACTAGAATAAAACAATCAATTGCTTTTTTAGTCCTCTAGATACATTTCACTACAAATGTCTGAACTCAGATGCAAAGACTGAAACTTTATTTTTCTGGATAAAACAAAGTTGACAACGTTTTCCTTTGGGGACATGATTTACAGTTGGAAAAAGCTAGTATATCACAATATATCTTATCGCAATACTCAGCATAACACAGCATATTTAAACCTGCGATATCGTATGGTGGGTCCTCAGTCCTCCAGCTGTAATGTGTTGTGTGGTTTAAAGTGTCTTTCTTGACCAGCAGCCACAAAACATTCTTAATTTCAAATATCGCAAATGCAAAAACACAAAAGTTAACCACATTTTCTCACGATCAGAAGCTGGAACCAAAACACAGTTTGGTGTTTTTACAAGACGAACAACTTAAACATGATTCAGGTGTTACTACAAATTCAGTTCAATCCACACAAAGTCACTTCAGAAGAACATCCGGTCCTTAGAAGCCTCTTCATGAACACAGCATGGACACAGTGATATGCAAAGCTGCAGTGTCATAATACTAATAATCCCTATAATAAGTGAAATGTAATAATACTACAGGAGACTGAAATGCCTCCTTCGGTTTAGCCAGAACATTGATTTCTCACCATCATGCAGGGATATTGATGTGAGTCTTGACATATCTCAGTCGGCTGGAAACTAATGATGGAGCACAAACTGTCCAATAAGGACACGAGACATTTGATAGCATATTAAGCCACTATAATTAGACTCCTCATGAGATGCAAAGGTCACCATAAACTCTGAGCAGCGCACAGCCACTGAGAGCCACCTCAGGAACATCACAAGATGTCATCCAGGAGATAAAGACAATACCTGACAGTGCGTGCAGGAACACAACAGCCACAACACCGACTTGTCATGCAGCAGTGCGGAGCCTGCGTGCTGATGTGTCAACATTATGATGATTTCTCTCCACTATCAAAGTGATTATCTGAAAGGGTGCATGGTGCGCACACCCACAGCAGACGCAGCAGCACAGCAGAGCACGCACAGACCCGCAGCAGCAGCAGCAGTTTTCTTACCTGTGCAGTCTTTCCCTTTGCCTTTGCACTCTCCGCTCTGTGGGTAATAAGACGCCCGAGCCTCCGGCAGGTAGAGCAGCAGAGACAGCAGGCAGGCGGACACCAGGTACCGGACAACCCCGCCGGGACGCCCGGGACACCTCCCAGGGCCTGACACCATGATGATGATGTTGATGATGATCCAACCTCCAGACAGCGGCACACAATTCACTCGGTTCTCGATTCAGGTGGAGAGGCGTGCAAACAGTTTGGCGTAATCCCTGATGGAGCAGGCGGAGACTCGAGAGAAAACACCCCGGCTGCCTCACGCTGTGTCCCGCTGAAAGGAGAGCACCAGAGGGCGGGAGAGACCAGAGCAGACAAGTCTGTGCTGAAGATGGAGGAATGTGCAGAGAGCTCCTCGCTTGATTCCGCGTTCAGGAAGCCTCGGAGGCGGTCCGGTTTGTCCAGGGAGGAAGCAGAGGAGGCAGCGGCAGCATCCCCGCCATCCGTCCTTCCTCCGCACCGAAGCTCCGCGTGTTTGTGGCTGGATTTCTCTCACACCGCTTGTATCTGTCGGGTGTCGCACACGGAGCGATCCTCCACGTCCCGGTCACCCGCTCACAGTGATGATCGCGGCGCTCCGGCTGCGTTTGTCCGCGCGGTAATGAAGCGGCTCGGGGATCCGGCGGAGCGGAGACGCGGTGCGTAAAGAGAGCAGCAGCTGCAACCACAACAAAGAGATCCGGACTGAGGAGAGGACAGACAGGCTGGTCACGTGAGAGGATGCAACACTCCCCTCCACCTCCACGCCCCTAACTCACGCGCGCACGCACGCGCGCACACCTTCGACACAAACCACAGAATGCAGAGCAGCCACAAATAAAGATGTTCATAAATGCGAAGAGAAGAATCACTGCAGTGACGATGTGTCAGCAGGATCATTCACAGATCACATTTTCTGCACATCTGAACATCTGTCTTCATCTTCATCATCATCATCTTCATCATCACAGTGGACTTCATCTCATTAAATGTTTTTAAAACACCACATATTAGATTAGATTTACAGTTACAAATTAAACTCATCCACATCCTGAAGTGTGTCATCAGCACCTCAGGTGAAATGTGTGTGACAACACTGATTCTGCTTTGTGTTACTCTCCCAGTGAACTGACTGGTGAAGCTGGTGGTGGAGACACACAGGATCTATGATGCGTGTGAAGTTGACGGATCCTATTCATTTTCTATGAGATCTGGCCCTGCATTGCATGATGGGTACAGCGCTGCCAGCTGACTCACTCCTTGTGGACAGAAGTCTGTTCTTCTTAACCCAAACCTTACCAAGAGATGCCCTCCTGGTTGAAAACCCTCAAGGGCAATTTCTCCCAACTGCACCGACTCTCCACATCTGAAGCTGCACAATCATGACTCGACCTCAACCTAAAATCTCAATGTCACATAAAGACAATCACAGGCTCAGCTTACTGTCACCTCACCTCAGGGGTCAGCGACCTTTACTATCTTACCAGCACTGATCTCAGATAGATGTTAGAGGTGACCTTAGCGGGCACATGTGCTGCTAACTTTGTCACGCGTAATGTGTTCATTGCATATTTCTTACTGTAAATTGTCTTGTGCAGCCTGTGCCTGCCATGGTTATTGTGTGACTGTTAACTTTGTCACTGAAAAGTAAAGTAATTGTACTTCATCTTGTATTTTGACCATGCAGTGTGTGCTTACTGTTTTTATTATGTAAGGCACCTGCACTAAAGCATGGTCAAGGTAGCTACTGGTTTTTTATATTGTATTTTATACTATGTAGTGTGTACATACTGCTCCTGTTATGTTAGAGACATGGATTGACTGTAGTCCGCATTGCTCCTTGAATTTTATTGCATCTACTCATTATGTGTAGGACCACAGATGGAAATTAGCTTTTCACTAAATCTGGTGCAACCATGTTTCATTTCTTGCAAGTGATTAAAGGATAACTTCGGTATTTTTCAACCTGGGCCCTATTTCCCCATGTGTATGTGTGCGTGTGATTCATAGGTACAACTCATTCTAAAACTGGTTCAGTACTGAGGGAGGCGGATGCAGCCGGCAGCCGCGAAACGAGCTAAAACAGTAATGGGGGCAAATGCGTCCCGTATAAGTTTGCGCATTAAAAGTGCTTTTTTTCCACCACTGACCGGTTCAGATCGCCAGTGCTATCTCTGTAAATAGCATACTAAGCGTTTCCCGTACCTCTGGGCTGTGTGACATCATCTCACGAGAGCTTTGCTCCACTGTGTCTGTAGCTCTCTCTACTCGTGGGACAGCCGTTTTCTTGAGGAAGAGGTGTTTCGGGATTGGATGTCTTCTCTTCTTCAGCTGGCAGTAGTCATCTTGGGAGAAGTGAGCACTGCAGACCCGATGGTCTGCAAGGCGTAGTGTCTGGACAGGAGTGTTAGCATCCATTTGTAGCACAACTAGCCACAACTTCAGCATCTCGCCGTCCGACAAAGGCAGCCTATGAAAGCTGTACGGGGTGTTGCACGACATCCTGCAATTTGGATAAGCACAAACACGAACCACTGTTTTCAATCGATGCAGTAAAACTCTCAACTGTACTCAGGACAACCAGCGCCACTCTGAGCGGCACTCTGCATGGCTCCTCTGTTTTCTTCCGGCAACAAGCAAAGCTCTCATGAGATGACGTCACAGCCCAGAGGTAAGGGAAAGGTTTAGTATGCTATTTACAGAGATAGCACTGGCGATCTGAACCGGTCAGTGGTGAAAAAAAGCACTTTTAATGCGCAAACTTATACGGGACGCATTTGCCCCTGTTACCGTTTTAGCTCATTTCGCGGCTGCCGGGTGCATCCACCTCCCTCAATACTGAACCAATTTTAAAACGAGTTGTACCTATGAATCATACGCAGACATACACATGGGGAGATAGAGCCCAGGTTGAAAAATACCAAAGTTATGCTTTAATGTCACTGCACACTGTGCTCTTATACATCAACTAAACTAAACTAAACCATCAAAAGAGCCATTTCTGACCCAAAATAATAAAAGCAAAATCTGCCTGGAGCTACTAAACATATTTTAGCCTTATAATGAAGGTAACACAGACTATTAAGTCTGAATTATCCAATCAACATTACTAGTTGGTCTAAATGAGCATTCATTAATATGTTTTATCACAAGCTTGCTGTTCTGCAGTGGGCAATTTGTGATAATTTGGAACTTTAACTCTGCAGAGCTGGCGGTAAAAGCAAATGAAGCTTTCCTCACACACTATTAGATTCTCTGTTCTCCTTTGAACCTTTACGTTTTTGGATTTGGAATCCATGGATAGCCTGCATAGGGTGCCACTGTGTCTGAGGCTTGGCAAAATTTGGAGAAAAAGGCGTCAGGCCATAGACGTTTGAAGCACATTTTAGATGATGAAATGTTTTTTCTGTTTGGTGCACAGGTGCATCATTTCTTCAGGCCGACAACGTTGATAAACACAAATTAAAATGCCGTTATTCATTTCCATATAATTTTTTTTTTGTCAAAGCCACAGGGAGCCACTCAAGAGGAGCTCCAGAGCCACAAGCTGCCGACCCCTGCCTTAACCCATCAATATCCCCTGTCCATTCCAATGGACATAACTTTTCAAGGATGTCTGTATCTATGATTACTGGCTCTGCTCCATTTCAGTGCACCAGCGCACCATTTAACACGTAACGGCGAGGACTGGAGAGCTGTTTCAATGGAGTGTGACGTGTCAGCCAGCAGCAGCAACCACGTAACCATCAACTGACAAAGCGAACAACAATGTCGGCCTACAGGGCAAAAGCCACAGCAGCTGTCTTGGCTGACAAATAATTGCTCACAGAGACACTGATGTTCACAATCTGGTTTTATGTAGGTCTGAATGACATCATCAGTTCTCTGTCCAGCACATCTGTCAGCTATGATACCCATCGAAGGGTGTGCAGACTCCACCAGTGCACTGCTAGCATACACTGGCGCGGTGACGGTGTGGACCCACTGTAATCTGACTCCACCCAAGTGCACACACTTATTTGAGGGGATGTCTAGAAACCAATCACAGTGTTCCGCATCATCTACAGTGATCTGCAGTAGAGCCACGCCCCCTTTTTTAACAAGCATGGCCGACTGTGAGGCAAGGAGGAAGCACAGGGTATGTTTTAGTCTGTTAATCAACTTATTCTTGTAGAATGGTTCGTATGATATCCAACAAATTTGTCCCCAACGAACAATGTTATGTCCTCAGTGTAGAGTTAGGTAATTAACATAACGTTACAGAGGTTACGTTTAGGAAAAGAAACACAGTGCACTGGTACCTTAAAATTAGTTCACACAGATCCAACCACGCGACTCCAAGGGGGTGAAGGTCCATTTTTTTTGCAACCGTTCCACCACCCCAACCTTCCTCTTTACAAGCGCTCATTATTAGGTGTTTTGTCTGCAGTAAGATTCTTCGTTTATTGGAATGGGCGGAAAAAAACCTCACATACGTAATAAAGTATTGGTCGGGATGAGAGTCAGCACCTCCAAGTCTGAGGTCATGGTTCTCTGTCGGAATATGGTGTATTGCCCTCTCTAGGTTGGGAGTGAGTGACAACCCCGAGCAAAGGAGTTCAAGTATCTCGAAGTCTTGTTCATGAGTGAGGGTAGAATGGAGCGTGAGATGGATCTGCAGTTTGGCACGGCGTCTGCAGTGATGTGGGCACTGTGCCAGACTGTCGTGGTGAAAAAGGAGCTGAGCCAGAAGGCGAAGCTTTTGATTTACTGCTCCATCTGCGTCCCAACCCTCACCTATGATGATGAGCTCTGGGTAGTGACTGAAAGAATGAGGTCATGGATACAAGTGGCCGAAATGAGTGTCCTCTAAAAGGTGTCTGGGCTCAGGCTTGGAGATAGGGTGAGGAGCTCGGACATCTGGAGGGAGCTCGGAGTAGAGCCGCTGCTCTGTCTCGTGAAAAGGGGTCAGTTGAGGTGGTTCAACATCTGATCAGGATCCTCCTGGGCGCCTCCTGTTAGAGGTGTTCTGGGCACGTCCCACTGGTAGGAGGCCCCGGGGCAGACCCAGAACACACTGGAGGGATTATATATCTCGTCTGGCCTGGGAACACCTCAGGATCCTCCAGGAGGAGCTGGAAAGTGTTGCTGGGGAGAGGGACGTCTGGAGTGCTTTGCTTGGCCTTCTGCCCCCGCGACCTGGCTTCAGATAAGCGGTTGAAAACTGATGGATGTATAACAAAGTATCTTAATCAAAATAAGTATATATGCATAATGATTTATGAGTGCATTTAGAGTAAAAATCTTCTATTACAATATTTCTTTTGTGTTTGGAACATAACTGGGTTCTGAATGAGTTGAGAACATATCAAGGATAAAGGTCTGATGTCTCAGCAGGATCTGGATAAACCTGTCCATACATTTATCTTCAGTCAACTCAACTACTGTAACAGTGTCTTTACAGGTCTCCCTAAAGAGTGGATCAGACAGCTACAGCTGATTCAGAACGCTGCTGCTCGAGGCCTCACTAACACAAAGTTCAGAGGTCTTTGTGCTGACTTCCTGTCTGTCAGAGAATCGATTTCAAAATAGTACTGCTGGCTTATAAAGCACTGAATGGTCTAGGGCGCAAATACATATCTGATCCTCTGGCACAGTATGAACCATCCAGGCCTCCATCCAGACAGGTCTGCTTTGTGTCCTCAGAGTCAGGATTTAACATGAAGAAGCAGTGTTTAGTATTTATGCTCCACATATCTGGAACAAACTCCCAGAAAACTGCAGGTCGGCTGAGACTATCAGTTCTGTTGAATCAAGACTGAAGACTTTTCTGTCAGTCAGCTGCCTTTTATTAAATCAAATATTCATTTCTTACACTGGGCCAGTTGGATGTACTGCCAGATTCACAGAAACAACATTGGAGACAGCTTATGGTAGGCAAATGAATATTAAATTCACAGGCAACAGCTCTGGTGACATTCCTGCAGTCAACACGCCAATGACACGCTCCTTCAAAACTTGTGACATCTGTGGCATTGTGTTGTGTGATCGGCACATTGAAGCGCACTTTGTTCTACAGCATAAAATGCGTCAGCAAATACCCAGCTGTGAATTCAGAAGCTTTTATGTCTTACAAAAACAAGTGGTTAAATGAGACAGAACGTCATCACGCTGAACATGACCTCACAGCCCTGTGTGGCGGCAACATTAAGTCATGTGACCGTAGTGTTTGTTTACAGCCTAACGTTAGCTTTTAATCTCTGCCGATTGCATTTAGGCTTCAAAAATCATAAAAGTGGTGTTCTTTTGTGAAGATTATCTCACTGCAATCATCCAAAATCCAATGGAAAAATCCCATCGGCCTTTTGACGAGGGAGCCATGGCAGCGCTAACTTCAGCATTGGCCTACAAAAAAGTAATCCCCGCTGCACTCTGTTGTGAATGAATAAACTGCAGAGGCAGTGTCAGTCTGCAGTGCCTGAGTCCAGGTGCTCTGGGACTGGCTGACAGGTGTTCCACTTCCACCTGGATCAGCTTTGTGTCATCAGGTCTCATCCGGCGCCAAGGGCTCCTCGCGCTGCCTTCTTTCCTCAGAGGACTCCTCCTCTGGTCCTTGTTACTGCTGCTGCCACCGCTTCCACCATTACCACCTCTGCTGCTGCCTCGCTGCTCTCCCCTGGCTCACTGAGGTCCACCAGGTCCGGAGCTGTGGACAGAACTACAGGACAACAGGACGCAGGGTTAATCACGTCATAGCCAACGACAGGGAGTGCTGTTGTTCTGAATGTCAGCTGGGATTCGGTCATAAGCACGAGTCTGCAGGTGATCAAAGGTGACATTTTAGAGTGTCCTTTTATTGTGACCATCCCAAGACACACCTGTGTAGTAATGATGCTGTTTAATCAGCCACACCTGTCAGGTGGATGGATTATCTTGGAAAAGGAGAAGTGCTCACTGACACAGATTTGAAGTCATTTGTGACCAAACTTTGAGAGAAATATATCTATTGAGTGCATAAAAAAGTCTCAGATCTTTAACTTCAACCTGTGAAAAATGGGAGCAAAAAGCGTTGGGGTTAACTAACTAACTAATTCAACTATAGTTTTCTAATTATGCTTTTCCTTAAGTATTTTCAATGCAGGACTTTTAACGATAACAGATATTTTTACAGTGTGGTATTAGGACTCTTACTGGCTGGTTGCACAAAACACCTTAAGGTATGAGTCTCCTTTGAGTCCATGTTAGGGCTTTCTTAAAATAAAATCAGTCGCCAAAACATGTCTTGTCCTTCAGGTTTCCCTAAAATGTTCACTTAGGTATTTAAGGTCTTCTCATTGTCTTGGTGTTACACTTAAGGAATCCCTTAAAGATAGTTGAAGCATTGCAGAAAAGACTTAAGGTATCACAAGCTTGAGCGTGAGCAAACAAATAGTTATCATAACATCATAACATAAGGAAACCTTCTCAGGGATTCTGTGCAACACCCCTAAGTGAGTCCCTCAGCTTAGGAAAAAACAAGTCTAAAGTGTCATACTTAAGGGGAAAACTTGTGGTGTTTTTTAGCAACTGGCTCCTGAATACTTCCTCCACCACTGACCACAGAACCTCCGCTGCAAACCCTCTGCTCTCCATCACAGTGAACGTCAGAACATCAGCACCATGCAGGAGTCTCACATTCAGTGATGAAACGAGGAGCAAAGACGTAAGATTGTCCGTGTCCCACCGTCACTTTACAGGCACCGGCCTGTAGCATCCATCTATTGTTGCCATGGTGATATCATGCCCCTTGAGTCAAGTATAACCAGTGATAGCATAAGCGCCCCTGATCAGGCGTGTGATGGAGTTTAAAAGTGCGTGATGGAGCTAAAGGTTCATATTTGTGTCGAGGGGGCTGTAAGAGCAGCTCTTCATTTATATAATATTACATGAATGTTTAAAGGTTGAATGTTTCAAGTGTGATCGTTAACATGACTGTCATGTCTTCAGAAAGTCACAGGGAGGGAAGCTTTCAGGGGATCGTTTCTGTTTGGTTTGTGGTTTAAAGAAAGGTTAAGGTCCTCATGTGTGAAATCCTGTTTCAGTTTCAGTCCTGGAATTTAAACAGAGGATTTCATCATGAGGAGTGATTCCTGAGCTGGTTGTTCAAACAGGACCCAACACGACTCATTAAACTCCCCGTGTTGACTGGATTAATATTTACACAGCTCAGATTGGCTCACAGCTCCATTTTGAGCACCGCTGGCACTCCACCAAGACGGACTAGTGGACTAATTTGGCACGCCACCTTTCATCCAGCTGCTGTTGGTTTGTTGTCCCTCCATCGCACTTTTTTCTCTCTCTCACATGGTGGAGGCAGCAGCAGCAGCAGCAGCAGCAGCAGCAGCAGCAGAGGTGGATGTGAGTCCTCTGCGGTGCTGTTGGACATGGTTGGTTCCACGCCGGCGGCTCTAACAGCTCTCCCGGGCGCTATCACCGCCTGCCAGACGGCAGAGTGAAGCGAGCCTGTTCTAAATCACTCACAACACTGCTGATTAGCTTCTTGGACGAGGTTAAAGACCTTCCAGAAGGTGTGGAAGGAGAGACCATGGCAGAAATAAAGAAGTCTACCCTGATTTATTTCACTTCACGCTGACTCTGAGCCAAAGATCAGACAGGCACTTTAAAATCCCACACAGGCTGGAAAATTAATGACCAACCCTCATATTAATGGCCAAGATTCTCCTGAGCAAGGCACTGACCCTCAGAGCCGCTTCATGGTGAACGTAGGGTGGTGCAGTGGTTGGACTCACTCTCAGTTTTTGGGCCAAAAAGACGATCTGACAACATCCTGAAGGCTGCCTAAAGAAAAACCAAAAAATGACAAGAAAATGGTTTAGTTTCTTTATTGACAGGTGATCCTGCTGCCTTGAGGCTCATTTATACTGCCTTTAAGTACGAAAATAGTCTGTTACAAACATCACTGCCCTCATACTCCCATGAGTCCCTTATGATAGCACAGATACAGCCAACAGATGGCACTAGAGGGCGGAGTCAAAAGTTTCAGACAATAACAAACAGGGCGAGTGTGGAGGAGGTCGTAATTTGACTATATATTAGGATACAGATTTGTTTCAATCCACCATTACTCAAATTTCTTTGCTGTCTCTTACATTTGGATCACGCTTGAACGACGCTACACTGCCTCTATGATCTCCAGTATTACTGCGCCATTTTTCAGAAAATGTGCACAAATACAGACGAAATGAACGCAGAGTACGTCTCCATATCTAACGTTGGGCCCGTACACTGTAGTGGTTGTAGCCACTGTGACGTAACCCACTGCTTTGTGGACTCCCGTTTCGAAGCCTCTAGTTTGGCATCTTGGCTGTCGCCATCTTGTTTTTCTGATGTTCTAAATATCCTCCTGTGTCAGCTTTGGATGTTCAGAGATGGCGTGTCAATTTACATTTGCAGATAAAAGGGAAATTTCGGTTTATTTCAACCTGTCTCCTATTGCCCTAAATTTGTTACAAGTGACTAGTGACATAAAAATAATAGTTAGCATGTTAGCCGTTAGCCCAGATACAGCCAGGGCGCATAGTAGCGTCAGACCTGTTAAAACGTAAGTGAACGGGCAACCTTCAAGTGCAAAGTTAGTCCACTAAACAAGCTTTTTTTCCACAAAGACCGCCTCATATCGTTAGGATAAATGTCAGAGAACATATAGAAAACGACATGTAAACGTGTTGTCTTACCTTACCGGTGTGCTGCCATGTTTGTTTACCATCTAGCTCTGCTTTCCAAAGCACGGCCGAAATATATCTGGCGAGCTCTAGATAAAGCCCAGCTGGATACTACTCCAGGTGGAGGTGTCTCGTCCTCGGTCACATCCAGACCTTGAAAATAAGGCTGCAACCGGTCCCATTCCTTGCAACAGAGGCATTCCTCTTCTGTGGGCACTGGGGCACGGCATCCACAGGTACACCACCAATCTCCAGAGCTACGCTGCCTTGCAGCAGCCATTCCTCTCTCGTCCTCTACCTGTTGCACCTCTCTCTCTCTCCTCCTCCGTTCTTCAATTTCACAAAGCTCTTCGTCAGTGTATTCTGGCTCAAATAAATAAGGGCGGCCATCAAACTCTGCAAAATCAAATTCCTCCTCCACAAAGTCGAAGTCTGGCAAAAAGTCAGCCATTATTCTATAAATCTTTCATAAAATAAATGAATGAACTTTTCAGGCTACTGTCCGGTTCTGCCTTCCAGCTGTTGCTGTTTGTTCTCGCGATATTTTGGCTGCGCTTTGGAAAGCAGAGCTAAATGGTAAACAAACATGGCAGCACACCGGTAAGGTAAGACAACACGTTTACATGTGGTTTTCTATATGTTCTCTGACATTTATCCTAACGATATGAGGCGGTCTTTGTGGAAAAAAAGCTTGTTTAGTGGACTAACTTTGCACTTGAAGGTTGCCCGTTCACTTACGTTTTAACAGGTCTGACGCTACTATGCGCCCCAGCTGTATCTAGGCTAACGGCTAACATGCTAACTATTATTTATATGTCACTAGTCACTTGAAACAAATTTAGGACGATAGGAGACAGGTTGAAATAAACCGAAATTTCCCGAAAGCTCCGTACAGCTGAGGAGAGCCGCAGATTCAGCTGATCGTTCACTACCAGAGACACACAACATATTGTCACATTACACATCAGTCTGGTGGCAGTTGTGTTGGTATAAAGGAGGGATGTGTTCATGGTCAAGAGTCAACAAGCTGCAACAAATCAGCGTAAGTTCTATCAGGAAGTCTTTCTTTATGCATCATCCATTCACAGTTCTCTCCATTCCACTGCTTCTTCCAATCAGCTGATTTTGGCTCTTCACTCTTCTAGTTAACCAATCAAACTTCGCCACGATCTCAATCAGCCAGTCAGGATGCTACAGTCAAATTTTGAATCTGCTCTCTCCCCTGCTGATGTCAGCTGTCACTTGTTGTGCCCTCCTCCACTCTGACCACCTCCATGCACAGTATCCAGAGCCCAAGACGAGCTCACCAAAGGCCCACTCCTCTTCTCATCTAGATCATCAGCACTTCTTCATCTTCAAATCTTCATCTCAAGGACTGTGTACAAGGACGAGGCAACTGGCAGTCCATTCATTCCTATGAGAATCTCTGTGTGCCTGAGAAAATCCTCCCCTCTGTAATATTTCTGTTTGCAATTTGCCTTGAGCACATTAAAAAAACTGGATTTCGGAAAGACTGTGTGACAGTGTGTTCAATTCAGTTGTCTGTTGATCGTCAAGTGAGTTTGTCTGATTAAAAAGAGCTTGTTAATCTAGCTGTAATGCATTGTGAATCTGAATAATCTTATTCTGCTAAAATATGGCGATACATGATATACAGTCAGAGTGTCATTATGACTCGTTCAGCCGTTCATTCGTCTTTTTAACAAGATATTTCACGAAGCATGCCTCATACCTGGCAGGTCCTGTTGTTGTCCCGCTAATGTTCTAAGTGCATATTCCAAACTACTGGACAAAAAAAGGACTAAATCAGCCTCTCCACCACGGCTACATGTAGTTTCTATCAGGTTTGTATCCGACTGTAAAGAAATGCACTTCCTTGTGTCGGACACTAGAGGCATCATCCATATATGTAGGGACACCAGTCACATATGTAAGTGGAAACGAGGCATAAATATGAACCACCTCGATGGGGTCAAATCGCCAAAGACTTTTCACATTTTAGATATTTATGTGTACAAGTAAATAAATACTCTTTTCACTAAGAATGACTCTCTCCTGGTTGAAACCCTGCAGAAGTGTTAAGTGGGCTTCCTGTAGATTACTGAAGCTTTATGGAAGAAAATTAAAACATTGTCATGAATGAACAGGAGGTCGACTTGTGTTTGACTTGTAGGTGTTATAAAATCTGGAACTCTTCACAAAGCTCACACAAGCCTCCATCAAGCCTCGCTGCATTATAATAATAATACACTTATTTTACAGAGTGATTTTCTCGACAGGTACACAACAACAAAAAGCTTAAACGTGTGAACACAATCGTGCAGTAAATTACAGAACAAAACAACACTGGAGCTGAAAACAGCTGGATGACATGAGTAAATAAAAAGCTAACTATAAAATAACATTGTGATTTAAAAGCAGATCTTTGTGAGCAGATTCCTTCAGAGACTCTGGGATTAAACAGGAAAGGTTCATGTCCATGTTCTTTATTCATTTCCACACTTTTATAGTTTGAGCTCCTCTTTTATACACTGTGTAGACACAAGACTTTGCAAGTGCATAAAGCAGCTGTTTATGACGAGGCAGCCGCTCCACAGCTCCATAAATGTCTCTAAAGGAAACGTAAAATGTTCACGAGACTGTAAGATTCACTCGTGTGTTCTGTGTCTTGTTTGTGCGGTTGAGGAAATCTAATTTTCTCTCTTTTCATTATTTGGTTTTTATCTTTACCCGAACCGATTCTTCTGCAGAAACCTTCTCTCAAATATTCAGACATTGAATAAAAGAGGTGCTGCTGTGGAGATGGTGAGCAGCACCAGATTCCCAAATTCCTGGGGGTGCACATCTGTGAGGACCTCTCCTGGATGACCAACACCACAGCCCTAGCAGAGATACGTATCCTTTGCACTGTCTGCACCGTGGGTCAGTTCAGAGTGAAATGTTGTTTCAGCTCTCTGTATGCCTGTTACATAACTGTGGAACTGACAATAAAGCTGTCATGTTCCACTGTTCGTTAAGTATTTTGTTTTCTCCCTCATGTTTCATGTCTTGTCTTCCTGTTTTATTTTGTGATCACTCACCGCTGTCTCTGTTCCAGGTTCCTGTCTGCCCTGCCCCCTCCCCGTCTGTGTGCACCTGATCCCTGATTGTGTCTCCCGCACCTGTGTCTAATCACTCCCCATCAGTCCTGCATATATTCCCCCTTGTGTCTTGTCTCGTCGCCAGTTCGTTGATGTTCACAGCTCACGTTCCAGCATTTTTCTACAGCCTCAGTCATAGCTTAATTGTGTTTGAACCTTGCCTGTTTTTTGACCTTGCCTTTTGCCTCACGTCGTGGATACCTTTGCCTGGTTTGTCTGCTTCGTCGTGTACCGACCCCTGCCTGGAATAAACCTTGTTTTGCTGCTTTTAACCGGTCTGAGTCGTGCATTTGAGTCCTGCCCTTTCTGTGCTAAGTTCATGACAAAAGCCTCTTGGATCTTGAATCTTGAAGATGAAATCTAAATCTAATCATCTAAAACAAGAGCGGAACATTAAAACTAGTTGTACGGCAGGCGGCTTGAATCCTTGATGATCGGTAAAGTCTCGTTCCGCTGAGTGGAAAACTAATGGAAGTGCTGTTCTGTGGTGTTGGAGAGGTTTTGTCTTAATTTCTCACTAAGCTTCATCTGCCTCGGTCTCAGGGTTTTAACTCGTCCGGCAGTTGCTGTCAGATTATTCCTCCCACACCATATGTCTCCAGAAGAGAATTACAGATTACTTGGCACTGATTAGGCCTATCACATATTCTTGAACAGTTTATGTTACGGAACAGGAGTTTCACAGGAAATTTCCTGAAAACAATCATGTAATTTGGAACTGATAATAAAGGTGAAAGGAAACAATGTTCAAAATATAAGTCAATATATATGAGGAGGGAAGTTTCCAATATAAAATTAATCCTGAATGGATATTTTCTTCAGTCTTCAGGGAACTTTCCTTTCTAAATAAAAACAATGGACGACAACAGGAAACATAGTTTATACTGCAACTTCACACTTCAACTCCATCTCTGAGGTAAATATTGTACTTTTCACATTTGTCTGACTTTAGTTAGTTTTCAGATGACAGTTTTTAACCTCTTCCTGTCCAGATGTGTTGAATGTTGGATGGAGCGTTCCTTTATGTGTTGAGACAATTCTTGACCCTTTTGCCCTTTGGGGAGCATAGGTCATTCACAAACTTCCTCCAGCTGGTTCGGTGTTGGGCGATCTTCTCTGCTTCCTTCCAGGATGTTCTTGTTTCCTTGAGTTCTGCCTCAACAGACCTTTTCCAGCTGTGTCTTGGTCTTCCTGGCTTTCTTTTCCCTTGTGGGTTCCAGGTTAAGGCCTGACTGGTCATGTTGGAGGATGGTTTTCTCAAGGTGAGCCTGATCCAGCCCCATTTCCTGCGTTTGACTTGGGTTTCAATTCGTTCTTGTTGTGTGGTTTTCTAGAGTTCTTCATTTGCGATGGCGTTAGGCCAGTAAATTCCCAGGATGTGTCGTAAACGTCTGTAACAATGTAACAATGTGAGACAATTGTACTCCTTCTTAAAGCTCCAGTGTGTAGGATTAAGGGGGAAATAACAACTCATCCTCACTGTGACCTCGTCACATGTCCACGTTTGGTCATGGACTTGTCTTTACAATCTTACAGGAAGTGAACACTGGCCTCCCAGGTGATAGTCAGTGGTTGTTGGACCCATCCACCACCGCTTGCACCCTTAACCTGTTGCTGTCCAGCCACGTTTCCCCGTGACGCTGCTGGGTGACCGTACACGACAGCTGGACTTGTAAGATATTCCTGAGTGATTGATCATGTATATTAGAGACATTAAATTGTATTGTGACAGCCAGCTGTCCTACCAACAACCATTATATTATACTTTATAGAATTTAGTATTTTATTTTATTTCAATCATCATACACGCAAATCTACATATTTTTATATTTTAACTTTATTAGTATTTTCTGTCTTTGTCTTGTTCTGAGTTCTGATTTGGTTTGTAGTATTTGTCTTGTCTTAGTTCTGTCCTACTGCTCTTATTTT
The DNA here is from genome assembly GCF_011397635.1 of Epinephelus fuscoguttatus. NCBI lineage: Eukaryota > Metazoa > Chordata > Actinopteri > Perciformes > Serranidae > Epinephelus > Epinephelus fuscoguttatus. The sequence goes on from NC_064766.1 coordinate 40,526,455, forward strand.
ACTTTCTATTTACTTTTTTGTGTCACTATTGCATTGACCAAATATTACTGTGTTTTATATCTGTACTATTTGACATATTTCAGTAAACAGGGAAAAAAAAAGGATAACATCGACCAGCTGTGTATCATGCCGACATGAAAGTACGGCTTTTTTTTGTCAGTGTCTGATGCAGGAAGTCACTGACCAAGCGCCAGCATGCGACGACGTCGGAGTGAGACCAGGTTGGGTATATTGACAGAAATGGAATATAATATAATAAGTCTGTTTTCTTTAGTGTGTAATCACCTGAAAATAAGACTCATTGTGTTTTGTCACCTTAGAGCGAGCTGTTGATATCTACACAGGGAGCAGGTCCTCATCTACAGTGATCACCGTGTTGCACCACCATGTTTCTACAGTAGCCCAGAACGGACAAACCAAACGCTGGCTCTAGAGAGGGACATTTTTGCATCGGCAACCATAGCTAGCAGCCCCTCCACTACAAGCAGCATTGGAAAAACCTGTTTTTTTAGATGTGAGACTGCTTTATTCTGTGTTTTTACCGATTTCAACTGTTTGTTTTGGAGAGGAGGAGACCTCTGTGGATAACTCAGCTCCCTGTAAAAACCTCCTGAACATCTGGATCTCAAGGTATCAAAGAAAAAAGAGGAGCACAGATTAGCAGGTGCTGAGCTGACGGCCCATCTTCAACAGTCCATGCAGCATCAGAGAAAAACTGATTTGTAACATGAAACTGTTCTATTCTGTGTTTTTGCTGGTGTTAATCACCTGGTCTGTTTGTTTCACAAAGATTGAGATCTTTGTGGATAATTTGGCCCACCGCACAAAACTCCTGAGCATCTGGATCAGAAATAAGGTCAGCACAGATTAGCAGGTGCTACACTAATGGCCCATCTTCAACATGCCAAACAGCTGCGTTTCAGCAGTTCTCTGGGTGTAAAGTGTTTCGTTTGCACACACTGCGTAACAGTTTCCTCCTGCTTTGGTGCAGATCGTCAGGGAGTTGTTTGCAGTTTCTGTCGGTAAATGTGAGACATTCATGTTTCACACGTCTGTGTTTTCACAACCAGAAACAAGGAAGTGAGTCTGATGATGCTGTGCGGAGGACTGCTATGACTGGTGAAACTCACAGGAAACTGGTCAAATTAGCAGAAAAGTTACAGCGACTGAACAGATTTGCAAGGTTGCGCAAATTTCATGGAGACTGGTTGAAATGGGATAATTGCATCAATGGCAGCATCACGACATCCTGGAGAGGCTGTCTTGTGGAATATGATGTTCAACTGTAGATTAAACTACCCAACAGTGTTTAACGAGTAAGATTTTGAAAGCAGGACTGTTATTTGTGGAGGACTTTTCCAGTGTGGTATATGCAGTTGTGTCAAAGCTGCAGACAGTCTGGTGTCTCCGTCCTACATTAAGACACACAGCCTCTGTTGGTGGGCTGGCTGCCTGCTGTAATGGAGTGTAAATAGGAGTGATGGAGGGGAGGAGAGAGGGGATGTTGTGTGGATTGCAGAGCCTAAATGGAAAGAGAGGGATGGCAAATCAGCGATACTAATTCAATTAAGTTCCATGATAGTTATCTCTAATTGGCTTACTGCGTTTGTTGTGGATTGGCAGACGCTGGGAGTCTGTCGTCTCACGGCGGCGTCACTAAAAGGAAGTCTCGCTGGAAGATAATGTAAGAGCAGGAAACACTCAGGGACAATAAGTTAAGCTACGACAAGTGCTGCATTTCAAATTTGACCTAAATACAGAATTATTGAGGTATTAACCTGTGCTGTGCCTGCTAAGTGAAATAAAAGAAAGTCAAATTAAACATTTATAAAAGCAGAATCTTCCCTGTGGATTAGAGGCCTCCACCTGAGGGGGACACGGCTGGTTCGGGGTCTTAGCTCTGATCCTGATCGTAGCGTGCAGACTCTAATTTCCTCCACCATCTGCAGCACGAGCTCTTCTACAGGGGAGGGTCGACCCCCTCTGCTGCTGATAACAGGCGGAGGATAATCCAATCCATCCTGCAGGGCCGGAGAGAGGGAGGGGGGGTCGAGTTTAACCCTCTGCTAATCACCACACAGCCTTTAATAAGCCATTTAATCGGCAAGTCCTCAGTGATCACTCCTAGGTTCTGTGGTGGAAACAAGTGATGCAGGGCTGAAGGTCCCAGTGAGGACACAGAGGTCACGTCCTCATGTCCTCATGTGTCTGTTTCTCTGTCATAGAATGATGTCATTTATTTAGGAGGAGACTGAGCGCTCTTTAATGTTCTTCATTTTGTCCCCCTTCAGTCCCGTGTCCTCAGAATCACAGCAAACCGTCAAACTCACATCCTAAACCTCATATGCAACTGCAACTTTTCAGCTGATAGAAATATTAAAAATGTCTCGTTGATCACATGGTACACACACTGTGCAATAAAAGCAACACTTGTTTTTGCAGCTATCATGTGTTGAAATAAAAGATCTAAGACTTTTTCATGCACACAAAAGACTTTGTTCACAGATTTGTTAAAAATCCATGAAAGTGAGGACTCAAAGAAAATCGGCCCACGTCACAATAAAAGGCTGCTCTAAAATGTGCAGTTTGATCACAGGACACAAGATGCTGTGCACAGCACACTGCTAGTTTTGAGGGAGCGTGTCACTGACTGCGACTGTCTCCATTGTGGATACCATGAATTTGGCAGTACATCCAACCAGTCTCACAACCGCAGACCTTGTGTAACCACACCAAGTCATGACCTCCACATCCAGCATTTTCACCTGCAACATCATCTGAGAGCAGCCACCCGGACAGCTGATGTAACAGTTGTGCAAAGATTTTCTGCACAAACCATCTCATCTCAGTGGCTGAGGTCCAGGGCTGTCTCATGAGTCCATGACCAAACGTCGATATGTGACGAGGTCAGAGTGAGGATGTGTTGGTCTCCAGCCATGATTCAAGTCAGTTTTATTGATACAGCCTAATTCCACAAATCACAAGTTTGCCTCAGGGGGCTTTACTGGTTGTTGAAGAGTTAAAGCCCAGATGTACAAGACCAACATCAGAAAAGTAGACGTGGCAAAAGTCAACTGTTGCATCACCTCATGTCGCCTGTATCACTGCCAAAAAGTTGCATATGAACACACCGTAAGGACAACAGCTGACGGCCAACCAGCATGTACATTCTCTGTCCTTCATCCTGACCGGAGCAGGGAGCTTCTCTGACAGAGAAACACAATGTAGAGAGTTGGGGATCCACCGAGCTGGTTTGTTTTCCTCTGGAGAAGTGCGTGACTTGCACCACCACACAACCAGGCATTAGAAATGGAGAAGTGCTTTTTGAGGGGCTCGGGTTTAGTTTTTTATGTGATGCTCTCGGACGGGCCGGGTTTGGGCTTCAACCCACACGGATAGGTTTGGTTCAGGTTTTAATGTTTTTTCTTTTTGGCCCATTGAGAACTTTAAGCGGCTCTATTCTGTAGTCATCATTCAAGAAGGGAAACCAGATGATTGTTTTGATGCTAGTTAGCCAGTTAGGACATTAACAACACAATCCAGTGTTGACAGAACAGAACATTTTACTGTGCCATAATAATAATAACAATAATAATAATAATAATTATAATATTAATAATAATAATAATAATAATAATAATGTTTCTGCTGAAGAGCTCAGTGGATAAAGAAAGATAATCTTATCTTATGTAACAAGTTTGTTTTGGTTTCACTCTCTCTGGACATCAGCTCTTTGTTTACGTTCCTCACTTTCGTTTCTTTTCTCGTGCACTGAGCTGAACTGACTATTAGAGTGATTTCATTTACTGACACGGTCTACGGTCTCTGACATTGATTCAACATGCTGATTTGGCAGGAAAAAAGGCAACAAAGGCCAACAGTGTGGGACAAACTGCAAAAACTAGGGCGACAGATGCTCGCCGACTGTCCAACATTGACCAACGGCTGACCACTGGCTTGGTGTGTCATGGCCTTTTAACTAATGTGTGTGTGGTCCTGAAAAAGACACAAAGCCGTGTAAATGATGGCATGGTTGTGTATGATGCTGGATTGATTATGTGCACAGTGTTGGCTTGTTTCACTAAGTGATATATTTTGCAACATGTCCTTTAACTGGTCCTCATGGTGAGACGTAACGTAGTCAGGGTTGAAGGTTTGAGTCCCTGTGTAGCTGTAGAGTTTCGTAATGGCACACCTCACTCTCCACCGCCTTCCTCCTATTGAGCTACAAAGGAGCAACTTTGGAGTCGTCTTCCTCGACTGCTTTTATATAATTAATGACTGCAATAACACTTTAATAGGCTGACCCCGTCCTCTTCTGAAAGACACTATATAAAGATCATAAACTGCGGAAAGGACGTGCAACTTTATGAAATGTGTCAGTGGTTAAAATGCATAACTGACACATTATTAATCAGTTTTATGCGGCAGTTGAAAGTGTCATCTGAGCTGAAACATTAGACGAAATGATTGTGAGTTATGAGGCTTCTGGAGCGATGAGGTTCATTGGGAACAGATGAAATGGGGAGTTAGTGAGTCCAGTTCTGTGCCTGCATGGGTCCAATTCAAAGATTCATGTTTTTATTTTCTGATTTTGCATTTAACATAACAAACTATTATCAGTATGTTACAGGCTGCTGTATTTCAATCAAAAATTAGTCTAAAATTAATGGTTTTCTTAAATAACTGATTGGTCCATCAAATGTCAGATAATCCTGAAAATGTCTGTCACAGTTTCCCAAAAGACGAGTCCAAATGTCTTGTCCCAAAGACATTCAAAATGTCCTTTGATCAACAAAACTGCAGATTAATTTTTGTTTTCAGCTCTGTCTTTTCCTTTTCATAAATTCTTTCCTTTTTATTCCTTTATGTTCTTTCTTCTGTTTTCCTCCCTTTTTAATGACCTGAATGCAAGAAAATAAAAACTGACTGTGATTTACATTTGATGAGAAATAAATCTGTATCCAGATTTACAGAGTTTGAATGTTAAAGTACACATAAATATGAAAATAATATGGATGTAAATCTTTAGAAAATGCGCTACAATTTAATTACAATTTTATTAAAGCTTTAAATAATGAGATACATATTTAATTACAGATAATTATTGTAATTTTACAGACATTTGCTGGAATTTAAGAATGCAGAAAAATACTGTATAGATAATAGTATTTTCTTTTTGTACAAAAATGAGAAATATTTGTCATTATTGGTGTAATACTTAAAATTTCAGCTGGGTTATTAATTTACACAATATTGGTAATTTTTGATTTTTGTACACATTTTTTAAAAAAAAAAAAAATACCATAAAATCAGTTTACAGATTTTGAATGTAAAAGTGCCCATAAATGTAAAACTAACAAAAGTTGCCCTGAAATAACAAAGCAAATTGTTAAATTGTTAGTATGGACATAAACCTTTCAGTAATGAGCTACATATTTGCGGCTCATCATTTGCTGTAAGTTTGACAGAGGTTTTAGAAGCTGTTCCTCTGGGAAACATGAACGATTTCACATCAATCTGTCAAATATTTGTTGAAATATTTCTGTCTGGATAAAACCGAGAGATGACCAGCGACTTCACTAGCGTGGGCTTAAACAGTGAAACTAATCGGGGGGGGTTCGAGGTCAAAATACTATAGAACTGGATATTAAATGAACATGATGCACAAATCACTGCTGTGAATAAAAACCTGTCATCTCTCATCTTTCTGTCTCAGGATTTAAAAAAGGATAATTCAACTTCGGGTCGGACTCATTCGCCCCCCCGGCCTCCTTCTCCTTTGACTCACATCAGAGCCTGAAAAGAAAATGACTTTTCCCTCCATCTGTCACCGCAGCAGCGCAGAGCTAATTGAAAGCTGGAAGCATGAATCCGTTCAAAAGGAGCCACGTTTCCATCTCCAGACAACCTGCCCGATCACAATAGTCCATGAATCTCATCTGAAAAATTAAATCAAGATGAGTCACAGAGGAGGCTCAGCACAGGAGGATCGTTTATAACTTTAGCTTTGGTTTCATCCTGAGATCTAATTACAGGATGTGATGATGTACAAATTAAACTTCTCTGTAACATTGAAGCTTTAATGATACTGATTAATGTTGGTGGTTGATGGATCATAGACACTGAGGAGAACATTTAGATGTTGAAAAGATGTGTCTGAAACACAACAGTTTGCTATGACGACTGACTGAGAAGTTTAGATCCGTTAAATGTGGCTTTAAATACAACAGAGTTTGGCGTCATTGGTTTTCAGCCTCATTAAACTCAAAGACGCACGTTAGCTGCAATTAAATGAATGAATTTTATTTCGGTGTCCCTCTATCTCATGGGATTATAAATCACCCTCACAAAATATCAACACTTACAGGACGGGAGCCTGGGTGGGTCATCATCTGGCTCTCTTTGCGTTCACTCAGCTGCACATCAGTGATCTGGAAAACCTGCATTAAGAACATGAATGGATTTTATAAATATTTCAGAGAAATCACGATCTTTCCCAAACCTTAACCTAAGAGTATTTGATGCCCAAACCAAAGAAAAGAGTCTTTGTAATCCTGTTTTTCTATTTAAATGAAACTCAAATCACCATTTTTTCCTCACTTAAACCAAAGTGCTGCTGTTGCCTAGACCTAAGACAAGAGTCTGGACATGAACCTGAGGTTCTGGTGCACAACAGATGAATGAAGTTGTCTCTAAACATAATTTGGGCAGTGTGTTGGACGTGCCCAGGACGAGCCCAGGAGGATCCTGATCAGATGCCCGAACCATCTCATCTGACCCCTTTTGACGCGAAGGGGCAGCGGCTCTACTCCGAGCTCAGTGCAGTTAAGGTAGAGTCAGAGGTACCTTAATTTCTTTTTACTTCACTTTGGTTGCTAAAGATTTTGTGCAAAACTACTTAAGTGAACGTTTTAAGGAAACCTTCAGAAAATCTTAACTTAAGGTGTTTTGTGCAACCAGTCCCGACCTTAAACTCAGTTCACGTGTGGACGAGAGGTCAAAACAAAGAGGAAAATATGTTAACAAAATATCTGAATCCGTGCAGTCAGGGCCTAAATACACCAGGGAGGGAAAGGTTAAACTAATTAGGGCGGGGCAAATAATCAGGGTGCGTTCGGAATCACATACTTTTTCTTTTTACTTTTAGTAGGTACTGCAGCTGCCCTTAAAAAGTATGTACTGTTGCATGCTGTGTGCACACCATCGGCACATACTACCTCCTCATAATATTACCCCCTGAACTTTGACCCTCTTGCTTTTAGATCCGTTGGAGATAAAACAAACGCCACTCTCGGAGCTCTGCTGTTGTCACGTTGAAATGTATGTAGTTTAACTTTAAGTTATAACAGCACAGACTGTAGATTAACATCTGCAGCTCACTGTCAGTGTTTCTTAAAAGTTATCTGCTGTCATGCAATCATCTGTTTACGGCTCAGTTCATGTGACGTATCGTCCACTGCGCAGAGGATTGTGGGTCAGAACGGCCAGAAAAGCATGCTGGCTTGCCACCTGCAAAATCAGACCAGACGTAGTAGAACGTCCTGGTATTTCTGGCATCCTGCATTTGACATACTGTGTATTGGGACACACTATATTGTTTCCTGGCATGCTGTATGGTAGTCTGGGTATTGGAAGGCACAGTCACACAGGCTGGAAACACACAAAGGCAGGAAGTGATGTATTTGAAATGCGAGGAGAGGTGAGTGTGTCAAAATAAAACAGGAAACGATGAGTGAATGAATGACATGATGAAAAGCAAAAGTTAAGAGCGGGGGGATGTGTCAGAGTCATGACAGGAAGTAAAAAAAATTAGAGGTTTTAAAATGCAGCTGTAATTTCCATAATTTATTCAGTGTCAAACTCTCCGCTTAAATATTTTTAATCAACTGTTAGAAGGACGTTTGTTTCCCTCTCTTCAATCTGTGACGCTGACCAGTGATTCATCTGTCCGTCTCTGCTGTTTCCACTCAAACACACCTCACTGTTTCCCATCATGCCTTGCTCTCCCCCACTGTGGGTGAACATTATTCGCTGCTTCGCTTCACTGATCACCGTTCAGGCTCCGACTCGATCGAGCTGTCGATTTGTTAATGAAGTGGACCAGTTTCAGACCTGCAGATTTAATCCTTCAATACAGAAGCTTATTGATAAAGCTCTCGTCACAACACCCAAACCTCCACCCTCCCCCTCCTCACACCAGCACCACCCAAACCTCCACCCTCCCCCTCCTCACACCAGCACCACCCAAACCTCCACCCCTCCCTCTCTTTCCTCCAGCTCCCCCTGAGCCTGCCTCCTGGTGACAATCGATGGAGCCGAGCCACGGATCAGAGAGTAAGCTTACCAAAGCAGCTTGTATTGATTTGACCCCTCCAATGCGTTCTGAAGTCAATTCAGTGTTGACCTATAAGAAACAAGTCGCCCACACAGTAATCATGGATCAGAGAAATAGATATTGCCTGGTAATAACATGGTTGGAGAGCTGCATCAGAGGCTCAGAGAACACTGCACGGTGCAGCTCGGTGATAAGCACTCCTCAAAATAATCAACACAACTGTCTCTGAGTCTCTTTAAATTGGCCCTCGGGGATAAATAAAGTCTGATGAATTGAACTGAATCAAAAACAGACTCACACAAGAATGACAAATGTGTCGTGTTTATGATATTTTTCACATGTAGAGTAAAGAAACGTCCGATAACTAACGCCCACATTAGAGTTGTGTCCACTGCTGCTGCACATTAATGACAAAATGATCCAGCTCAGATGTGTTGAATGTTTCTGAGCACTGTCTGATCTCAAGGACTCCTTTTTACTGAAACCTTGCTGCCATTTTTTCAGTAGTGCACCCATCAGCCAAATCATTCCAACCCCCGGAGGATAATGTGATTAACATTGATCTTTTTGTCACAAAGCAATGTTCTGCTGGGAAACCTTTGGTCCTGGTATTTGTGTGGATGCCACTTGATGCAGTCCACCCACCAAAACACTGCTGCAGACCAAGTATCCTCCCTCATGGCAACATTCCTCCCTGATGGCAGCGGTCCCCCCATCAGGACAACACACTGCACCACACTGCAAAAACTGCTCAGGAGGAGCATCAACCTGGCCTTCAAATTCCTCGGATCCCAGTCAACTGGAGCATCCTGAGACGTGCTGGAACCCCACGTCACAGCCCACAAGGCTCAAAAGGATCCAACACAAATGCTCCAGTGCCAGACACCACAGGACACCATGTATGCTCAATCAGACTGAGATCTGTGGAATGTGGAGGCCAGGTCGATGTCTTGAGCTCTTTGTCAGGTTCCTCTGGCCATTCCTGAGCAGTTTTTGTAGTGTGATGTGGTGCACTGTTCTGCTGGGGGGTCACTGCCATCAGGGAGCGCTGCTGCCATGAGGGATTGTACACGGTCTGAAATGGTGTTTAAGTGGACGTAGCATATCAAGTGGTCTCAGGATATATTGACTGTATATATAGATATGTATTTGAATTGTGCTTTTTAAGTAATTTTCATATTCCAGGACTCACATTTAACCTGAGTATAAAAGTGGACTGCCAGTGATCTCGATGTCAGACACTAAAGGCCCTGACACGCCAAGCCGACGGTCGGCTGTCGACCAAAGTCAGGCTGTCTGTGAGCGTCTGTCAGCCTAGTTTTTGTGGTGTGTCCTGCACCGACGGCACTTCAGCGTCGGCGGCTTTTCGGCCGATTGAGCATGTTGAATCGGCGGCGGAGCTTGTCGGTGAGAGAGATCACTCTGATTGGCTGTTCAGGTTTTATTTCCTCGCCCCTGTAGCGAGTGAATCTGCCTGTAGTGAAACCGGGGCTAACCGGTGCTTCCTCCTCAGGCTCCACTTCACTCAGCTGCCCCACAGACCCGCTGCTTCTTCACACTTTAACCTGAATAACAGACCTGGGCTAGCTGGGAGCGGCTAGCGGAGCGTTAGCCGCAGCCTGACGGAGGGAAGCACAGTCAGTTAGCCTCCGCTAGTCTCTGAGCTAGCCCCGGCTCTCTGTTTGGATCCAACCGGAGCACCGAGCCCTGGTTTGTTATTCAGGTTAAAGTGGGAAGAAGCAGCGGGTTTATCGGGCAGCTGAGTGAAGTGGAGCCTGCGGAGGAAACACCGGGACCGTCTGGATGTAATAGTCTGTGTAGTGTGTTCAAATGCAACTGACACAGGGCGACGTGAGGCGACGTAGACGACGCAACAGTTGGCTTTTGTCGCCACTAGTTCTTTGATGTCGATTTGGTGTGTCAGCACCTTAACACTTAGAGGCACCCGCCTGTGGTGCCATGATACACACTGGGCAGCCAACTACTGTAGTATAAAGACTGAGTCGTCCGCACAGGGTGATAAGGGAGGTGGATGGGTCAAACAAACTTTGGATATCAAATTAAGTTGAGTGGTTTCTCAGTTAAAATAAGAAACAACAAATAAGCGACAAGGAAGGACCTGACAAAGATAGACGCCAGTATGAGGCTGTTTTAAATCGACATGTCTTCTCAATATCTCCTGTCACTCCACTCTACTCTTAAAACAGATATGTTGGCGACACATCAGTGTGGACTTAAAATGATGACCTGGGAGGACACGTCAGTCTTTAGTGATCGGTTCATGTGATGGTCACAGCCTCACATGGTGATGTTTTCCCAGTCCACACTCTTTAAACAGTTTGTTATCTACACAGGTTACTTTCATTTATGGTCAACCATACCTAAACAATTCACATCACACGGTTGGTTTGATTTAGAATCTGTTCATTTGCTTTTAACCTTACATTGTTTAAGTTAAGTGTACACATTCATTGCAAGGTTACACAGGCAAACTGTTTGATATTAATTATGTTTCTTTGTCTTTGAGTTACCGTGGTTGTTTGGGGAGGTCACTTCCTGGAGGAGCAAAAGGCATGGCTGAGTGCTGAGGACAAATAGGATGAATCCAAATGTCCACCCTCTGGACTTGCAGACTGAGCCCTTGCGGACTTCAGTTATCATCATCACTATCATCAAGTCTGTGAGAGCAGAGACTGCAAGCGGCTGATAGACAGCCCTCGAGACTGTTTTACTCGCTGCCGTGGAAACGTTTGACAATCGCTGCTTACAAATTCATATATGTCATAAAAGTTGATGAACTCATCTGTTTCTGCGGATAACAAGATACTAGTCCATACCCACTGAGTGCACAGTTGCCCACGTACAGTTTCACATGGTGTGTGTTTGGGATACAGGTCATAGGAAACTGCAGATTAAATAGTCACCTGAACCCATTAAGAAGAGCAATGTATTCAGACAGAGTGACTGTGAATCTGATGATTGCAGCCACAGCGATCGGTCGCATTTTAGCCATTTTGAAGCATTTTTCTGTTGTTATAGCGCCACCCAGTTGCCAATTAGAGTTAAATTTCTCCAGTCACCTTGAGGCGTCCTGTTCTACATATCTACCAAGTTTAGTAAAAATCCATATGGCGGTTAGGCCTAGATAAGAAATGAGCTCTCTAGCGCCCCCATTTTGTTTGATGGGCTCAATAATGGAGGGGTCCCCTCAGATTATGTGTGGTCATATGCCTACAAAGTTGCGTGGTGATGGGTGAAACCCTTGAGATGTTCTACACCTTTATGTGATGAGCCACGCCCTCCGCAATATTCATTGCCTTATAGAAGCTCAGTTTTAGGAAGTTTTCCAACTTTTGCCAAGAGGGAACTTTAGATATTGCTCCCTAGATTATGTTCACCCAGTTTCATGCAGATCGATCAAATGAATTGTGGGTTATTAAATCAGTGAAGTTTGCAGAAAGTCCACTTGAGGCCTCTGTGGACTGGATGAATTGTAGCTTTGGAGCCCTCAGCACTCCCAGACTTCCCGTGAACACACCCACAAAGTGTGAAGTGCAGTGAAGTCCAGACATTAGGATTCAGCCTTAAATCCTGGAGCCAACTCATCAGGTCAAAATTATGTGCTGCCATGTCATGGGGGGATTTGGGTTTAGTGAACTTGCTTTGTATTTCGTTGTGGCTGCCTCGTGTAAAATTTGGTTTGGCCAAGTCACTGTATGCTCCTTTGTGTGTAATTTGGACTTGTCAGTTTGTTCAGTTAACACCTTGTTTAGTTATTATATTGAATATAGTTATGTTACATCGACCTCTTTTATAGGCCAAGTTGTTCATATCGTAGTTTGAAATTTTCATGCATTTTTTTTAGGTATTTAAAAACCCACGATTTGGTCAACAGCTCCTGTGTCCTTGTTGCCTCACTGTTTGGTCCCTAACAGTTAGGGAAAGTCAAATCCCTGCCCTCCATGGAAATCAGTTTGGATGGCCACAATGTCAGACTGAAGATGGAGCCGGAGTGTAATGAGCTGACAGTTCTGTCTGGTATCAGGCAAAGTTACAATGTCACTCATGGATAATGTAATGTACTGCCCGAGTATGAAAATTACAACAACAAAAAAAAAGACATTCTGTGTAGTTTCTGCAGGATAAAGAGGAGGCACCAAAGTGTCTCATTAGAGCACAGACACGTCCTGATTAAACAAAAACACCCGGAGCACAGCGGCCGACCCTCTCATCACGCTGTCAGTCTGTGTCTCAGCCTCTGATGGTGACCAGAGGGGAATCTGTTCATCTCAGCCGTCTACATCATCAGACTAAATGATATTGTCAGCTGCTGTGTCACCGCTCATCAGCCGCTCAAGGACTTCAGCGTGTGACCGCTGGCTCTGTTTGCATGTTAGAACAGAAACCAGAGGGAAAACAGAGCGTGGAGGGTGAAGCCAGGTCAGGTCCAAACACTGATCAAAGTGTAAAAGAGGTGGAGAGAGCAGCAGATCACGCTGATGTTCTACTGGCCGAATCTAGAGAGCATCATTAGATACAGAATTACAGCATGGTTTGGCAACATGGCAACAAAACAACATGAAGATGTAACAGTCATGAGACGAGCAATAAAAATCACTGTGGACTCTTCTCTGAACACGAACCTCTGCCATCAGGAAGAAGACTCTGTGTGCCAAAGTGCAAATCAGACCGCCTGTAGCTATCGTTTGTTCAAGCCTCCATCAAGCTGCTGAACTCTGATGCTAAATCTTAGTGCAGCAGAGCAGTGTGCAATAAATACAGAAGCACTCCTGCACTTGGATTCTCACAGGTTCTTTTTAAGCCACTGTGTTTTCAAGTTTAAATGTGTCTCGTGTTTTAAGATGTTTTCATGTCCTACTAAGACGGAGCAACACAGCGAGTTAAACGTGTGCTGCTAGCGAGACAACAACTTTTTATGTCGGGGCTTCAGGACACTTGGATCACTACGGACGAGCAGTATGGAGATATTTTGTGGTTTCAGTTATGTGTTTTTGGACGTTTGAATCTGGGGCGCCGTCAGCCTCCATTAGGTGGAGTTGTGTTGCTACCTCCTCTCCCCTTGGATCTCTGCAAGTGATGTGAGGACTCTAAAACTTCACCTGAGCCTCCCTCGGCATATGAGTGAGTAGATAATGGCTGAATTTTCATTTTTGGGTGCACTATCCCTTTAAAGTCAGATGTTTTGTTGCAACTCAGTCGCTACAATAAATGTTGCTATTGTTTGTTTCTGCAAACTGCGGATTCAGTACTGCTTTTTGTGGCACTATGGCAGCTCAGAACACAGCAATGTCTCAGTAAAATCACAACCATTTCTCGTGGCACTATCCTCGGCTGGTTATAGTGAGGGATCTCTAAAAAGGCAGGTAACACAGTGATAGATCGCTAATGGATGGCTAGAAATGCATCGATGTCTTGGTGAGAAACAACTGCTTTTTGCTGCACTATCCTTGGCGGGAAACAACAATTGATCTCTTAAAAAACAATTGTTTTTCGCGCTATTCTCAATAGGAAACACAGCGATGGATAGCTAAAAAAACAACTGCTTTTTGTGGCACTATTCTCAATAGATAACACAGTGATGGATCTCTAAAAAACAGTCACTTCTCATGGCACTATCCTCGGCAGGAAAGACACTGACTATCCCCATGGAAACCCAGCAATGTGTCGCTACAAAACACACACATTTGGTGGCGAAAAAGCCGCTGAAAACACAGCACTTTGTTGTTTGTTGGTCTCAAACAGTAGTCTGCAGCTTGGCCACCCACCATCCTATCCACCTCCAGATGACAGAGTCAACTCACATACTGCAGCTATACTTTAGAAATGTTGATACAATACGTATGAAATTCATAAATGTAATACAGGAACATTCAAAGCCAACATTTTCTGGCGACTGGGCGGTTTGTTGCCCCGACCATCCACTCTGTCATCCTCCCTCTGAGTTGCTCCTGTCATGATGACTACAACCACCAGAGGTTGGTGTCACTTCCTGGAACAACTGATGCATCAGAGCATCACTGTGGCCTGACTAGCATTTATCTATGCAACAATATTCTGTTACCAGTCTCCCCCAAAGCCCATGTGAATAACAAAGTCAGAGATGTGTGTTGTTTTCATTGAAATGTTCCACAGTGGAAGGATTAAAGTGAATTATCACAACCTCTAAATGTCGTCCTGGAATGGTCCCTGGTATCATCAGCGGTGCACGTTTAACACCTTTCCTTTCATATTTTAAAATGCAACTCTTCACAGCACAAACAGAAGGCAGAGACAGCACATGAACAAGCCCCAATGCGACACTTAATGCCACCACATTTCACCGTGTGCTTCTGACTCACTGAGTTGAATAATTGTTTGAGCGTCTGACTCGTTTACATATTGAGTTTCTTGAGAACACGGCAGGAAAAAATATTTTAAAAAAACTACATGCGTGGGCGGACAATTTCAGCTAAAAGCCCTGGTGCTGTCTCTCACATGCATAATGACTGCTGCTCCTCTCAAAGTCTGAACAAATACCACCGCTGTAGAAACTCAGCTGAATATCTGAATGGTAATGAGTAACTGATACAGCAGCAGTGCAGCGACTCACCTGAACATCAGTCCAGTCAGTGAAATACGATCAGTGTGTGGCAGGTCTGAGTGTCTGAGTGTGTTAAAATGAGCTTTGTTTTCAGAGCAGAGTTTGGTTCGGTATCGTTCAGCCGGTCGTTAAAATGTTTTGTTGAACACAAATAGTTCCTGTCAGTGTTGACTGGTTTGTTTAGCAGCACACAGAGCTGAAGAGACGATCATGTCTGTACAAGTCTGCCCCTGAACATTTAAACTGATGCCTACAGTCCCACTAATTCTGCAGACAGTTTGGTTTACACCTAAATGCAATGGAGATGAATGGAATTAGACCTCTGCAGCAGAGGCCTGAATCAAACACATCTTCTGATTATGTAATGTATATAACATTAAAGGGATAGTTCAGATTTTTTGAAGTATTGTTGCAGAGTTACATTATGGCTAGAAAGGCTGCTGCAGAAGGGGGTCGGCAACAAAACACAAACGATATCAGTTTAACTGTACGCTATACTTGAAACATTTTCACTGCTTTACCTTAATGTCTGGGAGTGATTTCCAACAGGCAAAGGAAGCCAGACTCCATTGTCAACAGTACGTTACCGCTTATTGTGGCTTTATCCCGGCAGGAAACGCACTAAAAAACATCCACTTGTCTCAGTACAAAACAGCTGCTTTTTGTGGTACCGTGTTTAGCCTCCTAAAAAAAAAAAATCTATATCAGTTTAAGTGTACACTATATTCAGAGTATTTTCACTGCTTTACCTTAAAGAGGCAACAGACAGCATCTTTTCCTGAATATATCATGATGAAAATAATGTGGGTTGCACAGGGTAGTGTCCACAGTAAAATCAGACTATCAGTGTTTACATAGGTTACTTAGTGGCTTTGCAATCTTTGCAATAAGCTTCTGCCACCGGTGCTGAAATTTTGTATAAAAAATCTGCTTTACGACAGGAAACGCGTCATGTATTGTGAAACTGGTCGGTCAGCCAATCAGGGACTGGAGCTGGTCCTTATGAGGAGTTGGGCATGAGATAGTTGAGTCACGAGCACAATGGCAGACGGACAAAGTTTGGAGACAAGTGAAAAACGGCCTAGCAAAAGAAAAGGAGCTCCTCTGTGTGAGGAGGCAAAGAAGAGCAAAAAGGAGAGTGATAAAAGAAGAGGAAAAACAAGAGTAAACCTCAGTCAGGAGTTCAAGAGATGGAGGGAGCTCCGTGACCAAAGAGGCTTCAAAACCCATGTCCAGCTAGCTTTCTTTCTAATGGATCAGTAAGTAACACGGCTAAATGTTAGCTAGACCAGAGAGGACTGGACTGTACTGGCTGCTAGTTCATTCCTAGCTGGCCAGCATCGCAAATCGCCGCAACCAGGAGCGGGTAGCGAGTGTTGGTCGGCTGACATCCTGGTTGCCATTCTACGGCAGCCCTCGGACAGTGATACCCCTCCCTTCCTTCTGTTCTCTTCTCACGGAGGCAGCTATCCACGGACATCGCCCAGCTGTTACGCCCAGCTAAGTGAACACTGGACTTTGTTTCCCATTTGTATCATATACTGTGAGCATTTATTTGTGACTGGTACTGTACATATTGGTGTCATTTACTGTGAGCTGTTTGTACTGGTACTGTACATATTGGTGTCATTCACTGTGAGCTGTTTGTACTGGTACTGTACATATTGGTGTCATTTACTGTGAGCTGTTTGTACTGGTACTGTACATATTGGTGTCATTTACTGTGAGCTGTTTGTACTGGTACTGTACATATTGGTGTCATTCACTGTGAGCTGTTTGTACTGGTACTGTACATATTGGTGTCATTAACTGTGAGCTGTTTGTACTGGTACTGTACATATTGGTGTCATTTACTGTGAGCTGTTTGTACTGGTACTGTACATATTGGTGTCATTCACTGTGAGCTGTTTGTACTGGTACTGTACATATTGGTGTCATTCACTGTGAGCTGTTTGTACTGGTACTGTACATATTGGTGTCATTTACTGTGAGCTGTTTGTACTGGTACTGTACATATTGGTATCATTCACTGTGAGCTGTTTGTACTGGTACTGTACATATTGGTGTCATTTACTGTGAGCTGTTTGTACTGGTACTGTACATATTGGTGTCATTCACTGTGAGCTGTTTGTACTGGTACTGTACATATTGGTATCATTTACTGTGAGCTGTTTGTACTGGTACTGTACATATTGGTGTCATTCACTGTGAGCTGTTTGTACTGGTACTGTACATATTGGTGTCATTTACTGTGAGCTGTTTGTACTGGTACTGTACATATTGGTGTCATTTACTGTGAGCTGTTTGTACTGGTACTGTACATATTGGTGTCATTTACTGTGAGCTGTTTGTACTGGTACTGTACATATTGGTATCATTCACTGTGAGCTGTTTGTACTGGTACTGTACATATTGGTATCATTCACTGTGAGCTGTTTGTACTGGTACTGTACATATTGGTATCATTCACTGTGAGCTGTTTGTACTGGTACTGTACATATTGGTGTCATTCACTGTGAGCTGTTTGTACTGGTACTGTACATATTGGTGTCATTTACTGTGAGCTGTTTGTACTGGTACTGTACATATTGGTGTCATTTACTGTGAGCTGTTTGTACTGGTACTGTACATATTGGTGTCATTTACTGTGAGTTGTTTGTACTGGTACTATACATATTGGTGTCATTCACTGTGAGCTGTTTGTACTGGTACTGTACATATTGGTGTCATTTACTGTGAGTTGTTTGTACTGGTACTGTACATATTGGTGTCATTTACTGTGAGCTGTTTGTACTGGTACTGTACATATTGGTGTCATTCACTGTGAGCTGTTTGTACTGGTACTGTACATATTGGTGTCATTTACTGTGAGCTGTTTGTACTGGTACTGTACATATTGGTGTCATTTACTGTGAGCTGTTTGTACTGGTACTGTACATATTGGTGTCATTCACTGTGAGCTGTTTGTACTGGTACTGTACATATTGGTGTCATTTACTGTGAGCTGTTTGTACTGGTACTGTACATATTGGTGTCATTTACTGTGAGCTGTTTGTACTGGTACTGTACATATTGGTGTCATTTACTGTGAGCTGTTTGTACTGGTACTGTACATATTGGTATCATTTACTGTGAGCTGTTTGTACTGGTACTGTACATATTGGTGTCATTCACTGTGAGCTGTTTGTACTGGTACTGTACATATTGGTATCATTCACTGTGAGCTGTTTGTACTGGTACTGTACATATTGGTGTCATTCACTGTGAGCTGTTTGTACTGGTACTGTACATATTGGTGTCATTTACTGTGAGTTGTTTGTAC
The DNA here is from genome assembly GCF_011397635.1 of Epinephelus fuscoguttatus. NCBI lineage: Eukaryota > Metazoa > Chordata > Actinopteri > Perciformes > Serranidae > Epinephelus > Epinephelus fuscoguttatus. The sequence goes on from NC_064766.1 coordinate 40,544,716, forward strand.
TGGTACTGTACATATTGGTGTCATTCACTGTGAGCTGTTTGTACTGGTACTGTACATATTGGTGTCATTCACTGTGAGCTGTTTGTACTGGTACTGTACATATTGGTGTCATTTACTGTGAGTTGTTTGTACTGGTACTGTACATATTGGTATCATTTACTGTGAGCTGTTTGTACTGGTACTGTACATATTGGTGTCATTCACTGTGAGCTGTTTGTACTGGTACTGTACATATTGGTATCATTTACTGTGAGCTGTTTGTACTGGTACTGTACATATTGGTGTCATTTACTGTGAGCTGTTTGTACTGGTACTGTACATATTGGTATCATTTACTGTGAGCTGTTTGTACTGGTACTGTACATTCTGCTATAATTATTTGCATTACTATTTGTTTTTTCTTCAGATTATCTCTGATCCCCATGCTCAATTTGGTCGTTGCGACATTGCGACGCAACACCACTGACGCTAGGTGCCCCTTTAATGTCAGAAAGTGATTTTCAATGGGAAAATGAAGCCTTTATGTTTCTCTCTTCAAAGCTGACTCCATTGTCAAAAACAGTATGTTACCTCTTTTTGTAGCACTATCCTGGCAAGAATCACAGTAAGGAGTCACTATAAAACATCTGCTTGTATCAGTATGGAAAATAAAATCTTTCCGCAGCACTATTTCAAGCAGAAACATAGCAATGGGTCGCTATAAGACACAACATGGCAACCTGTAAAAGCAACCTATCCTGGCTGGAAACGCTGCTGTGGACGGGGTCAGCAACAAAACCTAAAAGAGTCTGTGTCAGCTTCAGTGTAAACTATATTTAGAATATTTTCACTGCTTTATTTTAATGTCAGACAGTGATTTCCAACGGGAAAATGAATCTGTTACAGCGCTCTCTTCAAAGCCAGACTTAACATCTCTGACCACAGGAGCTGCTGGTCTACTGCTGCCTCCATCAGGTAGTTAGTGGTGATTAAAGGGTTAATTCAGATTCACCAAAGTCACACAATAACACAAACTGACTACCTGATGGAGGCAGCAGTAGACCAGCAGCTCCTGTGGTCAGAGAGGTACAATGACAGTTTCTGTCAATGGAGTCTGGCGACTTTGAGGAGAGTACAGATGGGAAACTGAAGCTGTTAACGGCCTCTCTGTCGGAACGAGCTGTCTGACAGAGAGGTAAAGCAATTAAGATACTCTCAATATAGTGTACACTTAACCTGATGTTGATTTTTTTAGGTGGCTAAAATACATTTTGTTTACTGACCCCGTCTACAGCAGTAAATTGCTCAACTTCATGTCAGACTCCAGCCTGTTTCTCCAAACTGGTGGCGAGCCGACTGACAGCTACTGTAGGTAGATAATGTCAATAATGGCTTAGTGACAAATAGAACTTTGCCTTTGCACCTGTTCTGATGTTTTAATATCAAGAAACCTCAAAGAAACAATTCCTCAGTGTTTCCCTGCCTCATGGACGTTTGGAAATATTAGAAATCACAAGAAATACAACACCAGTCACAACCAAGGCTGAACAAGTTCAAGTGTCCAAAAACTGAGCTGAGGAGAGATGTGTGTGAGGTTTGATCCAAGCTGAAGAAATAAGATGTGATGATGATCTAGAGAGCTGACCCCCACTGAGACAGAGATAGTTGAACTAAATAACAGAAGGTGGATTTCTTCTGAATCTACTTAAGAAAATCTCCGCTGTATAAGCCATTTATTTTCACTGCCTCCTCCTCCTCCTCCTCCTCCTCCTCCTCCTCCTCCAAACAGTAGATCCCAATCAGTCAGGAAATCTCACGCACAAAGTCTGTCTCTGCTTTTATAACGAGGGGCTGAAATCTTACCGTTTTGTGCTGATTTAATATTTTTCTCCAGAAATATTTTTATAAATTCCCGTGAGATCATCTTAGACAAATAATTTACACCAGTGACTGGAAGTTGTGATCAAACGCTGCTCCATAAGTACGACCAAAAATTGGCCTGATGGGGGCATGATAATAAGTCAACTTTGAAAAGTTGACCAGAATTTCCACCGTTTTTAATGTTTTGATATCTTCTCCTAAACCATAGGTCTGATTTGAACAACATCTCTGTGGATCATTGTAAGAAAACACATAAAAAGTTTGTTGATATCTCCTTTTAAAGCCATTAACCAATGACCTCCTAAAAGGGCGTGGCTCAGCACATAAATCAGACCCAACTCCATCACCGTTCAGCCAATCATCATGAAACTTGCAGGATACGTCCACATAAATACCCGAAACACGCCCGTAAAGTTTCATTCAAATCGTCCAGAAGGGGGCGCTACAAATGAGTATCATAACACAAATCAGATTATAAATCAGAAACTGTTTGTCCAATCATCACAAACTCACAGGATGTATTTCATAACAATGTTAAAGCATAAGTGCAACATTATTTTGAAATCACTCAATAGGGGGCGCCACCAGTTCCAAACAAGTGCATCGGCCTGATGTTGGTGAAGATTCTCACTCATCCAGGTTATGGTAATCATAAGTGCTATATCTTAGGCAACTGGACTTGCTTGCGTTTCTTGAAGACGTTTCGCCTCTCATCCAAGAAGCTTCTTTGAGGACAGCAATGTGCACATCTTGGCCAGGGAGGAAAGATGGTTTGAAGAGGAGAGAAAGAAGCCATCTACGTCAAGCTGGAACGACCATCGTTAAACAGAGGGGGTGGCTTACAACACTACAAATCCCCCACCTACAATGCATGTATGTATGTTTTTGTTTCTTCTTATTGTTTTCAGAATATTATATGCTTGCCTCTCATCTTTTTTTTTTTTTTTTTAATAAAATACCTGACAAAAGTTTGCTTAAACCTTAAACCTAACAACTCCATAAATATACTAATTTACAAGCTGATTTTTCAGGTGTGCAAAGAAAATCTTTTCTATCATGGTTAAAAAAAAATAATTCACTGTACATTTACGCAAAACAAGATGGCACATTGGTTCAGTGGTTAGCATTGTTGCCTCACAGTGAGAGGGTTTCTAGTTCGAACCCTGGGGTGTGGGAGCCCTTCTGTGCGGAGTGTTGCATGTTCTCCCCGTGTCAGCGTGGGTTTCCTCCAGGTGCTCTGACATGTTCTCCTTGTGTCAGTGTGGGTTTCCTCCAGGTGCTCTGACATGTTCTCCTTGTGTCAGCATGGGTTTCCTCCAGGTGCTCTGACATGTTCTCCTTGTGTCAGCGTGGGTTTCCTCCAGGTGCTCCAACTTCCTCCCACAGTCCAAAGACATGCAGGTTAATTGGTGACTCTAAATTGTCCGTAGGTGTGAATGTGAGTGTGAATGGTTGTCTGTCTCTATGTGTCAGTCCTGTGATAGTCTGGTGACCTGTCCAGAGTGAACCCTGCCTCTCACCCAGTGTCAGCTGGGATAGGCTCCACCCCCCTGTGATTCCTAACAGGATAAGCATTCACAGAAAATGAATGAATGAATCAAAAAACACATCTGCTTTAATGTCAGCATTTTTGAAAATGAGTGCTTTCAGCTGTGGAAGGTGAGCTGGAGAGTGAATTCTGAAAGGCAGCTGAATCAGAAACCACAGAGTCATGAAATTGATTGAAGAAGTCAATGTCCATTAATATATTATGGTCATCGTATCTGATGTCTCCCCTCTTTGATCGCAGTAAAAGTGATGAGGACTGCTGTTTGAAGCTCTGTAATGACGTTTATTATTCACATTTAAGCAGCGACTAACAAGACCGGAGGAAAAGAGAGGAGCACACACTCAGCCGTCACATTAAAGACGCAGGTGAGGAAGAAAGAGTGTTTGACGTTTCTTCTACAGAGAGGAAAATGTTCAAAATAGACATCTGGAGCAGAAAGTTTCATCACCATCATCCTGTCATACAAATTTCATCACATACATCATATTAAAGGCCTTAAAAAGAAAGTTGATGAAACTCTCAGACACACTGTAAAACATTTCTCTGTGCAATATAACTGCCGACGCAATCGTCTGTGTTTTAACAGTAAGTGGGTCATTTGATGAGAGCGCCTTCATTAAACAAGATCTTTGAAATGATAGATCGACGGAAGAAGTCCAGACATTTTCTGAAGTTCTTAAAAACATTGCATAAAATCACAGCATCAGTTACACTGAGCAGCACAACGCTCAAAACATTTAACTCATGAGCCACATGTAAATTAACGTATCAGTACGTTCCACCAAAATGTTACTTTGATTTATCTTTAATGAAGACAGGGAAATGTCACAGATCAGTGGCCAGAAGAAAATGTTAGCACGCTATGTTTGTGTGAACCACAAACACTTTACATTGGTATGTTTTAAACGTATCATATCAAAGTGTCATGTGAAGGTGGACGGTGACACCGAGGCAAGACACCTGCCAACCTGCAGACCACTGTTGGAGACAAACAACTCAACCGGTTGATTTCAGCAAGTCACTGCTGTGTTAGGTGAATTTTTAGGCACCAGTGTGGGTGTATTCTAGTGACCCAACAGGGCTTGTTTTTTGACCACATGTTTTAACACATCACTGCGTTTCCTGCCAGGAACAAGTGATTGCAATTAAGTGAGTCGTTGCTGTTTTCCTGCCAGCATAGTGCCATGAAAAACATTTGTATTTTTATTGAGACATCCCTGCGTTTCAAGTGTCTTAGAAGGTGGTTTGTTTTCACCGAGACATCTCTGTACTTCCAGCTAAGATAGTGCCACAAAAAGCATTTGTATATTACACAGACATTGCCGTTTCCTGCTGGGATGGTGCCACAAAAAGCAGCCCTTTTGAGTTATTGTTGCGTTTCCTGCCAGCATAGTGGCAGAAAGCATCAAGACACTGCTGTGTTTCCAGCCAAGACAGTGCCATGAAAGCAGTCTTTTTTTTAACTATTGTAGCATTTCCTGCCAGCATAGTGGCATAAATAGTTTGATTTTTACAGAGATATCGCTGCATTTCATTGCTGCAAGAAAGCGCCATGAAATGTGGTTGGTTTTACCAAGACATACGTACTTCCAGCTGGGATAGTGCCATGAAAGCATTTGTTTTATTTGCAGAGACATCACAGTGTTTCCTGCCACAACAGTAGCAGTGGTTTTTTTATTTGCAGAGACATCACAGTGTTTCCTGCCAGCTGGAACAGTAGCAGTGTCTTTCTGTTAAGACAGTTGTTTGTTTAACCTAATATGTTTGCCTAGAACCTAATCACGTTTATTAACCATAACCAGGTGTTTTTTGGGCCTAAACCTAATCACGCATTACCACAGCGCTGTTGAAAGTTTGAATATATCTATATAATAACACAAATGTAACGTACCTATGGTCTGCAGAAACGTACCATGCCATCATTTTCTCTGGGGATTGGGTTGAATATGAAAAGAGCTGAAGTCCACTGACTTTGTGCTTTATTTCTCTTTAGACTTCACAACAGTAATCCAACTGTAAAGTCAAATATCCATCAAAGCTCATGCACCTCTACACACAGCTAATCTCACATTAACAGACACTGTGTGCTAAATTCAGAACAAATTAAAGATGAATCACTGTAAAGACAAAAAGTCGTTCAGACTATAGCTCCAGCTGAAACAGCTGCATCAGTGCCATGACGCTCCAACACTGATGCTTCACTATCAGTAACTAAATAATAATATAATACTACCAGTCACAGGCAGATGACAACAGCAGGAGTGTCTCAACACCTCCTCCAGTCATCACTTCAGTTCCTCCACACAGGAGTTCTGTTGTAAGGTGTCGCCTCCTTGTGGGAAGTTAAAGTAACACTCCAGTTAACTCACACTGAGGTGTTGATCTGGAAAGTAACGCAATCTGGCAAATAAATGTAGTGCAGTAAGTACAGTATAAAATGGAAATACTCAAGAACCTCAGATTTTTACTGGAGTAAATGTATTTCAGTATATTTTACACCTGTAGAGACCCCACACAGACAAATGTTCAACCACAGATCCCAGTTAGTTATTTAACAGGAGCTGCAGCTTTTAACTAAATGCCTTAAATTATTATTCATTTTAACGTGAATACATGTCATGTTTTTATGACCCGAGGAGACTGGTCTCATTCATGCAGGGTTTATTTTAGTGAGGCGTGAAAAAGCAAATTGTGACTCAGCTGATTTACCAAATAACACACTGAGGTGACTCACCGGCCTGTAGAGGTAAAGAAGTCTACATGAAATGACAATAATTACATTTTTATTAATGTTTATTAATTTATTCATTGTTTATTACAACTAACTGTTGCTGCTGCTGCTACTATTATTATTATTAGTAGTAGTATTGTTATTATTAGTATATTAATAATTATAATAACAATAGTGCAATTTTCAGGGCAGTTTGCTGCCAACATGTTTTATCAATTTTATTTACCGACATCCTGCATTTTTTTATTTTTTTTTTTAATCTGGGTTTAACCCGCACTGTTAAACTTGTAACTTTATACTGAAAAGCACTTTACAAATAAAGTTTAAAGTTATAATAATAATAATAATAATAATAATGATATAGTGTATATTACCATTTTTACACTTTGTAGAGCAGCTGTACTGTTGTAAATAAATAATTTACACATACCGCAGTCATTAAAATGACACTTGCATGTGAAGTTAAATCTGTTTTTACTACTACTAAGTACATTAATCAGAAAATTAAATCCTGATTGTCCTTTCTATATCATCCTAATTGTGTACAAAATTTAAAATTGTTATTAAAAGAATTACAATATTTAGCAATTACAGTAACATACATGTTATATATGTATAGATATGTTATATAATAATATGTGATAATATATAATATACATATTGTAGTCAGTGTGTCATATTTAATAAACTGATCTTAGGTTTTGTCTGAAAGCTGCAGATTAATATAGAGGAGTAAAGAGTACAAAGTTTCTCTTTAAAATACACCGTTGATGTGTAAAAAACTATAAAATGGGAATACTCAAGTAAAGTACAAGTACCTCAAAACTGTTGTTAGGGTTAGGGTTGTTAAGTACAGTACTCAAGTCAAACAGTCACTTCAAAATGTTAAACTGTTCAATTTCAAGTTCCTAAAGACGCTAATAATTTGATCAGTTGAGGATCGACTCTGAACTCAAATCCAGCATTGTGCCTGATGCACTGGGTGTGTGAGGATAATACAGTGGAAAGTGAAGCTGCATTTCACAGAAACAGAGACACACCCGCCCAGCAGCCACCACTGAGTCCAAAACCAATATTGTCCCTGTGGGCTGGGTGAGAGGAGCTCTCAGCTTCTTCTCAACATGTGAAGGGCAGATAAAAGCTTTCCAGGGAGGCTTTGCCCCGAATGTTAACCCCTGTATGTCCTGATCCTTTGGCACTTTGAGCTTTCACACTTCAGAGTTTCAGCTCTGCAAAAGTTTCCCTGAGAGGAAATATCTTCAGAGAGCTGCGGTGGTGGTTTTATTTTTCTCCACAATCGAATATCAATTTTCACATTCGAAGGTCCATTTTTTTTTTTTCAAATTCGAATTTAAATTCGAATTTAGAATATTCGTTGACAGCCCTATAGAGTAAAGATTACCATCGCATTGGTGGGTTTGTCGTGCGCTTGTGATGGGCGCCATTTATACGGTCGTGTCATGTACACTACAAACAGAATGTGTCTGCTGTCTGTCACAGAGTGTAACTGTTTGTAGTCACCTCACCCTTCAGGCGTAGGGTATAAAGACAGCGACACGCTTTGGGACAAACTTCCCTCTGCAGCAGAAAGAGAAACTGAGAGGAGTAAAGAGTACAAGGTTTCTCTTGAAAATACACTGTCGATGTGTAAAAAACTATAAAATGGGAATACTCAGTACTCAAGTCAAACAGTCACTTCAAAATGTTAAACTGTTCAATTTCGAGTTCCTAAAGACGCTAATAATTTGATCAGTTGAGGATCAACTCTGAACTCAAATCCAGCATTGTGCCTGATGCACTGGGTGTGTGAGGATAATACAGTGGAAAGTGAAGCTGCATTTCACTCAGTACAGAAACAGAGACACACCCGCCCAGCAGCCACCACTGAGTCCAAAACCAATATTGTCCCTGTGGGCTGGGTGAGAGGAGCTCTCAGCTTCTTCTCAACATGTGAAGGGCAGATAAAAGCTTTCCAGGGAGGCTTTGCCCCGAATGTTGACCCCTGTATGTCCTGATCCGTTGGCACTTTGAGCTTTAACACTTTAGAGTTTCAGCTCTGCAAAAGTTTCCCTGAGAGGAAATATCTTCAGAGAGCTGCGGTGGTGTTTTTATTTTTCTCCACAATCGAATATCAATTTTCACATTCGAAGGTCCATTTTTTTTTTTCAAATTCGAATTTAAATTCGAATTTAAATTAAATTTAAAATGTTAAAAAGCTGCTCTGTTTTTGCAACAGTTGCTTTCACACTTCACAATGAAACTAGAGTTACAGCCTCTCAGTTGTATGACTTCACGCAGTTGCAGTTTACATCCATGTCTATGAAAACATGAATGCTTCACACACATCCTCAACTCAGCAGCACAGAAAATCTACACAATCAGCACAGTTTCATGAGTATTGTCACAGATTCAGTATCTGAGCAAATGTCCCCACTTCTGTTCCTGAGATATGACGTTAAATAATGACTGGAAAAGTGTTTTATGCAGAACACTGTGATGTCACAGTGAAGTTGACCTTTGACCTTTGGGATATAAAATGTCATCACGTTGTCATTTTATCCTAGTAGACATTTGTGAAACATTTTGTCAGGATTAGCTATGAATTCCTTAATTATGATCAAAAACATGTTTTGTGAGGTCACAGTGACCTTGACCTTCAACCAACAAATCCTAATCAGGTCACCATTGAGTCCAAGTGGACGTTTGTGCCAAATTTGAGGAAACTCCCTTAAGGCTGCTTCAAGATATCGTATTCATAAGAATGAGATGGAGACAAGGTCACAGTGACCTTGATCCTTTGGAGCACCAAAGTTAATTTTTAAGTCCAAATGAACATTTGTGCCAAATTTGACGAGTTTCCATCAAGGTGTTCTTGAGATATTGCGTTCGCAAGAATGGGGATGGACAGCTTGAAAACATAACGCCTCTGTCACAGCTATCGCCAGGGTGGAGGCGTGATGAACATGACTAGTGTTTTTTAGACACTAGAAAAGGGTTTATTTGATACAAAATACAATGCACATTCAAGGTTTTAACGTCTATGACACAAGTAAATGTCTCTTATACAGGATTTATATTTCTGCATCGATTTAACACCGAACCTACTGTACGGCTGAGGCTCTGCGTCGACATAGAGCCTACACTGTTGCCTGATGTGCACCTCGCAGCGACGCAGACCTCCTGTCTGTCTCTGTGAGCTGAAACCATTTCCCTCAGTGGAAACAAAGCTTTGATTTACTTTAATTTCACAGATAAGAAACAATAAATTGTGAAGACAATAAAGCCTCCACACACTGTGTGTGATTTATCCTGGCTGAAATATGAGCAGAGCAAATCTCTGCTAGCTGCTAGGCTCATTTATACAATGTAAAATGCCATAGGCTTGTGCTAATAACGTTAGCATGTTGCATTTGTTTGGAAAACATGTTTAGTATCAGACAGTTGTTTTGTCAGTGAACCTTGTGAGCTGTAATGGAGCTGAATTATGTAACATTACCTTTGTTAAATGTTGCTGTTGTCCCTGGCTTCATATGAGTAGAGGAGAAGTCTGCTAGCCGCTAGGCTAATTTATACAATGTAAAACGCCATAGGCTTGTGCTAATAACGTTAGCATGTTGTATTTGTGGGGAAAATGTGTCCAGATAAAGACAAGTGTTTGTCTGTGAATGCTGCGAGTTATAGTGAAGCTGATTTGTGTTTAAAACTGTCTCTATGAAGCCATGTTTAATGTGTGTCTAATGTGTGTTTAATGTGTGTTTAGTGTGTGTGTGGGGTGTATTTTAAATCAACTAAACTTTACAGCACTTCACAGAGACCCCACCGCTGACTAGTGTTTTGGAGGTGTAACTGCAGAGTGACACAGACACACCACGAGTATAAAGGCTCACATCAGCGTAGACTCTGCATAGAGCTGACACACATGTATAAATCCCACTTTAGTTTGAGCAGTTACATTAATAAGGGTCGTTGCACAGAGCTTTCTATTTGCGGAGCATCTCCCTTGACAAACACGATACAGCACTGTATGTGGTTGTGAAGTTGGCACTGATGCAGACTCACTCACTGAGGGTTTTATAACCCATTCCCTCCCATATAGTTGGTTTGAGATGACACTTAATCTGGCTGTGAACTCAGTAACAGAATAGACGTGGGAAGGGAGAGGGTGTAGGAGAGAGGTTTGGGAAAGGCTCAGTCTGAACATGAGGTCTGTCAGACAGGTCCTTTAACTCTCCGCTCAGAAGTCAGCTCGGTTCAATCCGGTTTGTTTTTGGCCCTGAAGCCTTGTTGGTGTAAACATGTCACCCAGCCCAGGCTGGACATTAACACAAATCCTGGTAAATATTAGCTGAGTCCAGTGATAAACCAAAAGCAGTGGGAGACACCTACAAACAACAACGAATAACTACAGTATACGTCTTGTCTTCCTCCTGCAAACACTCTATGACCTCTAACCCCTCACACCAGTTTATCTCTTTACTTTTAAAATGGATTTAGAGACAAGCTGAGAGGTGGCTGAACTGGATGCTGGTTTTCACAAGACAAACATATTACCAGAAAAACTAAACCACTATTTGTTTTGTAGGTGGGTTTGATTACAGATTTGGGTGTCGGGAGGATTGTTGGGATCAATGTGGGCTCAGTTTTCAGCTCCGTGAGGTTTTTTAAATGTTTATCTCAACTGTGTCTGCGGCTTCAGCCAGCTGATACAGTCACTGTGGCACATTTACTGTTATCTCAGCGCAGTATATGATACACTGGAACTGATCTCACACAGACAGAAAAGTTCAACAGAAAAGTGGGAGTAAAAGTGAGGGAGTAAAGTTTTTAAGAAGCACCTTTCACAATTAAAGATACACAACAAAAATAAAACAGCGGTGACAAACAGCACAGAGCAGACAAGTTAAATTAATTAATTTAAAACAAATGAATATGTTGGAAGCCAACCAGAATAATGACGTCAATTTATTTTTACATACAATAAAAACTATCAAAGTGAGAACAGACTGCAAACTTTATCTATAAGACAGCACAGATGTTGAAAAAGTTTTCCTCTGGTGACAAACTGCAGTTGAAAATAAAATAATTTATAAATCACAATGTGTGTTATCACAATACTCAGCACATCCCAAAACATTTTGCAATAATATTGTACTGTGACTTAAGCATTGTGACAGTAACGTATCATGGGGCCTCTGAATTTTGCCTGACCTGCAGTCTGATAACAGCCTCCTAACAATTCTTACTATCAGTTATTTCTCTGTGAGCTATTTGTGAAACCAAAGAGCAGAAATAAAAAGACTTTAGAAGCATTAAAGTGCTGCTGCAGAAACTTCTGTCAGTCACCAGGATTTGATTTCTCCACGTGGGTCCTGGTGATGCAGCATGACAAAAACTGTCCAATCAGTTAGTTACCTGACAGTCAGTAACTTCAGGTTTACTCCTCTTGGTGTGAACAGGAACTGAACCAAAACTAAAATGCAGCACCCTCTGGTGCGACCAAATAAACCAAACTACAGGTGAGAAAGTACCCTAGGTGAGTCATGGGAACGAGAATTGGTCCTGCAGACAGAGGTGGCAAAACAGGCTGTAATTAACCTCTCAGGGCTTGTTCACACCATCAGTGTACGTACATTAAAGGCGCTTTTTTGAGAACATTATGAAAAGTATCCCTGCATAGACTGACCTTTTTTTTTTTTAAAAGAGTAAGATCCTTTTAGTTTAACAAGGAATACACCTGATGTCTCCATCACCAAACCCACCAGACTCCATTTAAATAAATAGTAATTTTATAATCTTAAATACACTAAATAAAACTCACAAAACCATCTTGGTTCGTCTTCCCACTGTTCCAACAACCACCAACTCTGGTTTAGTTGAAATTAACCTTTAATTCACTCAGTTGGATGTGAAAACCTGCTGCCTCTATACACACTAACATGACTGTTTATGTCAATGGAGTCTGGTGTGTTTGGGAATTTCCGGGCTGTTTCTGGTTAAACAAAGAGGATCTTACTTTTTAACACAAAGGTTTAGCTCTGTAGTGATTCTTTCTATAATGTTGTCAGACTCTTAGAATTGTAATCTGCTCAAAACAAGCACTGTCAGTGGATGTACGCAGACGGTGCACAAATGCTCCAGGTGGTTATGTTGCAGCCTACCAGTGGCGTACTGTAGTTAGGATGGGTCCATTCCACTACTTCCTCTCCCATTCCACTACTTCCTCTCCCATTTCCACTACTTCCTCTCACATTCCACTACTTCCTCTCCCATTTCCACTTCTTCCTCTCACATTCCACTACTTCCTCTCACATTCCACTACTTCCTCTCCCATTTCCACTACTTCCTCTCCCATTTCCACTTCTTCCTCTCACATTCCACTACTTCCTCTCACATTCCACTACTTCCTGACGAGCATCAAAATAGCTACTGAATATTTTGTGATATCATCACATGATCAAATACAAACTTGACGTGACATATTATCAATCATCACTGCAAATCCGTATATGAGAAAAATATCAACTACATTGAGATATTATTCATTAAATTGGAGTTGCGTTTAATAGAGTGCAAGAACAGCTCTGCCAGCTGCAACTTGTTCTAAATGCTGATAAAACAAAACTTAGGTTTTTCACAAATTCAAGATCAGCAAGGTCAAATCGCTCTGTCATTTTCACCAGTAATGGTCAACAAATTGAACTTGTATCTACTTTTAAACATCTGGGGTTCTTGATTGATGACCACTTGTCTTTTAAGGCACATATTCTGTATACTGCTAAGAAGCTGAAGCTTTTACTTGGATTTTATTTCCGAAATAAGTCTTGCTTTTCTTTTGGGAAAAACTGAAACTGGTGGAGTCGACCTTTCTTCCGATTATTGATTATGGTGATGTGTTATATATGAATGCCTCCGCTCACTGCCTCCACGTGCTGGATAGTGTGTATCATGGCGCTCTGAGGTTTATCACAAACCGTGGTGCTCTAACACATTGTTGTGTCTTATACACTAAAGTAAATTGGCCATCTTTATATGTGCGCCGGCTCGGCAATTGGTATGTCTTGATTTACAAGGCCATTCTTGAGATGATTCCATCTTATTTATCATCTCTTTTAATCCTGAATAATAGAGCCCACAGTCTCCGTTCTCAGGACTTTTTACATTTTACTGTTCCTAAGGTCAGAACAGAATTGGGGAAGAAGGCTTTTAGGTTTTCTGCTCCAACTTCATGGAACAATCTGCAGTCAGAGCTCAAACTCCAAAGCCTGGTATCTCTGAATGTATTTAAGTCCATGATAAATCCCATTGTATCAAGGCTTTATGAGTGTAAATGTTTTATTTGATCTCGACCTGATTGTGTAAATTCAGTTGTTTGTTATTTGTATCTCTTGTGTCTATGTTTAATGTGACAATGTGTTGAAACTATATGTGCTGCCATTCTTGGCCAGGTCTCTCTTGTAAAAGAGATCTTTGATCTCAATGGGACAAACCTGGTTAAATAAAGGTTAAATAAATAAATAAATAAATAAATAAAAATTATTTTTTAAACAACTTTATGTAAAATGAACGTCATTTTGTTATAATTTTGCTACTGACTGTTTTACAAATAGAAAAAAAAGAAACAGAGATGGGTTTGCCTTCTCGAGGGCAGAAAGCAGAGGACAACATTTGTATTTTGATGTGTGTTCAACCACTCTGTCCCCACCACATGGGCCCCAGTGTAACCACACTGTCGAATCCTTTTAGTCACTTGGACACAAAATCATCACCTGCTGATTATTTTCTCCGTTAACCAAATGACTGTTTGGTTTGTGACAGTGAAAATACAAAGTAATCGAGTAATCAATATACTTTATAAATACTGACGTTCTGCCCACACCTCAGATGCAACGTGGATGACGAACCGAGCACTCCATCTTCACTGCCGCTGCATTTTATCTGAATTTTACAGATTTGTACTTTGCTACCATGCTACAATGTGCGTTCTGTCCAGCCAACAGTCCAGACCTCAACATTACTACTAATACACTGCAATTATTAACATTATTAAAAGGAAAAGCAGCAAAACTTCACATTTGTGAAACTGGAACCATGAAATGTTTGACATGAAGAAGACTCAGCCATCAAAACAGTTTCACATTCACTTTCTGTCGATCAACTGATAAATGATGAATGCACTGATCGTGTCAGCTGGACATAAATAAACTGTTGGGGAATTTCATTTATAATTTAATATCATATTTCATAAACTAGTGTAGTGAAAAGTGCAGTATTTCCCTCTGAGATGGAGTACACATATATGGAGGAGACTAAATTAGGCCTACAGTGAGTCTCTTTCTCTGCAACAAAACTAATGTTGATAGTTCCCACAGCTTTCCAAACTAATCCTCTTCCCCTCTTCTTTCTCACAGACCTGAACACTGGCAGCGCTGTCACATGCTACCAAAGCCCAGTCACATGTTGTGCACTGCTATCCTCCTTCACAGCATCAGCTCCAAGTCCTCCCGTGTTGCATTCACGTCCTCCTCGTAAAATACAGCTATCAAGCCATCAGCGGTATTCTGCAAATGTTATCTGCCTCTGTGATGGTCTTAATGCTGTTTCAAAGCCTTCTTCACAACACAAGGAACTTCATTCTGGTCGAAATCCATTTAATTCAATTTATTTTTTAAGCCTCTAGTAGTCAAATCTAGCAATACTAAGAAAGCGCCCTCATACGTAACAGACTGTCATGTTACACTCCAAATCAGGCACGACTACGATCATCAGACTCGGGACTATTTACACACTTTTGAGCTGCATTCCATGTATAACAGGAGCTATAAATGATTATCATAAAGTATTATTATTATATTATTATGTAAATACTTTTATACATGAATCCACGCCATATGAAAAGTGCCTTAGAGAATATAAAAACATCGTTTGGCTTCGCTCTACCTCCAGTAGTGGTATCCACTTAGCAACATTATTTTTCTCAGCTCTTAACATTGCTTGTTGTAACTGTATTTTCTTTATTGTTTTATATCCAGGAACTTTGTGGAGGACGTTGTAACATTATTCAGATAAGTACTACACAAATAAGGGATGCACGATAATATCGGCACGTCGTCGATGTTGACCGATATCGGCTTTCAAATGAACTATTACAATAGTCCAACATGCTTTATCTTAATTTGCACAATGAACTAATTTTACATACATTGAAAAGCATTCATGTTTCCATCTGCTGGTGTAAGCATCTGAGGAAGCGCCGTTTGGCTCGAAGCATCATGCCGTAGTAAAAACTCACTCTGTTGGAGCTTTCTGGTGTGCGGACATTGTTTCTTGCTCTACGTGTGGCCTTGTTTGTCCAGCACCCATCCCTAATACGGGTATGAGGATGTGCGTGTCGTTTTCACCTTTGTTTTCCATCGGCTGGTGGGCCGTCAGCAGTATGCATGCATAATATGATGATGATTCCACTACAAAAGAGACTTGATGATCATCAAAATTAGGTGGGAAAAAAGTGGATATCGGTATCAGTATCAGTTATCAGCCAAATGAGTAGTTAAATATCGGCATATCACGCATCACCATTATTAATCATCTCTTGATGTCTCTTAATGTTTTGTGTTTTCAATCACATTTTTGCATATTATTTTTATCATATATATTGGCCATGACATTTATCTCTTGTGATTTCTTTGTTTCAAATACCACAAGGAATATTTCTTATTCCTTAGTTAACAGTTTTTACCTTTAAGCACCTTCTACAAAAATAAAAAAAGTCTGTATTTGCATTGGCATCTGTATCTTCCTTAGCAGAGTATTCATCACTCCTGCACTGCTACACTTCAATTTAATAACCTTACATTGCAATACTTGCACTGTCAACCACCTAAATTTGCACCACAATCAGAAGAATATCTACAGCTCTCTGTAGGAGTCCTGCGATGAGACTATCATTTCACTGCTGTGTTTTTTATTTATGTTTTACACTTATATTCTCTGTCCCTGTAAGTTCCTGTGTTTCTGTGTGCGTTGTGTAAGAAGCTACTAAGAACACAACGTGGTGAGCTGACTTCTCCTTCAAAATTCTGGCTCCGTATTTCCCTCCCTCCACTCTCTGGTTTGTCACTCAGATTTCCGGCAGCCCCTGAAGGAGGCACACACAGCATCCATTCGTGCTCATTTACTGGACCGGAGAGGACCGAGCTGCACCGGGACGCGTCCACACATCAACCGGAGAGGACAAAGCACTGCACTAACGTTCACTGCACACCGTGAGTTATTTCCACACATTTAAAGGCTTATTTTGGTCTCACTGTGAGGCCGTGTGGAGGTGAGACATGTCCGCTCCGCACGGCGGCGGCAGCGGCAGCGGCTGGCTTCAGTTTCCGGGTTTGCCGTCTTTGTGCACACGGCACCGGGCTGGTGCAGAGCGCATAAACCCAACGTGTTACTGTTTACCTCCAGTGTGTGTCTGAGAGTGTGTGTCAAACACAGACACGCGTGGCCGACTGTGAGAAGGATTTTATATTTTTATGGCTCGATGTTATTTTTAAAGTAAAGCGGAAGCTCGCAGCAGCACGAGGCCCGAGCCTGGGCCGCATCCGCCTGGCAGATGCCATCTGTCAGCGTCCTCCGAGAAATTTAACGAAATAACTGCTGCTAGCAGGGTGGCTAACCAGGCTAATTACTAACAGAAGAGGTGAGGAAGCTTCCAGTATCATTATCTTCATCATTATTCCTGAATTTTAAACGCGATACACTCGCATTCATTTCTATTAATAACGATGAGCTGTTTTTTTTATTAAGATGGCATCGGACGCTCTGAGAATGCCACCCGGAAATCTGGTTTCATTCGGATGAACCTCATTCAGAAATCCTACAAGTTAAATATCTCTGACCATCAGAGGACGAGTCACTTCTCAACACGGCTGTCTCTGTGTAAACCAATCATTTAGAGGATGCTCTTTAATTCGGCTCAACATTAAACACACTACACGACATAGTTTTCTCATCCAGCCAACTCTTTATCTGGTCACCACTGTGGGCTGAGACTTAAATTAGCTGAGGGGCGGTGTGATGGCCAGTGTGGGATCCACGGGGATTTCTGTGAATAAGCGGGGTTTCCCAGTAATCTTTATCCGGAGTTAACCATTGTCTTCCCTCATTTGGCCCAACTGACACATGTGCTGTGATCATGTTTCCTATTGTAATTAACCAGAAGGCACTGGAGCCAGTTGTGCACGCTTTGTGTACTGTTTCCTGTACTTTACAACAGTCAAGTAAAAGTAGAAATATTACAGTGTAGAAATACTCTATTACAAGTAAATGCCCTGCGTTCACACGTTGACTGAACTAAAACTACAAATTGTATAATCACAGTGTGAACATTCACTTCTTGTGATTCAGAAGCTGCTGTACTTGGGTGCAGCTTTTAATCTGATGCTATTTAATACTCCCGCTCATCTAAATGATGGGGATTACGCACTTTTTGCTCCACTACATTTATCTGACATCCGTATTTAGTTGTTGCTGTGCAGATTAAGATTTTTCATGGCTATGAAGAGCTTATAAAATATGATGCATTGTCATAAAGGGTGTGAAATAGTATTTATAATGTGCAGAAGTGGCACCAGTGCAGCCGTCTGTATTTGAAAACTGCGTACAGTAATTAAACCATAATCATGTAATTACATTTGAATAAATATAATGTAGATACACTGTAAGAAAAATTACTGACAGGTGGTTTTGCCAGCATATTTTCCTTTATACCAGGGATAATATTGACATGTCATCGACTTTAAAATGAATTATATCAGAATCGGCCAACATGCTCTTTCTTGTTTTGCACAATGAATGAGTATTACATAGTTTGAAAATCATGCTTTTTCATGTGTCCATCTGCTGGTGGGCCGTCAGGATGAAAGTGTGCATGCATACTATGGTAATTTCACTGCAGAAGAGTTTTGATCACTAAAATAAGGCGGGAAAAAGTGGATATATCTATCAATATTGGTTATCGGCTAAATAAGTTGATATATATGAGCAAAACAATCATGAATTCAAAAATAAATTGCACGTGTCAGACTTTCACTCTTTAAAGAGTATTTTTATTCTGTAGTAATTTAAACTTTTCCATTTAAACTTAAACATGGAGAACTATAGTAGGGCCAGTGTGTCCCAGTTATACCGAGGAGGTAATGTTTGAGTGTTATACGATCGTGTGCCTTTGTGTTGTAAATATAAATTCTATGTTACGTATGATTTATTTTTAGGGACAAAGGCCCATGGAGGATAAAATAATATTCCCTCTGACATTAGTCAAGTGTCAGTTTCACTTCTCTCCTCCTCCAGAGAAAAACAGCTTTGTCGTCCATGTGCAGCGTTTTCTATTTAAACTGACGAGTTGTTTAATCTCTTATTCCATCGACAGAAAACATTACCTCCTTCTGGCTTCTTACGTTTGAGGATTTGTTGCTTATATTCTCTGGACTTTGGAAACAAACACTGTGGTCTTTGGGAAACTTTTTAGCATTACTCACATTAAGTATGACAGGCACATGATTCATTAACATATCCTGTGGTTTATTTTGTTGGTCGGCAGCTTTTCATAGTGTTATTTTAAATTTCCACAGCTTTTTCTCTGAACAAGCTTTATTGGGATCAGACATTGATCCAGTCAGAAGGCGGCCACAAACACTACAGACGGATGTTCTAATTTTAGTGAGTTATAGTTATGTGTAGTGACCGTCACTTCTGTAATCTCTTTGATTCATTGTTTTGTGGCTGCCATATTTTGTCAGTTCATGATTTAAATTATCCAGAAACTCTGCTTTGTGTCCTTCACATCCTTCAGAGGGCTGTAGTTAATGTCGCACTGTCGCCACAGCTTCTGCTTTCTTGTTTTGTCTGAGCAACAGTTCAAACCTCAGTTATTCAGTTCATTAAGATGTGAAACAGAAGCAGAAAATTCTCAGACTGGTGAAACTGGAACCAGTCACAGTTTGGTATTTTTACTTAAAATAAAATTAAAAAAGACTGAAATGATTAATCAATCATCAGATCAGTTGCTGATTTATTGAAATATTACTGTCTTTTTTTTTTTTCTTACTGAATATTGTGCTTATTCAGAAGTAAATGAGAACAGTTTCACTTATTTTTAAAATAATCTGACATTGGGTTTCAAATATAGTTTAACAGATGCTCTAACTTCTTCTCCTTGGCAGAGATGATGTTGACGCTGATGTTGATATTTCTCCTCGCTGAGAGTTCGTCCGGCGGGGATGGGTCAAACGGTTTAGACTGCAGCCCGTCCACCACAGAGACCAACAGATTACTGTCGGCTGTGGTCGACTCGCAGAGAGCCGAGCAGAGCCAGAGGCAACACCTGGAGGCTCTGTTCAACAGGTGAGCTCCTGTCTACTACCTCGACAACACTGAACTGAGTTTTTGACTGTTTTCCAGACCTGGAAGTGGTTTGGATTAACAGAAATGTATGAAAAGTTTTGATTGTATTTTGTTTTGGCTGAGGAACATGACCGTGATCAACCTTAATTTATTAGGTCACAGAACAATTAGCAGGCATGTCTATAAAATTAATGTTTGTTTAAAGCAGCTGTGTAGAACTTTACATTTTGTTGATTATAGCGCCCCCTTTGGTCGAAGTGGTATGACACCAACAGCCTGGTGTCGTAAAATCTCGACTGCAACCGGCAATTACCGCATGCATTTGTTTTGGAGAGCGAGAGGAAAATCATAAATGTTCTGGTGTCGCTCTGAATTTCTTATAAACTGAGGACAACTGCCTGCTGTATATTTGTGTTCATGGTCACAGTCACAGAGATTTTGTGGCGTTGTAACGTTACTAGACAAAAGCGGTTCACATCAGCTAATGTTACATTTAGCTTGCTTATAACTTCCATGTCGTCATATATTGAAGTGAAACAATGTCTAACAAGTTGCGGTGTATTCTCTAAATAAAAACAAAAATGACATACCTGTCGATTAGGAAAAGGGCCAACTCGGGATCAGTTTTAAAACCTTTCAAATCTCTCAGCTCTCTCAAGCGTTTGGGCTCGAGCCCTGTCACTGTCCCGTTTAGCCTTCTTCTGTTCTTCTGTTCTTCTGTTCTTTTTCTTTTAGATGGTGCTCCTTCTTTATCCGCCATGACATCAAAAGTACAACCAAGTCCTTATAGATACATCTGGTAAAACTGTTGTGTGTTCAGCAATGCCCATTGCGTACCGCTTACTCGAAGAACACTCTCTGTAAACACGGCTCCTTCTTCTTCTGTGGTTTAACGGCTGCAGCTTTGCAGACTTACTTCCGCCTCCGGGTGCCGCATTCTGGTTTGCTGACTTCCGCTGTGTCCGACCCGACCGAGGCTACTCTAAATAGCCATATAAAGAAAGGCTTTTTTTGTCGCTGTTGGGTTCAAATAAATATGCGGATCTTCAAGGGGGGGTGATATGAACTAGGGACAGTTTTATAAATGGTAAAAAATTCCGCACAGCTGCTTAAACAACAAATAGATGCCTACAAATTAGTGTATGCAGCAAGTCGGCTGCAGGAATATTTAACAAGCAAGTAAAGCACCAGCAGTTTGCTTATCGAAAAATGTCTGGGAAGTAGGTGTGTAATAATGTACTGCTTTATAGGCCTACCCATTTTAAACTCAAGTCATGGAAATTGGGTAGAAATATTGAGAATATTGTGAGCGAACCCTGTGAGTTGCTGGGTCACTGTTTTGTTTTTTAAAGTAACATTTCCCTGTTGCAGCTCAACAAAGATTTGCTTTAAGTATGACTTAGAGCTTTACTAACTTGTGGTAGGTTTTTCCCATTTCTGACAATTTAAGAGTTCACTGGAAAAACAAGAATAATGAAAACAATTGTGAGTTGTTGCTTTATATCCAAAAAAGTTACACAATATTGTTGAATTCTGCAGATACGATTAAAAGAAAGTTTTCTTTCCATACTTTGTCACTAATTTGCACAGAATAAACACAGAAAAATTGTTACAAGATTTTAAAAGTTGTTTTCTAAAACTAGTTGGTTTTAGTTTTCACACCTGACATGAAACAACTTCCTTCAAGACCATTTTTTAGCATTAAAGTCTTCTTTTAAAAGGTCCAGTGTGTCACATTTAGGGGGATTTAGTGGCATCTAGTGGTGAGGATTACAGAGTGCAGCCAGCTAAAACTTCTCCTGGTCAGAATTCCTTCAGTGTTAAGTCCTAAGAGATTTTTGCCGGGTGCTGAATTATCCACAGAGGTCTCTTCCTCTCCAAAACAAACAGATCAGGTGATTTTAAACTGGAAAAAAATCTGAATAAAGCAGTTTGAAACATGGCGGTGCATGATGGCGAGCTCCATGGATGAGGACCTGCTCCCTGTGTAGATATAAGTCTCATTCTAAGGTAACGAAAACACAGCGATTCTTATCTTCAGGTGATTATACACCAAAGAAAACACTTACTATATGACATTCCATTTCTGCAGATAGATCCCCCTAAATCCTACACACTGGACCTTTAAAAGATGGTGTAGTGCATGTGCACTTCATGTCATGAATAAGTAAATATGTTTGTTGTTCAGTAGTTAAAAATTAAACGACTGTACCCAGTGAAATATTAATAATTTGTACATAAATAGCAGTGAACTCTCTTCTGGACTGTTAGCTGCTGGCAGATCATAAATATTGAAGATATTGAGAGCTTGGTGTGAAAATAGCAGTTGTTCTGTCAGCAGTTATTTTGTACAAAGACTGATGAGTGGTTATTTTCTAATTGATGTTTTATAAAATTTGTAGATATGGAGAAAACGGCACCATCTCTCTGGCCGGTTTAAAGCGTCTGTTACAGAGCGTGGGGCTGGATCGCATCAGGACTGTTATGGTGCAACATCATGAGCAACCAGGCCACCACAATCACCACCACCACCATCATCACCACCACCACCGCCACCACGACGGCCACCAGCACCATCACCACCATCTCCATGACGACAACAACTCACATCATCAGAAACGCTCTGAAACCTCACAGCCCAGAAAGTTGCCAAAGACCCCTGAAGTCTCCAAAGATCAGGACAGCCACCGCAACCTGCTCGACAAGAAGACGACAGTGGCGGTGGCTCAGGAGGTCGGCACCACGGCGGTGTACAGTGCCCAGATGGTGGTGAAACCAGATGATGCTCATAAGAGAGAAGACAGCAGCCCGGAGCAACCCAGTCCTGCTGGGGAGGAAACCACCAGAGCGTCTGCTGCCAGACTGGTCACTGAAAGCCAGACTCAGGCAGCTGCAGTCAGCCGAGGGGACCATGACCATGTTCACGACCACAACCACGACCACGATCACGATCACATAAACCAGGATCTTCCCCACAACCGAAGCATAGATAATGTTGAGGTAAGACATTAGCCTCTCATTTACAACTGGGCAGTGTTTAACTGTTGGCTATCTGAGCCAAAGCAGTACCTGAGTTTTGGAGCCAAATGTACAAAAAACACGAAACCTTATTTTGTGGAATATAATCATCTTTTAACCTTTTCTTTCTTCATTTAACAAAGTATGCCAAACTGTTTAGTTCATCTGTGTTTAAAAGAAGAATTTTGCCTCAGTGAAATAGTGTAAAATTAGAAACATTTGCAGAATGAGACAGTAAGTAATTAAGCCTGAAGAATCTGACCTAATGGGTCAGTACCAACTTTTAGTACTTGTTGTTCATCTTTCAGCGTAGGTAGGTATCTTACTATATAATGATGAAAACTCTGTGTGTGTGTGTGTGTTCCAGGTTTTTCTCCTCACTGACTTGGTCAATCCATGTGAAATTTGGCACTGTGGTAGAGGGTCATGGGAGGATGCCAATGAAGCAATATTACATCAATTGGCCAAAGGGGGGCGCTATAGCAACCCATTGAAATGTCAAACTTTGAATGGACATATCTCATGCCCCGTATGTCGTAGAGACATGAAACTTTGCACAGAGATGCCTCTCCTCATGAGGAACACATTTGCCTCAAGAACCCATAACTTCCGCTTATATAGATTTTCCGCCATTTTGAATTTTTAAAAAACACTTCAAATGGATCTCTTCCTAGGAAGTTTGAGCGATCTGCATGAAACTGGGTGAACATAATCTAGGGAGCAATATCTAAAGTTCCCTCTTGGCAAAAGTTGGAAAACTTACTAAAACTGAGCTTCTATAAGGCAATGAATATTGCGGAGGGCGTGGCTCATCACATAAAGGTGTAGAACATCTCAAGGGTTTCACCCATCACCACGCAACTTTGTAGGCATATGACCACACATAATCTGAGGGGACCCCTCCATTATTGAGCCCATCAAACAAAATGGGGGCGCTAGAGAGCTCATTTCTTATCTAGGCCTAACCGCCATATGGATTTTTACTAAACTTGGTAGATATGTAGAACAGGACGCCTCAAGGTGACTGGAGAAATTTAACTCTAATTGGCAACTGGGTGGCGCTATAACAACAGAAAAATGCTTCAAAATGGCTAAAATGCGACCGATCACTGTGGCTCCCCCTGTGGACCAATGTTGGTGTTGTTTCTAATGTTTGGTATGACTAAGTCATGGTATGGTATGCTGTACATAATCACAGAAACTGTCAGTGTGTCATTCTGTCAGTCAGTCATTCTGTCTGTCCCACGTTTTTCTACTCACTGACGTGGTCAATCTGTGTGAAACTGCACATAGGCATTGAGGACTGGCATAGGTAGAAGGTGACAAAGCCACCAATGGCTATGGACTAGTCTAGTAACAAAGGAAATAAAACAAACGTTTGTTTTGGGATTCATTTTTTAAGGGGTCAGAACTCCAGCAGCACTTGTAGCGTATGAAAGAACCTTATTATAAGACCAGTCATCAGCTTTGATGAGTCCAGAGTTTTGTCCTCTTTAGACTTCTTCCTCTTCTCCATGCATCTTGGAAGTGAGTGAAGTTGTGCCACCCCCACTCTGCTCCTTGGGATTTATTTTTTTAACATGTTACATAACTACTACTAACTACAAAATATGATTCAGCATTTACATTTGGTTCATTTGAGGTGTCCCAACTGCTTCATTAAGTGTCATGTTAACCGGTTACTTTTGGTTTGTCGTGGTTACTGCTTAATAACTGTAGGACGAGTTACTTCTCATATGGTTTGGTGCCAAGATTGTTTTTAAAGATTATTTTTCTGGCTTTCTTAAATAGGACAGTCTAAGCATGAAAGTGGAAGAGAGAAAGGACTGCAGGCTGGAATCGAACCTGCGACCACTGCGGCAAGATTGTTGCCTTTGTATATGGGCGTCTGTGACCACGGTGCCAGGATCTTATTATGTATCCGTGCCGGCGATAGCTGTGGATTGACGCTTATGTTTTCAAGTCGCCTGTCTGTCCCATTCTCATAAACAGCAATACCTCAAGGACGCTTTGAGAGAAATTAAATTTTGGCACGCTTGGTTGTTAAGGATGAACTGATGACCTTGCATCTGTGTCCGTCTCCTGCATGTGATATCTCAAGAACACCCTGAGTTGGTTTCTAAAAATTTTGCACAAACATCCACTTACACTCAACATTAAACTGATTAGATTTAGGTGGTCAAAGGTTAAAGTGACCTGAACAAACATGTTTTTGGTCATAACTCAAGAATTCTCAGACTAAGAATGAGTCTGGACGAACATGGATGTAAACTGTACCTGCAGCTTGACTGGTTTGCAGAGGCATTCAACCGTGTGGCGGTAACTCTAGTTTTCAACACGACGCATTAGGTTCCACCATTTTTGTGTGATGATAATAGTAGTCTAGTTTTCTGTAGATGGCGTTGCAAATAAGAGGAAAGTGAACAGTTTAAAAAAAATAAGTCTCTTCAGGTTTGCTGAGTCACCATGTGTAAAACCTATCATGACTTTTCATGTCTGTGTTACTGTCTTCATGTTTCCTAAATGTGAGTGAAGTTAGTGAGTTGTTGTGTTTTACCTCCAGTGTCTGAACGCCTCCACCATCCTCTCCTCACACGGGATGTCTCAGGAGGTGGGTGTGACCCTCGCTGACTTCAGCTTCCTTTGCCCCGCCCTCCTCAACCAGATTGACGGTGGAGCGTGTATTCTGCACGGCGGCGCTGCAACACACGGGGAGAGAGGTGAGACCCATTAACGGGGCAAATGTTTATTCAGTTTTTAAAATTAAAATATATATTGCTGTGTCAGTAAAGTAGGAGAAGGTCAGAGAGAGAATGTTCAGACAGACCGTAGCAACATCTGTGTGGATCTGTCATTGTTCTGTTACTCAAACTGGACTTCCTGGTTTCACCTTCACCTGCATCATCCAACCAGATAATGAAGTTATTCTTATCATCAAATATTACATATCTGTCCGCTGACTCACTGACTGACACGCCTGTTGTGTTTCGGTGCTCTTTGACGATCCAGATTTACCAGTTTACACCTGAAACGCCCTCATAGAAGTTCTAAGATGGGTGTGACTGATGTTTTTATTGTATCTAATGCTGATTCATTTTTATAGCAGCTCTGTAATTCGATGTGATGATAATGGATTTATTTAATATCTCCCCCTCTTTTTTTACCAGACCATAAACATGGTCACGGTCACCATGGTGACCACAACAACTCAGACAGCAGGGAGCGCTCTGGAGACGAAAGTGGCAAAAACATCACAATAGGTAAGATCATGAATGAATAAATCTGATTAGACTTCTGTTAACCGTGATCGTTGGTTAACTGATCGCTTTAAAAATGTGCCTGTTTGATATGTGTGCTGCAGCGTGGGTCGGAGGTTTCATCTCCATCACCATCATCAGCCTGCTCTCCCTGCTCGGCGTCATCCTCATCCCGCTCATGAACAGAGTTTTCTTCAAGTTCCTCCTCAGCTTCCTGGTGGCGCTGGCTGTCGGCACGCTGAGCGGTGACGCCTTTCTTCATCTCATCCCCCACGTGAGTCAGCGACGTTGCCGGGCATCCATATCTTTTACACCACAGGACCTTGACGTCTTGCAAGCATGTGGTCCTCACATTATCAGTCCTGTAGGGTCAAATTTAATTTTTGTCCTGACCCGAGACACAAAGCATTTTAGGGCCATTTTCACACTGGTTTAAAGGCTGCAACAAAGATGGGGGATCAGATAAGTACAAAATAACAAAAGCATTTCTATTTACAAAAAGTGACAATAAATAACAGAATGAACATGAAAGTCAGTTACCAGTCATGTAGGTGTGTTGGGGGTTTGTGGAAATCGTCTGTGGTAACCAAAAGAACAGCAGCTGTACCCATCAGGGAAGTAAAGGACTGACTCCAGAAGGAGGGAGGCATGAATGAGCAGAGCACATCGGGCCCAGGTGTAGCTCATCCAGCTGATGACCCTCCATTCAGCACCTGCAACACACAAATAGAAACAGCTGTACAAGGATGCAGGGACCCCTAGTGGAAAGGAGGGATCATCACAACACTTTAACATTTGTTTGAGTCCAAACCAGAGTTCTCTTCCATCAAAGGAACTTAATTTTAATTCGAATTAATTCTAGTGTGACATGTAACTGTCTGCAGCGCTTTCTACACTGCAACAATGACATAACATTGCAATAACAATCATCAGAGGCTAAGGAGCTCATGGACCTAAGTGTTTTTTGCTGACATTTTCTCCTGGTGTTCTTCTTCTTTAAGTTAGTTGCTAACTGCTACCAGCTACTTTTTAAATTTCCTGCGGTGGGTTCGCACACATAACACACCATCAAAATGTTATACCCGTCCTGCCCATGGTCCCGTCCTACTGGCTGTCCTGTTCATACAGACACTGTTTTGGGGCTGTTACTACCTCCGATGCTGCCGTAAAGGCGAGACAACTCTCTATAGGGATGAAACTGGCGTCTCCCCACCCTATCAATTAATTGGTCTAGACTTTGTGTTCTCACTGATTTTAAGTTTTTGTCTCATCAGTCTCTTTGAGTTCATATCTGTGGATGCTTCAGTCTCAGGGAGGCCACCATCACCACCACGAGGATTCTGGGATGGGTATGGAACATCACGTGCATGGTGAGCCGGAGGAAAACCTGGACGCAGTGTGGAAGGGTCTGACGGCTCTGAGTGGAGTCTACCTCATGTTTCTAATCGAACACTTCCTGACGCTGGGGAAAATGTACAAGGACAAGAAACAGAAGGTCAGATCACAAACACACAGATGAAGTGCCCAAAACGACATTTCATCACACATGATTCCAGTCCTTATTCTCTTCCGTATGAATAGAGCCATATTTGGAGATGTATAAAAACTCTGAATGATTAGTAATATGATAATATGTAGTGCTGCTACTAGATGGCTCGGTATGGATTGATTTTTTTCTGCCAGAGTTCTACCAGTTTTTGAGTTTCAGTACCAACAGTTAATTTAGACAATTTAGACAACTGTCTAAATAAATTAAAAGCAGCCTATGACTGATTAAAACTGATCATTTAAAACAAGAAGTATACAATTAAAGCAGCTGTCAACAAGATTATGAAAATGACCAGACAGTCGCTAACAACTTCTAATATTTGAAGGAGTAGTTTAATTATTTTTGTTCCCAACTATTTAAGTTAAAAACCCAGCAACACTTGATAACATAAAGATCCTGATCACTAGTTAAACTGGAACGATTTGTCCTCATAATTACTATTTTACTCAGCGTAACAAACATGGCGGTTATTAAATAATTTTTGGAGGAAACATTTGATTTGACTCAAGAATTTGG
The DNA here is from genome assembly GCF_011397635.1 of Epinephelus fuscoguttatus. Taxonomy (NCBI): domain Eukaryota; kingdom Metazoa; phylum Chordata; class Actinopteri; order Perciformes; family Serranidae; genus Epinephelus; species Epinephelus fuscoguttatus. The sequence goes on from NC_064766.1 coordinate 40,572,591, forward strand.
CATTTCTGACGCTATTTGTGACATTTTAAACACATTGAAGACAATACATTTTAAATCCAAGATAAAAAATAAGTGATTTTAAATATTTATATGATTTTTAACGAAGGTTCGAAACCATTCCTCTGGAGACTGTAATCACCATGACAACATGAGCTTTAGTATTGTGCTGTTGCTGGGGTTATTCATACTGTATCATGAGGTTATAACAAGGTGTTTGTGCCGTCTGAGCAGATCCAGAAGAAGTGGGATCAGAACGACAAAGCAGATCCAGAGAAGCAGCCTGCTCTGGAAGAGAACGACCTGAAGCCAACTGAAGGTAAGACGCCACATCAAACAAACACCCTGGTGGTTTTTTAACTTTCTCTCTGAAGGGGAAAAATGTCATGTCCCAGAAAACGTGGAATTTGTTAGCTATCCAAAAAAAATAAAAAAGAAACTCTGTTAGAATTCAGCTCAGAGTCCAGCTGAGACTGAGGGCTTGTTGAACACAGTCTGTATTTTTCGTCAGAAAGAAAGAAAGAAATATGAGCTGACGTTGTGTCAATCACTTTGTCTTGTTGTCTTGTGAGCCTTGTTCTGCATAAAATACTTTCATGGCCATTACTCAGCGTCATATCTCAGGAACAGAAGGGGAGACATTTGGTCAGATACTGAATTGGTGACTCTAATCTTGAAACTGTGCTGATTGTATAGATCTTCTGTGTGTGAAGCATCCATGTTTTCACTGACATGGATGGAGACTGCAGGTATACAGGAGGTAAATTGCCATGAAATTAACTTTTGTTGCAGTTTGGTGCTATAGAAATAAATCTGACCCGTTTTGGTAACAAGACCATTTTTGTGGACAAATTTGAATCAAAAATCTCATTTCATATTTCAGCAGTTAGAAGAAATAAAAAGAATTATTCTCTTCCTTCAGATGTAGAGACGAACGGTGCCGGTATGTTTGGCGACCACTCGAGCAGCCTGCATGGTGGCAGCGTGGCAGAAGAGGAGCAGGTGATGCTGGCACCGCAGGTGTCCATTGTCTTGCCGCAGGGTTACGGCGGGGCGTCGGGGGCTGCCGCCTACACTGCCGAGGACTGTGAGAACAAATGCCACTCCCACTTCCACGACACTGTGGGCCAGGCCGACAGCATGCACCACCATCACCACGACTACCACCACATCCTGCACCACCACCACTCCCAGAACCACCACCCTCACAGCCACTCCCACTCCTACTCAGAGCAGCACTTCCAGCAGGCCGGCGTGGCCACGCTCGCCTGGATGGTCATCATGGGAGACGGACTGCACAACTTCAGCGACGGCCTGGCCATCGGTTAGTAGGTGTTGCTGTCATGGCTGGAGCTCAAACATACTTTAGCTTGACAGTCACAACAACCTTAAAGGGACAGTTCACCCCTAAATCAAAAACATATTTTTCTTCTTTCCTGTTGCAATTTATCAGTCGAGATAGTTCTGATGTGAGATGCAGAGAGCTGGAGATAGCAGCTGTAGAGATGTCTGCCTTCTCTCCGGTATAATGGAGCCAGATGTCACTCAGCTTGTGGTGCTCAAAGCACCAAGTAATACATTTGAGAAACTCAACCGCAATGTCTCTTTCCAGAAATCATCACCTGGTTACTCAGGATAATCCACAGACCTTGTTGTGAGCAGTTTCATGTAGGAACTATTTTCTTTCTACCCAACCGCAGCCGCCAACCGAATTACTGCGTTGAAGGAAGCATCAACTCATAACTCCCTTTTACACTGCCAGATTTTCCGCAAACGTTGGGCCGTTTTGCCGGCAAGCTGCGAGCGTTTAGACACACAGAGCCGGATTGAGTTGATCTGAGGTGCCCAATTTTCCGCCTCGTAGGGTAGACATATTGGCCAAACCCTTTTAGTTTAAACACACAGAGGTGGCCTTCTGCAACAGGAGGAGCTGTTGAAGACTTGTGGGAGAAGCTGTTGATGACGCTGCACGTGCGAGCCACTGGCGGTGGATAAACAGGAAACAGCTGATAGCAGGAATTAGCAGCTAGTAGCAAGAGGGAAACACAAACCTGACAGACACTGTAAAGATGAGCAACTGGGGAGACAAGGAATTGCGTGCCCTCCTTGTCCTCGCAAACGAAGAGGCCATTAACCGTCAGATGACGGGGACGGTGAAAAATGGGCCGACTTACGAGAGAATCGCCGAAGGACTGACCAGCCGCGGCTTCCCTCCGACGTCACACGCTGAGCTACACGTTTTGTTACTTGCTCACGCCCCCCATTGCCCCGAAAAACGCACATTCTGTATAAACAAAAGTAGGCAGGCGGCATTTTGCTGCACTCCCCGATTTTGTTTTTATACTGTCAATGCTGAAAAAACACTGATTGGACTTTCCTGCAAATTTGCACAACTCCTGTTTAAAAAGGGCTGGAGACGAGAGGCTTGTGACAGCATGAGATGTGAACACTAATGGTGTCCTCCTTGGCTGAACTGTAATGTTAGCTAGCTCAGTGGTGCTTGGTAAACTACCAGTAGATGGACACCTACTTCTATGTGGTGATACAGTTGGCGGGTGTAGTGAGCACCACAAGCCAAGTACCATCTATTTCCATTATATTGGAGAGAAGACAGACATCTCTACGCCTGATATTTCAAACACTCTGCTTCAGAACTATCTAGATTGATAAATAGCACTACAGGTTAGATTGATTATGTGGTTAACTGTTTCTTTGAGAGCTGTTTTGGATCAACAAGGAAACAAGAAGTCAATGATGACACGGCTACTTCAAGTCCAGTTCTCAGGTTGAACATAAAATGTATTTGTGATACATCTACCAAATACCTGCTCAAACAAAGACAGGAAGTATCACCAGCACTTCGACTGGTCTTGTGGAACGAACAGCAACGCTCTCAGACAATGACCGATACACATTATTAATAATAAACTGATGAATGTAACCAACCCAAGATATGAGCTGCCTGGCCGCTAACGTTAGTCTGCGGGATTGATACTGACAGATTATATAGTACAGTACCAGTGATGATGGTAGGTTTGAATGTTTTCCTGTCACTCTGCAGGAGCTGCCTTCACTGAGGGTCTGTCCAGCGGTCTGAGTACATCTGTGGCTGTTTTCTGTCACGAGCTGCCTCACGAGTTAGGTAAGACCTTCGATCTCATCTTCGTCTCTCAGCGACGGTTTAATCTACAAGTGTTTGCTGCACGTAAAGCATGAGTGAACAAAGTTTACACATTAAAATCCTTAGTGTGTGACACTGCTGAACTACGGTTCATCTCAGTAGATTTAAAGCATTTCAGGAGAGCGTAGATCTCATGTGGTGACAGTTACTTGTAAAGTTTGTAAAGGCTCCTTGTCTTGGCTTGAATGTGGACTCTTTTTCCCAGGTGACTTTGCAGTGCTCTTGAAGGCCGGTATGACGGTGCGTCAGGCCATTCTCTACAACGTCTTGTCGGCCATGACGGCCTACTTGGGTATGGTGACCGGTATCCTGATCGGACACTACGCAGAGAACATCTCCATGTGGATATTCGCCCTTACAGCTGGACTCTTCATGTATGTGGCTCTGGTGGACATGGTGAGTCAACATTACCTCACTTAACCCTGAACACATGGCAAACAGTCACAAGCTGACCATGAACATGTATCTTCTGCAGCTGCATGATAAACAATAACAATCACTAGTTTCATCACGATATGATTTTTGATTCTTTGGACAACAATACAATATTTGCAGATATCAAGTAAGCCACGATACACTGTTTAATTCAATTCAGTTCATATACAACGATATTATGTGCCCAGAACTGCCACCGTTTAATTTTTTACTTTTGGCCATAAACGATAAAAACGCATAAATAACTGTAACTAACTGTACACAGTTAAGTGCAGTTAAGTCTGCGTGAAACTGACTCCTCGAACACACATAAAACAGCATGTGGGACAAGTTAGGATAAGTTCTTGAAGAAATGTTTTCATTTTAACTAGGGCTGTCAAAATAATGTGTTCACTTCAATTAATAAATCAAAGACAAAATGAATTAAATTAATGCTGAGTAACTGCGCTCTGGTGCCCTTTGACCCGGTGCATTACTGAAGGCCACAGTGGCTTTATCACATGATGGAGGCAGAAGAGACGACGCTGCTTGGCCCTGTGAATGGTTTACATTTAAAAAACGCCCAGATGGAACTGTTGATAGGAGCACTGTTCTCTGCAGTTCCTGCAGTAAGGAACTTTCGTACCATCGAAGAACCTCTCGCCTGAAATATCACCTCAACACAAAGCATTTAGCAGAGAACCTGGGTGGCCGAGCTAGCACAGCGTCTGATGCTTGCACCAGCAGCCAGCCTCGTCAAGCCAAACTCAACCAGGTGTTCAGAGGCAAACTGAGTAAGTCTGTCTGTGAGCGACTGACTCCACTGCAAAATGAATTGCAACCAATTCACTGCAGACCAATTTGGGTGGTAGATAGGGGTGGGAATCTCTAGGCACCTCATGATTCGATTCAATTCCGATTCTGAGGGCAACGATTTTGATTATAAAACGATTCTCGATTCTAAAACGAGCCAATAAGAAAATTTACACTAGATACTGAAAAACATTATTGTAATAAAACTGAAAACACATATCCAGTGCATACAAACTGTATTACTTACTGTGGTTGAGATGACTACACTCCACCAGTCTCCTCCGGTCCATCCTCCTCATCCACAAATCTCAACGAGACTCTCCTGTCCCTCGTTGACCTCCTCGACATTTCTCCTCCAGTATTTACAAGACTATAACTGACTATAATTATCTATGAACTATAAAAATACAAACTATTGCAAAAAAGACGAACGATGGCAAAACTACGAACTATGGTGAAAACACAATGAAAACACGGCAAAAAACACTCAAAAGATCTCAAAAAATCACAAATACTATTATTTACAACACTAAATATTATTTACAAAGAAAACACCACCCAAACTCCGCTAAATCACTCCAACTTGCACTCTCCTCATCAGCTGTCACTCTCCTCCTGCTGTGCTCACTTCCCTCCCCTCCTTCACAGGTAATGACGTCACTACCGTAATGTACCGTATATCTACAGAATTATGCCGATAGCGTGAATGGTCGAGGAGTTACGGTAATTTGAAAAATAAATATAAAAATAAAATTAAAATCGATTGAGTTTTCCACATCGATGCTCGCATCGTTGAAGACAGAATCTCGATGCATCTAAAAATTGATTCCCCCCCCCCCCCCCCACCCGACAATTGTGTCAAAAATCCAACAACTTTAGGACACATCTGCCAAAAATAATTTGAATTTATTTTTTTCAATACTTTCACTACAAAAATTGATGTATGCGATTAATTTAGATTAATTAATCACACAGTGTGTAATTATTGGATTTATTTTTTTTATCACTTGACATCCCTAATTTTAACCTAAACCATCATCTTTTTCATCATCATTGAACTAAAGTTTAAAATTCGGCTGAATAATAAAAGTCAAAGACAAAACAATTGTTTTTTGCTCGTCAGCCATTATTAGCTTAGGCACTTTCACATTGCATAAATTAGCCTAGCAGACATTAACCATACTTATTACATGTTGCATATTACATGTATTATTTATACGTTTTTTGACACATGGTTGGTTGAAGTCATTGCATCTGCCGACTAACAGCGCAGGTGAATTTCAGCCCAATATTGTTGAAAAAGAGGAGCTAATGTTGCCCTAGCAAAAAGTTAGGGAAATGAGATGCCAGTACAGACGGGCATGTTGTGTTTCCTGAGTAATTTATCTCAAACGGCCTTGTTTATATATGACGTGTGACGTGCTCTGTCCGAGTATTTTCTCTGAAATCCAAAATTTTTCCACCCAGCTGTTTAATTATTGTCTTTCTCGTGGCTGCTGCTGTTTGACAGTGACACATAATTTTAAAATAAAAACGTATCCTAAAGCTGATGATATGAATCAATGTTTCACTCAATGGCATCTCAATACATTGATGAAGATCGATAGATAGTTAAACCCTCAGAAAGCCAGTCTGAGGTCTTAACCCTCCTGATCTGAAGAGCATTCCTTTAAAGAAAACCAAACAAACTACTGAGAGCCAGCAGTGTTGTTACAGTGCAGTAACTGCAGGGAACTCTCAGCTGCAGACACATAACATCACCTGCTGGACATGAGCTCGCTGCCGCCCGGCCCAAAACCTTTTCAACCTCTATCCACATGTTTTAATTTAGAAGTTTCAGAACAATGCAACTTTTACCAGACATATGAATGAAACAGAAATTTTGAGTCCACTGCTAACTTTGACATTTAAGTTCCAAAAGAAAAAACTACAGGAGCAAAACCAAAACTTGTGAAAATGACCAGTACTGCCAGCTGGGTTTACTGGGACAGGCTCAGGGGACTCCATAGCACCACCGCCTGCAGTGTTCAGTTTGTAATGTGCTAGCTGATAATAGCATGCGACCTGCGCCACAAACAGAGTTTCAAGAGGAGAGGGAGAGCAGGCAACACAGGCACTAACAACAAGTTTGACTGTGCATTGGACAGTTAGAAACGGACTGACACCATGGTGGAAACATTCACATAAAGAAAACTCTGCCAGACTGTTCGACTGGACATGAATGAACCATTTTCAAATGATTCTCCTTCATCTGGAACACTTGACAAAAATCTAAGACAGAACCTCTACATGTGTGTGGATATACATGCAGAACGATGATGCATTCAGTAGAGGCCTGAATAAAGGTGCGTCTGTGTAAAATCAACACAAAAGAAACAAATACAAAAATTTAAAGAGATGTCAAAGCTGTTTGTGCAGGCTGACAGAATAAATTCAATATTTAGGAAGTGGTTAAATAAACAAATGATATATTATTCACTTTACGTGGTTTGAAAACAAACTGCTCCGCTGTTTCTCACTGAGTCAGGAGAACTGAAACTCCTCTGCTCTCCTCCAGTCAGCAGCATCTGCTCTGTCGACTCATCTGGTCCGACTCTCAGCCGGTCAGAGAGCAGCAGCCTTCAGGAGCAGATGGCCTCTTTCCACACACACACACACACACACACACACACACGAACACATGACAAGTGTATGAAACCAAACAGAAGAGAAGTGAGCTGTCACAAACTGCTGCTGTCTGTTAAACACAGCAGAGCTTCTGTTGCCTCAGCCTGACCTCTTGTGGCTGCTGCTCCACACTGCAGTCTATTACGCGTTATCACAACCACATGGGTGTAATAAAATGATGATGTCTGCTGTCACCAGTTCATCCTGTAGTCAGCTGGTTTAGAGCTAGGACAGAGTCCAAACCAACAGCCCCACGATGAGTTCAGGACTTCTGAGACGCTGTGTTATGTCAGACACTGCTCAACACACAGCTCCAACTCCAACTGCTGCTGAATCCACAACATCTTGTTTTTACTTATGTTTTCACACAAAATACAACATGTACATGAGACAGACGTGGTGCCTCATTTACAACCAGCACGTGCACATAAAAAAGACTTTAAATGTGTGAATTGAAGACAGATTGTGGAAATTAGATGTGAGAGGAATCATTGTATGTATAACGATCTCTCACACATTTAAATTCACCTCATATAAGACGTTTCTCACAGGTCCACTTCATAAACATTCAGATGCAGCAGTGTTACTCGTGTTTGTGCCAGTTCAATATGTGACATTTCTCCAGTATGAAGCTAGGGCTGGCCTGCCTGCAGCCCGTGAGCGCACGCTATATTAAATAATAGGGCACTCAGACAGCGTCAAACAGCGTCAAAATACGTCCACTAAAAGTGCATTTTTTTCACACAGATAGGCTCGGATTGTTAGTATAATTATCTGACAACATAACGGAAAGGAGAAATGAACGTCTGTGTTTACCTTTAGCTGGATTCAGACATGTTCCTCTGCCTGTTGCTGCTCCCTCTCTCTCCTCGTCCGCTCTTCAGTTTCAATGAGCTCTGTGTCCGTGTACGTCCGTGTTCAAATAAATTCAGACATGTTTGTTGTGGCAAGTCAAAACACTCACTCAGAGAGTGAAAGTCTGGCTCTGAAATTTCATGTCTCGCGAGATTTGAGTTGTTGCAGGAAGTTACTGCTGGAGTGACCTTACAAACACGAGGAGTTACTCTGTTTGGAGTAGTCATGGCTGAATTTATACCCGATTTTGACCAACTGGATCTGGATGAGCCATTTGAATTTGATGAGCGCCCGTATTTATTTGAACACGGACGTACACGGACGCAGAGCTCATTGAAACTGAAGAGCGGACGAGGAGAGAGAGGGAGCAGCAACAGGCAGAGGAACATGTCTGAATCCAGCTAAAGGTAAACACAGACGTTCATTTCTCCTTTCCGTTATGTTGTCAGATAATTATACTAACAATCCGAGCCTATCTGTGTGAAAAAAATGCACTTTTAGTGGACGTATTTTGACGCTGTTTGACGCTGTCTGAGTGCCCTATTATTTAATATAGCGCGCGCTCACAGGCTGCAGGCAGGTCAGCCCTAGCTTCATACTGGAGAATGTCACATATTGAACATCCTATCACTCATTTAGACAAAAGTAGATCGGAAAATAGGGCCCAGGTTGGAAAAAACATTAGTTCCCCTTTAATGGTTGGATGTGGGCGTGTAGAGGGCGGGATATGAGGCTGATCCATGAGCGGACAATTCCAAGTTAATTTGGGATTTGTAAAAGAGAATTTCGCACCGGCAGACGTACATACGGTTTTATAAATCAGTATGTTTTCGGCATATATACATTTCTTCATTTGTACAAACATTTAGTGTGGACTCTTATTTTTCTGATTATTCCGACACCATATGAATGTGTTAACAAGCAAGTCTCGTTAAGCAACTGCAGAATGTTCTGACTACCTAGTTATAAAATTATTATTCATCTGTTTTTTGATGAATTGTATTTTTTGGTTGCGTTTCCTGTGAAGCAAACGTTCCATCGCTGGGCACCAGTCTGCAGCCTGAGCACTGGGAAACCAATCACAGATCAGTGTGATGTCATGTGTGTCGTTTCCTCTCCAGGTGCCTGAGATGTTACACAACGACGCCGGGGACCACGGCTTCAGCCACTGCGGCTTCTTCCTGCTCCAGAACGCCGGCATCCTGCTGGGCTTCTGCATAATGCTGCTGATCGCCATTTTCGAGCACAAAATCCAGCTGGACCTCGGGTACTGAAGGAGAGGTGTTTCATCCAGAGCTCCATGTGCGTTTCAGTGTCTGTTAGAAATGTAGTGTGTTTTTTATTTGTAGCTCCAGATGGTCCAGTCGCATTGATTTAGTTAGTATTTTTACATAGTGTAGGAAGATGCATCAGTCGAAACACAGACACCGAATGTAATCCAGAAAGTTGCCATGCTGACAGCGCTCTCTGATGCTGTAGCTGACGGAAACAGAAACTAAACGTTCATGAGCTGCTGAGACTCAAATATCTGCTGCTCAAAGTAGTGTTTTTTTATTTTTCACTTTCTGTTACCGCTGTTAAAAACATGCAGCAATTTCTCCAGATGGTGACAAACTCGTGACCCCCAAGTGGGAGAAAACCAGAGTGCACAAAAACAAAAATAGATCAAAGTTAAAGTCCCCTGTCCTAACTGCTCTTACCACTAAAAAAAAAGACATGAAAGCAGCATGACCTCCCCCCGACCTCCTCTGCCGTCATATTTAATGTTGTTTTTGTTTTTTATACGCCTTATTTTTTTTCTATCTGATGTGTTGGAAGTGTTTGTGCTGCTGAGTCAAACCAGATCAGTATTCCAGAAGATACTCAACGTGCCATAACAGCCCCACTGTCGGTTCAACAATGTACTGAGTCTTAAGATATTATTTCCATTCAAAATCATTTTACAGTATAAATTGATCCATGAACTGATTGGTAGGAACAACGGACATTATTTGTTGCTTTTCAATATTTTTCGGACCAAAACTCAAGCTGAACCAGTTTGAAGATTTTCAGAAAGAAAACCACAAAATATTCAAATTTGAGAATCTGGAGGCAGCACACTTTCTGCATTTTTGCTAAGAAAAGTTACTATCAATATTCTGTTGATGGGTTAATGGTTTCAGCCCTAATTGAGATCAGTTTTCAGGGTCAATTAAGCCCCTCCAGGATTTAGTGGGCTGTTTTTGGGATTGTTGCGACCTGAAATGTCTGATTTCACGGCAGCTTTTCTAAAAAACTGCAAGTTATGTTGCAATGTTTAAAGGAGTTTTTTTTTTTTTACATTTTCAGAGCTTATTGTTACGAGCATTAAGTGTTTGACATTGAATTAGAATTTATTCGTGATCACCATCAGCCATCAGCTGTTAATGCTGTGCAACGCGGCGCTGAATGACTGTCCCTGTGAGAGAGACTCTCCTGCTCTCTGCCCAGTTAGCACATTAACACAACATAATGTGATCTCGTCCCTACTCGTCATATTTTGCTGCTTGTGCTGAAGCCCCACAGCAGCACTTAACATCCGACACCGAGCCATTCATCTTACACCAACACCGTGACCAAAACAACCTGTTAAATTCTGTTGGTTAACGTTAGCTTTGTGATGCTAACAGTTAGCCTTGTCACTGTGTGTGTGTGACTCCAGGCACAGAGCTCTGGCCCAGCAGCAGCAGTGTCATGATAAACAGAGAGAGAGGGGCTGAGTGAATCCATGTCCAAGTTACCATAAAAGGCAACACACACCGACCTTGTCACCTGACGCCCAAATAAGACAACAGACAGATAAAGTAAACAATATCACCAGCGTGGACTGTGGCAGCACATATAATAAAAGTTTGGATAAATCAGCAGGAAATCCGTCCATTAAATGAACCTGAGTTCAGCCTGATGAAGGAAACGATGTCGTAGACCTCGTTAGTTGGAAGTTAACACTCACTGTTGCTGTTTCACTTTGAAAGTTCAGTCACGGTTCATTATCTGATTGTCAAACGGCTCCTTGAAAGATTAAGTTCTGGATGAAAGTATAAACATGACTAAATTGTGGGGCCGACCCCTCGGTCGACTGAGTTTGCTTCAAACTTGTAAATCTGGGGATGTTTTGATCCAAGATATTGCTGCAGATTAATGCTCTTGACTTTCACACTTCTCTTGGGTACAGACCGCTACGGACGTGATACAACAACACAGATCTTTTCTCTTCTGATTACAAGCAGTGAATTTACAGCTCACGGATGCTTAATACGACTCAGTCTCTGGCTTTTGTTTGATAGCTAGTGTCAAAAAATGTTGTTGCATATTTCCGATCTGTCGGTGGCACAGTTAACTTGTTTACTATAATACATGAATGCCTCTGTCACACTGAACGTCCCGCTGAGCCCCGTTATAATTTTAAAACCTCGAATATTTGTACTGAACAGCCGAATCTGATTCATCTTACGTGACTGTCGAGTTGGGTACAGCCCTGCTACAATGAAAGAGAAAAAGGACCACACCTGAGTTAAGCTGAAATGAGGCCTTAGACTGGAAATGGATATTAATGATCAAGAAAATCCAAAATTGTGCTGAAATTGTTTTCACTGTCAAACTTTGCCTGTTACAACACGTTATCTGCTTTGAACAAACATTTGTAAATCTGCTGTTCGTTTAGGAAACACATTTAGACTGAGATTTGTTTTCACTAATGTGATGAGCAGGACGAGAACAAGATGGAGGCAAATCTTACGTACGTTCTCAGAGTGGTGTTTTCTTGTGAGAAGATGAAAAAATCAGTTTGGAGAGTGATGATGCAAAGTCGTATTAATCCGGAGCCTTGAATTTTCCCCCTAAACATGAAAGTCTCTCCTGTGAAGCTTTTCTATTTGGGATCGTATCGCAGTGTTCGCCAATGTTTGGATTTAGACGATTGGAAAAAAACCCCAAACTGAACCTAAATGAGTTAAAATTTCCTTTTTATGAGGGATGTTTGAACTGAACTGAATCCTGGCACTTCTGATCTGCACATGTGGAGCTGAACAAGATCTACATTCCTGTTGGCTATCCTGTTATCCTAGATTTGTTTTTTTGTTAGTTTTTTTCTTTGTTTTTATAAAAATATTGCAACTGCACTTATTTTAACGTTCACATTTTTTGGCCCCTCTTCGTCACTGGCTCGTTCAGCTCCAAACAGCAGATAGAACATATGCAGATGTTTTATTTGGTTGAAGTGGTGATGATCAGTTGTCGTCTCTCCACATCAGTTCAACTCTGTGTCTTCCAGGAGAGACTGTCTGAAAACGTGTGCTGTTATCACTCCACCCTCCGACAAGCAAATGTGGCCCTAACCTGGCCCTCCACAGCAACATTTTTGCCCTTATTCTGAAAAAGACAATATTTCTAAGCTGTTTACATGATGAAAGTAAATGTTCCACTTATCTTCTAGTTTACACGCAGCTGTGTATACTCTGATTAACGTGCCCTAACATGTTGTTTATAATGGCAAAACATGGAAAAGTGGAGCGGCTTCTTTCATCCAAATAGGAGTCTCCTGCCGGTGGTATACGTGTTGGACCGTGTGAACTTAGCCTCCCTCTTTCGTTCATTTAACCGTCTTCTGGAAAAGGTTAGCATTGTGATATTTGCGTACATCCTAAAACCTGCTTAGATCCAAGTCCTTCATAATTCCAACCAGAAACGTGGGCTTATCCTTGGGGCAGGGATCGCTACCCAAGCCCTGCGAACTGTTGGCAAGTTGGTCTCTGTACATTGTATCCATGACAACGCACAGAGCTGACTGTGAACAGACAAAAGGCAGTGTGTCACAAACTGCTGTAAAAACCCCAAATGAGAAACATATTCCGAATGTGCTGTGTAGATGTCCAAGGAATGCTCCTAAAATCTGAATAATGCCGGCATATTTAACGTCTTAGAAAATGGTGCATTCGGAGAAAGGCCTAATTTTGAATAACTTAACTTTATATGCTGTTTACACAAAGAGCTGCCAATGATTAATCAGTTGGTTGCCAACTATTAACTGAGTTGCCAATTAATTTGATAACAATGAATCCGTTTGAGCAATTTTTCAAGAAGATAAATTCTCAGATTCCAGTTTCGTAAATATGAATATTTTCTGGTTCCTTTCCTCCTCTGTGACACTAAACTGAATCTCTCTGGGTTGGGGACAAAACGTGACACCTGATGATGTCATCTTGGGCTTTGAGAAACGCTGATTTTTCACCATTTTCTGACATTTTACGGACCACACAACAAATCCATTAATGGAGAAAGTAGATTAATCTACAGGGAAAATAATCTTGAGCTGCAGCACCATTTACATGACCCAAATCAAATTCAGAATATTGGTATATTTGCAATGTAAGGGAAATATTAGTGTGCATGAAAACGTCATCACTGACTGACTGACCGTGACCTTTGACTTCTGTGTCAGAGAAAGGCCAAATACAGTGTTTTCATCTGTCCAGTGAAGAGCTGAGAAACTGAAAGCAAACTCTGGCAACAAAAAGGTGAAACTCAGCAGGTACTGTAGACTACAGGCTGTAGTGTTAGTTTTTGTTGAATTAGTTTTTAATTTATGTTTAATTTTATCATTACAGTAGAAGAGTTAACGTGGCAGCTCAACACTGACCGTGTTCAGAGAAACTAAGACTTTAAAGTCACTGTTAGTCTTTGTTACAGTATTTCTCTTTTTCAGTTTGAATGTGGACTTTGTAATTACCACAGGAGAACTACACTTCAAACTACAGATCATCTAACATGAGCTCAGCTTGAATAGTTTCCTGTATTATTATTATTATTTTTTGTTTACAGTTTGTTTAATAGAACATTTTGCTGTTTATGTTAAATGACAATGTTCCCTCACAGGTCATGATTTTCTGGCCTAAAAAATTGTACGTGTTTAAAAAATAATAATACAGAAAGTACGTTGAGTCCAGACACGAACCTCAATGTGTACATCACATGTACAACATTATACTATATGTAGATATTTATGTACAATACGGTACAAGTATGTGTCTGATTTGTTTCAGTTGTGGACTTTGTAGTTTCACTCGCTGTGCTGTTTGTTGTGAACAGTGTGAGTCTCTGTTACGTTGTATTCAACACAAACCAAAAGAATCTCATTCAGAGGAAAAGTTACAGTGTGGAGAACACGTAGGAGTCTGAAAGTAGAGGATGTCATTTCATGTTTTTGTCGGAAACAAAATGTCAAGTGTTTGAAATGAATCTGTTTTTGGAGGAACTACAGCAGGTGGATTAAATCATACAGACGGCTCACGATACAATCACACAGTAAATACACACAAAATGTTTCATGATCTGAATTCATGATCTTTTTTATTGAAAATGTTTTATTGAGTTTCTGATTTGACTCAGGTCATTTTTGAGGTTAATATTTGTGGTTGTGTCAAAGTTAAATCTATTCAAAACTGATGTTACGAGAAAAAGAGCTGTGAGTTTCTAACTTTGAGAACAAAGTGTTTCAGACCAGATTGAATTTCAGTTAAATTTAATCAAAATAAAACACATCACACAAACGTTGAAAATGAGGTGTGATAAATAAAATGTTTACTGCCATGTTGCAACCAGTAGGGTTTCTTTTTCTCTTATTTTCCCCTTATAGTTCTCACAGCATATATTAATTCTACTCAACAGATGAGCAATTTTACAATAAAAACGATGAAAGCAAAAAAAAAAAGTCTGTACAAATGCTCAAAGATTTTTACGTTTTCTTTTTCATCGCGTTTCCTTATTTAATCATGCTTCACAGGGGGTCGTACATTGGCCGTTTGCAGTCCCAACTCGTTAAATATCCCCGCTTTGTCACTGATGTTGGTGTCAGACACAGAGGCACCTTTAGCGGCGGTGTGAAACACGCCAGACACCGTAGTTTGTGTGAATATTAAGCTGTGTCAGTGATAGTGTGTAGCTATTGAAAATGGGTCTTTCTTTTTTTTTTTTTCTTTTTTCAAATTTGGCACAAATGTCCACTTGGACTTAACAATAAACTGATTAGATTTGTTGGTCAAGGGTCACCGTGACTTTGTATCCATCTCATTCTTGTGAACGTGATATCTCAAGAAGGCCTCGAGGAAATTCTTCAAATTTGGCACAAACGTTCACTTGGATTCAGCAATAAACTGATTAGAATTTGGCTGTCAAAGGTCAAGGTCACTGTGATCTCACAAAACGTGTCTTAGGCCATAACTCAAGAATTGATATGCTCATGATGACAAAAATGACGTGATTAGATTTTACATCCAAAAGGTCAGAGGTCAACCTCATTGTGACATCATCATATTTTGCAAAAACACTTTACTGGCCATTATTCAACGTCATGAGGAGGAAGTGTACGTTTCCTGTAAAAATGGAAGTCTGTTTTGAAAAGAATTCAACTATTGAGTGTAAATGGACATGCTGTCCCAGAACATCCAAAGCAGACGCAGGAGGGTACCTAGCGCGTCATATTTCAAGTCCACTGACAAAGCGGTGGTATTTGACTTGATGGGATGAGAGCCTGTTGTGTATTTATCACAAGAACATCTAAACAACCGCCTCTTGTATGAGTTCATGAGGTGACATTGGCTGATGTTCATAAAAACATTGAAGTTAATAGCAGTTGAACACCTTTGTCGTCTGTTATGTTAAAATTGCAGGAAAAAACTCTCCATGTTTAAAAAGTGATTAAAAAAGTGTTTGAATGTCGAGAGCATGTTTTGTACATAACTCCTCTTTTTTGAAAATTCAATCAGAGCTCCAGTCGCCATTTTAATTTTGTAATGTTACTTAGTCACATTTTTTGCACGACTGTTAGATTTTCTTACGATACAAAATGTGTTTATACTTTGCAAACAGTAAATCTGTCACTACTAAAACTCTCTCTACTCAAAATCATTATTTGACACAATTACTGTAACTTTATGTGGCCTCAAAAATGACCATTGAGTCCAGTCAACACCTGGAAGTCTCCAATAAATGAGAGGTTTATCAATCTGATGTTTTGCTGTTTTAACAGTATTCCTGTTATTCTGTCCACCTCTGTATTGAATCACTGACTGCAGTGACCTTCAGGCAGCTGTGATGTTGACTCACTGTGACATTCCTGAATACAAATAAACTCCGTCACCTTCCCACAACATTCTGTCTGACCTTCTTTGTGTTTCACCTGGACAGTGACAGGTGATGATTTTATAACTCGTCCTGAACAATGTAAAACCTAACCTTTTGATATACCTAGTCTCTGTCCTCTGTGTTTTCTTGGTGAAGAGCAGCTGAAGCCTTTTCAGCTTCATGTAATTAAAGTATGAGCAGTAAAATTACACATGTATTGTTAGCTTCATGGAGTAAAAGACATCTGAAGATATCTGATTGTCTGTCACAATATTAGGCACATTTTGTCAATAAGCTAATTCAGTGTACATTAGAGACAAACTGCAAAAAACCACGCTATTAAAGGACATTGAAATATAATTTTAAAAAATACCATTAACACCCTGGTGATATGGTTATGTAAGTTTTTGTGTTGTCTGCATAATTATGATAACATCAGATGTATAATTACCTACAGACACAAAGTAGTCCCTGTCCTTTAAAGCAGGAATTAAACCAGTTAACTGTGCACAAAGGTCCCACACAGTTTTCTAGTAGATCTAGTACGATGTTATGGCCGAATGCAGCGCTGAGATGGTCACCACCAGCAGAAGTGTTTATTAGTCTGGCGCAGTGCAGTGTATTCTTGCAGATGTACATTTTCTACATTTTTCGCACAAGTAAATGCCACAGCCCGTTTTCTCTTTTCTTTTCCAAGTGCCCAGAATTTTTGGAGGTCTGCATGGAGGTTTTATATTTGCAAAACTTTGCTCAAGCAGAGAAAAGCAATTTGAAATCTCTGCCATTATCACTCATGTGCAGAGCAAGCAAGAGAAACACTGCTGCAGATATTCAGTGGACTTCATACCACAGAAGTAAACCCAAAAGCTGGAAACTTTTTCTTGGCATATGCGCCAGGCGAACAACTCCACTGGACTGAATGGACGCATTCTTGGTGTCCGGTATCTTGTTATTATTTTACATCTCTGGTTTTCTCTGGTCGTGTAGCAGAAAAATAAATTCAAAAAGCCACAAGCAGCATTTATCAGGGTCCAAGCAGTTTGCAAGCATCTGAATGCTTTGATTTGAACTGACAAGAAGCAAAACTCTTGATGCTCCTTAAAACATTTTATTATGATCATCACTACATGCAGATGCTCTGTTGAGGTATATAAATCTGATACTGATGTTTTATTTCAATCATTTCAATCATTTCACATTATAATCTTTGCATTATAGTACACATATCATCAGTACACGTATCATAGATGTACTCCTTTTTTATATTGTAGATTGAAAAGGAAAAGGTTGAAGCTGTACAGCTTATTTGTGCCTTCCCTTAATCAGTCCCATCAATAAATGATTGCAAGAATGGTAACACCAACAAGGAGGGAAAAAAACCGGAAATGTATCGATCAAGAAAACGAATAGTCAATAATTAACAAATGAAACCTATGTAAGAGTCACAATACACGTTATTTATCCAATTGTGCATCAATTCTACTATACTTTCAAAGTAGTATATATTTAAACTTCTTTTTAAACTGAAAGATATTTTAACTTTTTCCAGTTCGTCTGGTAAACTCTTCCATAACTTCACCCCAATGACAGAAATACATATACTTGTACTACTTGTACGAACTTTAGGTTGTCGGAAATTAAATTCACCTCTTAAATCATATCGCCTGTCTCTGCCAACAAACATTTTTTGTAGTTTACCGATATTTTCTTGCCTTATATACTACCTGTGCTGTTTTAAGATCCACTATGTCAGGGAACTTTATTACCCTTAATCTAGAAAACAGTATATTTGTGTGATGGTTGAACTCTACGTTATTTACAATTCTTATTGCCTTTTTCTGCATGGTAATAATAGGTTGTAGGTTGCTTTTGTATGTGTTTCCCCAGATCGCAGCACAATATGTCAGGTATGGTAAAATGAGGGTACAGTACAGTGTGTGCAATGTTTTGTGGTTTAACATGTGTCTGATCTTACCTAAAATGCCAGTTGCCATCTTCAACCTAGCATGGTCTATATGGGTTTTCCAGTTAAGTTTGTGATCTATTTTTACCCCCAGAAAAGTATAATCATAAACTCTTTCAAGGCTGAAGCCATCTATACTTATTTCTACCTGTATGTTAGGGTGAACTCGTCTGTTTCCAAATAAAATAAACTTTGATTTACTAACATTCAGAGAAAGTTTGTTGTTATCAAACCACAGTTTCAGTTTCCCTAGTTCAGTTGTGACATCCCCCAATAGCTGTTCTAAGTGCTCGCCAGAACACAACATATAAGTGTCATCAGCAAAAATTACAAATTTAAGAACATTAGAGACATTAACTATATCGTTTATGTATAATATAAATAATTTTGGTCCAAGTATTGATCCCTGTGGCACGCCACAAGTGATATCTAACTCTTCTACCACTTGCATCAGTGCCAGTGAAGTGGATCTGTTGCTTCTAAAGCCATATTGGCTATCTATTAATAAATTGTGTTTATCTATAAAATTGTCCAACCTTGCAACAAATAATTTTTCTAGGAAAGTGGAAAAAGTCTGAATGATAAGTTGCATATTTAAGTTAGTGGATCAACAATTTCATTCATGATTTTCTTTATTAGTCATGTCAATACCCATGTCATCACATGAAGTTTTATTCTTGAAGTTGTTTACTATCTCTATGATTTCATTTCTAGTTACATCTCGTAAAAATATCTACTTCTAGAAACGTGTAATGTACCCTATCACCTTCCATAAAAAAGTGTCTTGACTTGCATGACTACATTTGTATTTAATTTTCATTTTCATACCATGCAGCACCTTTGGTCTCTGGCTGCAGAGCTACTGTGGCCTGGTGTCAAAACCTGTAATAAGTCTTTATGACCTTTGACCTTTCAGAAGAGAAAAGTTGCAGATGAAGAACAGTCATGTTGACCACAGTTCTGCTGCTGAACAATAAGTATGTGCTCTGACAGCGATGATTGGTAAAATAATGTGTTAAAGAACCTTGAGCTTTATGGGTGTTATAAATGTGAGCGTAAAATGCAATGGCTTTCTTTCACTTTCGGGTTTACACAGTGTGTTATCAAGTCATAAACACATTTCATGCCCCTGGTTATCACCTCTAGTCCTCTGGTCATTAGATAATTTTTTTTTTTTTTATAGCTGATCAAAGTTTGTGTTAAGACAGTGTGTGTGTATATTCTACAGTGTATGTAGACTGAAGCAGCACTCGTCCTCCCCTCCTGATCAGAGACAAACTGAACGGTAAGTTGCTGAACACACTGAGCTGTTACTCCGTTTTTAATGCTGTTTCAGAGTTCATGTGATGCTGAAGATGACTGTGGTGAAACCTTAACTGCATGATTTTTGTTCAGTTTATGTAAGAAAATCGTTATTTACATTTTTGTCATCTATCTCAGACAAGTTTAACAATATTCTACTTGGCTGAAGTTTGTTTTTTTACATCCTCTCCTACACAGTTGATCCTAATGTCAAAAGAAGTATTATTCAAGTGTATTCCTTTTGGCTTTGGCAAAATGTCATGTCCATTATTCCAAACTCAGCATCAATATTATTAAAGTATTATTTTCTAATATGATTTGGGGGTTTTTTAGAGGCAGTTGACAACTGGCAGTGTGTCCATACGCTGTTGGACTTAACAGTGAAGTTAATTTATACTTCCTTCTTCTACACTTCAAGACCATCAACTGCTCGACCATCCAACACAACTAGCTGTAAGTGAAAACAAATTATTACACATTATAATCAGAGATTAACATTTGGAAGCCTGTCAACCTTGTGTACTGTGTAAAGTCAGGTTCTCAGGATCCGAAAGACAGAGTTAAATCCTTAAAGTGAAAGCATAAAAGTGACGTTCCCTAAGCCTATAGCCTATCCCACCTATAGCTGCTGTTGCTACACCTGTCAAGTTTTTAATGCTAGCTCAGCACATGCGCAGTTTGCAATGACAACAGTGGTGAATTTAACTATATATTGTTTTCACAATTTCAAGTGTAAAACAACTGCTTTTTGTTTTCAGACAGAGGCAGACAAAAACATTTGTCTAATTTTTGTCAATTATAACAGCAGCTCTGATGTCAAAGTCATGCTAACTTAGCACTGTTTTTTAACGAAGACTTAACTTACGAAAAAAGAAACAAATAAACTCAAGAAAATCTGATGTCCTGCCCTGTTTTCTAGGTGTAACTCCATGCAGCTTGAAACAATCGAGGAACATCAGACTTTGGACATTTAAACCCCACAGTGATATCATCTGCACTATCAGATGACTCATAAGGTAAAGGTTAGATGTGGTAGTGTCGTCAGTATTTTAATGATCCTAACAATGCTCAGAAAGGAAAAAAAATATATCATCAACACAGCTATTTAAACGGACTTTGTTCTTTTTGTATTACAGGATTTATGGGGAAACTGATTTAAATCATAAGCAGCAGAAATCACAACAGCTCTTGGATCCTAAACCAGACGACTGGACAGCACACTGAGGTTTGCTGTATTTTATCTCCAGCAGTTTTTTTGTTATATTTAATACTTGAGTATTTTTACTACATTAGTCAGCTTTTGCAAAACAAAACTCTGCACCACAGCTGCTGAACAGATTCACACTCTAAAAGTGAACTTGCAAAATTCTACTTCTACAAAACTCAATTTTTAACTTCACTCTGCTGTTAGCTGAACATCAACAGAATTTGAAGTATGATGTTTATTAATGCAGTGCTCTCTGAGACACATAGTTGACCACTCAGGGTGCAGCCCTGGTGACAAAATTTGCTACCATTCATTAGGTGCTACTCAAAGTCAAGGAAGGATCCTTAAATGGCTGTACCCACAATTCTTTGCACACAATTTGCCAGTGGAGCTTGGCGGGATTTTGATTAATATGTCAGTTATACAGATTAATATCTCCTGGCATTTTTATTATACAAGAATAAAAAAAATATTGACAGAAACCTTATAATTTACACTTTCCACTGCGTCCACTGCCAAATCTTTATTATTTTTTTTAAATGAAGTGATCTTGATAAAACAGAAACATTTTTAAATTAATCAGACACAGCAGAGATGGAGCACTAGCCTGTTGCAATGAGTGCTCACCAAAAGCAAGGAATGACTCTTGCCTTGCCTCTGAAGGACGCGACTTGGAAGGATCCTTCCTACCAAGGAAGAATCCTTGACTTTGTGAAGCACCAGTTGTTCATGGGAGGTGACTGATTTGCTGTCCAAAGCATACTGGGATACTTATGATATGGACCAGGCAGGCAATGAGGCGAGAAGGCGTTCCAGTTTCAAAATTTCAAAGGGAATTGCTAAAGCCAACTAATGACAATTGTGCTTGATAATCTATCCATGTAAAAGATGAGATAATAACAACTTGCTATCGCAAGACAAGAATGAATTACTGCCTTGTGGTTATGTGCCTCTGTGGAACAAAAACAAGAACAAATGGCCAAGAATACATTTCATGAGGTCACAGTGACCTTGACGACCAAAATCTAATCAGTTCATCGGTGAGTCCAAGTGGACGAATTTTAAGAAATTCTCTTCGAGTGTTCCTAATATATTGTGTTCACGAGAATGAGACAGACAGCCTGAGAACATAATGCCTTCAGCCACAGCTTTCGCTGGAGCAGAGGCATAAAAAGTTACTTGGCATTGCAAGAAGTAGTTAATTTTACCCTCCATCACTAGAAAAGCTGTTGTACAATCATGATACAAGCAGTAACAGCACAGAGTGGTACACTGTCACTGTAGCTGCAAGTGTGAGTTATGTGTATTTTTAATTTATTGTATTTCAATACAGGTTCAGACCAGAGAGCACTTCACAATAACAGACACCTTCACCCTTCAGCAAGATGGAAGATCTTCTTTGACTACAAAGAGTCATTCGAGGCACTTCTTCTTAGGGGCGGTACCAAGTGATTATTACAGTAGACATAATTACTTCCCTTCACAATCATGCAGTCCAGACTAAGGTCAGGTTTTAAGTCAGTCTGTTCCAGATCAAAATCAAATGGTGCTGAAGAAACACAGCGAACCAAGACTTACGTTAGGTTACGACCTGTTATTTCACCACCAAATTATTGGAATTCAAAGACGCGAGTGTGCATTAAACGTCTTGCTGATACTGTTAAAGAAAAAAGCACACTGCTAAAGCCCCAGACAGGGTCTCTGCCTGTTTATAAAGTTCCCCTGAAAGAAGAGCAAATCAGTGTTAGTGGGTGCAAGAAATTCAGTTTTGGGGAAGAGTCCACTAAACTAAATCGCACCATTATGGTTCTTGGAACAACTGGTGCTGGGACATCAACTCTCCTGAATGGGATGATCAATTACATTCTGGGTGTCCAATGGGAGGATTCATTTCGTTTTAAGTTAGTTGATGAGGGTCAGTCAAAATCACAAGCTCACAGCCAGACTTCAGACATCACTGTGTACAAACTCAACCACCAGAAGGGGTTTAAAATAGAGCACTCACTGACCATTGTTGACACTCCAGGGTTTGGAGATACAAGAGGCATAGAAAGAGACAAACAGATCACGGAACAGCTCCATAATCTCTTCTCTGCTGAGCTTGGGGTCAGTGAAATTGATGCTGTTTGTATTGTAGCTCAGGCTGCTTTAACACAACTAACGCCATCACAGAAATTTGCGTTTGAATCTGTGCTCTCAATCTTTGGCAAAGATATTGCAGAAAACATCCAGGTTCTGGTGACGTTTGCAGACGGCCAGAAACCACCAGTTCTTGAGGCAATCAGTGCTTCAGGCATCCCATGTCCTGAAAGAAAAGATGGGCTACCAATTCACTTCAAATTCAATAATTCAGCGTTGTTTGCAGACAGCAAATCATCTGCAGCAGACAGCATGAGTGAGGATGATGAAAATGGAGATGAAAGCTTTGATCAGATGTTTTGGAACATGGGGACAAAAAGCATGAGGACATTCTTTGTCGCTCTGGATGTCATGGACACCAAAAGCTTGACCATGACAAAAGAGGTCCTCAGAGAAAGACAGAGGCTAGAGAAGGCAGTTGAAAATTTGCAGAAACAGGTTAAGGTTGGGTTAGCCAAGCTAGATGAGACAACAGAGAAGGCTGAAACACTTAAAGAGCACGAGGCAGAGATGGGCAGATATAAGAATTTTGAGTTTGAATCCAGCTTCCTAGAGGCTATTCAAGTACACATTACTGGTACTGGAATTTACCTCAACAACTGTAAGCAGTGTCATTTCACCTGTCACTCTCCCTGTAGAAGATCCAATAATACAGGGGACAAAAGACACTGCAAAGCAATAGGATCAGATGGACGCTGCACAAAGTGCCCAGGGAAATGTAACTGGGATGAACATAATGATCAGACGTACAAATGGGAGAGTGAGGAATTGAAGGAAGTAACAACAGTGAAAGAACGTAAAAAGAAGTACAGAAACGCAAAAGATATTAAGAAATGTTATCAGACATGGATTGAAAAACTGATGCATGAATATCAACCCGTGCAGGCTGAGGTGGAGGCACTGAGAGCGCGCTATAACAAGAGTCTGAACAGACTTAAAAAGATAGCACTGAAGCCGAATCCTCTCTACGCTTGTGAATTCATTGACATGCTTATTGAGGCAGAGAAATCTGAGGCCAAGCCAGGCTGGAGGCAACGAGTTCAGCCGCTGATAACCATGAGGGAAAAAGCAGACATCATGGCTAAAGTCGACAGAGGAGAGATACTCCTCCCGAGTCCACCTATTGACCTCCAGTGTTCCAGTCCCAGCCATGACATCACTGAGACTGATTCTAAGAGACCAAGACTAAAATGATACCGACACTGACACCAGCAAAAATAAAAAGGACAACACTGACTGATACCAACCGAGACCAACACAAGATCAACACAAATACAGACCACGACAAAGTCGACACAGATACCAACCATGACTGACTCTGATAAAGGCCAGGATGAAACTGAACCAACTTCCTGCTTACCGTATCCATTTAATTATCTACTTTTGTTTTATTTGATATTGATTTGCTTTGTACTTTAAAGCTGCAGTTTTTCTATGTCAGCAACTACATGTGGGACAATGCAATTTATCTGTACATGAAGTCATATAACCATGCAATCTGAATAAGCATCTAAAGCTTCTGCATGTATTCCCCTAAAAGCTATGTATGTTGCTTGCATCATTTTAGAAAATATAAAAAGTTCTGTTTTATATGGATGCTTTATTTGATTTAGAATTACAAATACCCACATTTTAATAATTTGTTTGTCATTTCGGACTGTGTGATCACGTACAAAATGCTCACAAAATGTATATAGGCTGGCAGATGTTTGACTTTACCTTTCTTTGACAACAATTCACTCTGTAAAACAATACAGCAAAAATTGTGTTTGCTTTGTATACTCCCTCCTCCTTCACAAAATCTTAAATTAGTACAATACAGAATATCAAGTATTCATGATCTGAAGTAAAAAAAAAAATTGTCACATCACTTTCATTTGAAGGAATTGTAAATGATGAAGTTAATTTCTTAAAAAAAGAAAAGAAGCCAGCACTCACGAATGTCCTTTTGGTAAATTTAATAAACCAACTTGGGTGGCATTACCAGAAACACAGACGTTTCGACAGAAAGTCTTCTTCACTGAAGAAGACTTTCTGTCGAAACGCAGCACTCACATTTGTGAGTGCTGGCTTCTTTTCTTTTTTTCTGCTGCTTTTCGTCGTGCACCTGTTGAGTGGATTTTTTTTGAGAGTGCTTGCTTCTTTCCTACGTCTTTCCTAGTCCTGTTTGCTATTAGATTTTAATCAAACTCCATTGAATGTAAGCTTTTAAAGTTTGACAGTGAGATACCTACCATGCAGACATATTTGGAAACATCACTTGCATCATGGTCCTGTGCTCATGTCTGGTCTCATCTTCATGACGAACTTCTGAACCTGCTGGTACCGATGAATAAATGGAAAAGCCACATTAAAGCCAGATTCCTCTACCAGTATGCAGACTTCCACTGCTGTATATATATATACCTATGTTTGTTGTCTAACATTTTCTTTGTTTTGTATGGATTTTATTTAACAAAAAAAGACAGTGGTATGATCATCAAAAAAGTCCCTAAGCTATAGAGTGAGCTGTACAATGTTATTCAACTAGCTGGCTAACTATCCATTCAGTGAAAAGACACGCAGGCCAAAAACAGGCTACAATAAATTGTAAACTTGTGTTTTTTCTTGATATTAAAGTTCTAACTAAACCACTCTCTTTCATTACTCATCTCTTTCACCACTACAATTGACAGTGTTCTCTTTAGTTAACTTCATGTATAAAAATTGTTGTTAAAATTGACAGCTACCACATACACCTACAGTAACCACACGTTTGCTAGCTAATGCTAAAAGTAGGCTACATTTCAAAATGATGGTGTTAAAGGAATACTCTGACGATTTGTGAGTTATGCCCTTTCTCTATCATTTTCATATTGAGACAACATGATCGATATTTTTTTTGTAGTATCACAGCGCAGGATGTAAACACGCTATAGTTCTGTGTATCAAACTTCTTCTAAAACGACTAAAAAGGACTCTTGTTTTTCGAATTAATGTTTAAACATGTTTAATTTAAATGCACGTGCAGAAATGCCAGCTTCAGGGTTTCTGTAACGTTTATTTGTTCACTTTGACAGAGTAGGCTACTGACTCCCTATAGACTTCAATTGTATTTGCTAAGCTAAGCCGCAATGCTAACCGCTGAGACCCAGCCACTGGACGTACAGACACAAAAAAGATATCGATCATGTTGTCTCAATATGAAAATGATAGGAAAGGGCATAACTCCCAACTCGTCAAACTTGATGTAACTCAACCACCTTTAAAATATAAATGTGTCAACTGCTTGTGACTGATCTTGTTAATATCAATATCTAATGTTGAGACACTGCAAAGAACCATAGCTGATCAAAATGCAATACAGTCTTAGTACAGTCGTCATATTACAGTGTAATTTTGTTGTATGTAAAGTTGTGACAAAATACTTACTGACAGAGCACTTACCACTAAAAATATGTAGATTCAATGGATGAATAGGAGAATATCACAAATAGAGGATAACAATGTGCATTTAAAAAGCAAGAAATCAGATGTCTCAATTTCAAGACAGCGTCGACAATGAAAGTGTCATGTAATCAGTACAACAGCTTTGCTCCTGACATGTCAAGTACACCAAAGGTCACAGGTGGAATCACATGTAATGACTGAAGTGATCTATGCTCAACGCATTCATGAGGGTTGCGAGTGTCAACGCAGCCAAAGTGACATCACACAGGCCCCTTCATAAGGGTCCCTGCTTTTGGCCTGCAGACAGTTGAGTTCATCCTTTTTTGACAACAATCAATTTGTCAAAAAACATCTGAAATCATGATGACAAGAAGAACATTGTTAAGTCTTTCTACACAACAATTATACTTAGTAATGCACTGCCCTGACAACTAGTGGGCCCATGACCTTGAAACAATCTTTACAAAAAGTTACTGAACTCTTATTTTAATAAATGTCCTGTATCCTTTTTCTTCTTGTCACAGCATTATTTTGTAAACAAATTTTTGACATTCACTTCAGTGTTTCAACTCACCAGTTAAAAAAACATCCACCACATTGATTAACATGGTTGTATTGTATCAGAAGATTAAACTGTGGTGGTGAGATCTCCTGATCAGTGTCTGGTTGTGAAACTGTGCACTGCTGGAGGACTCTTCAGAGTTCAAACTTTGTCCACAAGGTAGCTGTATTACACCAGCCATAGTTACACGATCAGCCTCCAACAAGAATGATGACTTGAGAAACCTGCTGTTTGTAGTTAGGAAACAATTGTCTTACAACATTAAGAAATTCTCCCACAACAACATTGACATTCAAACTGCAAACCTACTGATGAGGCGAAATACAATGTAAAGTTATAAAAGTCTCAACTTTGGTGATATCAAGTTTATTGAGTTATTGCTGCTGGTTGAAGTCACATGCTGCCAATTAGCAACTTCAAACTTTATATGTTAGCATATCAGCGAGTATATAAAACCCTCAATTACATATCAGTTATTGCACTTAACTTCAAATTATTACAGCATTTTTTTATTAGATACAATACCAGCTTGCCATCAAGTCTGGCTCCTCACATGCTTGTACACTGTAAATGTTGTCCAATTAACTAAAAGTCATTGTTCGGGGTGGCACTTAGCACTTACTTATGGGTTTCTGTATGTAATCTACAGCATGTTTGCTTTGTATCCTCCCTCTTTCTTCTTCACAAAATCTTAAATGAAGCAGCACAATACAGAAGATCAAGCATTCATCCATTTAGTCTTGAAAACTGGCAACCGGTGTATGTTGCTGTTGCAAAAATAATTTCTGTCACGTCACAGTCATTTAGAGGAACTGTCAATGATAAAAGTTGAATCATCAGCCAGTCCTGCTTGCTATTAGATTTTAATCAACACGTTACCAACAGGATTACCGGTTGTATTATTTCATTTACAATGTCACGTAACGCGTTACCACCCAATATATTCTTCATTCATCCCCACTGATCCACACTGCTCCACTTCCACCAGTATGCCACCAGAAAAATATCCCCCAAAGGCAGTGGCGGATTTAGGAAATTTGGGGCCCAAGGCAAAGGCAGGCATGGGGCCCTCTGAAATGAGAAGACAACACACAAAACAACAGGTCAATTATACAGATACATACATTTTAACAGTATTATTTTTTACCAGCAGGTTCTCTGATAGAATACTTAGAATGGATCACATACATAGAATTGATTTCACTATATAAGTTGTTATTTCATAACTGTATACGTGACAGAGATGATTTACCTTTACATAGCTCAAATTTGGGCAGCAGCAGCTGCTGTCCTCTATGTTGTGGTGCTGAAATGAGAAGACAACACACAAAACAACAGGTCAATTATACAGATACATACATTTTAACAGAATACACATGTATTATTTGTTTTTACCTCTTCCTGTCCCTTTTACTCATATTCATCTCTCTTTTTTCTTTTTCTCTTCCTGTCTTTTTCTCGTAGTCTTTGTATTTCTCTCCCTTTTGTCCTTGTCTTTTTTCTTCTTCTGTCCCTTTTACTCATATTCCTCTCTTTTTCTTTTTCTCTTCCTGTCCCTTTTACACATCTTCCTGTCCCTTTTTCTTGTTGTCTTCATCTCCATTGTTTTCTTCTGTCCCTTTTGCTGGTTGTCTTCCTCTCCCTTTTTTCTTTCTTCTTCTTTTTCTCTTCCTGTCTTTTTCTGTAGTCTTTGATTTCTCTCCTTGTCCTTGTCTTTTTTCTCTTCCTGTCCCTTTAACTCACATTCCTCTCTCTTTTTTCTTTTTCTCTTCTTGTCTTTTTCTGTAGTCTTTGATTTCTCTCCTTTTTGTCCTTGTCTTTTTTCTCTTCCTGTCCCTTTAACTCACATTCCTCTCTCTTTTTTCTTTTTCTCTTCTTGTCTTTTTCTGTAGTCTTTGTATTTCTCTCCCTTTTGTCCTTGTCTTTTTTCTTCTTCTGTCCCTTTTACTCATATTCCTCTCTTTTTCTTTTTCTCTTCCTGTCCCTTTTACACATCTTCCTGTCCCTTTTTCTTGTTGTCTTCATCTCCATTGTTTTCTTCTGTCCCTTTTGCTGGTTGTCTTCCTCTCCCTTTTTTCTTTCTTCTTCTTTTTCTCTTCCTGTCTTTTTCTGTAGTCTTTGATTTCTCTTCTTTTTGTCCTTGTCTTTTTTCTTCTTCTGTCCCTTTTACTCATATTCCTCTCCCTTTTTCCTTTTTCTCTTCCTGTTCCTTTTACTGGTTGTCTTCCTTTCCCTTTTTTCTTTCTTCTTCTTTTTCTCTTCCTGTCTTTTTCTGTAGTCTTTAAATTCTCTCCTTTTTGTCCTTGTCTTTTTTCCTCTTCCTGTTCCTTTTACACATTTTCCTGTCCCTTTTTCTTGTTGTCTTCATCTCCATTGATTTCTTCTGTCCCTTTTACTGGTTGTCTTTCTCTCCCTTTTTTCTTTCTTCTTCTTTTTCTCTTCCTGTCTTTTTCTGTAGTCTTTGATTTCTCTCCTTGTCCTTGTCTTTTTTCTCTTCCTGTCCCTTTAACTCACATTCCTCTCTCTTTTTTCTTTTTCTCTTCTTGTCTTTTTCTGTAGTCTTTGATTTCTCTCCTTTTTGTCCTTGTCTTTTTTCTCTTCCTGTCCCTTTAACTCACATTCCTCTCTCTTTTTTCTTTTTCTCTTCCTGTCTTTTTCTGTAGTCTTGTTGTCTCCCTCTCCATGTTTTCTTTTGTCCCTTTTTCTCGTAGTCTTTGTATTTTCTCCCTTTTGGCCCTAAAATCTCATTTTGCGAGCCTTGGCCTCAGCATATCTTGCAATGAGGAGATCCATATCCACTGACTTCCTGACTTCTTGCTCGATGGAGAGAACAGCGAGTGCAGACAGCCTCTCCTGTGACATTGTTGACCTCAGATATGTTTTAATGAACTTCAGTTTCGAGAAACTTCTCTCACCTGAGGCCACTGTCACAGGGAGAATGAGCAGAAGTCTCAGTGCTATACTCATATTTGGATATAGGTCTAAGATATTCTCCTTATAGATATAATCAAGCATCTCAGATGGTGTTGAGATATTTGTGGGGAAGGATCTAACTGCTCCCTTTACCTCAAGTTTCAGGTCCTCTGCATCAACATCATCAAATCTCTGCTCCAGTCTGTGGCAGCATTCATCCAGCTTCCCTTCCTTCTCAGTGCTTCTCATGACGTCAGTGGAGTAGAGAAATCCATACAGCTCATAGAAGGTTTCCATGTGTGAAAATCTTTCCTTTAAAGTAATAAGAGCTTTATCAATAAGAGACAAGAAAAATTCTCTTTTGTAGATCTCTTCTGCAGTTGACTGAGTTTGCTCTTTGCCTTCATACTCAAACTGTTGGGTTGTTCTTCTCTGATGCACCTCTGGCCAGCTCATCTCTACCCCAAGCTTCTCTGCTATTTCCCTGGCCTCTGTTT
This sequence comes from Epinephelus fuscoguttatus, assembly GCF_011397635.1. NCBI lineage: Eukaryota > Metazoa > Chordata > Actinopteri > Perciformes > Serranidae > Epinephelus > Epinephelus fuscoguttatus. The sequence goes on from NC_064766.1 coordinate 40,602,669, forward strand.
TGGCAGTGTTGAACCCATCATCCCGAAATTCCTGAAGGAATTCTGTCACTGCCCCGATTTCTTTCCTGACTGTTTCAATACAAACCTTCTGGCTCTGCAGGGTCTTGCTGGCTTTATTTATCTGGAACAACACATTGTACCATACAATGGTACTTACCACAAAAGGCCACCTCTGCATCTCCTTGCAGATGCTTCCAGCTGCTGAAACAACTTCTGCATCCCTTTTCTCCATGGCATATTCCTTTAGAGCAGTCAATGCCTCCACAATTTCAGGAAGCTGGTAGCGAACAGCTTTGATAGCTTCAACCCTGGACTCCCATCTGGTTGTTGACAATGCCTTCAGTGTGAAATTCTTGACATGCTCTGTGAGAATGGACCAGCGGTGAACTGAGGAGCTGAACAGAGTGTAGAGTCACTGTAGCAGACCAAAGAAGCTGATGGATGTCACAGATGACTTGGCAGCATCCCCAACAACAAGGTTCAAAGTGTGGCTTCCACAGGGAACACACAAAGCCTTGCTGTTTAGTTCTAACACTCTCTTTTGGACCCCCTGCTTTTTACCCTGCATGTTACTGCCGTTGTCGTAAGACTGGCCACGGCAGTTGGAGAGGTCCAAACCTAGTGTTTCTAGGTGCCCTAAAAATGACTCACATAACCCTTTTCCTGTTGTGTCAAGTGCCTGAAGAAAACCAACAAAGTGCTCATGAATGGAGATACCTTTTGAGGTTTCACAATTCACAATCCGTAGTACCACTGAAAGCTGCTCATTGTGACTGAGGTCTGGAGTGCAGTCCATGATAACAGCATAATATTTAGCTTTCTTTACTTTCTCCACAATTGCATTGATTGTGCACTTTGCTACAAGGGAGATGAGTTCATTTTGAATGTGTTTGCTCAAGTAATTGTCACTTAGCTCTTTGGCCTGACTTCTCAGATGCTCTCTCATAATTGGGTCAAACTGAGCCATGAGTTGAACTTGCCCAAGGAAATTTCCATTTCCAGGCTCAAACAGCCTGTCAGAGTGGCCACGAAATGCTAGATTGCGCTCTGCCAGATGGTTAACGATTGCAATCAATCTTGTCAGTACCTCTTTCCTGCGATTTACTTCAAGAGAAAGAAGATTTTGGTTCACCTGATCTATAGCCGTGTGTGTCTGGAGTTTCTGCGATAGGTTGCGCCAAGCATCCATATTTGCAATGTGCTCAGCTGACTTTTCATGCTGTCTCAGGTGGGCTGAAAGATTTTTCCAATCATTAAACCCATCCTCACTCAGCTGATTGCTCCTTTCTCTGTTTCCAAACAGGCGGCAGCAAAAACAAATAACACGGTCCTTCTTTTCACTGTAGACAAGCCATGATCTGCATATCTGTTCTCCATTTTTCATTTGCATGTAGTAATTGCTGCTAGTAAATCTGCGCCCATCTTCATTTCTTGGGAAGATCCTGTCCTTCACCTGAAGTGGTCCTCTCTGCACTATTGAGCAGCGTGCACTATCAGACAGCTGTTTTGGCCAGAGTGCTGGGTCATCTTCAAGAAGTACAGTGTGCTGACATCTTACTAGAAGAGTGGATGATGCTGGAGTCTCGTGATCTGGTGGAACAACATCATACAAACCTGGCTGGATAATTTCAGAGTTCTCACAGCCCATCCCTGTCTCATTCTGAAAACAAACACACACAAAACACAGTATAAAGCTCTTACCCAGTGGTGAAATGTATATTTACTCAAGTGCTAACGTAGACATTTGAGGATTTCATGCAACTTCAATTTTGTCTGCTTTGCTGTATCTCAGAGGCAAATACTGCACTTTCTACTCAACTACTGTACGTTGCTGGTTACATATTTCAAACCCTTCCTGCCCAGTGAAAACCATGTACCCTCAAAATGATGATTTAATGCTAATATTTGTGATAAACTGAAAGAGTCTTCCTTTGTGGGGTGACTTCTTAAGCCAAAATTCTTTAAAAATCCTCTTGGGCCAGCTGGAAAATGCATCATGACAAGGCTGAAAACAGGGTGCATCTCACAGGAGAGACTAGTGATGCTATAGATATTATGACAATTGCTTAAACTGCCCAACAGTACACGAATTCATTCAAAATTAGCTCAACCATAAACATCTACAACAGTAAATGATAACACACATTAAAGCAATAAAACGCCTACTAAATAATTGATTTCTCAGCCTCTGTAGCAAACAGAAACGAAATTCAAAGCTTACTTCAAAATGACCCATACTCTTCTGTCTTCAAGGAATACTTACCAATATAGGGGGGGGGAAAAAAAATCACCCTTGGACAGTTTTGATACTCGCTAGTTCATTTCTACATGACTGACCCTCTCCAACAGGTGTCGACGTCGTTGTTGTACTTACCGGTTGTGGGTTGCTGCTGCTGCTGCTGGCCGCTGCCGCAGGCGCAGTGAAGAAATTTGTCACTTTCGGTAACTTAGACATCAACTTTCAGGTTTCCTCCTTTTTCCTCCTCTTTTCAGCACCGCTGCGGTAGCTTCTTTTCATTTTGTGTTTTCTTTTCTCTTCTCCAGTACTCCACTTTTCCTCTCTCGCCACTTCTCGCGCCGTTTGTTTTCGTTTCTCTGCTGTCTTCCTGGATCCGTTCTGCACATGCGCAGTAAGATGGACTGATCCATTGTAGTGGAGACTGAAGGGGGGGCCCCGACACACACATAATACAATAAGCATTCTGCTGGCATTTTAGCGAGAGGATTTTATTCAAAAACATAATTAATGTGCGCAAATAAGTAATAACTATATTAACCATAAGTGTATGAGGATTTTTATGGGGCCCTCAGGAACTTGGGGCCCTAGGCAACCGCCTAGTTTTGCCTAATGGTAAGTCCGCCTCTGCCCAAAGGCCAGTGTGTGTTGTCATGTCATTCAGTATACCTTATAGAAGGGTGCTGGTGGTTGTGTGCATTATCATGTCCAGGGTGTCTCCATTCATACACCTGACATGCTCGACCCACTTAAACACCAGTGCAAACCAAGCTGTCTGTGGGACCTCACCTCACAACCCACTGGACCCAAAATATCTGAAGCTAACACCCTGGTGCCAGACACCAAAGGACACCCTCCACAGGTCCTGTGTCCATGCCTTATCAGAGCTAAGTCCAGTCCAAGGAGCACCCAACGTGGATCAGGGTACCTCTGGGCTACCAGCATGTCCCTCAGATGTTTGGGATCTGGGGTATTTGGTCAATGCCTTGAGCTCTTTGTCCCGTAACCTCAGGTCATGCCTGAGCAGCTTTTGTGATGTGGCATGGTGCATTGTCCTGGTGGGGGGTCACTGTCATCGATAAGTGCCGTTGCCATGAGGGGGTTTATCAATGTTGTTCACTTAACCCGCCAGTGGTTTTAATGTTTTGGCTGATCAGTGTATAAGAGACGCATGATAATATTGGCACATCATCAGTATCGGCCAATATTAAAAATTAAATATCAGAATGGCCAACATGCCATTATCTGACGAAGCTGAAGTTAGCTTCCAATTTGCCAGCTTCCGATTTGGCACTTAAGGATAAAGTTAAGGGGAAATTGACTTAATGTTTAGTGCGATTGATTGTCTGTTTTTTGTGACACTTCTTGATGTGAAAACATGTTAGACATTTTAGGTAAGACATTAACTTTGCCTGACACCGACTACTGTATTTGTGAAATACTTATTTTATTTGTGAAAATGCTAAAGGGGAGATTTCACTGTTTTGTTTTATACCTAGACCTCATTAGACCAGGTCCAGATCAAAAACCACTGTACCTAGACTTCTCAAATCTAGACTAGATTATCCTACAGAGGATAAACATTCATTCAGACACAGTTTCTGAAACCTTTATTCTATTTGTGAAAATGCAATAAAGACACATTTCACCGTTTTTTTCCAGCATATAGACCACATTAGGCTGGGTCCAGATCAAAAACTGCTATGCCTTGACAAATCTGACAGAATTTCAGCGTCGTATCAGTATCTGCTGATATGACAAACCAAACATGTACAAAACATCAGGTAAACAATGTGGCACAGGTAAAAAAAAAAAACATATCTGCTACATGTAAGTATGTATGAAGATTATAAATGACAAAAATTAAAACTGACAGGTGTTTAACTGATTCACAGTTGGTTCGTGCTGTGTTAATTACCACCAGAGCAACTTAAAAGAAAGATGTAAAGACCATTAACCAAAGATAACGTGTCTCAAGTGCCAATGATTTGGTTTCAACACTGCTGGTGCAAAAGGACTTCAAATATGATTCAAAATGCTGGCATTGCTGTGTGGAGATAATATTCAGTCAGCATGAAGTAACCAGACACCCAAATAAGTTTGTCATTTCAGTGTTTTAACAAACTGTTGTGTATGAAACCTACTCAACTATAACACAGTCTGTGTTGTGTCTGCTGGAGCTCACAGGAGTGAATCCGTTACTTACGTCACCGCACCGTCCTGACCACGGTAAATCCAGAGGCCGCTGCACAACAGGTCCCTCACGGGCCAAAAAAACGGTTTAAATACAGAGTCCAATACCAAAAAACTACAATGTCCATGTAAGAGTCCCGTATTGCTGTGTTGTCCTCCTCTAATGTAGCGTTATCCTCTCTTTACCCGCAGACCGACGTAAACTCAACTGCTAAGCTAGCTAACAGCTAGCAAGCTAAAGTCCACACCAGTTAAAAGCTGCTAAAGTAGCTAGCTGGAGGCTAGCGGGCTAAACCGTCCACACAGTTCTTCTTCCGGCACGGCACTTTGTCAAAACGTTTTTTAACAGCTACTCAAAGTCACCCAACAAAAGCTCCACACTCTGCATGCTCTCGTGTCTACAGTCAGTTCTTGCCGGCTCACTGTTGAGTCCTTTTTCCTGCTAACTGTTAGCTGCTCTGCTACATGCTAACGTCTCTCCAGGGTTGCCAGGTCCGATCCTTTACTTCTTCTTCGCCCCTATAATAGCCTGACAGCTTAACAAGCTAATGACCACCCGTTCAACTTGACCTCTACTAAATAAACTCTGTTTAACAGATTTCTTAAACCATCACAAAGTGGAGCAACAAAAGAAAACAAAAGGCTGTTAATTATTATTTTCTTAAGTGCTTTTTCAAAATTTAAAATAAACATTATTTTAAATGCAAATAAATCAGACAATGAAATAATAGTTCTACACAAGGCAAACATAAATACATGGTCTCAAACCAGGGTGGGCCTACATAAATGAAAACACATATAAAATAAATATAAGCCGGGGAACACACATACAGATAAAGAGGTAAGAAAGCCTCCAAACAGCTGTCATGTCACCATGTCACCTACAGTCCACAGCAGCATGGTCTGAAAAATCACATCTGACACTTAATGTTAATAAAACAGTGTCAGTTTGCTTTTCTGCCAGGGCTCGGTCATCAACAGAAGCTAATGTGTCCAATGGGAACTGTCAGGTTCCCCTGTGTAGATCCTCATTTGGACCAACAGCTTTTTCTGTCCATGGAATTAACATGTGGAGTTCTTCACCTACAGAACTCAAACTGGATCCAGATTGAAATCACTTTAAACTCAAACTGAAACAGATTTTGAAGAGGAATCAGTTCTGCAGTCATAAATAATTTGGTGCTTCCTATTCTATGGTGCTGATTATGTATTGCAGTTTGTGTCTTGTTCTGTCTGTACTTTTTAGTGTTGTTTGTACTTTGCACTCTTACTTGTGTTTTTGTTGCTGAGTCTTCTGTATCTTAAGGCCCAGAGTCTGCATGTTCTCCCCGTGTCAGCGTGGGTTTCCTCCAGGTGCTCTGACATGTTCTCCCTGTGTCAGCGTGGGTTTCCTCCAGGTGCTCTGACATGTTCTCCCTGTGTCAGCGTGGGTTTCCTCCAGGTGCTCTGACATGTTCTCCCCGTGTCAGCGTGGGTTTCCTCCAGGTGCTCCAGCTTCCTCCCACAGTCCAAAGACATGCAGGTTAATTGGTGACTCTAAATTGTCCATAGGTGTGAATGTGAGTGTGAATGGTTGTCTGTCTCTATGTGTCAGCCCTGTGATAGTCTGGTGACCTGTCCAGGGTGAACCCTGCCTCTCGCCCAATGTCAGCTGGGATAGACTCCACCCCCCCCCCCCCCCCCCTTTGTTTTCTTACTGACCTGCAGAAGAAATATTCTCAGCTTCACATAATTAAAGTATCAGTGGTAAAAGTATAACAGTACTATCAGCTTTATGTAGTTGAAGTATTCATAGTGAAGTACAGCAGTAGTTTCAGCTTCATGCAGTAAAAGTATGTGTTGACTGATGTGTGGATCTTCAGTGTCAGAGCAGCATGTCGCTGTTGTAGCTGCTCCAGGTGGAGTCAGTTGAACTACTTTATAAACAGTTAGTTTAATCCAGTGGTTCCCAACCTAAGGGTCGGGCCCCTCTGACGGGTCGCCAGATAGATCTGAGGGGTCATCACACAACAAAACTGACACAAGACAACAACATATCCAATAAAATCTATTTATTTTTACACCTTAGTTAGGCTACATGAAATTTAAATGAAAAAGCACTTTCCAGTAAAATCAAGCAAATTCATCACTACACGTGTTACTGACATCTTAAAACCCACATTTTAAAGAGATTAACATGTTTTTAAGGTACAGTTGAGAAAAAAAAGCAATAAAAGAAGACAAACACCCAAAATGCATCATGGGTTAAAATGAAGGACAAATGTTAAAGCTGAAATCTGTAATATTTTTACTTGTGTTATTGTATTATTCACCTGTATGGTGAAGTGCAGTTAACACACAACTGAATGAGTTTAGTTGTGTGTGGTTGTCTCAGCAGAATTCTTGTCGCTGTCTCTTTAGAGCTCCGTCCCTCTAATTGTATTCATCACTGGAGACAAATAGTCAGTTCCTGTCTCTGACTGAACCTTAATTGCAGATGCTTTCTTTATTCTATTCTACATTATGTTCATAAATACTGAAGCTCACCTGTCCTGGCTAACATCACCAATGCCCTGTAAAATCTCCACAAACTGCACATATGAAGCACTGTCATCTGCGCTGCAGTTAGAACAGGACAAACATCGCAGATTGCAGCTTTAATCTGCTAACGAAACATCAAACCTACAATTTCACTGTGAAATAAACAGCATTTGTGTCACTGTCTGTTTTTCCTACATCTTTTGAAATACAGACCTAGAACCACTGCCTCGTGGTTTTATGCCTCTGCATAAGTTCACATTCATGTCAGTGAAAACATGGATGCTTCACACACAGAAGATCTATACAATCTATACAAGATTAGAGTCACCACCTCAGTATCAATATTTATTGATTATATATTTATAACTGCCTCTTTTGCACACTTCTGATTTTAATTTTTTTTTTTTCATTTTATTTAAGACACTCGATATACGGTAGCTGCTACAGGAATTGCTGCCAAACAAAGTTTCGTTGTATCGTGTGTACAATGACAATAAAGCTTCTTCTTCTTCTTCTTCTTCTTCTTCTGACCAAATGTCTCCCCTTCTGTTCCTAAAACATAATGTCGAATAATGGCCACAAAGGTGTTTCATGCAGAACATTATGATGTCACAGTGAAGTTGACCTTTGACCTTTTGGATATAAAATGTCATCACTTCATCATTTTATCCTGTAAAATTGTGGATAAGTGAATTCTTAAAGAGATACTTCACTGCTGGAAAGATGGCCGTTCAATAAAACTAGGATGTCTATAAAAGATGCAAATACTTGAAAATGGAAAGAGAAAACAGAGATAAGGCTTTTGCACAAGAGGGAGAAAATCTACAACTACCACAATGCAGTGTGCCGCACCAGACCAATGGCAGCCAGCTAGCGAGAAACAATCTCATATGACAGTTAAACAGGAAGCTAAAACACGTCTCTGAAAACATTTGAGGTGAGAAATCTGACTGATCTCAGTCTTTTTTGCCTCCGTTTTCACTGTGCAGGAAACAGGATGACGCCCACTTGCTGTTTCTATTACAACTAAAAACGGCACTAAAATATGTTTCTACAAGCAGTGTGGGCAAGAAACAGGCAGTGCGGTAACATAATCTTGATATGCAGTCAGCACTGTGTTTCGGTTTGACAGTGAGAGAGGGGGATGGGTCCGCTCTTGATCCACTTCTGTACTTTGTGGCGGCAATGGGGGCAGAGGTGGCAGGCAATACAAAAACGTGGGAGTACAGCCTGTAGTTTGAGCCAGCCAAACTTAGCCAGATGACGGCAAAGTAGGGCTGGACGGTATGACAAAATGTTCATATCACAGGTTTTTAAAAAAAATCATATCAGTTTCACAGTATTTGACAGTATTTTGCTCGGGTTCTGCTCGCTTGACATGCTGCTGTGCTGTGCTACAGCCTATTCAAGTGCTGGAATTTGTTATTTAGGTGACAACACCTTAACGCAACACAAGCTCCGCTCCATTAGTGGCGTGCTGCGGCCGGGCTCGGTTATATGTCTCTGACTCGGGTCGGCTTCGGTCAGGAAAATGCGGCCCGAGCCATGCTCTAGTGTGCTCACCTGTGTGTGTGTGTGTGTGTGTGTGTGTGTGTGTGTGTGTGTGTGTGTGTGTGTGTGTGTGTGTGGTTGCATGTAGGAGAAACACTGCTCTTTTTGGTATGAGTTCTTCTGGGTCATCATGTTCTTCTTCAGCAACGTGTACAGTTGCTTCACTTTCAGGACTCTCTCTGGCAGCCATTCTCGCCTCTAAACTTTTCTCTATACTCTCACTCTAGCCGGCTCTAGCACGCCTGGGATGTGCAGCGCTGAAATGGCTCCCCCACTTTCCCGCCACACACGTTCCGGATGTTGTTTGGGTCAGGGTTCGAACTATAAACTGAGCTTCGTGGGGGTCTCCAAAATAACAGTGCTTACACTGTTAACTCAATCCATGCCTGCACAGCTATGGGACTTACAAATTTTAATCAGCCGTATAGAGCTCCGGACGTCACGTGACTCGGTTTGTTTACACCACCATGTTGGCAGTCCTTGAGTGAAAATGAATGGCGCCAGTGCTGATTTCAGGTCGTCAGAGTTCACTTTGCACGTTAAAGCCCCGGAAATTGAGCGATATATCGCAAAACTTGACTGATTAATCATAGCTGACCCTTAGAATGACCGCGGGGTGCTTTTCAGGAGTATTGAGACAGCCAGAGCGGACAATTTACCAATATTGCAGTATCCCGACATCTACAATTACTTGATCAACTCTCCTTCGTCCTACTCCGGAGAGTCCCTGAAAGCCTACAAGGGCCTGGAGGGGTACAAATGGATACAATCTGGCAGCCTTACATATAACGGTAATACAATAATGTAAGTAATTTTCTTATCCCATGTTTGTTTTGCGCTGCTCATTGAGTGAGCAACATCCTTTTACTAGCTCTGCAAAATCCACACCATAATTCAAAGGTCAAACTAGCCTTTTATAAAAATTAAACGGTTAGAAATCGCAATAAAAGCATGTAAAATAAACATTTAAGTTAGTGAGCGTCGGATTCTGTACCTGATACGAAGTGATCACTACACAAGTGGAATCCATTGCCTGTGGGCTCCCACTGCTCCGTTTTCTTCTGCTCGCTTCGTGCACGTTTTATGGCAGTAATCTACCTCCGCCATCTTTCGGGATGTTTCGGGATTCGATAAAACAGTCTCCCCTTCACGTATCGACTTTTCTGACACCCAAGGGCACAACAGCTGTCCACCATGTTCACTTTTATATTAATACAGCCCGAAGAAGAGACGAGTTAGCTGTTAGCTGTCCTATTGGCAGTCAGTTGAACAGCGCACTTTCCTGCCAATATGGCATTGTTTTGATTTTGACTGTTGCATGCCAGGATTGCGTGATGTCAGCTACTGGAGCTCTATTTCATCACATCTACAGCACATAGAACAACACAGATTATTTTGGACTAGTTATTTATCTCGCTAACGTAAATAATACTCATTACATTGAAAAACACATTATTTGTGATAAAATAGTGGGTGTTAATGTTTTGTTAGAGACCCCCACAGATGTATGATTTTACAGCTTTCATGGGAGCTAATGCCCTCTTCATGGGAACTCAGCTCCCACTGGCTCCTACATAGTTTGAACCCTGGATTGGGCTATTCACCAGTATTGCAGTATCACAACAAAAATAAAGACCAGTTTTCGGTACAAACCAGTATACCGCCCAGCCCTACGGCAGAGTTTCATTAGGGGACAAGGAGGGATATTTGGGCACTGGTTAGATGGAGGGAAGTTTACCACAGTTCCTTTACACATATCCATTACACAATTTGAAAAGAAGTTGTTTTTGAGATATTGCATTCACAAGAATGAAATGGACACAAGGTCACAGTGACCTTTAACCGCCAAATTCGAATCAGTTCATTGTTGAGGCCAAATGGACGTTTATGCCAAATTTGAAGAAATCCCATTGAGGCATTCTTTAGATACTGCTTAAGGACCAGGGGCCTCATTTATAAAGCTTGCTTACGCACAAAATGGGGCTTGAAAGTGGCGTACGCCACTTCCCACGCAAAGGTTGTGATTTATAAAAATAAACTTGGCGGGAGAATGTGCGCACCTGTAAGCAAACTCTGAGTCATGCGTGCGCACATTTTGGAGGCACTGGGAATTGGTGACGCAGACGGCGAGGTGGAGAAGTGGCGTCAGATTTTTATTGATGTCTCACACAAATTTAATGTCACGCTATATCCACCTTAGATCCACGTTATCATTGAAAGCAGCAGCCTTATTGCGCTTGGAGTGAGTGATAATTGTTTCATTAAAACGTTGTAAAACAAACTCAAATCCTGAATTGAAATTCTTTCTAAATATGTATTTAATCTGCACTGCCTCTAACGTCTCATTGTCCACTCTGTGAGCGCAGGAGGGGGAGAGGACGGTGCGACTGCATGGAATATATTTATTTATTTAGCTAAATACTTCCAGTGCATTTCTCATATCTGGAAATACAGCCATTAAGCACAACCGTTACACTCATTTCATCAGCCCTCCTTAGACATGTGCTGTTCATGACAAAACCGGCACGAAGAAACGTGTTCGCCTATTACACTTTCATCTTTGAATTTTATTTCAAATTACACGTTGTATTTTGGGACAGGGATACCACTGGTTCATGCTGTAATTCAGGCCGGGTGTCTGATCAGACTAATTGCCATAAACATATAAATACTGCGGTGACCCTCGTGCGTAATTGCACAAGATGGCACTGGCACATCCTCCTTTTTGCCTCCACCTTTAATAAATGTGATTCTTTATGTCGCACATCAATGTCAAACTTCCTCAAATTTAAAAGCAACACATTAACTACATGTTGGTAAAGGAGTAGAAATATTTGGTCTACCTTTAGATCAGACCACTTTTTTTGCTTTCTTTTATTAGTGATCCCGCTGCTGTGGCCACCAAATAAAATCTTTCTTTAGTCCTCCACCTCCCATTAAAGGGTCTCTAGCTCAGTCTCGGAGAAATTCCGCATGCCGGCTTATTTATATGCAGATCGCATTCATGAGGTGATTTGCATGACCATTTATGGTTGAACTAGGGCGGAATATGAGGTGGATCTGGGTGCGCACAACTCCAGGAGGTCTGTGATTTATAAAGAGAACATTGCGTGCAAGTGTGCGTGCGCACGGTTTTATTAATCAGGTTATTTTTTGGCACACGCCATTTTCAGCTTTTGGGCGCACATCAACTTTTAGTATGAATCCTAAGCACTCTTTTATAAATGAGGCCCCTGACCTTGAGGATGATACAGATACCACCCTGAGAGGGTGAGAGGGAGATTTATATATGAATAAATAAATAAATATACATATATATGTATATATATATATATATATACATATATATGTATATTGTTTTGCTATGGGAGGGGCTCAAAGGATGATGGCGGCACATTTTGTGTCGCTGTGCATAAAAGCTTCCCAAGTAAAGGCACCCGTGTGACCGCTGATGTAAAACACAGGATCAGATCAGGCTCTATGAAGCTCAAAATAGTCTGTCCCAATCAGTGAAAAAGGTGCCTTGATTGGCTGGATACAGATCTTTAAGATCAGATGAGGACATCCCTGAATATCATTACTCTTGCAGGCATTTGATCATTAACCTTGTGACTTGTGGACCAGTGTTGACCTGATAATGGTGCTAGATGAAAAGTCAGAGGATCAGCAAAGTTATTACCCTCCCTCCTGAGGAGACAATGAGTGTGTGAATCAGTGGGAGAATGGTTATATGCTCATCACATTTAGGTGCAAGGCTGATGTAGAATCAGCATCGATGATGCACATCGACTTCAAAGCCCAAATTTATCACTGATTTAACACTGACAGTTAGATCCCTGATAGATATTTGTCTGGTCAAAAGAAACAAAAGCTTTTTTCTTCACAATGCTGTTAATGTAGCAAAAATGTGTAAATGTTACTCCCATACCTTCTGCAAACTTCTCTCAGTAAAGTCGAGTGCTTTATAAAAATCCATTCAAAGGTAAAATGTGGACTTCTGAACTTCTTTAACTACTTTTATTTTCTGTACCTTTTGGTACAGCTGCCCAAAGGATGATTTATGATGTTCAGTTACACCCTGCATTCATTATTGCATTGTTTACATCAAGTGAATCATACCTAAAGTCTCTGGTTAAACCATCAGAATCTACAGGACTCTGATTACACTCAGTACACTCAGTGGTACACCTCCACCAATGTCTGTGTGCCTCTGTGATGTCAGGGCATACATTTAAAACAGACAATAATACAGGACGCTTTACAAAGTCGTTCCAATAAATACTGCTCACAATATTTTCTGTAGCTTTTATAAACATGAGTGTGTAAAATGCAGCAATTTGCTCTCACTTTCAATTTTGCAGGTTGGTATTTCGGGGAAATGGGCTGACTCGTGTGAAAGGAAGCAACACCATATTGCACACTGTGTGTGTGTGTGTGTGTGTGTGTGTGTGTGTGTGTGTGTGTGTGTGTGTGCATGCACAGTGCATATAAAAGGAGCTACAGAGTCAGCTGAGGCAGCACTCCTCCTCTCCTCCTGATCAGAGACAAACTGAACGGTAAGTTGCTGAACACACTGAGCTGTTGCTCTGTTTATGTGATGCTGAAGGTCATCGGTGCCTGAACATGACTGCATGATTTTATTTTAGGTCACAGTGACCTCACAAACATGTTTTTGGCATCTTGCCTATGGAGATATATTTGTGTCTTTATTACATGCGAGAAAATAAATGATATGAGAGGGAAAAAAATGTTTGAGAGAAAAAAAAATATTTGAGAGAAAAAGTTTTCACACTGATAGCAAAAAATAATAATATTTGAGACTAAAAAAAGTTTTGAGAGAAAGTATTTTGTCATAGATATAAAAAATAATAATTTGAGATTTAAAAAATGATTTCCAAGAAAAAAACTCTCTCAAAACCTTTTTTTTACTCTCATATATTATTTTTTTCTATCAGTGTGAAAACATTTTCTCTCAAAAAAAAATTGTTTCTCTCAAAACATTTTCCTTCTCTCTCTCAAAACCGAAGTCTTTGCTCTCGTGTCAGGATTTTGCTCTCACTGTGAAAATAATGTCATGGGCGGGGCCACGTTCCTATTGGCCAGTCTCAATCGAATTGACAGCCGGGTGAGGATCGTCTTGGGAGTCGATTTCAGCTGAATCATTCATCCACCATGGTGGATTCACCGGCATAGATGCGCTGCGTTATTTGGGAGCGGAGACTCCAATGTTTGGGTAAGATGGTGACACACACAATTGTCTAATTGTGTGTCCGACAACTGGTCTAATTTCCAGTTGTCGGAGCCTAATTGTGCAGTGGTGGCACCTGCGTTATTTGGTCTTCCCCCACTGTGCAATTAGGTTCCGACAACTGGAAATTAGACCCAGCTGATGCCAATTAAGGGCGGAGGTGTAGCAGCGCTCACCCTGCCACACATGGAATGTTGGAAGAGAAAAGCACCGTAGTAAAGTAACGTTAACGGGATAACCTAGCTAGATGTAAAGTTAACACTAGCTGGCTAGTGCAATTAATAACACAACCTCTGTAAAATAACGTTAGGTGAGAAAAGGGATTCATTATAGGAATGATTTTGATAACCAACTTGCTCAGCTAGCTACACATCAATTGTGTGTGTCACCATCTTACCCAAACATTGGAGTCTCCGCTCCCAAATAACGCAGCGCATCTATGCCGGTGAATCCACCATGGTGGATGAATGATTCAGCTGAATTCGACTCCCAAGACGATCCTCACCCGGCTGTCAATTCGATTGAGACTGGCCAATAGGAACGTGGCCCCGCCCATGACATTATTTTCACAGTGAGAGCAAAATCCTGACACGAGAGCAAAGACTTCGGTTTTGAGAGAGAGAAGGAAAATGTTTTGAGAGAAACAAATTTTTTTTTGAGAGAAAATGTTTTCACACTGATAGAAAAAAATAATATATGAGAGTAAAAAAAAAAAGGTTTTGAGAGAGTTTTTTTCTTGGAAATCATTTTTTAAATCTCAAATTATTATTTTTTATATTCTATGACAAAATACTTTCTCTCAAAACTTTTTTTAGTCTCAAATATTATTATTTTTTGCTATCAGTGTGAAAACTTTTTCTCTCAAATATTTTTTTTTCTCTCAAACATTTTTTCCCCTCTCATATCATTTATTTTCTCGCATGTAATAAAGACACAAATATATCTCCATACTTGCCCCAATAGTGGGACAAGACGCACCTTTAGAAGATTCAATTTTTGTGCCATGACAACAAAATTGACTACTCTACCAGTTCATTCCAACAGTGTGTTGGTTTATGCATCATCATTCCTGCACATGCTAAAATCATATCCATACATTTTATTTAATTTTACAGTTAACTGACTTCACTCTTAACGGGGGTATCTCCCCCCATCTTACCAGATGTGTTTGATTCTGTGCTCTCAATCTTTGCCAAAGATGTAGCTGAAAACATCATCAGGCTCTGGTGACATTTGCAGACAACCAGCAACCACCAGCTGTAGAGGCAAAACAAAAGAAAAAAGATCAGTGCAAGAGCTGAAAGATAAGTACCTGAAAGTCACAAAGGCTGAGGCACCTGTTCAGGCACTCTTTGACCTTGGATACGACAGCTGGAGGTGAACGGGGTGGAGGAGGGGCGGCGAATCTGCCTAGAATGACAGCTGAAAGCGGCAGAGGAGAGAACAGGTTTAAAATCTAGTAGTGACAACCTGATTGGCTGATGGAGGTCGTGGCTAATTACGATAGGACAGCTAGAAGAGTGAACGCCCAGAGGCAGCTGATTGGAGGAAGCAGTGGGAGAGGGAGAATTGTGAGTGAATGAGCACAGGAAGGTCTTCCTGATTGAACTTACGCTGAGCTTCATGTGTAAGAGAAGGCAGGGTCATCATTCAGTATCCTTGTGTCCTGAGAGTAGAAGCTGCTCCTGAGCCTGTCAGTGCCGGCCTGGTGTAACATTTACCTTCTTCCTGACCTCAACAGAGAGAAAAGGCAGTTATCCAGGTGGCTGGGATCTTTAAGTCATGACACTTAGCTTGAATAATAGCTGCCCATGTTTTACACATCACATCATTTTGGAATGCGTTATAGTCTAGAAAATTACTCACAATTTATTATATACAGTACGCTGGTAAGCAGTAATTTAAAACCTTTTTTGAACATTAATTCACTCTGTAAAAAAATACAAAAGAAATTCTGTGAGACCAAAAGTGTTTCACTGTTCCTTGTATCCCCAGGTCTCATAATGAATGCACACACTCTGCTTCACAAATATTATTTTGAGGCGCACTTGTAATATCAATTCACAGATCATGCGAATCGCTGAATGTGCATTTACAAACTGCTTCTCATTTGTGAACCTCTCTACATTTGTGAGAGAAATCTGTGTGGTGAATTCTGAGACTCCCCTGACGTCGCAGGTCAACGAACGTCACCATTGGCTGATACATCTGTCAATCAAATTTATGATTCTGATTGACAGATTCATCAGTTAATCAGGTGTGTTCGCTTTCAGCCAATCGTATGGCTGTATTCATAGTTTATGTTCATTCAGACATGTTACTTGGCTAAACAGAACGCTTCAACTTATTATAATTCAATAACATTGCATGATTTACAACGAGGGCATAATAAGATAAATGTGTTACTTACAGGTTGAGATTGATCCATGTCTCTTCCACCGTTTGAACACTGCAAACAGTAGCTCAGTAGCTCTGCGATTGGTTTAAAAGTGTGGAGAAAATGTAAGGAGCCATACGATTGGCTGAAAGTGAACACACCTGATTAACTGATGAATCTGTCAATCAGAATCATAAATTTGATTGACAGATTTATCAGCCAATGATGTTCGTTGACTTGCGACGTCAGGGGAGTCTCAAAATTCACCACACAGATTTCTCTCACAAATGTAGAGAGGTTCACAAATGAGAAGCAGTTTGTAAATGCACATTCAGCGATTCGCATGATCTGTGAATTGATATTACAAGTGTGCCTCAAAATAATATTTGTGAAGCAGAGTGTGTGCATTTCCGAATTTATGTTACAAGTTTGCATAAAAATTAGATTTGTGAACCAGAGCATGTGCATTCGTGAAAAACCCTGCGTGAGTTCATTCATTATGAGACTGATCTGACCCCATAGTTTCACCACTGCTGAATTTCTTCTTTCTTACAGCCTGTTTTGGTGGCACCTCTCCAATCTTGAGCTTATGCCAGAGTCTTTGGGTGACTGATGATCAAGTGGGACTCATCATTGAACACACCTGGGTAAGAGCAGATTTTGATGGTAAAGAACTTTTGGTGCATTTGGAGGTGACTTCTCTTATATTTCCTTTCACAAAAAATTAAGAGAAAACATAAGAGAAATTTAAGAAGATGTTGCTGCAAGAGGGATCAGGAGGGGAGGACGAGTGCTGCTTCAGCTGACTCTGTAGCTCCTTTTATATGCACTGCACACACACACACACACACACACACACACACACACACAGTGTGCAATGTGGTGTTGCTTCCTGCATTTTACACACTCATGTTTATAAAAGCTACAGAAAATATTGTGAGCAGTATTTATTGGAACTACTTTGTAACACTAATCCTGATCCAGTGTAGGTGCAATCGTCTTTCACGCTGACAGTCAGGACCCCATTTCTAAGGGGGGTGTAATCTTTGAAGTTTACAGGACTTGCCAGTTAAAATATCAGTATTATTTCAGGAAGCCTGGCAATACATTCTGCTATTCTATGATGTTTCTGGGCACCACTTAAGTGTATTCCAACTTTGGTCTTTTACTGCTGTTTGTTGCTCTGTTGCCAGCTGCTGATTGGAATCTCTCAGTTGGACCAAGAAACATTAGGTCTCATACAAGAAACGATGTACGAACAGATTTTCTCTTGTTTTCACGAATTTTCCACAAATTGTTATTTTATTATTATTTAATTATGGGATTCACCAATATTTCCTTATTTTCCCTTTTCTCTTAGGTGAGTGAAAATTTTACAAGTGGTTGAGAGCGCTCTGACTAAGATAAGAGGAAAACATTGTGATTGTGGTCCAACACAAGGTAAAAATACATTTTATGTTTTAAAAAAATACATAAATACTATATACTTTTAGATACTGGTTTAAAGTAATTCAGGGCCAGAGAAATACTACTATACTTGGTCCAATGATCCCAATTACTGTTATTTCAGTAACTGCCCATATGGAAAAGAAATAGAAAAAACTTATAAGAAGTTCCATCACCTTCAGTGTATGTTTTATGTATTGTGCATCATATAAGGCTTATATAATTTACTGTTGACAGTGGCCACTTTTGCATTTTTTTCATACAAGAAAATAAAAAGAATTACATAAGAATCATGTGAAATCTATGTATGCGGTATATAAGGAAAGTACATGTCAAAGTATGTTTTCCATACGTGTTACATATAATTTTTTGCAGTTTTTCCTATATGTCTGTTTTAAAGACGTATGCTTTACATATATGAACAAATACCATTATATATATGTTTTCTGTATGTAAAGTCAATATATTTTGCAGGGGAATTATGCTTTATTTTGCATAGTCGCTTATATTGACTAATATTTACCACTGCTGAACAATAATCATTTCACATGGAACAATGTGCTTGTTTTCAACAATCTGAGTACTGAAATTACACAACAAACAACAAACAGCAACAAAGCTCAATTTAAGGGGATGCTTTACTTTTGGCACGGAGCTCTGTGATCTTGGCATTGATTGTGATGCCAGTGCTGGAGGGTTGGGTCCCTGCCACCTCTCAAGAGTCGCATCTACAGTATATATAAACAAAAAATAGGGGAAAAAATAAAAGAACTTAGTAGAACTTAACCCTCTATGGTACGCATCATGATGCCAGTTGGTAAAAAAAAATGTTTGGGATGTTTTTTTGTCATAAAATAGACCAAGTAAACATAATCAAGAGATATTTTCAAAAAATATTATTTTTTTAGTAATTTTTTGTTGATGTTGCCATGCAGCAACACCGTACGATAGTGGAAATTAATGAAAACGACAGTTTTGTTTATAGTTGTAAAAACCTTTATTTAAAAACTCAGGTTATAGTCTCAACAGTCCCCAGTAGCATCAACAGTTAAAAATGCATCTCATTTGAAAGTTAAAACCATTTAAAGATATTTTTCATAATTTCATTCAAATTTTTGTGCTATATCATTTGAATAATTGTTTTGATTTGATCTGAGTGTCTTGATGCTGTCATCTTTGCCTTACTGCTTGTGGAAATTGTTGAAGCAGTTCTTCTCAGCTGTGAGGCACAGGTAGGTCTCACACTTTGACAATACCCGTACAGCCTGGGTATTTGCACCGGGGTATTTGTGTGGGCCCTTCACCCACACTGCACTGTCACTGCACTTTCACCCTAACTGTCCTCCCTGTCCTCGCTATCTCCACTGTCCATGCTGTCTCCACTGTCCATGCTGTCTCCACTGTCCTCATTCTCTGGCTCATAGTCTTCATCATTCTCTCTGTCTCCATCATCCTCACTCTCTCCTTGCTTGGTTGCAAGCTGCTCGTTTTCTTCATCACTAAATCCTAATTCACCCTCACTACCATCTACAGGGAGGGCTAGTTTGGCTTTCTTCCGTGAGGAACCATAAAACACTGTTGCATTCATTCTGTAAATGGAAGAATAAAGTGTCAAATATAATCATATGCAATGCGGAAAGGACTCACAAAGTGCATTATTATAGTAGACTCTAGGAGATCAGTGTATACCAATGTTGCTAATAACTTTAACTTTACTACACCCAACATTCAAATGTGTGTCTGTCAAACTGATGGACCTGAAAAAATAACTAAATGAGTCCACATGGTACAATATGCTTTTGAACAATGTAGGCCTATAACCTAATCCAAAATGCTATCAACATGCCAGGCTAGCAATTCAATGGTAATAATAATGGTACGGTGTTGCCATATGGCAACTTCCACATTTTAACAGCTTAACATTATTAAATGATCAAGTTCAGTGTAATAAACTACAGAATAGTGAACTTACCTCACTCACTGTTGAGTATGTATTTTTTTTCCCCGTCGAAAAATGTCATAAAAATACTTTTTTAGATGATTTTTGAGGAGTCAAATGGCGAGGCTCCTCCCTGTGAAGAGGTCTGCAGAAAAGGGCTTCAAAATTCCCTCCAGAAAGTCATGTGACAAATTTAAACACTGCTTTTGGTTCTCTTAGGACCCCACCTCTCTTTCAATGCACTACATCATAAAAGGGGAGGTACTGTGTGTGTGTGTGTAGAAGGAATTCAGTGGGTTTGTTACCAAATGGCAACATTGTACCATAGAGGGTTAACAGTTAGTAGTCTGAACGAAACCAATAAAAACCAATAAAAGAAGGATCATTACATTATATTAATGTCTAATGGTGCCAGCTCTATTGCAGTGTTATCAATATTTATGTATTTTGATGTACAATCCAAAAGAATAGTGGTAAAGTGGTACAACAATTATTAAAGCACCGTCATAATGAACTTGGGTCATGTAAAAAGGGGACAAGTATTGCCATTTTTTCTTTCCTAAGTAAATGTGCAACTTATGTAATCTGCTGATCTCGTGCAAAAGTAAAACTATTTCTACAAGAATGGGATGAATAGTCTTTTTCAATCTCTGCGTTACATTGAATACATTCGACAGGGATTTTGAATATTTGCTGTGTTGATTTAATCATTTTTCCTAACTTATTGGATATAAATGCTCCTAAAATGTTAAACAATATTACCCATGTAATAATTTTAGGAAAATTAATTAGTTTAGAGAGAAGATGCCTGGTTTTGCAAAAATGCTAAACTTAACATTTGAACGCAACATTTTAACAGTCCTTTGTCATTACATGTTGAAAACCTGCTTTCAGTCAACTCATATGCTTTTCCCTTCAATTTTATTATCAGATTATATTGTTTGTGGCATCGCAAGTAAATCTTGTAAGTGTTTTTTATAATACTTACAAGAGTTTAGTTTCACTGATTATTGTCCAACTCATAAGTTTGATATTACATTTTTCTACTAAGGATATTGTATGTGGAATTACTGTCATATAATGTTCTTATAAGTACCCAAATCATACAAGTTTCATTTTGTACAAATTTAATAAGGATCTTATATCTGGTTTCACTGTCGTATACATTACATACAAGTTTCAGACAAAAGATATACAAACTTTATAAGATTTATCTATATCTTTTCCATATGGGTGTGCATCCCTCTGATGACCAGTGTTGCAATGTAACGTTATGTTCCAGCTTGCTGTATATAAATTATGTAAGGACTTGTTGTTTTCCATTTTAATTAGTTTAATCTATTAAACTTATTTAAAATGCTGCATGAGTACTTTTACTTACTTCAACACTTCAATGCATTTCCCTGATTGTACTTACATACTTAAGTAAACTTTTTAATGCAGAGTTTTTACGAGTAACAGAGTATTTTTTACAGTGTGTTATCAGTGCTTCTACTCAAGTAAAGGATCTAAATACTTAGTTCACTCCTGCGGACGTGGCAAATGTTTTGTAATTGCTCAGTTTCTGATTTTCCTGTAACACCACTACTGACAGTAAAAATCACATTTACTTGAAGTTTATATAACAGTATGTCAGTTTCACCACTGCTGAATTTCTTCTTTCTTACAGCCTGTTTTGGTGGCACCTCTCCAATCTTGAGCTTATGCCAGAGTCTTTGGGTGACTGATGATCAAGTGGGACTCATCATTGAACACACCTGGGTAAGAGCAGATTTTGATGGGAAAGAACTTTTGGTGCATTTGGAGGTGACTTCTCTTATATTTTCTTTACCAAAAAATTAGAAAACATAAGAGAAATTTCAGAAGATGTTGCTGCAAGAGGCCCACTGTCCCATAATGTGCTATAAGGGAAAATAATTTTTCCCACATTAATTAATATTGCTTCTTGACGTACACTGTATTTTTCCCTGACTTAATTTTAACATTAGTTATGGTGATCTGAGCCTGTATCAGTTTTAATCATGCACAAGCGATAGGAAATACACAATGAAGGAAATGAAGCTTGAACTTTAATTTCTATATATTTTATCTTTTGCAGATGTTGACCTGAGAATACTTCATTTTAAGGAAGAGCAGAAAACGTACACTTTTACTGCAGACGTTAAGTCTCAACTGTTGTTTTCTGATTAGAACTAGCTCCTACCTCCCAGAGGGTTGGTCCTGGTATCATCTGATTGTAAATTCAGTATTTCAAAACTGTGTGCAGAGGTGCAGGCTGTTATGGGTCTCATTATTAGCAAAATTCTTGCTGGTGAACCCCAGACAGAAGGAGAGTCAACTAGTATAACAGAGAATCCAGAGAATACTGAACAGCTTAATGATGTTGTTGAAGAAAAAAGCACACCGCTTCAACCCCAGACAGAAACAGAGTCAACCAGTGTAACAGAGAATCCAGAGAATACTGAACAGCTTAATGATGCTGTTAAAGAAAAAAGCACACCGCTTCAACCCCAGACAGAAACAGAGTCAACCAGTGTAACAGAGAATCTAGAGAATACTGAACAGCTTAATGATGCTGTTAAAGAAAAAAGCACACCGCTTAAACCCCAGACAAAAACAGAGTCAACCAGTGTAACTAAGAAGCAAAAGCCAATTCAACATCTTGCTGATGCTGTTAAAGAAAAAAGCACACCGCTTAAACCCCAGACAAAAACACAGTCAACCAGTGTAACAGAGAATCTAGAGAATACTGAACAGCTTAATGATGCTGTTAAAGAAAAAAGCACACCGCTTCAACCCCAGACAGAAACAGAGTCAACCAGTGTAACAGAGAATCCAGAGAATACTGAACAGCTTAATGATGCTGTTAAAGAAAAAAGCACACCGCTTAAACCCCAGACAAAAACACAGTCAACCAGTGTAACTAAGAAGCAAAAGCCAATTCAACATCTTGCTGATGCTGTTAAAGAAAAAAGCACACCGCTTAAACCCCAGACAAAAACACAGTCAACCAGTGTAACTAAGAAGCAAAAGCCAATTCAACATCTTGCTGATGCTGTTAAAGAAAAAAGCAAACTGCTAAAACTCCAGACAGGGTCTCTGCCTGTTTATAAAATTACCCTAAAAAAAGAACAAATCAAAGTCGCTGGGTGCAAGCGTTTCAGTTTGGGGAAAGAAATAACTAAACCTAATCGCACCATTATGGTTCTGGGAGCCACTGGTGCTGGAAAGTCAACTCTCATCAATGGGATGATCAATTACATTCTGGGTGTTAAATGGGAGGATTCATATCGGTTTAAGTTAGTTGATGAGGATCAGTCAACATCACAAGCTCACAGCCAGACCTCTGACGTCACTGTGTACAATATCAACCACCAGGAGGGGTTTAAAATAGAGCACTCACTGACCATTGTTGACACTCCAGGGTTTGGAGATACAAGAGGCATAGAAAGAGACAGAGAGATCACAGAACAGCTCCGTAATCTCTTCTCTGCTAAGCTTGGTGTCAGTGACATTGATGCTGTGTGTTTTGTAGCTCAGGCTGCTTTGGCCCGACTCACACCAACACAGAAATATGTGTTTGATTCTGTGCTCTCAATCTTTGGCAAAGATATTGCAGAAAACATCAGAGTTCTGGTGACGTTTGCAGACGGCCAGAAACCACCAGTTCTTGAGGCAATCAAAGCCTCAGGTGTCCCGTGTCCTCAAACAACAGAGGGACAGCCACTTCACTTCAAATTCAATAATTCAGCGTTGTTTGCAGACAACAAATCATCTGCAGCAGACAGCATGAGTGAGGATGACGAAGATGGAAGCTTCGATAAGATGTTTTGGGACATGGGGACAAAAAGCATGAAGAGGTTCTTTGCTGCTTTAAATGTCATGGACACCAAAAGCTTGACCATGACAAAAGAGGTCCTCAGAGAGAGACAGCAGCTCGAGAATTCAGTTGAAAATTTGCAGACACATGTTAGAGTTGGGTTAGCTAAGCTCGAAGAGTTAAAAGAGACAACTGACAAACTGAAAGAGCACGAGGCAGAGATCAGCAGAAATGAGAACTTTGAGTTTGAAGTCACTGTCATGATGCCTGTTCAAAAAGACATTTCTGGTTCTGGAAATTACATCACCAACTGTCAGCAGTGTCATTTCACCTGTCACTATCCCTGTGCATATTCCAATGATGCAGATAAGGCTCGCTGTGGTGCAATGGGACCAGATGGAAAATGTAGACAGTGTCCAGGCAAATGTAACTGGAATGTACATTTTAATCAGAAGTACAAATGGGAGTATAAGGAGGTTACAGAAAAACGAACAGTGACAGAGCTGAAAGAAAAGTACCTACAGGCCAACGAGGCAAAGGCACCTGTTGAGGCACTGTTTGGAAAACTGAGGGCTGCATATGATAATGTGCACAAACAGGTGGTGAAATTTATGGAGATGTCTGCTCGGTGTCTAAACAGACTTAAAGAGATAGCACTGAAGCCAAACCCTCTCTCCACTTCAGAGTACATTGACATGCTTATTGAGGGAGAGAAATCTGAGGCCAAGCCAGGCTGGAAGCAACGAGTTCAGTCCCTGATGGCCATGAGAGAAAAAGCACAGCTCATGGCTAAAGTAGGAAGAGGAGAGAAACTCCTCAGACCATCAGACCATTAATATATGAAGAAATAAAGAACAAGACAGGATTGTGAGTGACGCTGATCAAGGCCCAGGGGGGAATCAAGACGCATAGCTGAGACAACCAAGTTACGATGAGTGCCTGTGCTCATGGGACCTGTAGTTTTTTGTGCTCACAGAGTAATTGTTGTTTAAATCACAAAGGTTTCAATTTGTTTTAGCAACTGCTGCATTGGAGCTGATTTGTTTTAGAATATAAAAGTAAAGCTTAACAGAAATGCTGAGCATGTACTGAGTTACAGAAAGCAGTGGAACAGAAACTAGACAGGGAGTGAAGTCAGGAATATGGCTCTCTATTCAGCTCAGACAGCTACTGGAGGAAAGGCGTGTGTGATTTCTTTGTGTTTCTGTTTTGTTGTTGTGGTTGTTTTTAATGCTAAATGAATGAATAAGCAGAAGTTAGAAACATATTGTCACTTCACTGGTAGTTCTTGCTGTATTTGTTTTTTTACCTGGGGAATTTAATTACGAACAAGCCATCCAGCTGTCGCAGCTACTAACAGGCCACAATATTAACACAATGTATTCAGTTGCCAGAAACAAGAAACGATGCAGGCATTAAATGAACTCAACACACTTCTCACAGTTTCTCCACATGATTTAATAAGAAGTGATTAAATCCCCTTGAGCTAACAATAAATTATTCTGTTAAATACTTGTAATCCACTATCACTGTCCTTGTGCTCACTGCAGCCAAGATCCTTCTCTGCTTGTGCCGTTTTGCCATTCAGGTGTGTACGCAAGGATAAAACAATCAATACATCCTGAATGAGAGATCACTCCCACCTCTTAAGATGCTGTCAAGGCATCGATTGCAAAACTGAAGGCTAAATATGATCTTGTGCTGGCCAAATTGGTGAAACTGAAGTCAAGTGTTTAAACAGACTTACAGAAATCAAGGGAAATGCTCCCTGCACTCCAGAGTACAATGACTTGGTTACTGAATGAAAAATGTAAGGCAATGCCAAGCTGGAAGCAACGAGTTCAGTCCCTGAGAGTCATGAGAGAAACACAGTGTATCTCCATAGTGAGAGACTCTGACTTAAAATACTTTGACCAAGAAAAGCTTAAACATGAATGTGTCTGAGACAAAGAATGAAACTGCTCACCGTTTTCTTTTGTACAACTGTATTCCTGCAGGACTTATTTACATGTGCTGTTTGCAAAAAATAAATGAATAAAGATTTATCATGTGTGGTGATGAATGTTTAAGCATGACCATGTTTTGTGCTGAAACCATTAACTGCCTGACACCAGTAACACCAGTAACACCAGTAACACCATTGATGTGTATAGAACTGCATTTTATTGTTCTGTAGTAAAAAGTTGTCTTCTGTATTTTGAAGGTTAAGCAGAGGCAAATAAACACCCAGCTTAATATTTCAGAATTTTAAAATTAAAACATACTGGATGATAGAAAGATTAATATCTAAATGAAAACTACAAACCTTAAATTTAAATTTTAAATTAAACCTTAAGGGCAGGGTTAGGGTTATGTGGTGTATTGCTATATGTTGTGTATGTTATTTATCTTTAAAAAAAACAACAACAACTAAGAAATGAATAAATATTTGATTTAATGTTTAGTCTTGACTCTGGGGTCACAAAGCAGAACACTGAGATACAGTAAAACTATGACTGAGATTCTGCCACCATCTGTGTTTAAGTGGAAGTCACTGAAGTCATCAATAAGAACAGTCTCAGTGCTGTGGTGCGGTCGAAAACCTGAGTGGAGGACATGAAATCAGTTATTTAGTGCCAAGAAGTTCAACTATCTCTTTATTGATTAGCCACAGTTCATTTACACACACACTACCCACACTGTTGTGATACAAAGCTGATTGGAAATCAGCAAGTTATCACATTAAGTCCAGGTGGATGTTTGTGCCAAATTTGAAGTTGTTTTTGAGATATTGCATTCACGAGAATGAGATCGCCGCAAGGTCACCGTGACCTTTGACCGCCAAATTCGAATCAGTTCATTGTTTAGGCCAGGTGGAAGTTTGTGCAAAATTTGGAGACATTCCCTTGAGGCTTTCTTCAGATAGGCTACCGCTTTCATGTGTGGACATACAGACGACATGAAAATATAAAACCTCCGACTGACGTGGAGAAGTAAAAATTACAATAGTTTTTAAGTATAACCCTTTAGCAGATTATTGAGTGATTCAAAATAATAAATATATATTTGAAGTACTTAATAGTTTTATTAACAAAAATAAGAGGAAAGAACATCGGTGTGACAACAACTAGTGGCACCAGTGCTTCATCTGCATTGATAAAATGTAAAACAACAGGACTTTTAAAATCTTTTAAGATTTTAAAAATCCTGATTTTAAAAATCAGAGGGAGATTTATATATAAATAAAAAAAAAATAAAATAAATAAATATTTATTTATTTATTGTTTCGCCATGGGAGGGGCTCAGACGATGATGGCGGCACATTTTGTGTCGCTGTGCATAAAAGCTTCCCAAGTAAAGGCACCCGTGTGACCGCTGATGTAAAACACAGGATCAGATCAGGCTCTATGAAGCTCAAAATAGTCTGTCCCAATCAGTGAAAAGGTGCCTTGATTGGCTGGATACAGATCTTTAAGATCAGATGAGGACATCCCTGAATATCATTCAGGCATTTGATCATTAACCTTGTGGCTTCTGGACCAGTGTTGACCTGATAATGGCGCTAGATGAAAAGTCAGAGGATCAGCAAAGTTATTACCCTCCCTCCTGAGGAGACAATGAGTGTGTGAATCAGTGGGAGAATGGTTATATGCTCATCACATTTAGGTGCAAGGCTGATGTAGAATCAGCATCGATGATGCACATCGACTTCAAAGCCCAAATTTATCAACACTGACAGTTAGATCCCTGATAGATATTTGTCTGGTCAAAAGAAACAAAAGCTTTTTTCTTCACAATGCTGTTAATGTAGCAAAAATGTGTAAACGTTACTCCCATACCTTCTGCAAACTTCTCTCAGTAAAGTCGAGTGCTTCATAAAAATCGATTCAAAGGCAAAATGTGATGTTAAGTTACACCTGCATTCATTATTGCATCTGGTTAAACCATCAGAATCTACAGGACTCTGATTACACTCAGTACACTCAGTGGTACACCTCCACCAATGTCTGTGTGCCTCTGTGATGTCAGGGCATACATTTAAAACAGACAATAATACAGGACGCTTTGCAAAGTAGTTCCAATAAATACTGCTCACAATATTTTCTGTAGCTTTTATAAACATGAGTGTGTAAAATGCAGCAATTTGCTCTCACTTTCAATTTTGCAGGTTGGCATTTCGGGAAAATGGTCTGACTTGTGTGAAGCCATTAACACTTTAAGTTGAAATCCCCTTGAGGCACTCTTCAGATACTGCTTTCATGAGAATGAGATGGATGGATTTGGACCTGAAAACATAATGCCTCCGACCAATGCAGAGAAGTAAAAATTCCAATAGTTTTTAAGCATAAACCTTGAGCAGATTATTGAGTGATTCAAAATAATAAATATATATTTTAAGTATTTAATTAGTACTTACGTTTTATTAATAAAAATCAGAGGAAAAATAACTAGTGGCACCAGTGCTTCATCTGACAGGGATCAATAAATTATTTTATTTTGTCAGCAATTTTCCATATTTAAACAATATTCAGGTTATGTCGAGATGACATCCAGGTCAGTGTGGTTCTTCACCAATAAGAAACAGTTGAATGAACTGCTGTGACATTTGGAGCATTCACAAATCCCAAAGAACAAATTTATTTAATTTAGCAGTTTGTAATAACAAGTTAAGACATAATTATAATCAACATGTTTTCCAAAATCACGACAGAATAACTAATTGAAACGTGTACATACCAATGTCCATACCATGACTCAGCTATTTCTTTGGCTTTTTCATTCATCCAACTGTTTATTGTGGTTTTAGCTGTAATGACAAGCTCACAGTGCTGCTAACATGACTGCAGACCTCCAAACGATCTTTCCCCCTAAAATCTACATGAATTTGCACTTCTCCTGGTTTTCCTCAGAGTCAGACTCACAAACAGACCCCAAACTAGGCTCAGAATCTGAATCAGAGTCAAAGAGTGGAAATCCATTTACCATGGACATGATTTTTACGTAGGTCTGCACTTCCTCCAAAGACTGAATTCGAGCCTGGTAACCTTCTTTGGCCTCTGACTTTTCCCCTTCAATCAGCATGTCGATGTCCTCTGGAGTGATCACAGGTTTAGGCCTCAGGGCGACCTCTTGCAGATGAGTTATACAGTGAGCTGACTGATCCATGACGGACACGATCATGTCGCAAGAGTGAGCTGTGTAAGTGATCTCTGTCTTTTGCCTCTGTTCTTTTGTAGCTTGTTTGCACTCGTCTTTGAGCTCTTGCAGTGTCTGCTTCTCTTTTACTTGAACATAGTCCCATCTGTATGTCTGGTTGACATGCACACTCCAAATGCATTTTCCAGGGCAGACAGTGCACATCCCTGTCCTATCTATTGATTCACAGCGACGTTTTTCATTATCATCTGCTATCATACACGGGTAATGGCATGTCATTGAACACTTCTGGCAGTTGGTAATGTACTCTCCTTCCTTTGTGAGCTGTTTTTTCACTGGCTTAAGAACCTCCACCTCAATCTCAAAGCTTTCACTGAAAGTCGTGGCTGTTTCGGGCTCTTCAGTCTGATCCTCTGTTGACTCACTTTCTTCAAGTTGTGCTAATGCAGCTATAATTTGCTGCTGAAAACCTTCAATGGCTGTTTCAAGCTGCTCTCGTTCTTGTAGAACCTCTTGGGTCATTAACAAGCTTTTGGTCCTCATTTTACCCAAAGCAGTGAAGAACTTCTCCATGCTTCTGGCACCCATATTCCAAAACATTTCATCAAAGCTGTCATCATTGTCATCAGAGTCTTCATCAGAGTCTTCATCACAGGCCCTGTCACTGCTGCTTCTGTTGTCTGCAAACAATGCAGAGTTGTTGAACTTAAAGTGAACTGGAAGTTCAGTGTCATTCTTTGGACATGAAAGCCCAGAGACATTTATTGCCTCAAGAACCGGTGGCTGCTTGCCATCTGCAAAAGTCACCAGTGTCTGAATGTTCTCTGCCACATCGTTACCAAATATGGAGAGCACTGAGTCAAACACATGTCGATGTGTTGGATTTAGTCGTGCAAGAGAGGCCTGTGTAACAAAACACACTGCAACAATCTCACTGACTCCATTAACAGACGTGAAAAGTCTTCGGATTCGCTCTGTGATCTCTTTGTCTCTTCCTATTCCTCTCACATCCCCAAACCCAGGTGTGTCCACAATGGTCAGAGAAAAGGGGATTTCAAACCCCTCCTGGTGGTTGATTTTGTACACAGTGACTTCAGAGGTCTGGCTTTCAGCTTGTGATCGTGACTGATCCTCATCAATCAGTTTGAATCTGAAATTGTCCTCCCAGTCTACACCAACAATGTAGTTGATCATTGCATTGATCAGAGTGGACTTTCCTGATCCGGTCTCTCCAAGAAGCATTATTGTGCAATTTTTCCTCATGCTTTCTTTGCCACAGCTGAATCTTCGGCATCCATCTATGTCCATTTCTTCTTCATCCAGAGGCAGTTTGTAAACTGAGGGAGATTCAGAACTTATCTTTACACTTGTACTTTTGAGGAAGTCTGTGAGGGGTGTAGATTTTGTTGTACAGACAGTAACAGTGATGCTTTCTTTGCTTCTGCCAGCTTCACCACAATCACATCTGACCCTGACAACATATTCTGTCTCTGGCTGAAGACCTGAAATGATCACCCTCTCAGCTCCTGCCATCTTTTGGCTCCATTGGAGATCTTCCTCTTTCAGACTGTTGTCTTTTTTGGCGTACTCCACGATGTAGCTCAAAATGTGGACATTCTGTCCAAGCTCAGCAGGTTTCTCCCAGCTAAGTGATATTTCACTTGAGTATGATTGCATTTTTCCAGGAGGGCTGCAGGGTAAGGTTTTAATGGAGCCACTGACTTCATTGGCTGGTCCAACACCTGCTGAGGTCACTGCTCTGCACCTGAACATGTACTCTGTGTTAGGACTCAGATCACTCACTGTGACTTCTTCAGCTTCTGATGCTGTCTTCTGTTTCCATCCATCGTCTCCACTGACACAGTACTCAACAGAGTAGGAGGTGATGTTCTCTGCTCCAAACTTTGGTGGAGAAATCTTCAGTGTCACACTCTTGTGGTTTGTTTCAGTGACTGTCACTGTTTCAGGCTTTGAAGGTGGCTCAAAGTTCTCACTGACTGAAAAGCCGTCTTTATAAAGGTAGATGCTTGAACCTTTCTGTGTCTCATTTGTTGAACCAACTGTCAAGAACTTAATGTTCTTGTTCTCCTTGTTGGCCTCTGCAAAGTCACTGAAGAGCTTTGCTTTATGCCTCATTGCATCTAAAACTTCTTTTGAGGTGTACCATTGTTCCCTCTCTACATCACGAGTATGTGGATCTCGAGGTTCGTCTGGTTTGGGTGTCTCTGTTAAGTAGTTTGATAAAGCTGAGAGGAAGGGTTCGGCACTTCCCAGTGAGGTGAAAACAAAACACACTGCATGCTCTGCACTGTGAATTTCTTTGTAGAGGTGATTTTGAGATGGAACGATCTTGGTGTTTTTCATCATGTTGGTGAAAGACTTTAATGTGTAGATTTCTCTCTCTTTACAGTCCATCCACTCGTTCAGGTCTTTGCTGTTGAAAGGAGAAGAATGTCTCTTCTTCAGGATCTCTGCGAGCTCAGCCTCCTCTTCTCCTCCTCCTCGGATTGATGGAAGTTTCTTTGCCAAGGTTTGTTGGAATTCCAGCTTGAATTCTGAGCACATTCCTTTAAAAGTTTTAATCTTCTTGCTGATCTGTGGGAACTGCTGTGCAGTGGTGGTTCTCAGTGCATCATTGCACCTCATTTCCAGCTCACTGAAGTCCTCCAGGACACTCTGTGATTCATGAACTAATCTTATACTTATCTGACGCACGAGTTTTGCAGCAGAAGAATCTAAACTCGTCAGTGGCAACAGCCAGACCTTCACTGGTACGGCATTTTCTCCGTTGGCTCCCAACAATTTTGGCAGACTTTGGTAGACCTCTACCGCATCCTGAAAGGATGTAGGAGGCTTCTGAAGGGAAAAGTCTCCAAAGAATCTGCAGGAGAATTTCTCAACATTTTCTCCGTCCTTGTCTTCCATTTTCAGTGAACCTTCGCAATCCAATGCAAGGCAAGGAATCTTCTTGATCATCACCTTCAAGTTAGCCTGAATGTCTTGTTCTTCTTCATTTTCAGACACTTCACGGTCAAAGACAAAGAAGGCTTGTGCCCCATAAAGAATAGCTGTGAGTACATGTGTTGCTAAAATGACAGACGTGCAGTTTAACTGACGAGGAGCGGCCATTACGCGCGATTATTACGCACGGTTGTGAGGTGCGCAGTGGCAGATCTCACAGCACACTGTTTATAAACCAGTTCACCAGTTTAATTGCAGGAAATGTTTATCTCACTGCCAGTAAAAAAACGAAAAAAACAAATAAAACGGTTTGCTCCTGCAGCCAGCCAGAGAGAAGGATCCATTCCACACACCTGAGCCAGATGAAAAAGAGGGAGAGAAGGAGAGAGATCGAGTTTCGGTCTTTGATGAATGAAGCCTTATTGTTTTGCTGCTATTAAACAATGAGAGACACGTTTTCTCTGTTTACTTAACAGCATAAATATTCACACTACTGCGCACGGGGAGGCAGAGACCTGCTCTGCTCCAGACACACTCAGCACCTTGGACAACACGGCGCACCTGACTGTTGTCATTGTGTAGATGTTAATGTGATTTCAATCATTTTGTTTTAAATCTGGACATGTGCAGGTGGACTCAGCCAGTGCTAAGAAAGGTCCTATGCCTGCCTGTTGGAGAGATAGAGGAAAGATTAAAGCGTCAAACTGCGGTAAATGATGCTGTATAAAAGACAGGCTACAACTTTTTTTCCTTGTCCCCCCCTGGAATTATTCTCTAAAATTTTACTGTTTATTGTCCCCCCAACTATGAAATGGGATTTTCGCCCCTGTGTACAAGGATATGTGGCTAGGCTAAGGAGCTAAATCCTAAAGCCCACAGATTCCCCAGATACAACAACTAACAGATTACCGCAATTGAAAACACAAACGGAGCGAGGCGGACTGCTCAGATTAAATCACAGCTGCCCTTGTTGTTGACTCCGTGCAGCTTTTAAAGGTTCGGACGAGAGGGCCGGCGAAGCGGTGATTGGCCAGAACCGATGACGACGGCGAGGAGGCCGGCCGACCAGCAAGCGAGGGAACACTGAACAGCAGCAGAGGAGGGCGGGCTGGAGGCGTGGTTCGCCGGGGATTCCCTCCAGAAAAGCAGACAATTAGACACACACATAAATGATTGACAAGTGCTGGCCGAATAACTCCCACAATGACATGCACAGCACATTAAACACAGAAAATAAATGTACTAAGGTCCGGAGACCGTAACAGTGGGCACTAGTAAGAGCACAATGTACTAATCCATATAAAACAAGATGGCAGCCATCTCTGCCAAGTCCGTCTGCAGCTGACCCTGACACAAAAGTTGACAAGGTCCAAAACCTGATCACATTTAATGGTTGAAACTTGTTCTTCTTATTAATAACGTTTCTAGTTTGATATGGCAACAATTAAACCAGTTTCATCAACAGTAACAAGCTAAGACACTGTTAATTAGAGATTACCTTCTGCAAACGTCTCTCAGTAAAGTCAAGTGCTTTATAAAAATCCAAAATGCAGCAATTTGCTCTCACTTTCAGTTTTGCAAGTCAGACCATTTCGGGGAAATGGTCTGACTTGTGTGAAGCCATTAACACTTTCAGTCCCTGTGTATCTCAGCCCTCTGGTCATTGATCATTCTGTTATCTCTCAGAGAGGAAGAGGAGAACAAGATTCACTTCATCCATCCATCCACCTCCTAATTGATCAATATGATTTATTCATTTATTGAGGCATGACTCAGCACAAAATGAAGCCACACCACAGTGCATGTGTGTGTGTGTGTGTGTGTGTGTGTGTGTGTGTGTGTGTGTGTGTGTGCAGTGCATATAAAAGGAGCTACAGAGTCGGCTGAAGCAGCACTCGTCCTCCCCTCCTGATCAGAGACAAACTGAACGGTAAGTTGCTGAACACACTGAGCTGTTACTCTGCATGTGTTGTGTTTATGTGATGAAGGGTATCGGTGCCTGAACATGACTGCATGATTTTATTTTAGGTCACAGTGACCTCACAAACATGTTTTTGGCATCTTGCCCCAATAGTGGGACAAGACGCACCTTTAGAAGATTCAATTTTTGTGCCATGACAACAAAATTGACTACTCTACCAGTTCATTCCAACAGTGTGTTGGTTTATGCATCATCATTCCTGCACATGCTAAAATCATATCCAAATATTTTATTTAATTTTACAGTTAACTGACTTCACTCTTAACGGGGGAATCTCCCCCATCTTACCAGATGTGTTTGATTCTGTGCTCTCAATCGTTGTCCTGTGACACTACAAATGCCAGGCAGGGGGAGGCTCGTTGCTGCGGATTCCAAATTATTCTCTTATTCCTGATCCATTCTTAGTTATTTAGTTATTCTGGCACGTGCTCTGTGCGGCATCTCCCTGGTAAAAAAACGAGTTGTAATCGTGACTGTCTCTGTACTGCTGCATGCCGTTCACTTCATGTATGATCATGTTCTGCTGCACTACAGAGTGTGGCATTTTTATTATCTTAATTATTTATCTATTGTAGTATTGGTTTTAATGTTTGCTTCTCTTTCTCTTAATGGGACTTTTAGCTTTCTCCCTCTGGGCTGGTGCAACCCATGTATTTTAATCTAATTTATTTATGACCTGGTGTGGTTAATCTGGCCAGTTGTTCTTGATTGTATGACGACCATGTCGCATCTTGTTTTGCACATATGATTGTTCTCCTATTGTCCAGCGTGTGCTTGTATTTTATGCCAGCAGCTATAATGTAGGCTACTAGCTACATGTCCATGACAAATTTCCCTCTGGGGACAATAAGGTTTATTTGGTTGATTGATTGATTGATTACCTTTTAATTACAGAAGTTAAGCCAATGGCGCAGTATTTCACTGTTATTTTAAGGGAGCATCATCAAGATAGTAATCATTATTATTGTGTAGACTAATAACACATATCATAATGGTTAGTCATAATATTTATCAGAAGGAGCTGAAAACAATGATTACACTAAAGAAGATATTGTCTGGAAGTAGTGTCCAACAAGCTGCACCTGCAGCAGAGGAGAAAAAGAGAACTCTGGATCGATCCTGCTGCTGATCCTGAGCTATCAGCTCCTCCACTTCAAGGTGCTGCACCGGCCTCCAGGTGGATGTCAGACTAAAGGCCTATTTGTGTTGTTGCAATATTTTTTTTCTCTCCTGTGCGAGTCGGTCCGGTGCGTAAAGATAGTGGAGTGGGGAAAAGAACCGGGAGTGAGACGCGCGGCTCATGGACCCGGTTGACACGCCGGCTGCCCGACAGGGCTGGAACACAACACAGCCATCAACTGTGGACATTACACTCCTTAGGGCCGTAATATACTTGATGCTTGATCGAACGTACGCATACACAACGCGTTGTGTACGCAGCACTATGCAGCCAAAATGCACAATACTGGCGGTCACCACATGGGGCAGACAACAGAAATATAGGATTAAGGCAGCTAAGCCAGGAAATGCAGGATTCAGTGCAATCAACTCCTTACAGATCGATTTGTCCTTACAGGATCAGATTGGCAAGGATTTTGAGGCTAAAGTACTGTTTAATGGAGTGTTGAAAGTTAGTTGTGTGGATAGGGAACAGTATGAGGACGCTAAAAAAGTGGGGAAAGTGGTGGCCAAAGTAGAGATGATAAACATAACTCCTAAAGACAGTCAGGAAATTAAGGGAGTGGTCTATGGAATGTTTGCCGGGCTGTCAGAAAAGGAAATATTGGACAATATTAGAGGGGGCCAGGTAGCAGCTGTACGGAGATTCAAGAGTAGGGAGGGAGCCAAGGGGGATCCGCCGGTCATGCTGACTTTTAAAAACACTGAGCTGCCAGGCAGAGTTTTTCTGGGGAGCATGGCATATCAAGTGAAGGAGTATGTTAGACCTCCTCTGCGCTGCTATAATTGTCAAAGATATGGGCATATAGCGGATTCTTGTCTGGGTAAGAAAAGGTGTGCAAAGTGCGGGGAGATCATGGAATAACAGAATGCAAAGCAGATGCCCCAAGATGCCCAAACTGTGGGGGGGGGGGGCATGTGGCAGCGTATCGTGGATGTGAGCACACTATTAAGGCCACGCAGGTGCAGGTTGTGAGGGAGCGAGATAAAATATCATACGCTCAGGCAGTTCAGAAAGTGACGAGAGAATGCGGGGAAGAGAGGGGGGGCAGAGTAAAGCTGGGGAACAAAAAAGATGTGCCAAACATGCCTCCTCCAGGTATGTTGATTATGAGCAAGGAGTCATTTCTTTCATTTATGGTTGATGTACTGGTAGCTGCTAAGCGCATTTTTGCGTCCAAAACGGCAAATAGGTCAGACCTCATCAGAGAAGTGGTAGGGGCAGCAGAAAGGTTCCTTGGGGCAAAACAGGTGCCAGAGAAGTTACACCAACACATGTCGGAGGTTCAAGATAGAACAGAGAGGCAGAGGAAGGACAGTGAGGAAGAGGAGGATGCAAACATAGCAGATGATGTGGGGGATTATTAGCACCATAATGTTCTGTGTCCTTCAATGGAACGCCTGGAGTCTAATGAAGAATGGTCAGGAATTTAAAAAGTTTGTTGATAAGCTTGAGAATGAGCCAGAGCTGATATGTATTCCGGAGACATGGTTGAGGCCCAGCTTGGATTTTGTAATCCCAGGGTATGAGTGTTTGAGATTGGATAGGGCAGAAATAATAGGTAGGGAGATAGAGGGGGTGGATAAATCTCATGGGGGCTGTGCAACTTTTGTGAAAGATGGACTGCAGTACAGGAGAGTGGATATAAGTGCTAAACTTGAGTGTATAGCTGTGGAGGTTTGGTATAGCCATAAGTATAGTAATAATATTAATAGTGATAATAATTGGGATGATAATAGTGATAACTATAATAGAGGTAGGAATAATAGTAGTGAAAATAAAAAGAGTGTAACTGTGATAAACTTCTATAACCCATGCAATAGGTTGGTATTGGCAGACTGATGAGATAATGGAAAAGGTAGGAAGCCCTGTCACTTGGGCAGGAGACTTTAATGCACACAATCCATTATGGGGCAGTGAACAAAGAGACAGTAATGGGGTAGTAGTAGAAGATTTCCTGGACAAACATGGGCTAATAATGATAAATGATGGAAGGCCAACTCGATATGATATTGCTAGAAACACATGTAGTGTATGTATGGGAGTATGGGAGTATGGGAGTGGGATGTAATGAATACATACACGCTGGGCAGTGACCATTATCCAATCATGTGTAGATTTGGGAGAGAATTGTGGAAGGAGGAGGAAGAGAGGGTACCTAGATATAACTTCTCTCAGGCCAAGTGGGATGAGTTTCAAGAAAGGGCAAAAAGCTTAGTAGGAGAGGTTGACAATGAGGGTTCTGTGGACAGATGGAATTGCTCCATTCGTTCTATGATTCACAATGCAGCTCATGGCACCATCCCTGAGAAGCAAGAGCCTAAGGCCCGAAAGTGTGTACCCTGGTGGAACAAAAAATGTGATGAAGCAGTAAGAACAAAGCATACAGGAAATTAAGAAAGTATCCAATGTCAGATAAGTAAGATTGAATACAAGCGGTTAAGGGCCTTAGCAAGGAAAGTTGTAAAAGAAGAAAAGAGAAGTAGCTGGAGGA
Organism: Epinephelus fuscoguttatus; assembly: GCF_011397635.1. Classification (NCBI taxonomy): domain Eukaryota; kingdom Metazoa; phylum Chordata; class Actinopteri; order Perciformes; family Serranidae; genus Epinephelus; species Epinephelus fuscoguttatus. The sequence goes on from NC_064766.1 coordinate 40,639,751, forward strand.
AATATTGTGATACAATAGGCCCAGAGACACCAGTAGGGCAGTTATGGTCAGCTGTGCACAAAATGTCAGGGGCTTATAGGAAGAGAGCTATCCCAGTGTTACAGAAGGGTGAGGTGGAGGCAGTGTCTAATAAGGAAAAGGCAGAGCTATCCCAGTGTTACAGAAGGGTGAGGTGGAGGCAGTGTCTAATAAGGAAAAGGCAGACATGTTTGTAGACAGTTTTCAGGAGGTGCACAGATCAGAGAGCTTGGGGGATGAGAGGTGTAGGAGGAGGGCGGAGGTGATGTCAGCCAAACAGTGGAAGCTGGAAAGGAGTATAGAAAATGATGAGCCAATTAATTTATTCTTCTCTATGAAGGAATTGAGGGATTCTATTATGGCAGGGGCAAACACCACCCCAGGGCGAGACAGACTATGTTATGAGCTGTTTAAACACCTGGATGACATAGTGTTGGAGGAGATCCTTGCTTTGTTAAACACAGTGTGGGAGGAGGGGTGCTTGCTGAAGGAATGGAAGCATGCAGTACTGGTTCTGATCTTGAAGCCGGGCAAGAAGGCGTCTGACCCTGGCTCATATCGGCCTATAGCACTTACAGCAGTGCTCTGTAAAATAATGGAGGATGGTCACCAATAGGCTAGTGTATGCACTGGAAACAAGAGGGCTCTTTGTTAATGTCCAGAATGGGTTCAGAAATGGACGATCCACAATGGAGTCAGTTACACTGCTGGATCAAGATATTAAAAAGGCGCTTAATAATAAAGAGGTGGTGGTGGGTGTATTCCTAGATATTGAGAAAGCTTATGACTGTCTGTGGAAGGAGGGATTACTGATTAAAATTTATGACCTAGGAATTAGGGGACGAATGTTTAACTGGATCCAGTTTTTTTTAAGGAAAAGAACTATACAAGTCCCGGTAGGTGGGGTCAGCTCTAAGGTAGTAGAAATAGAGAACGGTACACCACAGGGAAGTGTAATATCACCAGTGTTGTTTAACATAATGATAAATGACATTTTTGATAATATAGGAAGAGGATTTGGGCTGTCCTTGTTTGCTGATGATGGGGCCATTTGGAAAAGAGGACGAAATGTGGAATTTATTTTGAAACAGGTTCAAAAGGCACTACAGACGGTAGAGGAATGGGGGAATGCATGAGGTTTTAGGATTTCAGTGTCCAAAACAAAGTATACAATTTTTGGTTTTAAAAGAAAGTTACCAAATTTAGGGCTGAACTTATATGGGCTACATCTGGAAAAGGTGAAGGTTTTTAAATTTTTGGGTGTTTGGTATGAAGAGCGCATGTCATGGGCTGTGCACATCGGTAAAACAGTGGAGAAATGTGAAAAAATCATTAACATCTTAAGAAGTCTGGCTGGGTGTGAGTGGGGAGCAGTCAGGGAAACATTGCGACTAATTTACCAGGCCATGATTAGATCGGCTCTTGATTATGGGTGCTATGTGTATGGTGCTGCCTCAAAAACTGTGCTGGCTAGGTTGGACGTCATACAGGCAAAGGCCCTGAGACTCTGCTGTGGAGCCTTTAGAACCTCCCCAGTCCCTGCACTAGTTATTGAAATGGGAGAAATGCCCCTATGATTAAGGCGCATTAAGTTAGGATTACAGTACTGGATAAAAGTTAGTAGGAGTACTCAAACCTTCCCAGCTAGGTGTCTGTTACAAGAGGTGGAAGGAGGCAACAGACATGAGCCATATATTGCCAGAATAAATCAGTGGGCAAGGAAACTGGGCATGGAACAGGGTCGCATAGTGGAACAAACAAGCTGGTTATCAATACCACTGTGGGTAATGCAGGAATTAAACATCAAGCTGTGCTTTCTTCAAGACAAGAAAGAGGTGAACATAATACAAGAATATCTTAATTCAGTCAGGGAGGAGAAGCTGATGATATACACAGATGGTTCTAAGGATCCAGAGAGTGGGAAAGCAGAATTTGGGGTGTACGTAGATCAGTTAAGACTCAAGTTTGATCAGTGCATCTCAGATGGAAGTTCTATTTTTACTACAGAATTACTGACAATTCTCTGGGCTCTGAGGTGGACTGAGGAAGAAAGACCAAAATCAGTTCTGATTTGGTCGGACTCAGCAGCAGCTCTAATGGCTATAAGAGGAGGTAAATCGAAAGCTCGGCCGGATCTTGTTAAAAACATATTGTCTGTATTGTTTCGAGTAGAAAAGAATGGGTGTGAAGTCATGTTTTGTTGGGTTCCTGGACATGCTGGAGTTGAGGGAAATGAAATTGCCGATTCTATAGCAAAGGCAACCCTGCAGAAAGAAGTAGTAGACTTCAATATATCTCCAGGAAGAGTGGAACTGAGATAGAAAATCAAAGAGGGTGTGGAAAAAGAAAGGCAGGAACTGTGGGAAAAGGAGACTAAAGGAAGGTATTATTTTTCTTTACAGCCTTTGGTAAGAAAAATTAGTTATAGTTCTGGAACTCGCAGTGAATCTGTTAAAATCTGCAGACTGAGGCTTGGGCATTGTGGATTAAATCATTATCTGCATATTATGGGGAAGCATCCTGATGGATTATGTGAATGTGGGCGGTCAGAAACAATTAAACATGTTTTTATGGAATGTCAGATGTATAGAATAGAGAGGAGGTCTTTCTATAAGAAGTTGGCAGATCTGGGTGTGGAGACATTTTCTATTAAAGCTATTTTTGGCCAGGGTGAGAACCATCAGATGATAACAAAAGCAGCCTTACAGTTCCTGCGTGAAGCAGGGCTGTATATGAAGATTTAAATAGACTCTGTCCAGTGGAAGGCAGTGATACACCAAGTAGTGTCAAAACTGCTGGAAATCGATAATTTAAGAAGAAGAAAAAGAAGAAGATCATCCGGTCGGGTCACGCGTGGCAGCCATGATGCGGTCGCGTTTGCGTTGTTTGCAGCAAGTATATTACGGCCCTTAGACTGTACTGCTTTTTAAATTATGTCAAGCAGCACAGTTTTCTGTTTGCATGCGCACAGTAATGTCTGTATGAACCTCAACTGTGTGTGTGTGTGTGTGTGTGTGTGTGTGTGTGTGTGTGTGTGTGTGTGTAACACCTGAGCTTTGGATGTGTAGAACACAGAACATTAATTAGGGTCCGGGCAGCTAAGCTGCCAGGACACTATTGTAATCCTAGGTATTCTTCTTCTTCTTTCTTCTTCTTCTTAAATCACACTTCCCATGGGTGAAAACTCACCAAACTTTGCACAAAGGTCCAGTCTCATGCCCAACCTGCCGACATAATTGTTGTCATATATTATTCAGCTAACACTACATGCTGACATGTCCATGCTTGGTGTATTCAACAAGGTTGCTAAACTTTTTCAAGACCTTGCATCACCATTTCTTCCTCAAATCTACATCAGGGAATCTTTAGCTGAAAGCCTTCAGTTGGAACATGACAGTGACAGTGTCATTAGTATTATGAGGCTATATAAATCAGCTGGACGCGGGAGTGGTCTCTCAGCGAGATTAAGGAAGCTATTTGGAAAAAATAGCAAGTGGATGATGGCCTGGGTCTTGTTTAGGCATGTGACCTGTGGACATTTCAAAATCAGGGACATTTTATGGAAAACACAGTAGGAAGGAAAGAAGGAAGGAAGGAAGGAAGGAAGGAAAAAGAAAGAAGTAAAAAGTGAATGAATAAAGGAAAGAAGGATAGGAGGAACTTCCAAATGTGGCACAGATCAGATTTAACCTTGAACAGTATGTGTCTGTTGTAGGCTAGGTTCAACAATTTTCTGATGGATTATCTCTAATCTTACTATGTGCTGGTTGTTTTAAGATAAGTTGATGTAGGAGGAAAAGGTCTTGCTACTAGAGAAGATGTGTTTTTTTCAAATCTTAAGTAAATTTCTTGTATATTGGAAATATTGCAAATCTTTTTGTTAATAGGCATTTGTCGATAGCCTTCTTTTTTAATGTAGCAACATGATTAGAGATATCTCATTTTGATTTGAAAGATTGTTTAGGCTGTGTTAGTCAGTTTATATAGGCCTACTATTGTTAAAGTGAAATTTCGGTTTATTTCAACCTGTCTCCTATCGTCCTAAATTTGTTTCAAGTGACTAGTGACATAAAAATAATAGTTAGCATGTTAGCCGTTAGCCTAGATACAGCCGGGGCGCATAGTAGCGTCAGACCTGTTAAAACGTAAGTGAACGGGCAACCTTCAAGTGCAAAGTTAGTCCACTAAACAAGCTTTTTTTCCACAAAGACCGCCTCATATCGTTAGGATAAATGTCAGAGAACATATAGAAAACCACATGTAAACGTGTTGTCTTACCTTACCGGTGTGCTGCCATGTTTGTTTACCATCTAGCTCTGCTTTCCAAAGTGCGGCCGAAATATCGCGAGAACAAGCAGCGATCTCATACCGTGCCTGAAATCTCGCAAGCTCTAGATAAAGCCCAGCTGGATACTACTCCAGGTGGAGGTGTCTCGTCCTCGGTCACATCCAGACCTTGAAAATAAGGCTGCAACCGGTCCCATTCCTTGCAACAGAGGCATTCCTCTTCTGTGGGCACTGGGGCACAGCATTCACAGGTACACCACCAATCTCCAGAGCTACGCAGCCTTGCAGCAGCCATTCCTCCTCTCTCGTCCTCTACCTGTTGTGCCTCTCTCTCTCTCTCCTCCTCCTCCGTTCTTCAGTTTCATGAAGCTCTTCATCAGTGTATTCTGGCTCAAATAAATAAGGGCGGCCATCAAACTCTGCAAAATCAAATTCCTCCTCCACAAAGTCGAAGTCTGGCAAAAAGTCAGCCATTATTCTATAAATCTTTCATAAAATAAATGAATGAACTTTTCAGGCTACTGTCCGGTTCTGCCTTCCAGCTGTTGCTGCTTGTTCTCGTGATATTTCGGCCGTGCTTTGGAAAGCAGAGCTAGATGGTAAACAAACATGGCAGCACACCGGTAAGGTAAGACAACACGTTTATATGTCGTTTTCTATATGTTCTCTGACATTTATCCTAACGATATGAGGCGGTCTTTGTGGAAAAAAAGCTTGTTTAGTGGACTAACTTTGCACTTGAAGGTTGCCCGTTCACTTACGTTTTAACAGGTCTGACGCTACTATGCGCCCCAGCTGTATCTAGGCTAACGGCTAACATGCTAACTATTATTTTTATGTCACTAGTCACTCGAAACAAATTTAGGACGATAGGAGACAGGTTGAAATAAACTGAAATTTCCCTTTAACCATTATAGGAAAGGACATCTATGTTGCATTAACACAAATGGAACTGGAATAAGGTTTTTTTCTGTTCCCTATTGTTTTTGTCTTTTGTCTGCTTTCTATCACGTATATGCATAAGTTGGGTTGCTGGGGGTGCTGCAGCACTCCCTGGTGGCATTGCAGGATCCAAAAATGCATTTACCCAAATTAAATAAATGAAATAAAGTTAATGAAATGCATGTTCATGGCGATAGTTTGGACGGTATGGACATTGATAGCCTAATGAGAACCTTCATCAGTGCTAACCTGGAGAGAAAGGCCACATTTGGAGCTCTGTGATGCAGACAATAAATGCTTTTTTAAATGCTATTATGTGATTATGTTCTTGCCATGTGAGGTAATATGTCAGTAAGTGCTGATGGACTCGAGGCTCATCCTACTCTCCAGTGTGCTATGTGTGAGCTCAGTCCTGTGTGTTCTTTAATGAAGCAATAGGAGAAGATATTCGGTCTCAGTTAATGTAGTTTATTAAGCAGTAAAGGAATAAAATTACAGAGCTCTGGGTCTCAACTTCACGTCCCTGACGAACAACAAAGGTGTGTCAGTTGCTTATCTGCTTATCGCCAGGAAGCTCATTTTGGGCCTGTAATGCCTTCCATAAATCATCAAACTCCTTTCCTACAGCCTGTCTCTGCTTATCTATTACTCCTGACAATAACTGTTTCCTAATCTCCCCGTACTGTGTTTTTACTAGGATGGGAGGGGAGCCTCCCTGCTCACGACAGTCCCTGTCAAATTCACCGTCCATGATGTCTCTCTGTCCCTCCTCTGTCCTTACTTATTTTACTCAGAGGGTACTACTCGTCACGATGTTACAAAACTTCACACAATTACAACAATACACACAATACTCAGCGCCACGTGACTGCTCTGCAGCGCAGTCCGCGCGGACTTATTTTCCCCTTTCTATCGTTGTGATTTCGCTGCTTAAGTTCCACCAAATGCAGGCCGACACACCCAAGCTTCTACACCGCTCTCCTAGGAGGGTGCGGGGTGCCTATGGCTCAGCGGCAAATGGCTTCTATCTTAAGGCGAAATTACACAACTTCCTCTTTTTCTTCCCCACAGAACACGACCACCGCTCAGGCACGAAAAGAGTTGGAATTCGAGTCACCTCTAATAGACTCTACACAACTCTTCCGCCCTGTAAAAATAGCTGGTTGTCGGTAAGCCACCCACAAAACAATATCCCCTTAAAAGACTTATTTATTTACACTCCCAATATCAGGGTGGTTCTGCGGACCACTGAATAGATGTCTCAACATGAGCGATAGTATTCAGTGTTAGGGATCACATGGAAAACGCTCCCCTGCCTGCAGAACTCTGTAACCTCTTTTTTGTGTTGTAACAATCTACACAAAGGTCTTTCAACCTCAGACAACCCGTGTCTTCAGACTATATTCTCAGCTGTCTAAGGAGCAACCTTATGGGTTCCCCCCCGAGCTTATCAACCTCAGGACACTCGTCTTTTTCTTTTTTAGAGACTAGATGGAAAACCTAGTCTCAGGGCTTTTCACCCGACCCGATGTTTCATGTTTAGGAGTCAAATTTATGATTTGCTCCAGGGCCTTACACCCTCTGCCCCGGGGCATTTCACTTTTGTGTTTTGTTTTAATTTTATTCCTTTACATTTTAGACTAGGAGACTTTAGTACAATGACAACACAAGTTTTAGCGTTTCCAATTGCAGAACTTCGATAAAACAGGCGTCTGCTTACCTTCTTTTTAGGCCGGCAAGTGTCATGATACTGCTGTCCTCCGCTGTTGAATGTCTTTTGTCCCGTCACTTCTCCGGCTTCAACCACGTCGGGACTCACCAATTGATGGACTCGAGGCTCATCCTACTCTCCAGTGTGCTATGTGTGAGCTCAGTCCTGCGTGTTCTTTAATGAAGCAATAGGAGAAGATATTCGGTCTCAGTTAATGTAGTTTATTAAGCAGTAAAGGAATAAAATTACAGAGCTCTGGGTCTCAACTTCACGTCCCTGACGAACAACAAAGGTGTGTCAGTTCACAAAGTCTGACCTCCTGTCCTTCCCCTGACCCAGTATATTTGAGCGTAACAGAGTGTCATTGTGCACGCGAGGCGTTGTCCTCTTCTCATTGGCAGTTCCACATAAAATCATTCTATTCCCAACAGTGGTTAGTTTCACTCAATCAAAGTTAGTCTGACTCAGTTAGTGCTCAGATTCTGGTTCCATTGTGTAGCTTTCTCTATCTGACAGAAATATTTACCCTCAAGTAACAAAGCATAAAAATATATAGGATAGGCCTACAGGATGTCAGTGAATTAAAAGTGGCTTTCAGTTTTTGTCAGTCATTTTGAAGAATGATCTCATGTCTCATTTAAGTGTGTTTCATGATTTCCTTTTGATTTCTAATAATGAGACTCATATCAATGTTTATAACTACACTTAAAATAAATGCTTATAACACAGTTGACCATGTGTCGCCGCTGTGACAATAGCCTTCGTATTGCCATGGTGTAGTCAAGCCGCACTGGTATATTTTATCAATGTAGCTAGTGGCGAGTTCAACCCCCCGGCCCCGGGGGGCGGGGGGTTATTTCAGGAAGCCTGGCAATACATTCTGCTATTTTATGATGTTTCTGGGCAACTTGTTTTCACAAATTTTCCACAAATTGTTATTTTATTATTATTTAATTATGGGATTCACCAATATTTCCTTATTTTCCCTTTTCTCTTAGGTGAGTGAAAATTTTACAAGTGGTTGAGAGCGCTCTGACAAAGATAAGAGGAAAACATTGTGATTGTGGTCCAACACAAGGTAAAAATACATTTTATGTTTTAAAAAAATACATAAATACTATATACTTTTAGATACTGGTTTAAAGTAATTCAGGGCCAGAGAAATACTACTATACTTGGTCCAATGATCCCAATTACTGTTATTTCAGTAACTGTGCATCCCTCTGATGACCAGTGTTGCAATGTAACGTTATGTTCCAGCTTGCTGTATATAAATTATGTAAGGACTTGTTGTTTTCCATTTTAATTAGTTTAATCTATTAAACTTATTTAAAATGCTGCATGAGTACTTTTACTTACTTCAACACTTCAATGCATTTCCCTGATTGTACTTACATACTTAAGTAAAATTTTGAATGCAGAGTTTTTACGAGTAACAGAGTATTTTTTACAGTGTGTTATCAGTGCTTCTACTCAAGTAAAGGATCTAAATACTTAGTTCACTCCTGCAGACGTGGCAAATGTTTTGTAATTGCTCAGTTTCTGATTTTCCTGTAACACCACTACTGACAGTAAAAATCACATTTACTTGAAGTTTATATAACAGTATGTCAGTTTCACCACTGCTGAATTTCTTCTTTCTTACAGCCTGTTTTGGTGGCACCTCTCCAATCTTGAGCTTATGCCAGAGTCTTTGGGTGACTGATGATCAAGTGGGACTCATCATTGAACACACCTGGGTAAGAGCAGATTTTGATGGGAAAGAACTTTTGGTGCATTTGGAGGTGACTTCTCTTACATTTTCTTTACCAAAAAATTAGAAAACACAAGAGAAATTTAAGAAGATGTTGCTGCAAGAGGCCCACTGTCCCATAATGTGCTATAAGGGAAAATATTTTTCCCACATTAATTAATATTGCTTCTTGACATACACTGTTTTTCCCTGACTTAATTTTAACATTAGTTATGGTGATCTGAGCCTGTATCAGTTTTAATCATGCACAAGCGATAGGAAATACACAATGAAGGAAATGAAGCTTGAACTTTAATTTCTATATATTTTATCTTTTGCAGATGTTGACCTGAGAATACTTCATTTTAAGGAAGAGCAGAAAACATACACTTTTACTGCAGACGTTAAGTCTCAACTGTTGTTTTCTGATTAGAACTAGCTCCTACCTCCCAGAGGGTTGGTCCTGGTATCATCTGATTGTAAATTCAGTATTTCAAAACTGTGTGCAGAGGTGCAGGCTGTTATGGCTGGACTTTCTTGCCAAAGCCTAAAATGTCTTGCTGGTGAACCCCAGACAGAAACACAGTCAACCAGTGTAACAGAGAATCTAGAGAATACTGAACAGCTTAATGATGTTGTTGAAGAAAAACACACACCGCTTCAACTCCAGACAGAAACACAGTCAACCAGTGTAACAGAGAATCTAGAGAATACTGAACAGCTTAATGATGTTGTTGAAGAAAAACACACACCGCTTCAACTCCAGACAGAAACACAGTCAACCAGTGTAACTAAGAAGCAAAAGCCAATTCCACGTCTTCCTGATACTGTTAAAAAAAAAAGCACACCGCTTCAACTCCAGACAGAAACACAGTCAACCAGTGTAACTAAGAAGCAAAAGCCAATTCCACGTCTTCCTGATACTGTTAAAAAAAAAAGCACACCGCTTAAACTCCAGACAGAAACACAGTCAACCAGTGTAACTAAGAAGCAAAAGCCAATTCCACGTCTTCCTGATGCTGTTAAAAAAAAAAGCACACAGCTAAAATCTGAGACAGGGTCTCTGCCTGTTTATAAAGTTCCCCTGAAAGAAGAACAAATCAGTGTCACTGGGTGCAAGTGTTTCAGTTTCGGGAAAGAAATAACTAAACCTAATCGCACCATTATGGTTCTGGGAGCCACTGGTGCTGGAAAGTCAACTCTCATCAATGGGATGATCAATTACATTCTGGGTGTCCAATGGGAGGATTCATATCGCTTTAAGTTAGTTGATGAGGATCAGTCAACATCACAAGCTCACAGCCAGACCTCTGAAGTCACTGTGTACAATATCAACCACCAGGAGGGGTTTAAAATAGAGCACTCACTGACCATTGTTGACACTCCAGGGTTTGGAGATACAAGAGGCATAGAAAGAGACAAACAGATCACGGAACAGCTCCATAATCTCTTCTCTGCTAAGCTTGGGGTCAGTCACATTGATGCTGTGTGTTTAGTAGCTCGGGCTGCTTTGGCCCGACTCACACCAACACAGAAATATGTGTTTGATTCTGTGCTCTCAATCTTTGGCAAAGATATTGCAGAAAACATCACAAGCTCACAGTCAGACCTCTGAAGTCACTGTGTACAAACTCAACCACCAGGAGGGGTTTAAAATAGAGCACTCACTGACCATTGTTGACACTCCAGGGTTTGGAGATACAAGAGGCATAGAAAGAGACAGAGAGATCACAGAACAGCTCCGTAATCTCTTCACTGCTGAGCTTGGGGTCAGTCACATTGATGCTGTGTGTTTTGTAGCTCAGGCTGCTTTGGCCCGACTCACACCAACACAGAAATATGTGTTTGATTCTGTGCTCTCAATCTTTGGCAAAGATATTGCAGAAAACATCAGAGTTCTGGTGACGTTTGCAGACGGCCAGAAACCACCAGTTCTTGAGGCAATCAAAGCCTCAGGTGTCCCGTGTCCTCAAACAACAGAGGGGCAGCCACTTCACTTCAAATTCAATAATTCAGCGTTGTTTGCAGACAACAAATCATCTGCAGAAGGTGGCATGAGTGAGGATGACGAAGATGGAAGCTTTGATAAGATGTTTTGGGACATGGGGACAAAAAGCATGAAGAGGTTCTTTGCTGCTTTAAATGTCATGAAAACCAAAAGCTTGACCATGACAAAAGAGGTCCTCAGAGAGAGACAGCAGCTCGAGAATTCAGTTGACAATTTGCAGACACAGGTTAGAGTTGGGTTAGCAAAGCTCGAAGAGTTAAAAGAGACAACTGACAAACTGAAAGAGCACGAGGCAGAGATCAGCAGAAATGAGAACTTTGAGTTTGAAGTCACTGTCATGAAGCCTGTTCAAAAAGACATTTCTGGTTCTGGAAATTACATCACCAACTGTCAGCAGTGTCATTTCACCTGTCACTATCCCTGTGGAATACCCAGTGATGCAGATAAGGCTGGCTGTACTGCAATGGGACCAGATGGAAAATGTAGACAGTGTCCAGGCAAATGTAACTGGACTGTACATTTTAATCAGAAGTACAAATGGAAGTATAAGAAGGTTAAAGAAAAACGAACAGTGACAGAGCTGAAAGAAAAGTACCTACAGGCCAACAAGGCAAAGGCACCTGATGAGGTACTGACTGGAAACATCAGGGCTGCATATGATTATGTGCACACACAGGTGGTGAAATTTATGGAGATGTCTGCTCAGTGTCTAAACAGACTTAAAGAGATAGCACTGAAGCCAAACCCTCTCTCCACCTCAGAGTACATTGACATGCTTATTGAGGGAGAGAAATCTGAGGCCAAGCCAGGCTGGAAGCAACGAGTTCAGTCCCTGATGGACATGAGAGAAAAAGCACAGCTCATGGCTAAAGTAGAAAGAGGAGAGAAACTCCTCAGACCATCAGACCATTAATATATAAAGAAATAAAGAACAAGACGGGATTGTGAGTGACGCTGATCAAGGCCCAGGGGGGAGTCAAGACGCATAGCTGAGACAACCAAGTTACGATGAGTGCCTGTGCTCATGGGACCTGTAGTTTTTTGTGCTCACAGAGTACTTGTTGATCACAAAGGTTTCAATTTGTTTTAGCAACTGCTGCATTGGAGCTGATTTGTTTTAGAATATAAAAGTAAAGCTTAACAGAAATGCTGAGCATGTACTGAGTTACAGAAAGCAGTGGAACAGAAACTAGACAGGGAGTGAAGTCAGGAATATGGCTCTCTATTCAGCTCAGACAGCTACTGGAGGAAAGGCGTGTGTGATTTCTTTGTGTTTCTGTTTTGTTGTTGTGGTTGTTTTTAATGCTAAATGAATGAATAAGCAGAAGTTAGAAACATATTGTCACTTCACTGGTAGTTCTTGCTGTATTTGTTTTTTTACCTGGGGAATTTAATTACGAACAAGCCATCCAGCTGTCGCAGCTACTAACAGGCCACAATATTAACACAATGTATTCAGTTGCCACCAACAAGAAACGATGCAGGCATTATATGAACTCTGTTATTATTATTATTATTATTCTGTTAAATATCTGTAATCCACTATCACTGTCCTTGTGCTCACTGCAGAAATCAAGGGAAATGCTCCCTGCACTCCAGAGTACAATGACTTGGTTACTGAATGAACAATGTGAGGCAATGCCAAGCTGGAAGCAACGAGTTCAGTCCCTGAGAGTCATGAGAGAAACACAGTGTATCTCCATAGTGAGAGACTCTGACTTAAAATACTTTGACCAAGAAAAGCTTAAACATGAATGTGTCTGAGACAAAGAATGAAACTGCTCACCGTTTTCTTTTGTACAACTGTATTCCTGCAGGACTTATTTACATGTGCTGTTTGCAAAAAATAAATGAATAAAGATTTATCATGTGTGGTGATGAATGTTTGAGCATGACCATGTTTTGTGCTGAAACCATTAACTTCCTGACGCCAGTATCACCAGTAACACCAGTAACACCAGTAACACCATTGATGTGTATAGAACTGCATTTTATTGTTCTGTAGTAAAAAGTTGTCTTCTGCTGAATGATTGAGAAAGTATTAAATGACAATAAATAATATGTAATATGAAGTAATACTGCCTCAAGTGTTGTCTATTGCCCTCTGATGTGTTATTATGTACTTTGGCTCTGCAGCTAACGTCTCTTCAGCCTTCACACTGCTGGCATCAACCTCAAACCATTAAACATGACCTTCATTTCTTAAATAGCCCAAAATCTGGACTCAACTTTTGGACCGAACAGTAAGTAAGTTATAACAACTTTAAGATGTGCAACAAAGTATGTAGCTTACCCTGCCTATTGGCCACAGCATGTGTGGGTGCATCCTCAGCTATGGCTGCTCAGGTACAAGTCATCATTGCAGCTGCTGAGGCTCACTGAGACAGACTATAGCTGCACCTGGCTATACCCAAGGGATAATATAGCGTCGGGTGCTGCTGTCACTAACTGTGGCTGTAGTCATAGCTGTACTTTAGTTGTCATGACTGAAGGTTGTGACACATTAGATTAAAATGGGTGTAACACTAACTGCATCCAGAGATTATGTGTGTGCAGTTAAGTGATAGGGTTGTGCTGGCTGCGTGTTGTATTAAAGCTGTTCTGGAGCTCCTGTGGTGTAACACATTTGTCATATTTGGTAGAGCCACCGTGGGTTCAAATGCTTAGTGGTGATGCTTTCATAGCTAATGATAATAGAACAGCCACAATAAGGCAAGGCAACTTTATTTATACAGCACATTTCAGCAACAAGGCAATTCAAATTGCTCTACATAAAACACCAACAGCACCAAGACAAGGTGCAAAAAGAAACACATTATAAAAGGACATATAAAAACAATTCATTAAAGAACTAGAGAACAGAAAATGAAAAGTCAAAATATACTAAGACAGGTCTGAATTACAAGAATCAAAGTTACAGTGCAGTAAAAAAAAAGGAATATAGGAAGAAAATGTGGATTGATCTTGCTTGATGAATCGATGTTGTGTGGTGGGCCACATGTGGTGTATTTTGAAGGTTAAGCAGAGGGCCGTTAAAAATTGGTCAGCGCCGGGCCAGGCCTTGGACATGCCTTGAGGAGGCTATAGCTGGGGAGCTGGCATCATGACAGTAATCAGGATAACTCTTTCCATACACACAGTTAAAAGTCACCACTTACATTCAGCCAAAAAATGATTTATTTTCCTTGATGTCAGCTTTCACTGACGATGCTATTGCAAAATGGCTATGAGAAGGTGTGTCCAAACTTTTGGCCTGTACTGTACATAAATATAACTTAGTTAACATCATTATGAATCCAAGTAATACTGCAAATAAGTGGGAAGACTCAATTAATATAATAATTCCATGGGAGATGTATTTAATATTATCTCCAACACCACCCAAGATGCATCTATATGCATAATATAACTACAAATAATATATAACTTTTTACCCACTAACAAGATGCTATCTATTTGGGGCCTTGAACTAACTTGTTTGTGTAGGTTTTGCAGTGACGAAGAGGAATCAGTCTTGCATCTGTGATATTGTCCCGTTGTTGCCTCATTTTGGGATAAAGCCCAAAGGTGGATAATGATTTACGAAAATAAATATACAATCAACTTACAAACAGAAATTTTAGGGGACAGCAAATCAGAGATGAGTAACATTACAATATTATTTGGCAAATCATTTACACAAAAATGGCAAATAAACACCCAGCTTAATATTTCAGAATTTTAAAATTAAAACATACTGGATGATAGAAAGATTAATATCTAAATGAAAACTACAAACCTTAAATTTAAATTTTAAATTAAACCTTAAGGGCAGGGTTAGGGTTATGTGGTGTATTGCTATATGTTGTGTATGTTATTTATCTTTAAAAAAAACAACAACAACTAAGAAATGAATAAATATTTGATTTAATGTTTAGTCTTGACTCTGGGGTCACAAAGCAGAACACTGAGATACAGTAAAACTATGACTGAGATTCTGCCACCATCTGTGTTTAAGTGGAAGTCACTGAAGTCATCAATAAGAGCAGTCTCAGTGCTGTGGTGCGGTCGAAAACCTGAGTGGAGGACATGAAATCAGTTATTTAGTGCCAAGAAGTTCAACTATCTCTTTATTGATTAGCCACAGTTCATTTACACACACACTACCCACACTGTTGTGATACAAAGCTGATTGGAAATCAGCAAAGTATCACATTAAGTCCAGGTGGATGTTTGTGCCAAATTTGAAGTTGTTTTTGAGATATTGCATTCACGAGAATGAGATCGCCGCAAGGTCACCGTGACCTTTGACCGCCAAATTCGAATCAGTTCATTGTTTAGGCCAGGTGGAAGTTTGTGCAAAATTTGGAGACATTCCCTTGAGGCTTTCTTCAGATAGGCTACCGCTTTCATGTGTGGACATACAGACGACATGAAAATATAAAACCTCCGACTGACGTGGAAGTAAAAATTACAATAGTTTTTAAGTATAACCCTTTAGCAGATTATTGAGTGATTCAAAATAATAAATATATATTTGAAGTACTTAATAGTTTTATTAACAAAAATAAGAGGAAAGAACATTGGTGTGACAACAACTAGTGGCACCAGTGCTTCATCTGCATTGATAAAATGTAAAGCAACAGGACTTTTAAAATCTTTTAAGATTTTAAAAATCCTGATTTTAAAAATCAGAGGGAGATTTATATATAAATAAAAAATAAATAAATAAATAAATATTTATTTATTTATTGTTTCGCCATGGGAGGGGCTCAGACGATGATGGCGGCACATTTTGTGTCGCTGTGCATAAAAGCTTCCCAAGTAAAGGCACCCGTGTGACCGCTGATGTAAAACACAGGATCAGATCAGGCTCTATGAAGCTCAAAATAGTCTGTCCCAATCAGTGAAAAGGTGCCTTGATTGGCTGGATACAGATCTTTAAGATCAGATGAGGACATCCCTGAATATCATTCAGGCATTTGATCATTAACCTTGTGGCTTCTGGACCAGTGTTGACCTGATAATGGCGCTAGATGAAAAGTCAGAGGATCAGCAAAGTTATTACCCTCCCTCCTGAGGAGACAATGAGTGTGTGAATCAGTGGGAGAATGGTTATATGCTCATCACATTTAGGTGCAAGGCTGATGTAGAATCAGCATCGATGATGCACATCGACTTCAAAGCCCAAATTTATCAACACTGACAGTTAGATCCCGGATAGATATTTGTCTGGTCAAAAGAAACAAAAGCTTTTTTCTTCACAATGCTGTTAATGTAGCAAAAATGTGTAAACGTTACTCCCATACCTTCTGCAAACTTCTCTCAGTAAAGTCGAGTGCTTCATAAAAATCGATTCAAAGGCAAAATGTGATGTTAAGTTACACCCTGCATTCATTATTGCATTGTTTACATCAAGTGAATCATACCTAAAGTCTCTGGTTAAACCATCAGAATCTACAGGACTCTGATTACACTCAGTACACTCAGTGGTACACCTCCACCAATGTCTGTGTGCCTCTGTGATGTCAGGGCATACATTTAAAACAGACAATAACACGGGACGCTTTGCAAAGTAGTTCCAATAAATACTGCTCACAATATTTTCTGTAGCTTTTATAAACATGAGTGTGTAAAATGCAGCAATTTGCTCTCACTTTCAATTTTGCAGGTTGGCATTTCGGGAAAATGGTCTGACTTGTGTGAAGCCATTAACACTTTAAGTTGAAATCCCGAGGCACTCTTCAGATACTGCTTTCATGAGAATGAGATGGATGGATTTGGACCTGAAAACATAATGCCTCCGACCAATGCAGAGAAGTAAAAATTCCAATAGTTTTTAAGCATAAACCTTGAGCAGATTATTGAGTGATTCAAAAATAATAAATATATATTTTAAGTATTTAATTAGTACTTACGTTTTATTAATAAAAATCAGAGGAAAAAAATAACTAGTGGCACCAGTGCTTCATCTGACAGGGATCAATAAATTATTTTATTTTGTCAGCAATTTTCCATATTTAAACAATATTCAGGTTATGTCGAGATGACATCCAGGTCAGTGTGGTTCTTCACCAATAAGAAACAGTTGAATGAACTGCTGTGACATTTGGAGCATTCACAGATCCCAAAGAACAAATTTATTTAATTTAGCAGTTTGTGATAAAAAGTTAAGACATAATTATAATCAACATGTTTTCCAAAATCACGACAGAATAACTAATTGAAACGTGTACATACCAATGTCCATACCATGACTCAGCTATTTCTTTGGCTTTTTCATTCATCCAACTGTTTATTGTGGTTTTAGCTGTAATGACAAGCTCACAGTGCTGCTAACATGACTGCAGACCTCCAAACGATCTTTCCCCCTAAAATCTACATGAATTTGCACTTCTCCTGGTTTTCCTCAGAGTCAGACTCACAAACAGACCCCAAACTAGGCTCAGAATCTGAATCAGAGTCAAAGAGTGGAAATCCATTTACCATGGACATGATTTTTACGTAGGTCTGCACTTCCTCCAAAGACTGAATTCGAGCCTGGTAACCTTCTTTGGCCTCTGACTTTTCCCCTTCAATCAGCATGTTGATGTCCTCTGGAGTGATCACAGGTTTAGGCCTCAGGGCGACCTCTTGCAGACGAGTTACGGAGTGAGCTGACTGATCCATGACGGACACGATCATGTCGCAAGAGTGAGCTGTGTAAGTGATCTCTGTCTTTTGCCTCTGTTCTTTTGTAGCTTGTTTGCACTCGTCTTTGAGCTCTTGCAGTGTCTGCTTCTCTTTTACTTGAACATAGTCCCATCTGTATGTCTGGTTGACATGCACACTCCAAATGCATTTTCCAGGGCAGACAGTGCACATCCCTGTCCTATCTATTGATTCACAGCGACGTTTTTCATTATCATCTGCTATCATACACGGGTAATGGCATGTCATTGAACACTTCTGGCAGTTGGTAATGTACTCTCCTTCCTTTGTGAGCTGTTTTTTCACTGGCTTAAGAACCTCCACCTCAATCTCAAAGCTTTCACTGAAAGTCGTGGCTGTTTCGGGCTCTTCAGTCTGATCCTCTGTTGACTCAGTTTCTTCAAGTTGTGCTAATGCAGCTATAATTTGCTGCTGAAAACCTTCAATGGCTGTTTCAAGCCGCTCTCGTTCTTGTAGAACCTCTTGGGTCATTAACAAGCTTTTGGTCCTCATTTTACCCAAAGCAGTGAAGAACTTCTCCATGCTTCTGGCACCCATATTCCAAAACATTTCATCAAAGCTGTCATCATTGTCATCAGAGTCTTCATCAGAGTCTTCATCACAGGCCCTGTCACTGCTGCTTCTGTTGTCTGCAAACAATGCAGAGTTGTTGAACTTAAAGTGAACTGGAAGTTCAGTGTCATTCTTTGGACATGAAAGCCCAGAGACATTTATTGCCTCAAGAACTGGTGGCAGCTTGCCATCTGCAAAAGTCACCAGTATCTGAATGTTCTCTGCCACATCGTTACCAAATATGGAGAGCACTGAGTCAAACACATGTCGATGTGTTGGATTTAGTCGTGCAAGAGAGGCCTGTGTAACAAAACACACTGCAACAATCTCACTGACTCCATTAACAGACGTGAAAAGTCTTCGGATTCGCTCTGTGATCTCTTTGTCTCTTCCTATTCCTCTCGCATCCCCAAACCCAGGTGTGTCCACAATGGTCAGAGAAAAGGGATTTCAAACCCCTCCTGGTGGTTGATTTTGTACACAGTGACTTCAGAGGTCTGGCTTTCAGCTTGTGATCGTGACTGATCCTCATCAATCAGTTTGAATCTGAAATTGTCCTCCCAGTCTACACCAACAATGTAGTTGATCATTGCATTGATCAGAGTGGACTTTCCTGATCCGGTCTCTCCAAGAAGCATTATTGTGCAATTTTTCCTCATGCTTTCTTTGCCACAGCTGAATCTTCGGCATCCATCTATGTCCATTTCTTCTTCATCCAGAGGCAGTTTGTAAACTGAGGGAGATTCAGAACTTATCTTTACACTTGTACTTTTGAGGAAGTCTGTGAGGGGTGTAGATTTTGTTGTGCAGACAGTAACAGTGATGCTTTCTTTGCTTCCTCCAGCTTCACCACAATCACATCTGACCCTGACAACATATTCTGTCTCTGGCTGAAGACCTGAAATGATCACCCTCTCAGCTCCTGCCATCTTTTGGCTCCATTGGAGATCTTCCTCTTTCAGACTGTTGTCTTTTTTGGCGTACTCCACGATGTAGCTCAAAATGTGGACATTCTGTCCAAGCTCAGCAGGTTTCTCCCAGCTAAGTGATATTTCACTTGAGTATGATTGCATTTTTCCAGGAGGGCTGCAGGGTAAGGTTTTAATGGAACCACTGACTTCATTGGCTGGTCCAACACCTGCTGAGGTCACTGCTCTGCACCTGAACATGTACTCTGTGTTAGGACTCAGATCACTCACTGTGACTTCTTCAGCTTCTGATGCTGTCTTCTGTTTCCATCCATCGTCTCCACTGACACAGTACTCAACAGAGTAGGAGGTGATGTTCTCTGCTCCAAACTTTGGTGGAGAAATCTTCAGTGTCACACTCTTGTGGTTTGTTTCAGTGACTGTCACTGTTTCAGGCTTTGAAGGTGGCTCAAAGTTCTCACTGACTGAAAAGCCGTCTTTATAAAGGTAGATGCTTGAACCTTTCTGTGTCTCATTTGTTGAACCAACTGTCAAGAACTTAATGTTCTTGTTCTCCTTGTTGGCCTCTGCAAAGTCACTGAAGAGCTTTGCTTTGTGACTCATTGCATCTAAAACTTCTTTTGAGGTGTACCATTGTTCCCTCTCTACATCACGAGTATGTGGATCTCGAGGTTCGTCTGGTTTGGGTGTCTCTGTTAAGTAGTTTGATAAAGCTGAGAGGAAGGGTTCGGCACTTCCCAGTGAGGTGAAAACAAAACACACTGCATGCTCTGCACTGAGAATTTGTTTGTACAGGTCTGTTTGAGAGGAGACGATCTTGGTGTTTTTCATCATGTTGGTGAAAGACATTAATGTGTAGATTTCTCTCTCTTTACAGTCCATCCACTCGTTCAGGTCTTTGCTGTTGAAAGGAGAAGAATGTCTCTTCTTCAGGATCTCTGCGAGCTCAGCCTCCTCTTCTCCTCCTCCTCGGATTGCTGGAAGTTTCTTTGCCAAGGTTCGTTGGAATTCCAGCTTGAACTCTGAGCACATTTCTTTAAAAGTTTTAATCTTCTTGCCGATCTGTGAGAACTGCTGTGCAGTGGTGGTTCTCAGTGCATCATTGCACCTCATTTCCAGCTCACTGAAGTCCTCCAGGACACTCTGTGATTCATGAACTAATCTTATACTTATCTGACGACGAGTTTTGCAGCAGAAGAATCTAAACTCGTCAGTGGCAACAGCCAGACCTTCACTGGTACGGCATTTTCTCCGTTGGCTCCCAACAATTTTGGCAGACTTTGGTAGACCTCTACCGCATCCTGAAAGGATGTAGGAGGCTTCTGAAGGGAAAAGTCTCCAAAGAATCTGCAGGAGAATTTCTCAACATTTTCTCTGTCCTTGTCTTCCATTTTCAGTGAACCTTCGCAATCCAATGCAAGGCAAGGAATCTTCTTGATCATCACCTTCAAGTTAGCCTGAATGTCGTGTTGTTCTTCCTTTTCAGACACTTCACGGTCAAAGACAAAGAAGGCTTGTGCCCCATAAAGAATAGCTGTGACTACATGTGTTGCTAATCCTTTATCAAAGACATATGGATGCTTCACATTGTCTCTTCCAAGATGATTCATGGACAGTTCCTGGAACCTTGTGGTAGCTTTGTACTTCAGTGTTACTCTGGCCTGATTTTTGGAAGTCTTACTATCGTTCAGGTATTTGGCTGATCCTCCAACCTCCACCAGTCCACTTAAGAAACTCGCCTTCAGGGATGCATCAACATTTAGTGCTGATGATTTGCCCTCAGTTGATTCAGATACGACCATCTCAGAAGTATTCAACTGTTGAAGTCTTTCTTGTGTGTGTATTACCAGATCGTCACGGTCCCACAAAGCCATGCCTGCAAAGAAAGGAAGGAAATAATTGTGAATCAAGGAATGGAAATTGTTTTTTTGTTTTTTTAACAAACTTGCTGTTAGATAGGCTTCAACATTTCACTTTAACTTTTTCTCTCTTATAACTTCTAATAGGTCACCCCAGTCCCACAGCATTATGCCTGTCAAAAAGAAGAGAAGTTAAACTGAGTGACTGGATGTCAGACACAAAATCAGTGAAACGCTAAGACTAAAAGAGGAAAAACACTAATCTATTAGCTATGGTGTCAGTAAAACTTCAAAAAAAAGTCTTCAATAATGAACAAATCTATTTAAGATACATATGAAATCCAAAATCCAAAACTAGATCCAAATGAAAATGTGAAATAAGTGTCACTGCTAAATATATTTTTAGGTCTCCACAGAGCATAAACTTGTGCTTGCTGTTAGTGGCCAATGCAACAGAGTTGTAACTTGTGAATAACTTTTTATCAAAGACATGTCCATCTAAAAAGTGCTCCAACTATTAGTCAGCAAACTCTGTCTGCGCAGATAATCTACACATTAATGTGTGACCTTTTTAACGGGGATGGGGCAGTCCACTATGTCCCTCTATAACCAGTCTACTCGGCATCTCTGTCCCACTTTGCTCCTAAAAGTTTTACCAGTGTGCTTGGAGTACAATGGGTGCAGTTACATGACGGCTTCTCGTTCAGAATGAGATAAATCTGAATGAAATAATTTGGAATTAAAGTCTTTCCAGGTAGTTTACATGGGAAATATTCATTCTGCATGAGGGTTTACACAGAGATCAGTTTAATCGCCTGTATTCGGTCCGCACAAGGTTTGGGGCAGGGAAGGTTTCTGATTGGATAGGGGGCGGGGCAGATGTTACGTGTTTATGTTTACTGGAAGAAAACACTGTAGTCCTTGCTCCGGATAACAAGATGCTTGACGACGCCATTCTTAGTGCCTTTTTCAGGCTTGTTTTGCTGATATTCTTGAGGCAGCAGTACGACAACAACCTTGTTCTGCTAATGCTTCGTCTGTTGAGGAGGAGAAGGGAGGTAGAAGGTCGAAGAAGGGAGATAAAAGACCGTGCTGTGGAGAATGGAAACTGATGAGTGCAATGAGTCCGACTGCTCTATCTCAGCCCGTTGCACGCTATATACGTCATTGTGCGCGCTATATACGTCGTCGCGCCAGAAGGGCAAGGAAACGAGCATGCGCAGAAATACTGGAATGAACGCGAGAAATTCTTTCATTTGGAATTACAAACGGAATATTCCAGCCCCTTACATCGGACTGAATTTTCAATCGCATTGGCCATTTTCATTCCGAATTAGGTGTTTACAAGATCACTTTTAATAGGAATGAGCTTTCATTCCAAATGAAAAGGGAATTAAACTGTCTATGTACACGCACTCAATGATGGCAGTCACGTCAGCAATGTTGCTTTATCTCCTTTCTTTTGTTCAATTCTCACACAGTTCATCAGGACTGATTCATGTGACTTTTGTTTTTTCTCAGTAAAGAATGTGACTACAAATGTAGCAAAGTACAATACTTGTGACAAAAAGTGCCAAAAGCCCGCTGTAAACTGTCCCAGACGAAAGATGACTAACGTGAAGGAAAGGTGGCGATATCTTTGGTCGTGGCTCTAAAATGGTGGTCCTACGTCGCACAGTGAGAGGTTCAAGGACGGCCATTGTCACGGTCTTACGATCAAAGATGGCACAGGATAAAATTCTGACAGACATTTGGGATGACCATCTCACTGTGTGACTGCTGTTACAACCTACATCTACTAACCAACCAATAGAAATGCAGCATGAAACGACTAGGGTTGGGAACGATTCACCGATACGACCGGATATCCGGTTTGACAAGTGAGAGATACGGCTGCATCGGTAGCAGCCTCCTCAATTGATACGAATCAGCCAAGAATCCTTAGATGAATCGATTGTAGAGTCATGGATTCGGGTATTGCGAGACTAGCAATCGGTTGACTGGCTTTAACAGTTTGCATCTCTAAAACAACGCGAGAGCCGGCGGCATGCTCCGTAGCAGGCATTACTGACAACGATAATGGCTGTAAACATCAGCGCCAGCTTGACCGGTGGAGATGAGGACCAGAAGCTAATGCTGGTTGGATAAACCAGGGAGCAGCCAAGCCGCAGCAGAAACTACAGGCGAATCCTGTCGGTTGTGGGTTGAACGGGGGGTCACAGACACAGACAGAAATACGTATTCTTGTCAAATACGGCGGCCATAGTGCTCCGCGGCGCAAGATAATGGTTTACCGGTGACCGAGAAGCCCGGTCCAAGAAGTCTTCGTCGGTGTCATGACTGCCCAGAAATACCTGAACAGCCGAGCCGTAGCAGCACACAGGTATGTGACGTGTCAGAGGAGAAACGAGCCGTTCACATTTCCACAAACCTCACCGCACTTTAGGGACTGTTCTTTACTTGTTAGGGGAGGAGGGTGGCTGGTTGATTTTTATTTTATTTATTTATTTTATTTTGATCCCCCCTATGTTAATCACTTATTGATGCTGTTTTTGAAGTATGAATAAGTCAATAAGTAATTTATTCCATTGAAATATCACTGATGTATTATAGAAAAGTGATTTATCTTTTTATAAATGACAAACACAGAGTGTAGCAAACACAGAGAAATAGTCTGACATGCTGTCAGTGATAAGCTGCTAGTCATCACAGTCCATGATATCAGCTAATAACAGGAGATGTCAGATTCTGCCCCTACATTGCATGTTATTATTTTATTCTGCTTTATGTTTATATTGTACAGCGTTATGATAAACTTTATTCCAGACTCAAGTCCATATAAGATACATACAAAAACACAGACAGTACGATAAAAACAACACAAATACTGTAGGTTTAAAACACTTAAATTTTACTTAAAGTTCACTTCACTTGAAATTTAAAACTTCTTCTCATTTTTATATTGATCCCATCCAACAAAATGATGTTCATTCAGCAAGTCTTTTTTTGGTCCATGTCTAAAAATAAATACATTTGACATGTGATTTTGTTGTTGTTTGTCTTTTTATTTTATTTTTGCCAGTGCCATACAGCAACAGTACTTGGGGATGTGGTCTTTTACAAATTTGAAAATACTGTAAGAATGTCACTTTTATAGAATTGGCTTCTTTATTTTATAATGTATGATTAATGTCTACATCAACAAATGCTAACCATAGAATCGTATCGAATTGTTCTGTTTTTGAATTGTATCGTAACCCGTGTATCTAGATACGTATCGAATCGTCTATCACAGAGAGATTCCCAACCCTAGAAACGACCCACTGATCAGAGCTAAACCCAAACAAACAGACAGATAGCAGTTCGCCATGGAGGAAAACACGCTAAAAGAAATGTGTGGGATTCCAGCAAAGAGGAAAACCTTGTTACAGCAGAGTGACAACTGCCAGGTGAGCAACCTAGCAGCTAGCAAACACACACACACGCACACACACACATTTAACGTCACACGTGCATCCTCACCAGGGACCAGTGAATCTCTGCGACGGTCGTACAGCATCCCGAGGCTGAATGGCCGGCCGAGCGCTGCCACCTCTATCATTCTGCTGACTTCAGGATCCAATTCTTATGGAGACTAGAGAAAGCAGAGAGTGTGTCAGTTCATTCCTGTGACTCTCCTGCTATCCAAACTGTTCATCATCTCTCACCTTTTATAGTTCTGTCACAAACACAAGCTCCATTATTGTTGATAGTAAAATGAAACAGTGTTGGTGGTGAAGCACCATATAGCCGATGACAAAAGGCAAAAGATAAGATACTCTCTCACACTGCTCACGCTGAGCTGAAATGAAACGAATGCACATCAATGAGCTAAATTACATGAATAAATGAATATGTATATATATATATATATATATATATATATGTGTGTGTGTGTGTGTGTATAATCTATATAGTGTTTCGCCACAGGAGAGGCTCAGTCCTCGCTCTTACACAGACATGGAGCTCAGCAGACTGGAGGAGAGGCGGACAGCGTAGAGTTGCAGAGCTGATGATGGCAGCTCTTGTTGTGTCGCTGATCATAAAAGCTTCCCAAGTAAAGGCACCCGTGTGACCGCTGATGTAAAACACAGGATCAGATCAGGCTCTATGAAGCTCAAAATAGTCTGTCCCAATCAGTGAAAAGGTGCCTTGATTGTCTCAGATGAGGACATCCCTGAATATCATTACTCTTGCAGGCATTTGATCATTAACCTTGTGACTTCTGGACCAGTGTTGACCTGATAATGGCGCTAAATGAAAAGTCGGAGGATCAGCAAAGTTATTACCCTCCCTCCTGAGGAGACAATGAGTGTGTGAATCAGTGGGAGAAAGGTTATATCCTCCTGAGACCCAGTGTCCTCACATGAGGACGTCACATTTGGGGTTTACTGGACCTTATACGTCACTCTTCTTAACTTAGACCTGTTGTCCTCGTTGGTGGGCACTAGTAAGATGCACTAATCCATGTAAAACAAGATGGCAGCCATCTCTGCCAAGTCAGTCTGCAGCTGACCCTGACACAAAAATCGACAAGGTCCAAAACCTGATCAGATTTAAACTTGTTCTTCTTCTTATTAATGATTAATAACGTTTCTAGTTTGATAAGGCAACAATTTAACCAATTTCAGCAACAGTAACAAGCTAAGACACTCTTAATTAGAGATTACCTTCTGCAAACGTCTCTCAGTAAAGTCAAGTGCTTTATAAAAATCCATTCAAAGGTAAAATGTGGACTTCTGAACTTCTATAACTACTTTTATTTTCTGTACCTTTTGGTACAGCTGCCCAAAGGATGATTTATGATGTTCAGTTACACCCTGCATTCATTATTGCATTGTTTACATCAAGTAAGTCATACCTAAAGTCTCTGGTTAAACCATCATATTCTACAAGACTGAGTACACAGCAAAGACACAGCAGCAGAACTGGTACACACAAAATCCTATAAAAAAAAGAGCATCTGTGTACTTACAGTAGAAATGTGTGTGACTCTCCAAGGCAGTGCTATCGTCTCTGAGAGAGAAACACAGAGCTGTTTTCTTCATTGGGAGGTGGAGAGAGAGGAGCAGCCATCTGATTTCCCAGAAACTGCAGAATGAGTTGCAGAGTGCAGGGTGGGGGAGTGACTCAGCGGTACACCTCTACCAATGTCTGTGTGCCTCTGTGATGTCAGGGCGTACATTTAAAACAGACAATAATACAGGACGCTTTGCAAAGTCGTTCCAATAAATACTGCTCACAATATTTTCTGTAGCTTTTATAATCATGAGTGTGTAAAATGCAGCAATTTGCTCTCACTTTCAGTTTTGCAAGTCAGCCCATTTCCCCGAAATGGTCTGACTTGTGTGAAGCCATTAACACTTTCAGTCCCTGTGTATCTCAGCCCTTTGGTCATTGATCCTACTGTTATCTCTCAGAGAGGAAGAGGAGAACAAGATTCACTTCATCCATCCATCCACCTCCTAATTGATCAATATGATTTATTCATTTACTGAGGCATGACTCAGCACAAAATGAAGCCACACCACAGTGCATGTGTGTGTGTGTGCGTGTGTGTGTGTGTGTGCAGTGCATAAAAGGAGCTACAGAGTCAGTTGAAGCAGCACTCGTCCTCCCCTCCTGATCAGAGACAAACTGAACGGTAAGTTGCTGAACACACTGAGCTGTTACTCTGTTTATGTGTTGTGTTGATGTGATGCTGAAGGTCATCGGTGCCTGAACATGACTGCATGATTTTATTTAAAGTTAGACGTATTAATGTTTTTATGCGTCCAAGCTGGCAGCAGCTGTGGCCACAGGCATTATGTTTTTTAGGTTGGCCATCCATCTGTCTGTCCATCCCACTCTCATGAACGCAATATCTCAGGGACACCTCGATCATTTTTTCAAATTTGGCACAAACTCAAAATCAAGGTTACTTTGACCTTATCTGTCTCATTCTTGTGAAAATGATATCTCAAGAATACCTTTAAGGATTTCTTTCAAATTAGGCACAAACGTCCACTTGGACTCAACAATGAACTGCTCAGAATTTGGTGAAGGTGAGGTCGAGGTCACAGTGACCTCACAAACATGTTTTTGGCCAAACCACAATAAAAAATTCACACAAATGTCTGGCAGGTTAAAACTGTAAAGGGATAACATTTTATATCCCAAAGGTCAAAGGTCAGCTTCACTGTGACATCGTAATGTTTTGCATAAAATTTTTCTGTCCATTACTCAGCGTCATATCTCAGAAACAGAAGGGGAGACATTTGGTCAGATACTGAATTGGTGACTCTAATCTTGAAACTGTGCTGATTGTATAGATCTTCTGTGGGTGAAGCATCCATGTTTTCACTGACATGGATGGAGACCGGAACTACGACGAGTCTAGCTCAGACAAGTTTGAGGATATACGTAGTATTTGGCACCCAGTTTGAGTTTTGTTGAAGCATGTTTCCTGTCTTACACAGTTGATGCCGGTGTGAAAAGGAGCATTATTTGATTGTATTTATTGTATTTCTTTGGCAGACTAGGCCTAAGTCAGCCTAACTAGGGGCTGGTACAGGGCAAGCCTGAGCCAGCCCTAACTATAAGCTTTATCAAAGAGGAAAGTCTTAAGTCTAGTCTTAAATGTGGAGACGGTGTCTGCCTCCCGGACCGTAACAGGAAGATGATTCCACAGGAGAGGAGCCTGATCGCTGAAGGTTCTGGCTCCTGATCTACTTTTGGAGACTTTAGGGACCACGAGTAACCCTGCGTTCTCAGAGCGCAGTGTTCTGGTGGGATAATATGG
Organism: Epinephelus fuscoguttatus; assembly: GCF_011397635.1. NCBI lineage: Eukaryota > Metazoa > Chordata > Actinopteri > Perciformes > Serranidae > Epinephelus > Epinephelus fuscoguttatus. The sequence continues at coordinate 40,667,299 of NC_064766.1, forward strand.
CACTATGAGCTCTCTAAGATATGATGGAGCTTGACCATTTAGAGCTTTATAAGTTAACAGTAGGATTTTAAATTCAATTCTGGATTTTACAGGGAGCCAGTGCAGAGAAGCTAAAACAGGAGAAATATGATCTCGTTTCTTAGTTCCTGTTAGTACACGTGCTGCTGCATTCTGAATTAGCTGGAGAGTTTTTAAGGACTTACTAGAGCTACCTGATAATAGAGAGTTACAGTAATCCAGCCTTGAGGTAACAAAAGCGTGGACCAATTTTTCTGCATCTTTTCGGGTCAGGATAGGCCTAATTTTCACAATATTACGCAGATGAAAAAATGCAGTCCGTGAAGTATATGAACATATGAATGCTGAGCTGAACCATGATGGGTTTTTCCCCCAAACTCAACCACATAACTAACCCATTACTCAATGAAATACACATAAACACGAGTTGTTTTACCAATGTTGAAAATAATCTTGAAAAAGACTGTATGCATCTAACAAGCACAAACTGTACATCTGAACAAGACGTGTTTCAAAAAGACACAATGCATTTAACAAGAGTAAACTGACCTGCTGTCCCTCAATGTCAACAATAAACGCAGGAGGATGCGCAGCATGTAATTTGTAGATGTGAACAACACTGACCAAAAGGTGATATGTGATGAGTTGGGATAGAGACAGGTTGGTAGTGCACTCTTCATGCACACTAACACCATCAACAGCTTGACTGTCTAACACTATAGCTGTACATATGAAAAGGTTGCATATTTTTAACACAAATAAATATATTGGAGTTCTGTCCATTGTGTGTAAATGATACTGTGTACAACCCTTCAAACTATCAGGTTCTCAGGAGCCCACAAAATCCTTCAAGTGAAATCATAAAAGTGACTCCAGAAATTCCAAGCACAGTTTCTGGAGTCAAACAATTGGTCTTCGACTGCAGACAGAGGCAGATAAAAGCTGTCGTCTCAGTTTTTGCCAGCTGAAATTTAAACTGTCACTGGCAGATTTTAACAGCAGCTCTGATGTCAAAGTCACGCTACCTCATCACAGGTTACACTTAACAAAAACACAACAAATACAAGACAATGAGATCTCTCAACTCCATGCAGCCTGTTGCTGTTTGTTACTTTAGAGGACATCAAGGAACGTCAGCCTTTGGACACTTACACTCTCACAGTCATGTGTTCCTTTGCAGTGCCAACTATCAGATGACATGTAGGGTCAATGATATATGGGGTAATGTTTTAAAATATATCAATTATCGTAACAATGATCATAAAGATAGAAGAGGTCTTTAAACACAATTACTGCACCATAAACAGAGCTGTGTTTTAAAGGGACTTTGTTCTTTTTCTATTTCAGGAGTTTTGGGGGTGAAGATTTAAATCCTGAGCAACAGAAGTCACAACAGCTCTTGGAACCTAAACCAGAAGACTTGACTGTGAACAGCCAGCAGAGGTTTTCAATGAATCAGTATTACTTGATGACTTACTTGTATTACTTGATTTCAACAGTTTTATGTTAAGTAAAAATGTAATCAGGGTTGCAGCAATATACTGGTTTCAATGTTTACGTGATATAAACGTTGACGGTCATCAAACTGTGTACATTTGCTTATCTACGATATTGAAGAAAAAATGCAATTGGACGTTAAATCTCTCCTTTATTTTAGTTATTTTGAAAGGGGAGACTTTTTACACAGCCTCCATTAACAAAATGGTCTCAAATTACAATTATAGTGATAGAATGTTTGTTAAACCAACAATAACCCTTCAGTTTTCATTCCTGACTGATAATAAGATAAATTCTTTAATACTGTGATACCATAAAACTGCGATATTTTCTGAGACGGGTATCGTACCATGACAATCTCACACGGTTGCAACCCTAAATGTAATTAAGTATGAAAACAACTGTATACTCAATTCTTTCTAACACCTAAATGTTTACATTTAGTAATCTTCTTAATATTCTGTCATTGTAAATGCTTGCACAACTTTACAAGGTGAAAGATAAATAACAGATTGCACTGAGGGAGAAGAGTGATGCTGTCATCTGTTGTCTTAGTTTGTGCAGAGTGATGGGCCACAAAGCAGTTGGTACGATTGAGATGGCAGCACTCGGTCGGCCTTTCAGCCTTGGGATGCTGTACGACTGCCGCCATGAAAAATTCATTCCTGGTAAGAACGGACCTGTAGAATACTAAATGCATCACAACTGGAGATTAAAGTCAGAATTCTGAGTTTACTCTCGTTGTGTTCATTCTCAAGTTCCTTCTGATTTATTCTCAGAATTCTGACTTTAGACTCACAACTTCAATTTTTTACATACAGTCCTAAAGCTGAAAACACACTGCCGTGGTGCAGTGCATCCTCCGACACATGTCAAGTCCCACCCCTAGCACACACTGGACGTTTTGCGCAGACAATGACGCAAAGTTATTGTTTCTGAAAAATGTGTACCTCTCCCATCTCTGCATTAGCTTAAAATCATGTGTGGACGCCCTTAATAAAAGTTGATTTCTCACCTAAGTGCTAATCTCCAGAGCTATGACTCACCAGGTAATATCTTTTAGGCCATGGTCTCTATAATGACAGGACTGTGGGTCATTTCAGGATATTTCTCTACCTCAACAAGTCTCTCCTCATCCATTTTTCCTCACACACGAGACACAGCTACAGAGTTCTCTTAATACCTCCAAGGTGAGGAGAGGAGTCGAGCTGCCATAGGAGCAAAGGAAAAGAGCTGCTACAGGAGCAGGTGTGCATGAGTGGAGAGCAAGTGGGGGAATAATGCATTTAATTCTGGGCGTGGCGAGGCTTGAAATAGGACAGTGGCATGAAGTGCTGCAGGGTGGCACGTCCAGGAGCGCCAACACGTGTTTAGCCACTGCCTGTGTGGGACTGTACGTTAAAAATAATAGGGGCATATTTTTTGACACGTGCTGTTTGCTGCCGGTTGTGTTTCGGCCTTCAGAAAGTTGGTAGGGCTCAATGTTCAGGTTCAGTGAGGCCATATAAAAGCTCCACTCTAGCCTGTGTTACTGTCTGTTTTTCAACGTTCTTCCTCAAACAGAGAATGTGGGTGGGGTTAACAGCATCCAACACTATTCTATGCAAAGTAAAATACTTCACTGCTGGACAAATTAAAAAATGCAGCCGCTGCAAATCAACCCCAGCCACCCATGTTCACATGATGTGGTTACGCAGCAAAATCAAGGAATTCTGGCTTAAAGTCTTTTCACTAATTTGGACCTGCATCTGTGTTGTATTGCCTATGCTACGTTTCTTGACCAATGCCTGATTCTTTTAAAATAATTAAAAAAGAAACCTTTTCACCCAGCATTACGCAATGGATCCATGACTTTTGTTCTTCATTAAATTAGGAGAGGTTCTTTGAGGGGTTCCACAAACAGATTTTAAAAACTATGGAACCCTTTTCTGGTTTATATTAGAAACAGCATCCAGATGCCTACTGGTCCTTAAACTGTCTCAACCAGTCTTCACACCCCTTCTCCTACTGTAGAATGTAAAACCAATCACAAGATCAATTTATATGCCCTTGTTATTGTGACTTTTCATTGCTTACAATTTTAACCACCATTTGTTTGTATGCATTCAGTTAGGTTAGTGTATAAAAATGTATTGTGAAGCTATTTTTTTTTTTACTTATTTTCCTTTTCATATATTGGTGAACAGTGTTGCTAATCAACTCTGTCAGATAATGACCCTGGAATACATAAAAGATAAGACTGGATGGATATTCTAGTATGGTGTAGAGAATGCTGATGCTTTCAAGATGAATGTACACTTATATCATACAATGTGTACTTTTATTTTTCTGTTCCATGGTACTTTGAATACAATTTCTATGCTGTTATTCATAATTGTTTCCTTCTTTTGTAGGTATGACATTGTGGAACTATGATGACCTTGTAAATCATATTGGAGAGAGTCCACAACAGCACAATGATTTTGAGATAGTTGCATCTGAATCCATTGAGGACAAATCTTCAGCTCTAAATGTTGAGGGATCACTGAAGGCAAGTTTATTTTTTGGACTCATTGAGCTTGAAGGATCGGCCAAATACCTGCGTGATAACAGGACTTTCAAAAATCAAGCCAGAGTGACACTGAAATACGAAGCCACCACAAAGTTCCAGGAACTGTCAATGAATCACCTTGGAATTAAAAATGTCAAGTATCCGGATGTTTTTACAAAAGGAATAGCAACACATGTGGTCACAGCTATTCTTTATGGGGCACAAGCCTTTTTTGTCTTTGACCGTGAAGTGTCCGACATGATAAATCGTGAGGAAGCCGAGGGCTTCTTGAGAGGCATGATAAAGAAGATTCCCATCCTTGAAGGTGACCTTTCCCTGAAATTGGAGGAGAAAGACTTCAAAAAAGTTGAGGAATTCTCCTGCAAATTCCATGGAGACTTTTTACTTGAGAAAACTCCTTCAACCTTTCAGGATGCCATACAAGTTTACCAAAGTCTGCCAAAATTACTGGGACCCAACGGAGAAAATGCTGTACCAGTGAAGGTCTGGCTGTTGCCACTGACAAGTTTAGATCCTTCTGCCACTAAGCTCGTATATGAGATAAGTGATGGGTTTGTAAAAAAAGTCCAGGCTGTCCTGGAGGACTTCAGTGAGCTGGAAATAAGGTGCAATGATATACTGAGAGCCACTGAACAGCAGTTCCCACAGATTGGCAAAAAGATTGAAACCTTTAAAGAAGTGTGCTCAGAGTTCAGGCTTGAATTCCAAAGTAACCTGGCAAAGAAACTTCCATCAATCCGAGAAGGAGGAGAAAAGAAAGAGGCTGAGCTCACAGAGATCCTGAGGAAGAGAGATTCTCCTTTCAACAGCAAGGACCTGAACAAGTGGATGGACTGTAAAGAGAGAGAAATCTCTAACTTAAAGTCTTTCACCAACATGATGAAAAACACCAAGATTGTCCCATCTCAAAATCACCTGTACAAAGAAACTCACAGTGCAGAGCATGCTGTGTGTTTTGTTTTCACCTCACTGGAATATGCTGAACCCTTCCTCTCAGCTTTATCAAACTACTTGAAACAAACACCAAAAACAAACGACACTAAAGATCCACATACTTGTGATGTAGAGAGGGAACAATGGTACACCTCAAAAGAAGTTTTAGATGCAATGAGTCACAAAGCAAAACTCTTCAGTGACTTTGCAGAGGCCAACAAGGAGAACAAGAACATTAAGTTCTTGACAGTTGGTTCAACAAATGAGACACAGAAAGGTTCAAGCATCTACCTTTATAAAGACGGCTTTTCAGTCAGTGAGAACTTTGAGCCACCTTCAAAGCCTGAAACAGTGACAGTCACTGAAACAAACCACAACAGTGTGACACTGAAGATTTCTCCACCAAAGTTTGGAGCAGAGAACATCACCTCCTACTCTGTTGAGTACTGTGTCAGTGGAGACGATGGATGGAAACAGAAGACAGCATCAGAAGCTGAAGAAGTCACAGTGAGTGATCTGAGTCCTAACACAGAGTACATGTTCAGGTGCAGAGCAGTGACCTCAGCAGGTGTTGGACCAGCCAATGAAGTCAGTGGTTCCATTAAAACCTTACCCTGCAGCCCTCCTGGGAAACCTCAAGTTGAACCAACCTCAAGTGAGATATCAGTCAGCTGGGAGAAACCTGCTGAGGTTGGACAGAATGTCCACATTTTGAGCTACATCGTGGAGTACGCCAAAAAAGACAACAGCCTGAAAGAGGAAGATCTCCAATGGAGCCAAAAGATGGCAGGAGCTGAGAGGGTGATCATTTCAGGTCTTCAGCCAGAGACAGAATATGTTGTCAGGGTCAGATGTGATTGTGGTGAAGCTGGAGGAAGCAAAGAAAGCATCACTGTTACTGTCTGCACAACACAAGATGTGCAGGTATTACAGGATGTTCTGAAGGACTTAACTGATCTGGAAATCAGGTGCAAAGATGCAATTAACAGCACCACTGTGAAGCAGTTTCCACAGATTGCCCAAAAAATTGAAACTTTTAAAAAGCTGTGCACTGAATACAAACTGACCTTCCCACAGAGGTTGACAATTCTGAGAGGAGAATCGAAGGCTGTGGTCATGGACATGATGAAAATGAGAAATTCCTCTCCTTTCAATGAAACAGATCTGTGCAAGTGGATGGACTGTAAAGAGAGGGAAATCCACATCCTAAGAGCTTTCACTGACATCATGCAAAACACAAATATTGTCCTTTCACAAGATGCCTTTCAGAGGGAAATTGTCAGTGCAGAGCATGCAGTGTGTTTTGTTTTTACCTCACTGGGAAGTGCCGAACCCTTCCTCTCAACTTTATCAAACTACTTAACAGAAACACCCAAACCAGACGAAACTCGAGATCCACATACTGATGATGTAGAGAGAGAACAATGGTACCTTTCAGATGAAGTAAAAGATACATTAAGGCATCAAGCAAAGCTCTTCAGTGACTTTGCAGAGGCCAACAAGGAGAACAAGAACATTAAGTTCTTGACATTTGGTTCAACAAATGAGACACACAAAGGTTCAAGCATCTACCTTTATAAAGGTTACTTTGAGCCACCTTCAAAGCCTGAAACAGTGACAGTCACTGAAACAAACCACAACAGTGTGACACTGAAGATTTCTCCACCAAAGTTTGGAGCAGAGAACATCACCTCCTACTCTGTTGAGTACTGTGTCAGTGGAGACGATGGATGGAAACAGAAGACAGCATCAGAAGCTGAAGAAGTCACAGTGAGTGATCTGAGTCCTAACACAGAGTACATGTTCAGGTGCAGAGCAGTGACCTCAGCAGGTGTTGGACCAGCCAATGAAGTCAGTGGTTCCATTAAAACCTTACCCTGTTGCCCTCCTGGGAAACCTCAAGTTGAACCAAAGTTAAGGGAGATTAAACGTCTTGCTGATGCTGTTAAAGAAAAAAGCAAACTGCTCAAACCCCAGACAGGGTCTCTGCCTGTTTATAAAGTTCCCCTGAAAGAAGAACAAATCAATGTCACTGGGTGCAAGCGTTTCAGTTTCGGGAAATGGTCCAGTAAACCCAATCGCACCATTATGGTTTTTGGAGCAGCAGGAGCTGGGAAGTCAACTCTCATCAATGGGATGATCAATTACATTCTGGGTGTCCAATGGGAGGATTCATATCGGTTTAAGTTAGTTGATGAGGGTGAGTCAACATCACAAGCTCACAGCCAGACATCTGACGTCACTGTGTACAAACTCAACCACCAGGAGGGGTTTAAAATAGAGCACTCACTGACCATTGTTGACACTCCAGGGTTTGGAGATACAAGAAGCAGAGAAAGAGACAAAGAGATCCTTCCTCAGCTAAGTAAAGTCTACTCTGATGAGCTTGGTGTCAGTGAAGTTGATGCTATTTGTTTTGTAGCTCAGGCTGCTTTAACACAACTCACACCATCACAGGAATATGTGTTTGAATCCCTGCTCTCAATCTTTGGTAAAGATGTGGCAGAAAACATCCGGGTTCTCGTGACCTTTGCAGACGGCATGCACCCAGCAGTTCTAGAGGCAATCAATGCTTCAGGTGTCCCATGTCCTAAAACAGAGGACGGGCTGCCAGTTCACTTCAAGTTCAACAATTCAGCGTTGTTTACAGACAAATTATCCGCAGCAAGCAGCTTGAGTGGAGATGAATCAGAGGAAGACGGACACTTTGAAAAGATGTTTTGGGACATGGGGGCTAAAAGCATGAAGACATTCTTTGTTGCTTTGAACGTCATGAAAACTAAAAGGTTGGCAACGCCTCTCATTGGAATTTTAAGGTTCCATCTGCGAGCAGTGTTGAGACGTTGAACTTCAAAGTTTTTGCATACCAAATAGATAAAGTGGAACAAGTGTATTTGATACATGAAAATAACAGACAACCTAAATGTATTCCAAAATGTACAGTATCAAAATCCTATCGCATTTGGAAATGGGGTCAAACTTAGACAGAACCTGTTAATCCTGAGAACTCTGCTCAGAGTTGTGAGGTTAAATTTTGCCAAACATGAAAAGAAGCAAGGGCTTTCAGGGAACACAAACAGTTTCCTCATAATTTTTTTTTAAATTAGTGTTGTAACAGACTAAAAGTCTGCTTTGTCGTCATATCACCAAAACAGTTTGGTGGTTGTAGTAATCATGTGTCCATGTATTATTTTGTTGAGTAATGTCACTTTGATTTTCTGTTGTTGGAACAGGGTGGACTTTGACAAAGCTGTGTGATTAAATTTTGTGCTGGAACCATTAACTTCATGACATCAGTACCACCACACTAAAGGTTTAGCTGCAAACTTTTAACTTTAAAAATGTAATTATGTTTTTTTGTTTTCTATTCCAATCATTTCGATTCTATTTTTTTTTCCTTTGAGATCTGAAAGTTAATGTTCATAATGACTTCTTATACTGATGTGCATCAAATTACATGTTATTGTCCTGCTGGTGGCTCCTGCTAAATGATGGAGAAATATTATGAATTGTAAACAATAAATCAAATTGGATGTGTGTAGATACTGCCTCAAGTGCTGTCTGTTGTCCTCTCATGTGTCATTGTGCACGTTGGCCCTCTGCAGCTAACTGTTGTCAAAGTGTTAAATCATAATTTTCAAGAACACATTTGTGTTTCACGTTATCACAAAATTTGTCATTTAAATGAAAAATGACAAAAAACAATAGAATCACTGACTGGCTCATCTTATTTAGATTTTATAATCCTGCCATGACAAAGTCTGAGAATTACCAAGAGGAAATAGAAACTTTATACAAAATAATTCCCAAAAAATGATTTAAAAAAAAAATAAATCTTTAAAATGACCAATAGAGATACCTATGTTAACATCAGGTAACCAAAACTGTTCTTCGGTTCTTGCATTGTTATTTAAGTGTTAGCCTGTCGGGACTGAAAATTATTATTCTAATAAAATAATGATACTACTACTACTACTAATAATAATGATAATAAATAATATAAACTTTATTTATTTAGCACCTTTCATCAAAGAAAGACAGCCCAAAGTCCTTTTCAATAAGAGCATTATAAGCACTCAGTACTTCATATGAAGACTTTACACTACAGACTTTATATGGAGAAAGAAAAGTCACAGAATAAAAAGAAAAGTTTTACATATTTCAAAACTGGAAGGAAGATTTAGTCTGCCAGATTTAGAACTGTATCACCTTGCTGTTCAAGCATTTTACCTACGCCATACAGTAAGTCTTGGACAGATCTGCAAAAAAAAAAAGTACTGTCTGTCTTATCAAGATTTTTTTCAAGTGTTTGCTACTCAGACGTTTATTCCAAACTATTGATTTTCATTCTGAACAGGAGAGCAATTTAGAATCATTAATATTTGACTCAGAAACTGATAAGAAGTTAACATGTAAAGTCTACAAAATCTTGCAGAAATCATATTCAGTTACTACTTTGCTGCAATCTATAATACAGTGGTTGGTGAAGATTCTCAGTCATCCAGGTTATGGTAATCGTAAGTGCTAATATCGTGTGTCTTCAAGAAACGCAAGCAAGTCCAGTTGCCTATGCCAGCAGCACTTTCAACATAATACAGCTGTGGAATTTAGATTTAAAGAGAACTGATATTGACTTAAGATGGTGTGATTGTTGGAATTTAACCAGAGGTAGAACAATAAGAATACATCTTATTGCTCAAGAGATAAGTGAATAGTAAATATGATGGAAACAAATCAGGGAACTGTTTTAACTGCAGAATCACAGATTCACTGTTCAGTGCACTTTGGGAGTGTAGTTTGGTTTGAAATAGAACATTATTTATCAATAATATTGGGTGTGAAATTAAAATTGTAATCCCTCAATTTGTATATTAAAGGACATGTTACATGATGTGAGATATCCACAGAGTTGGATTGCTCTTTTTTCTTCAATTGTATTTAAGAAACTTAAGATTGGAAATCCACTCACCCTTCTGCGCTAATTCGCTGGAAAAATGAAATGTGTCATTATTTGGATATGGAGAAGACAATAGCCATGGAAAAGAACAAATTAGTCGAGGAGAGAGGAGGCTTCCAGAGGAGAGGGAAGCAGCCTTCGACCGACACACCCCGATTGGATATCAGTTACTGATCAGACTGATCTGATAGATCACAACATCACTGGAGTTTCACACCAGAGTGAAGATGGATAAGAGGTTAAACCCAAGTGTATCACTGCCACGTTTGAGATTTAATTTGTTCTGATTCACCATCCGGTTAAAAATCTGAACAAACAACTTTGTTTATTAGAAAGATTTTTCTCTTCACAATCTGTTATGACCCACATCAATTTTTATAATGGATATAATCAAAGTCAGAGAGTCTGTCTGTCAGCAAGAAACACTTTTTAAACCACTGACCGTCATTTCCATTCAGTCACACTGAGGCTGATCATTCCTGAACGTTGGGTTGATGTGTTCCACAATCCTAATTTTCCCTGCCTAATAAGTCATTCCCGGTGTTAAAAAGACACCAAAATCATATTCTGGGTTATTGGATAATGATTTTAATACAGATGCAAATAATAATAAATAAATCATCATCATCATATAAAGACATAGTGTGACTCTGAGCAGGACACAGGACAGATTATAAATACAGAACGCAGGTTGTTGTTCATGTGCAGCTGATTGTTAGACAGAGAGAAAACACTGCTGCCTTTTCAAGTGATCGAGGACAGAGGAGTCAAGGAGGGATAACGGGATGAACCTAAGACTAATACAGAGCAGGTGTGAAGGGAAGACTCTAACGAGACTGATGGAGGATGGGAGTGACAGAAAACAGTCCTGCGTTCCAAATCGCATACTTCTACTATATACTTTTAGTATGTACTGCAGCTGCCCTTAAAAAGTATGTAGTGTAGTATGCAGTATGCATGCTATTGGGACACGCTACATCCGCCATCACATCGCTCCCTGAACTCCGACCCTCTTGCTCACTTCCGCCGCCGTCCGTCGCGCCACATTTGAATATTTTGTGTTGTTGTACTTCGAAGATGCAGCAAATCTCCTCTCGCCAGAGTCGTGCATACCGTTGGAGGTGCCGGAGAGCTCTGTTGCTGTTATGTCATAATGTATGTTGTTGTTTCTAATAAACTGACGTGTTCACGTAAACAGTTCCAAACCTATTATTAGTGACCTGTCTATTGAACTAGTCACCAGTAGGCACATTAACCCCCTTCACACACAGCTCTCTGTTGCTGGCAGATATTTGTCGTTAAATATATTCACAGCTCTGCAGCTGCTGGCACTATATTCTGTCTGCACGTGAAGCAGCCTTACATTCACATTACTTTCATTTGTAGTGTAACATACCTGCACATTCTTACTACATTATGCAATATGTATTTGACTTTTACTATTTATGTATTTACTAGTCTATACTGCTCATACCTGGCCCATAGTGTATTCATATTTAGTCATATTCATTCATTATTTATACCACACTTACACCACTGCCTGTACTGGTAGAATCTTCTATATTGTAGTCATAGTTGAACCCTAACATTGGTTATACTATAATCACAATAAAGTTGAATGTTGTAACTGTGTTCTTGCAAAACTGTATGATATGTGACAGTATATAATCAGATCATTGCAGTCCTAATATGTAGTGTCTTAGTATCTCAAATTAAATAAATCATGTATGAAAGGAAGTGTGGGTGTTAGTTGTACACGCAGCTCAGTCAGTGCGACATAACTTCCTCTGCGCAAAGGATTGTGGGTCAGACTGGCCAAAGAAGCATGCTGACATGCATACTGCGAAATATGACCGGGTGTAGTAGAACATCCTGGTACTTTTGGCATACTGCATCTGACATACTATGTATTGGGACACACTAATTCTTTTTCCTGGCATACTAAACAGTATGGTAGTATGGGTATTGGAACGCAGGGCAGGTGGGAAAACACAAAGACAGGAAGTAAAACCAGACATGACACATGAGGAGAGAATGGACAAAATAAAACAGGAAACAGACTAAACATGAATTAATGACATGCACACACACATCCACAAAATAACGGAATATAAACAAAAACCAGGATCATGACAGTACTTACATCTACGTGCTCTATGTGCTCGGTCAGAACTAACTGTTGTATAATGACTTACACACTCATGGGCCACTTTATTAGGTACACCTTGCTAGTACCAGGTTGGACCCCCTTTTTAATTCTCTGTGTCACAGACTCAACAAGGTGCTGAAACATTCCTCAGAGATGTTGGTCCATATTGACATGATGACATCACACAGTTGATCCATGATGAGAATCTCCCGTTCCAGCACATCCCAAAGGTGCTCTATTGGACTGAGATCTGGTGACTGTGGAGGCCACTGGAGTACAGTGAACTCATTGTCATGTTTGAGATGATGTGAGCTTTGTGACATGGTGCGTTATCCTGCTGGAAGTAGCCATCAGAAGATGGGTACACTGTGGTCATAAAGGGATGGACACGCTCAGCAACAATACTCAGGTAGGCTGTGGTGTTTAAACCATGCTCAGTTGGTACTAAGAAAATCTCCCCCACACCATTACACCACCAGCAGCAGCAGCAGCAGCCTGAAGCGTTGATACAAGGCAGGATGGATCCATGCTTCCATCTGAATGTGGTTTTTCCAATCTTCTATTGTCCAGTTTTGGTGAGAAAACCCGTGTGAACTGTAGCCTCAGTTTCCTGTTGTTAGCTGACAGGAGTGGCACCTGGTGTGGTCTTCTGCTGCTGTAGCCCATCTGCTTCAAGGTTGGACAAGGTGTTGTTGCTTCAGAGATGCTCTTCTGCACACCTTGGTTGGAACCAGTGCTTATTTGACTTCCTGTTGCCTTTCTATCATCTTGAACCAGTCTGGCCATTCTCCTCTGACCTCTGGCATCAACAACCATGCCACGTTCAAAGTCACTTCAATCACCTTTCTTCATCATTCTGATGCTCCGTTTGAACTTCAGCAGCTCGTCTTCACCATGTCTATGTGGCGAGGTTAAAGAACTTTTAAATTATGACAAAATGTTATAAAACCGACAACGCCACCTAGATTAAAAAGAGCCTAGGACTCTGTTAGAACATCTATGCAGGTTCTTGGAATCAGATAAGCAGAGTTAAAAAAAAACACAATCAAGGGCAACAATTTAACAGTTTACTTTTAAAAGAATTTAAGAAACCCCAGCCCAAAGTCACTTGTGGTCGTCTTCCCCGTCCTCTCCGTCTTGTCCTCCACAAAGTCCTGAGGCTGCAGATGGGAGTCCTTAAGGATTAAAAAACAAATGCGATCACTCTGGTGTCCATGAGTCATAAATAAGAGACACACAGTCTCTTAGTCAGCCGTTGGTCTAATGGCAGTACTTCTTATTCCACAACACGTTCTAGAACACACTCAGTGGCACACAGCAAATTAAGAGCCACTTGGGTAATAAATATAAGTTAAATATGTTCAGTCCACCCACCCCACAGCACTCCGTGTCACCCACAAGCGTGTTGTTTATAAGTTTTACAAACCAAGACTGGATAAAAACTATGGCCTCGATCAGTGGCGGCTCCTGCCAAATTTCTCAGGGGGGGCAATTGTTGATGATGATTGATGATGGCTGAGGTGACCCGTTCAATGGGTAAATTTGAATTAATTTGGCTCTACAATGACTGAACAATCCACTGTGGTCATCAACAGACTACTTTCATCAGTTTGCCCACATAAACACCTTTGAATGTAAACAGAGACCTGTTTTACCATTAATCAAATAAAACTGAGTCAGGTATTCACTGAGTCACTGTCAGTCTTAATCAGAAAACATTTTATTATAGCTAAGTGGAAATTCATTTTGTGTTCTGATTAAATGCAGGCATACCCTGCAACTTAATACAATGCACATCACATAGTATCACTGCTCTTTGACCTGACCTGAACATTTTTTGTTGTTGTTTTTCAGCAGGGCTGGAACTGACTCCACACTGCATCTGATTGCATATAGAGAGGCAGGACGAGCTGTTTCAAGTGAAAATTATCAGAATAATTAATATATTGTGTGTATATATGACAATAATGATGATGATAATCATCCATGTATTATCATCTTTCTTTTCTTTTGTGGCTCGAGGAGGGGCGGCGCCCTATCGCCCTCTATTGACCAGCCGCCCCTAGTGCAAGGTGTCTCCTTAAATGGCCCGAAGTGATCTCAATAAAAGCTCACTAAAAAAGTCCCCACAGTTATAAAGTAAATTCCCAAAGTTAAAATGGCTGGTTAAATGAGTATGGAGGGTACTTAACTGCAAGAGGGGTGCATCGCGACCACACCCCTCTATTATCCCACGTTGCTTCCCCTCCAATCCAGCCCACAGCGAGGCTTATTCTCCCCGGTCCTGTCGTCTCCCTTCCTGGCTCCACTCGTCACTTCTCAGGCCTGGCACCACGGTCCTGCTCAGCGATCTGCTAGCTTCCTGGAGGTTCTCGTACAGCAGTGGTGGTGAGGCCCTTTCCGCCTCTCCCGCTGCGTAGTATCTGTCGCTGCATGGTGTCTCTCTGCGTGGCTTCTCTGCTGCTGCTTAAACTGTTTGTCAGAGGCTGCTGCACACCTGGCCCAATAGTATGTCTCTGCAGACCCGGAGACTGCAGATTCAGACCCGCAATTCTGGATCCGCAGTTCTAGACCCCTTGTTTTTCGTCCCCTACTGGACGGCTGTATAACTGCAACTAAATCAGCGTCTCACCCAAACACCACTGTTTGAAAGAAGTTGGACTTTTAATGCTTTACTACAATTTACAATTTTAAAATTTTATTACACCCGAATAAAAATACCAAGATTTAATTGTTGATTTATGCCTGGGTGCTGTTCTGCATCATTATTGTTTGCTGGTTGTTCTGTATGGTTTGATCCAACTATTTTAGTTCTTTATTTCTTAATATTCATCAGACTGCTCTGACTAGCACGCCAAAAACTTGCACTGCATTGATCAAACCCGCTACAACATATAATAGGAAGTGTCTGGTCTTGGGTGTCCAGTGCTCACTTTTGTTGTGGGAATTTGAAACAAAGGCTGTGAAATAGGCTACTGAAATGGTTTTAAATGTTTTATTGTGTGCAGTGGTTACATCACACATCAGGGAGATCTGCAGAGAAAAAAAAGAAATCAAACATATCACAAAATTGAAAACAGAAACTCTTAAAAAAATAAATACCTATCACCGTCTACACTGAAATACTGAAGATCCTGGAGCATAGCAAATACATTATTATATCGACATATTAACAATAGTGCCCCTTCCTTCCTCATCTGCCTTTGATCCTCCACAAAACTCCTCCACTTCACTGTGGTTTCCCCTTTCTGGATTGTTATGTGCACCTTAAAAAGAGAGTCCCTAATTATTCAAAGTTAAGATTTTTCAACCGTTTTAAACACATAAACAAGGCCAAAACCTAATAATAGACAAAAATACATTTCTGATCATCTGCGCTGGATGAGCTTAATTTCTATCCACAAAATCTCTAAATATATGCTATAGAGTAATATCAGTGTAGTGATATAAACACACGTGATATATAACATTATGAATAATAAAGGAAAAAATATATTAAAAAAATAAAGGTGTATTACATGTTATACATGAATACAAAATTAACTTTTAGCATAAAGTACACTAATTGCCAATATGTAAGTTAAACAGTTTCATGCTTGTATGAAAACGTAAGCCTATACACGTTTTTCTCATATCATCCACTTCATTGCTTTAATCATTTATTGGTGTTTAATTTAAAGCACATGCTTCGGTTTCATGAAACAAAATGTGCAGGTCAAACAGTTCATTGCTAACAAGCTAAACTATTACCTACTACTTTAACCCATATTTGACGTGCCTTTCAGACTATCGTGGTAAAGACAGTCATATCATTTTAAACGTATCACTGTAAAACATGAAGTTCACTCTCTAATTCAAGTCAACAAAATAGTTTAAACAAATAATATGATTCACATTCAATACTCACACTCGGACTGTCGTCGGCCATATTCAATAGTTTTAATAGTATGTTGGCTTCCAGTGAAATAGAGGGCGCTGTCGCGAAATACAAGGGGTCTAGAACTGCGGGTCCAGATCTGCAGGTCTGAATCTGCGGTCTCCAAGTCTGCAGACACACCTGGCGTCAATGATGCTGATTGTTGTTGGAGGGCGTGAGCAGTTCAGGGCCAGCTGGATAAAAACTACATGTTCAAAACCCACTTAAAAACAATACACAACAAAATTTAAAACAAACACAGCACTTTATTAGAAAACTGACTCCGTCACATCTACATGACTAAATGTTAATGAGCTGCTGCCACATGATTGGCTGATTAGCTATTTGCATTAACAAGCAGTTGAACAGGTGTACCTAATAATGTGGCTGGTGAGTGTATATGACATTATGTGAAAGAACGGGATCGTACCGGCAACCCTCTTGCTGTGAGGCGAGAGTGCTAACCACCAGACCACCGTGCCGCCCTAGCAAGAAAACAATGAATGAATAAATAAATAAATTAATTAATGAATAATTCATTTTTATGCGTGGACATTTACATGACCCATCCCTCATGGGATTATTCCAGAGCCAGCTCTAGCCACTTTGGTGCCCTAGGCAGGATTAGGGTTCGGTTTGATTGAGTTAGGCCATATTTCCTCTGTAAATTGTATTTGTCATCAAATATATTTTATTGTGATACTTTTACCATAATAATAGAAGTATGTAAAACAGATTTTAATAATAGATACTGTTGGTATTCCTGAGGAAAGGGTGCCAGTCGGGGCTGCAAATTTTATTTTATTTATTCTATTTTATTTTATTTTTTTGAGGGCTTGCAGCTGTGCCCCCGCCAGCGTGTGGCGCCCTAGGGGACCGCCTATATGGCCTATGCCAAGAGCCGGCCCTGGATTATTCAGGTGGATGGGTCCAACAAACATCAACTTTCACCCTGGAGAGCAGTGTTCACGTCCTGTTAGCCAAACCCTGTTCTTTTTTTCCTAAACCCAACGATGTTTGTTAGTTTTTGGAGGAAAAAAACATGTCAACATGTCAAGTCGCATTGTTGTTATGACGTATGTTTATCTTGAAAGAACCAGGCAACGCAAACAAACAACGCACCCGAGCCACTTTTCACGTCGTATCTGGATGCGCAAAGTCCATGACCAAATGCTGATATGTGACGAGGTTGGCGTTTGGATGTGTTGCTCTGGTATGTCATCAACCATCATCTAAGAGCACAATACATAAATATCATCCAGACATAAACACAAACATTATCAGGCAAAAAAAGCCCATAAACTTCCCACAAACAATGCATCAGGAGATATCCCACAACACAAAGTAAAGTACAAGACACAAAACATAAATCCAATCAGACAAAAGCTACATCTGCATGGATCAGTGCCAAACACTCTTTGATCCAGTTCACAGACCCCACACCCTAATGAGATACTCAGAGGGTGCAGAAACATCATCAGTATAAACATGAGTGTGTAAAATGCAGCAATTTGCTTTTACTTTCAGTTTTGCAGGTTGGCATTTCGGGGAAATGGGCTACTTGTGTGAAGCCATTAACACTTTCAGTCCCTGTGTATCTCAGCCCTCTGGTCATTGATCATTCTGTTATCTCTCAGAGAGGGAGAGGAGAACAAGATTCACTTCATCCATCCATCCACCTCCGAATTGATTAATATGATTTATTAATTTATTGAGGCATGACTCAGCACAAAATGAAGCCACACCACAGTGCATGTGTGTGTGTGTGTGTGTGTGTGTGTGTGTGTGTGTGCAGTGCATATAAAAGGAGCTACAGAGTCAGTTGAAGCAGCACTCGTCCTCCCCTCCTGATCAGAGACAAACTGAACGGTAAGTTGCTGAACACACTGAGCTGTTACTCTGTTTATGTGTTGTGTTTATGTGATGCTGAAGGTTATCGGTGCCTGAACATGACTGCATGATTTTATTTTAGTTTTACAATGATTCATGTTTTTGTAGACCATCTCAGACAACCTTAAGGATTTTTCAAGAAAGCAACGAAGGCAAAGAAGTTCAGGTGTGGATGAATCATTCGGCTCGTATCACATTTTTGATGTTAACAAAGCAGGATAAAATCTTGGGTTTTCTTGTTTTACATGAAGTGGTTAAACACAGGTAAAAAAGAAACAGACCACAATTTTGCTCTCCTCACCACTTCTGATGTTTTTGGCTGAGCACATGCACTTCTATGTATCGATGAGGCAAATGAGCTGCATATAAAGAAAATCTATAACTCTGAAAGGGCGTGAAGCAATTTAACTGATAATATTGTTTTACTAGGTGGTAAAAGGGTGCAATATTCACATTAGTGTGAAATGATACAGGCTAGTTCAAGGATGGAGGAGCATGATTATGTTCATATCTCAGGTCCTCACATGGCGCCGCTTCGTCAGTGGACTTTCACGTCTACCTATTACAGACAAGGTATCCTCCTGTGTCTGCTGTTGATGCTCCAGGATGCTGCAACCAACGCAGCAACTGCAAAAAAAAGTTCGTAGTTAGGGTAAGGCAACAAAAATATGTGGTAACAATGCAGCAATGTCAACAAAAGTACTTGGTTAGGTTTAGGAAACAAAAGTATATTGTAACCAACGCAGCAATGGCAAAAAAACATTTGTAGTTCGGGTAAGGCAACAAAAATATGTGCCAACCAATGCAGCAATGTCAACAAAAGTACATGGTTAGGTTTAGGCAACGAAAGTATGTTGTAACCAACACAGCAAAGACAAAAAAAAAAGTTCATAGTTAGGGTAAGGCAACAAAAATATGTGGTTACCGACGCAGCAGTGTCAACAAAAGTGCATGGTTCGGTTTAGGCAACAAAAGTAGCCTATGTGGCAACCAATGCAGCAATGTCAACAAAACTACATGGTTAGGTTTAGGAAACGAAAGTATGTTGTAACCAACGCAGCAACGACAAAAAAAAAGTTTGTAGTTAAGGTAGGGCAACAAAAATACGTGGCAACCAATGCAGCAATGTCAACAAAACTACATGGTTAGGTTTAGGCGACAAAAGTATGTTGTAACCAACGCAGCAACGACAAACAAAAAGTTTGTAGTTAAGGTAAGGCAACAAAAATACGTGGCAACCAATGCAGCAATGTCAACAAAAGTACATGGTTGGGTTTATGCAACAAACATATTTGGTAACCAATGCAGCAATATTAAAAAAAAGGTTGTAGTTATGGTTAGGCAACAAAAGTATGTGGCAACCAATCCAGCAATGTGAACAAAAGTACATGATTAGGTTAAGGCAACAAAAGTATGTGGCAACCAATGCAGCAATGTCAACAAAAGTACATGGTTGGGTTTATGCAACAAACATATGTGGTAACCAATGCAGCAATATAAAAAAAATGTCGTAGTTATGGTTAGGCAACAAAAGTATGTGGCAACCAATGGCAGATGTGAACAAAGTACATGGTTAGGTTTAGCCAACAAAAGCATGTGGCAACCACTGAAAATAACATCATGGTTTGGCACTTCATTCACATGGGAAATAAACAGCGGGCTCCTGAGTGAAAGTCCAGGTTTGTTGGACTCATCCACCACCTCTCCCACCTGCCCTATAGGCACTTTCCAACACCTTATATAACAACATCACTGGCAACCTTTCAAAGTGACACAGTCTGGCGGCGTATAATATTGCTATGAGAGGTTTCATCTTTCCGTGTCATGAACTGACACCACCTGTCTGTGCATTATTCTGCACCAACAGGTACTGTTGGCGGAGCATATCATAACACCGCAGAAGGTTCCATCTCGGTGTACCATACCACCACGCAAAGTGGCTTTTGACTTCACTGTCTGATGCCAAATCAGTGACAAAGCTACAGTATTTGATGAATTCAGAATGAGAATGGGCGGTATAATGATGAGCGCAGGACATCCTAGCATAAAATCATACATTAGGACTACTAAACATGAAAAGAACAAAACAGTGATAATAGTTGTGTTTGTTTCTTTTGAAGGGACACTAACAACTCAAAGTACACGTCAAATAAAATTTCTCCAAACACGTTTCTTGTTATTTTAGGTAGTTATTATCACGCTAATGTATGTTCAAGTGTTCATTTCCCCCGATAAGTTGGTTTTAATTCGTTATTTGATTCTATAAACACTTTCTGACCATCTCAAGCTTTTATTTTGGTACTTCCGGTGACCGGCAGTGTGAATTTGCATATTAGCTAAATATTTAGTTTCACCCAGAACATTTAGATTTAACATTTAACATTTAGATTTATATTTAGCATTTAGATTTAACATTTAGATTTAGATTTAGATTTAATATTTAGATTTAGCATTTAGATTTAACATTTAGATTTAGATTTAGATTTAATATTTAGATTTAACATTTAGATTTAGATTTAGATTTAGATTTAATATTTAGATTTAACATTTAACATTTAGGTGCCACATTTAATATTTAGATTTAACTATTTAATATATTTCTAAGTTAACAAATATTGCTGTAAATGTGGTAAAAGGTGACGTTAAAAAATTCACAATACTTTTTTAAACATTGTTTGAAGCTAAATGTGGCAAAATGTTGATGTTTTTTTTAACGTGAGACACTTTACAAACGGCACCCCATAGATCCCTGCTTTGGATGCCGACACACAGAAACACATTTTGCAGCGGTATGAAACACACCAGACAGTGACTTTTTCTGAAACTGTGGGCAACTACTGTAGTATAAAGAGCAAGAAAGTTCCTATTTGGCGGGCAGGAGTGGAGGTGGATGAGTCAAACAAACACCAGACTTTCACTCTGTTCTGTTTCACCTGCTGTTTGTTTACTGTGTGAAACCAAAGGTGAGTGGAGTTATTTTAATTATAATGTGGTGTGCTGGTATGTGTAGCATGCTACACTAGTAATGTATGTCACATGACATATGTCACGTGATGTGATGTTACACCAGTAAAAACTGTTCTCCTTCTAATCCAAACCATGATGTTTTTCTCCAAACCTTATTACAGACTTTTGTAACCTCAGCTCAAGGAAATCTAAACACGAATTGTTTTACCCACATTGTGAGTTTATTTTGAAACAGACTGTATGCATGTAACGAGCAGAAACTGTACATTTCCTGTGAAAACACAAGTGTGTTTTGAAAAGAAACAATGCACATAACAAGCACCAACTGAGATGCTGTCCCTGAACATCAAAAACTCATGCAAGAGGGTTCCTACTGTGTCATGTTCTGACGTTTAGGTCAGCCAACACATCAGCGGTATTTGACGTGTTGAGGTAAGAAAGGGTTGTAACAGGTTGGACAGAGGTAAACAGTGATGCTGTCATCTGTTTTATTAGTTTGTGCTGAGTGATGGACAAGACGATGGAGATGGCGGCCCTCGGCCGTCCTTTCAGCCTTGGGATGCTGTATGACTGCCGCCATGAAAAATTCATCCCTGGTAAGGACACACCTTTTGAAATGAGTGTGTCACAACTGGAGATTAACCAAAACTTCAGGGCTTAATATACTGACAAAGTGATTATCACTGACTTTGCAGCTGAAGGAAAGAAAGGAAAGGAAATACATTAATAAATACATAATCTGAATTATAATCCTTCATTACTGTACACTTTAATCATTTTACATTTTAATGCTTTTTTGAAACTCAACAGAGAGCGACACAGTTTCAACTTAGCTCTGAGTCTATTCCACACTTTGACTCTCAAACCTGAAACACATCTGTATTTTACATTAATCCTCATTTTATATTTCATGAATAAACAGACCTCTTTGATGACAATTTCCTTCTCTTCATAAAACAATGAATACAGACAGGAGGGCTTTTATTTACAACTCAAAAAAAGTATTTTTAATGTTTTTAAATGCACAATATCAAGGACCTTTAAGGTGTAGGAGCCTATAAACAGTTGATAATTGGCTTTATATTACTCTAAGAGCTCTTATCTCAAGTTAAAATACAGGGCGGAGATTTCTTTTATATGTATCACCTCAAATTTTAGCACAGTAAGACATATATGGCAATACATGTGAACAGTACAGTTTAGAAAGACAATCTTTTATTCAACAGCTCCCTTGTTTTTTTTTATAAGGAACAGCAATAAATGTAGCAAAAAGTATGTTTAATATGCTCTATTTGTGGTTTCTAACAGAGTTTTTGATCTATAATCACTCCCCAACATTTTGCTTCATATGCTCTTTTAGTTTGGGGAATATTCCTCAAGAACTACTCAGTTAAAACATGGTATACCACAAGGACCAGTCTTGGGACCTGGTCTGTTTACCCTTTACTTGCAACCCCTGGGCAAGATAATACGTCATCACAACTTCTCTTTCCATAGTTACACAGATGACAGACAGCTCTACCTGTCTTTTAAACCCTCTGACACCCGTAAATTAGCATCTCATCATAATTGCCTATATGATTCAAAAAGCTGGATGTCCCAAACTTTTTAAATTTCATCTCTGAGAAGACAGAAGTTCTTAACATTGACTCTGAACATATCTCAAAACAAATTCAGCCACTTGTCAGCCCCCATACTCCCAACACTCCTATGTCCTACTCCTAAAATCTGGATGTTATTCTGGACAGTAATTTGGTCTCTGGAGCAACAAGTAAAAAACATAGTCCAGTCTTGTTTTTACCAGCTGAGGAACATCTCCAAATGTAAGTCACTTCCGTCCTTCAGTAACACAGAGAAAATCATTCATGGTTTTATATCATCCCGCCTTGATTACTGTAACACCTTGTCCACCCGCTTAAACAATCGATCTACACCAATCAGCCAAGACATTAAAACCCCTGACAGGTGATGTTGATCATCTTGTTACAATGCAATGTTCTGTTGGGAAACCTTGGGCTCTGACATACACTTGCACGCTCCACACAACTAAACACCAGTGCAGTCCAGGTACCTCCCTGCATGGTCCGAAGAACTTGACAAAGAGCTCAAGGTATCGACCTGGCCTCCAAATTCCTTGGATCCTGATCTGATCAAACATCTGTAAGATGTGTTGGTACCCCACCTCACAACCCACAGGACTCAGTAGATCTGAAAGTAACGCCCTGATGCCAGACACCAAAGGACACCCTCCAGAGGTCCTGTGTCCATGCCTTGACAGGTCAGAGCCAAGTTCGGTCCAAGTTGGACCCACCATGGATTTGGGGGTACCTCTGGGGTACCAGCACATTCCTCAGATGTTTGATCAGATCGAGATCTGGGGTATTTGAAGGCCAAGTTAATGCCTTGAGCTCTTTGTCCTATTCCTGGGGTCATTCCTGAGCAGTTTTTGTGGTGTGGCATGGTGCATTGGGGCCACTGCCATCGAGCAGTGCCATTGCCATGAGGGGGTTTACTTGGTTAGTGGGAAGAGATTTTTCTATTCCATGGTTTTTAAAAAACAATTTCCATTCCTTGATTCACAGTTATTTCCTTACTTTCTTTGCAGGCCTGACATTGTGGGGCCACGACAATCTGGTAAAAGACATACGAGAAAGACCTCAACATTACAATACTTTCGACATTGTGGCATCAGAATCAATTGAGGGCAAATCTTCAGCTCTAAATGTAGAAGCATCCCTGAAGGCAAGTTTCTGTAGTGGACTGGTAGAGGTTGCAGGATCAGCCAAATACCTGCGTGATAATAAGACATCCAAAAATCAAGCCAGAGTGACACTCAAATATGAAGCTACCACAAGGTTCCAGCAACTATCAATGGATCATCTTGGAAAAAGCAATTTGAAGTATCCAGATGTTATTGGTCAAGGAGAAGCAACACATGTGGTCACAGCTATTCTTTATGGGGCACAAGCCTTTTTTGTCTTTGACCGAGAGGTGTCCAGTGATGAAAATCTGAGAGACATTCAAGGCCACCTGAAGGTGATGGTCAAGAAGATTCCCAGTGTTCAGATAGATGCTGAAGGTTGCGTGAAAATGGAAGACAAAGACTTCAAAAAAGTTGAGGAATTCTCCTGCAAATTCCATGGAGACTTTTTACTTGAGAAAACTCCTTCAACCTTTCAGGATGCCATACAAGTCTACCAAAGTCTGCCAAAATTGTTGGGACCCAACGGAGAAAAAGCTGTACCAATGAAGGTCTGGCTGTTGCCACTGACGAGTTTAGATTCTTCTGCTGCTAAACTCATGCGTGAGATAAGTGCTGTGTCTGTAGAAGAAGTCCAGGCTGTCCTGGAGGAGTTCAGTGAGCTGGAAATGAGGTGCAATGATATACTGACAACCACTGCACAGCAGTTCTCACAGATTGGCAAAAAGATTAAAACCTTTAAAGAAGTGTGCTCTGGGTACAAGGTTGAATTTCAGCGAAAGTTGGCCAAGATACTTCCAGCAATCCGAGGAGGAGAAGAAGAGAAAGAGGCTGAGCTCATAGAGATCCTGAAGAAGAGACATGCTTCTCCTTTCAACAGCAAAGACCTGAACGAGTGGATGGACTGTAAAGAGAGAGAAATCTACACATTAATGTCTTTCACCAACATGATGAAAAACACCAAGATCGTTCCATCTCAAAATCACCTCTACAAAGAAAGTCTCAGTGCAGAGCATGCAGTGTGTTTTGTTTTCACCTCACTGGGAAGTGCCGAACCCTTCCTCTCAGCTTTATCAAACTACTTAACAGAGACACCCAAACCAGACAAACCTCGAGATCCACATACTCGTGATGTAGAGAGGGAACAATGGTACACCTCAAAAGAACTACCAGATGAAATGAGGCATAAAGCAAAGCTCTTCAGTGACTTTGCAGAGGCCAACAAGGAGAACAAGAACGTAAAGTTCTTGACATTTGGTTCAACAAATGAGACACAGAAAGGTTCAAGCATCTACCTTTATAAAGACGGCTTTTCAGTCAGTGAGAACTTTGAGCCACCTTCAAAGTCTGAAACAGTGACAGTCACTGAAACAAACCACAAGAGTGTGACACTGAAGATTTCTCCACCAAAGTTTGGAGCAGAGAACATCACCTCCTACTCTGTTGAGTACTGTGTCAGTGGAGACGATGGATGGAAACAGAAGACAGCATCAGAAGCTGAAGAAGTCACAGTGAGTGATCTGAGTCCTAACACAGAGTACATGTTCAGGTGCAGAGCAGTGACCTCAGCAGGTGTTGGACCAGCCAATGAAGTCAGCATAAAGACCACCAGTCTCGCCTGAGTAAGGGTTTTTGATGTAAAGACAACTGGATACAACATCTTGGCAAGAACACGCTTTTCATGAGTTTTACTGAAATACACAACAATCCTATACATCCTGATCATTATTTGACAAATATGTCATGAAACAAATAGAGTTAAACCATTAACATATTTACCTTAGCTGTTAGGAGTAGATGCTGTAGGGCAAACCAAAATCTGGGCTCAGCCTTAGAGATAGGGGGAGGAGTCAGACATCTGGAGGGAGCTCGGAGTAGAGCTGCTGCTCCTTCGCATCTAAAGGGGTCAGTTGAGGTGGCTCGGGCATCTGATCAGGATCCTCCTGGGCGCCTCCCACTGGAGGTGTTTCAGGTAAGTCCCACTGGTTGGAGGCCCCGGGGCAGACCCAGAACACGCTGGAGGGATTATAGATCTCATCTGGCCTGGGAACGTGTCGGGGTCCTCCAGGGGAGCTTGAATGTGTTGCTGGGGAGAGAGACGTCTGGGGTGCTTTGCTCAGCCTGCTGCCCCCGTGACCCGGCCTCAGACAAGTGGATGAAAATGAATGGATGGATCCTGAAAGAAGACAATGCATGTAACAGGCCCAGGACATCAGCAACAGCGTTGTGGATGCGGAAATTTCATGACCAAAATGTCAATAGGTGACGAGGTCATTGTGAGAATGTGTTGAATCTGAAGGTTAAATCTGCTAAATGCCAACTCATGTAGCTAAATGTGTTATATTTCCAGTCTCCTGTCATGTTTAACTGACGCGTTTCAAAGGCGTCTTTGTGTTGTGAACATAACAGAGCACGATACCTAATAATAACAAGCAATATTTATGTGCTATCATTTTATTAGTAATTGCAAAAAGATCAGAGCTACTGACATATTGATGAATGCCGAAACACACTTAAATTTTCCTCTGCAAACAGTTTACACTCAAATTCGTTCTGCTCATGTTTCATGAATGAGAGCTGTTGGAAATCAGAAGTG
The DNA here is from genome assembly GCF_011397635.1 of Epinephelus fuscoguttatus. Taxonomy (NCBI): domain Eukaryota; kingdom Metazoa; phylum Chordata; class Actinopteri; order Perciformes; family Serranidae; genus Epinephelus; species Epinephelus fuscoguttatus. The sequence continues at coordinate 40,693,474 of NC_064766.1, forward strand.
CATAAACATAATATGTAGGTCAACATTACTGATCGCCGTTACAATCCACAGTGTTTCTTTTAGCCTTTCAAAAACTCAAAGTTTGATTCACATGTTGTATCTTGTTTATTGAACATGTGTGGAAAAAGAAATGTAAACTGTGGTGTTCGCTGCATCTCTTCAATCCTGAACTCATAGTGGGTTTGTTGGTTTGAGGTCTGCCCAAACTCGCAGGATGGACTGGTGACGACCTTTTTAGCTGAGGACACACAGCTGGGATTTTTCTTTTGATGGAGCTCAGCGAGGAGTTTCCCCTGCTTCCTGTCTTTGTGCTAAACAAGGCTAAACATGTCTGTTGATATCACGCTGAGAGCCAAACCTCAGTCCACCGACATTATGAGGACCCGCCTCGGTTCTGGGGACTGAACAAGCTTTACAATCTAGGGTTTATACTAAAAGCTAAAAATTCATGTCTATTATTTTTGAACAAATTGAAACTGCATGATCATTTTAGATTTGTTGTCATTAATCAGTTAAATAGTGTAGACAGCTGTGTGTATGTGTAATCTCCTGTGTCTTGTAATTGTCTGAAACCTCTTCAATGTGTATTATGTAATTTCTTCAGATGTGTTCACGTAGAAAATGTGTCTACCTAAAATGACACATTGACTGTTGTTAAATGTTGCTTTATGCTAAAGAAACACTTGAGCATCATTTTTGAAGAAATACCTTTGTTTTACCTGTTACGTGTGAATTTTTTTGCTATTGTTTCCACTCTTATAGACCATACACAAACATGTTGTTGTTTATCTGAAATAAAATCCTTTGATGTAATCATTCTCTTTGACCCACTGCTTTTACTAGTCACATTCATATCTAATTATATCTCTTTATACATCCTTAAATTGATGTAAATGACCCCGACACAAAAGCTATTGATGTTTCATTGAACTATAATTTATTATCCTCTGGCTCCTGTGGCTCCCACTGGAATATACTGTGTCCATCTATTCGTACTGAACCATTTGGTACAAGGCTTTCAGTTTGGTATGCATTATAAACCAAATGATAAGTTGAACATATGATCGGAAAGGTCATTTTAAGATGAAAAAAAAAAATCCTGTGGTTAATTTGTTTTTTTGTTGCCAAATAAAAAACAAAAAAATAATGTTGGTATTAACTAATTCCTTTTTGCCATTTCTCATTTGGAACAGACACGGTGGAATGACAGGAAGTGAAGTGTGAAAAAGGCCAAAATAAATGTTTTTTTTTTCTTTTTTTAAATGATTTGTTGCACAGTCAAAAGATCACGTCACTACAGATTACAGTATTAAGTAGGCCTTTTTTTTTTTGTAATTCAAGAGGGGTCACAATCCACCCAAAAACATCAAAAATAATTTGAAACACACATTAAAATTGACAGCGAATATAATATAGCCTATTTAACAAAGGAGTAAATACAAAAAAAAACAAAAAAAACATTGGCAGGGCAAGACAAAACAAAAATCACAGCCCAGAGTGGTGAAGTTTATCTTCTATACACAGCAGCCTGTGCTTTTATTTGCTTCACTCACTGAACTCAGCCACGTACGTTTGGGACAGGTGTCTCTGTGGTACTCGCTCTCAATTCCTTTTACAGAAAACCATTTATCAGCAAATATGGAAAACACTATCAAATTGTTTATCTAAAACAGTATGTATATCACTTGTATAGAAATTAGGCGATAGTATAATGTATAAAAAAAAATCACTTATTTGATCTGTCACTGTGAGAGACAGCGGATCAAAGACAAGAGAGAGGTACGTTATGAAAGTTATCTCACAGCACAGCAGTATTTTAGGAAAGGTTGCTATTGTTGGCAAAATTATTATATCACAGACACCTCCATTAATTTTCTATGTGAGTAATATTCAGAGAGAACAGCACTCCAAAACGGACAATTCAGACGCTTTCAGTGAGTTTGGGTCTTCAGTCGATTACAATGACCTGGCTAACAACACGTTACAAAGGCCTATAATACCAGAAACAAGTGTGGGACACGCGTGTGCACTGTGTTATAAATCAGGATATTTTTGTGTGTGCGCACTGTCTGTGCTTTGTTCGTATGTCACCTTTAGTCACCTTACCTGTGCAGTTTTATAAATGAGGCCCCAGGTGAGGGTTGGGATGTAGATGGACATCTAAACATCTTATCTTACTATATAATGATGAAAACTGTGTGTGTGTGTGTGTGTGTGTGTGTGTGTGTGTGTGTGTGTTCTCCTCACTGACTTGGTCAATCCATGTGAAATTTGGCACAGTGGTAGAGGGTCATGGGAGGATGCCAATGAAGCAATATTACATCAATTGGCCAAAGGGGGGCGCTATAGCAACCCATTGAAATGTCAAACTTTGAATGGGCATATCTCATGCCCCGTATGTGGTAGAGACATGAAACTTTGCACAGAGATGCCTCTCCTCATGAGGAACACATTTGCCTCAAGAACCCATAACTTCCGCTTATATAGATTTTCCACGATTTTGAATTTTTTAAACATATTGAATTTATTGACAAAAAATATTAACACAAAATATCACCTGAACTGAACTGAACCTTAACACACACACACACACACACACAGAGGATCAGAATTCATGTAAAAAAAGTAAAATAAATACAGTATGAATCTAATAAAACACCAATAACACAGTGGCAACATGTAACACTTAAACGTGATGGCAACAAAAAAAAGATGCCATAAAGTAAACATCTACGACTCATTACAGTTATTGATGATGTCACAGAAAATAAATACTATAATAAACAAATTATCTGTATTATTATTCCAGGTGTACAGATATTCTCCCCAGCCGCAATGGATCGGCTTGTGACAAACCAGAGACTCTGACACATCGTCCACGTCAGAAAGTGCAGCCGGTGAGGCTAACGCATGTAGCCACGCTACAGCTGCGGACTTAAGGCTCATTTATACTCTCTTTACAAACAAAAACAGAATGTTGTAAATACTCATTACTCTTCTCAAAAGTAATAACATCACTTTACTAATTACCCCCTGCCAACAGTAAATGACCCTTTGTTGGCCTTCTGATTGGTCTGCTGACCCACCAACCAGAGTGCTTCTCCCCATAGCAACAGTTGCTAACGTCAGACGTCAGGGGTAACAACTCACGTTAGCAGCCATGGCTACCGTCAGACATCGGGACATCAGGTCACGTATTGCCCGTTCACTCAACTGTAGCCACGTTTGTTCTCTATTGCTGACGCCACGTTTTGGACAGAATGATCAATTCAATTTGAATTACGAGAAAGTTAAATCTCCTGGTATTTTCCATTGTTTCCTGTGGGAATGAACCCCCGCGAGGCTTGTTTTGTCGAATCCAACAACAGTAACTAAGGGGGGCAGGACCATGGGCGGGTCTTGACAAAGGGTGAATTCTTTACGTTACTTGTTATATTGCTTTTCTGTTACACCCTGTAAAATTGGTAATTGCATATCTCCCCAAAATTCAGATGTGTGTGTGTGTGTAAATGTCAGGGTCATTGCCGTTAAGTGTACCTAACACTAGACAGCAGCACGACGATTACTAAAATGAGTCCACTGACGTGACTGTTGTATTTCAAGTCAGTAGTGATGTGATAACAAAAGTGACGATGTAACGAGCTGTTTGGTTTTGGAGCGGTGAAACGTCTCATGGCTTGGATTACAAAGCATCTCCGTTGTTTCCTTTTGTTTCCTCTGCTTGTTTCAGTTTTCCCACAAGATTTGAACACATCACAAACCCCCCAAAACTTCCAGGAGACCTGAACAGCTCAACAGCATCTTCTCAAAACATTAACGTACAACATCAGTCCACCATGTTCAGCACTTGGTCTTCCAGATGTGTTGTGACCACAGAGTGTGACTCCATGACGTCATCCTGTGGACTCCTGTTTTAAAGCCCCGAGTTCAGGATTTCAGCTGTCACCATCTTGTTTTTTTGGAGCCATAAGTGACCATATTTGGATGAGAGGGTGGAGCTGTGGAGGAGTGAGGGATGGATCTGACTCAGACTGTAGCGACGCCTCACAGACAGCCTGTCACCCCTTCATATGGTTGTCATGGAGACTAAACCTTGTACCAGTCTGTAAACATGTTTGCTTCTGCTGTAAAGTTTTAAGATGGCGGTCTGTGGGGATCGACTCACTCTTGGAGTCAGCCTCAAGTGGCCGTTCAAAGAACTGCAGTTTTTGGCACTTGCGCATTGGCTTCATTTTTCAGGCCCGCACACATGGACCTCCTCACAAAGCTCCGCCTCCTCAGGGCTCATCGCGATTTTAGTGTCCCAATCAGGTTCCTGCAACAGAGGGCGGATTTCCTCTATTAAAGATTAGCACATTAAAACACACACTGATATACTGCGGTATTTCAACAATTCAAAATCACATAGTTGAGAGTAGAAATTGATTTTCATCCCTTTGAGTGAAATATATATGCACATGTATTTAAAATATACTTACTGGAGCATATACAATGATTTAAGATCTCAGATCTTGATGGAGTATAGATCAAATTTTAAGAATCTTTCATGTAATTAAAAAATGTGAAAAGCCTTATTTCCTCATAAGAATTGTGTCACATTACAATTATAAAAACAGTAAATCACAATATTTAAAACTAGAAATAACATCCAGTAGTACAGGACACCCAAAACAGCTGGGTTAAAAATGACAAAATTTTTTAAAAATAAATATAGACACATTACAGTGACCAGGTTTAAGTAAGTAACATATTTATGGTATATTTGTTATATGTTTTGCATACTTATAAAATCTAAAATCAATTTTCTGGAGCTCAGTTAAATATTAAGTTATTTTCAAAACCAGGTCTATTCTAACGTGACTTTAATGCACTAGTTTTATATGCATTTCTGTGTTTATACGGGGTGAGACTGACCAGCGAGCGGGGCAGTGGCTCTTTACGGATGTACGTTTGACAGACGTCTGGACGACAGTGAACGACGGACCAGAAGACAGCGAACAGGAGACCGGCCATGATGATGACGGTCACAGTCACAGTGGTCGGCTTCTTCCAGGCAGCGTCTGGACCTGCGGGTGGATCATGAAGAAAAGTTTTTGATTTATCAGCATTTATTTTTGAACCCAGGTCAGAGTGTTTCTTTAAGTCCGTTTATTCATTATATTTCTTTTGCAAATTTAGCAGAATTCATTCAATAAAAGGTCGTGACTGGCTAAGGAAGGAATTCTTGGAAAGAGAAAATTCTTGGTATATAGTTTTTTTTGTTTGTTTGTTTGTTTGTTTTTTGTTTTTTGTAAAGTAAAGAAAATTCATAAAGTGGGGACTTTGTTTTAGGAAATAGAGAACATGGAACCTGAGCACATTTTTGCAAAGTGGAACATTTTTGAAAGTAAAAACATTGTTAGAATATTTTGGTGGGAAAGAAATGCAAGGTTCTTTCAGAAAGTAACAAGATTTTATGGAATGTGAAGACATCTCTTGACACTGGGAATAATTTGCAAAGAATATGGAGTGAGAGGACTTTTTTTTAGGCTTGTGCATTTTAAGAACAGCGAGAACATGGAGCATGAGGACAATTTTGCGAAGTGAGGACAGATTTTTGAAAATAGGAACATTTGTGGAAAGAGGACATTTTTGTAAAGTAAAAATGGATTTTGAAAAATATTTTTTGTTAAGTATAAAAAAAAGAACCCTGAAACATTTGGTCAGGGTGATCAAATCTTGCTATTTTTTTTAAAAGTATTTTTTCTTATTCTTTTTTTTTTTTTAAAGTGACATTTATTAAAAATTGTGACATTTTTGTAAAGAAATATCAGAAAGTGGGGACTTTGTTTTAGGAAAATACAATTAATTAGGAACATGGAATGTGAGGACTTTTTGCAAAGTGGAAACATTTTGGAAAGTAAAAACATGGATCACGAGAATATTAAAAAATATATAAATGTGAGGTTCTTACAACATTTTAAAAATAGTCAACATTTTTGGAAAATTAAAATGGGAATATTTTGAAAAGACTAATGAGCAATTGGACATTTGGAATGACATTTTTTTTTGCCAACTGGGAACAGTTTTTAAAAACTGGAGAGAGAGGACATTGTTGGAAAGTAAAAACATGGATTGTGGAAATATTTTGTGAAGTGGAAAAAAAACTGAAACATGAAATCAATAAGGTAAGCAACTTTTTGGGAAAGTAAGGAAATATTTTGAAATCTGAAATATTTTGTAGAGAACATGAAACAAGGGGAACGTTTTAGGAAAGTGAGAGCACGATGTTAGGACATTTTCCACAGTGGGGTTTTTGAAATTTGAAACATTTTGGAAAGAGGACATTTTTGGAAAGTAAAAATTTTTGAGAAGTGGAAAAAATGATGTGACATCCTTTAGGTAAGTAATTTTTTGGAAAATGAGGACTTTTCTGTAAATTGGTAATATAAGAAATATGGAAAGTTAATCTATTTAGGAAAGTGAAAACATATAGCCTAGGTATTATGTCAATAAAACAAAATGTGTGTGTGTGTGTGTGTGCGCCATAACACCCTGTAACTGTAACCCACCAGTGATGGAGACACACTGGGGGTCGGTGCTGCTGCTGCGGAGCCGATTGTCCAGGATGGTGTGAGCTCTGACGCAGTACACTGCTCCCTCCTGCAGGGCGGGGACAAGCAGCACCGTCTGCTCAGCTGGCATTGTGTGCACAGTGGCCTGAATCAGAGTCAGACAGAGAGAAATGAGGGGAAGATGTATAATACAAGTGTTTTTTGTTGTTGTTGTTTTTAAAAAAAAAAAAAAATAGACAAGAAATTAACTGAATAGTGCAAAATATCTGCACCTCAGCAGCTAGTCTGAGCTACAAATTCACTTGCTTCAATGAAAGCAGAGGAGATGACAAGGGATATCAATCAATGGAAGAAGGAAAGGTTCATCAAAGGATGTAAGAAAGAAAAGCAGGAAATAAAGGAAATTAAAAAAGGGCAATAAATAAGGAAGAGGAAAGGGTGAAGGAATAAAAGAGAGGTGAGCTGGAAAAACTGAGTGGGGAGGAGACAAAGGTATGAGACAAAAGGAGGAAAAAGAAGAAAAGACATCAAGGAGAAAGGAAACAAAGAAGAGGAGAAGGCGGGAAAGAGGAAAAATAAAGGACAGGACACATAACCATGGGAGGAAGGAAAAGAAGGGAATAAAGATGAGAAGTAAACTCTGACCTGCAGCTCGTCGCCTCTCTTCCACACCGTCACACTGACAACAGCAGTGAGAGGAAGCTTGTTGAACGACACCTGAAGGGCATCACCTGCCACCGTCACCGCCATCTCCGGCGCCGTCAAGACCGCTGTCAACAAGAGATTAACATTCACTGATTTATGCATTTTTTTAAAAAACCTATGAGTGATGTGCTCGACAGCGACGTGGACAGACATTTTAAAGGGCCAAAGAGGGGCCCCTTCACTCTAAGTGTGTAACCTCCTCCTGGTGTTGACACAATACATAAAATCCTGAGTTAGAATCATAATTTTTTATAAGTCAAAATGTTCTGGTGAAAAGATTGTGCTGTGCATCCTCTGGATAATTTGACACGTCTCCATTATTGCAGCGTTCATGAAATCGTGGGACTTAAGCTGTGTTGTGTCAAAGTCTGTTTCTACTTACCTTAACCTGGACCCGACCTTATACCCAACTCATTATCTCTTCATAGACCCTCTTTATAGACTGCATCTTGAAGGCGGGAATGTTGCGCTGTTGTCCCACCTCGCCGCTTTCTTTAACCGGGACAGTAACGGAATAGGGGGACAGAGTTGTCTCACCTTTAAGCCGGCAGTGGAGGTAGTAATGTCTGTGTGAAAAGCGTGAGCTGGCAGGACGAGACAGGTGTGATATTCTGACGATCTGGTATGTGTTCGACCCCCAGGAGATGTAATACAGTGGTTCCTAACTGTGGGTCGCGGTCAAAAAGTGGGTGGCGGGTCCTCTCTAAATAGACCCGCAAACATGTCAAGTTTATAAAAATCACACTTTATTTTGAAGTGCAGCTAATTTCCGACACAGAGCTTTTATTTCAAGTGTTGTTTCTTGCTGTAGAGTGAGTGACTAACAGACAGCTACTTAACAGACAGAAAACTAGCTCAATGAAATGTTCAAATACAAGTATGACACTGAATATATTACACTGTGTGGACCTTGAGCTATTGAGAAACCTGGACCAGTTGGGAACCACTGATGCAAAAAGTAGCTAGCAGCAGTTAGCAGCTAACTCAGCTAAGATGAACAGCAACTGAAAATGTCCGCCAGTTGGGAAAAAATGAGGTCCAGGAGCTCCTTACAATAAATAATTGTTGTTGACACCTTAATGCCATTGTTACTGTGTATAAAGTGCTGCCGACAAGCATGTTATATGTCACACTAGAGGCCGATGCTGCTGTGGTACACGTCACACCGTCACGACTTTTTTGCTTCTGGAACGCTGGCACGCTGTGAATCGCACACTGGAGCGACATGATGCTGCCATTGTTCTGTATATAAAAGCAAAGGCGGCGTAATGAGGGGACTTTGTTGCGGCCCTATCACACATGTGAAAAGGTCATATGCCTAACCATATTCTGAAGTGCGATAACGTGAAACCCAGGAAGGTATTAAAAGATAAAGGAGCAGACTTTGATACAAGAACCTCAGGAAAATGAAAAAAGAACATGTCACGAAGTAAAAAAAAAAAATCCAGGAAATGCACAAAGTTTCATGCACTGTTAGGACATCAACTAAATCAGTGCCTCATCTGTACCTTTGACCAAATATATCACATGAAAGTGAAAAACTTATTTGTTTCTAATATTTTCATTTCTATTTATCACTGTTGTAGGTTTAACAAAATTCTTACATCCCGAACTGTAAAAATGTGTAGCCTCTGCACTGTTAAAAAAAAAAAAGTATTAACATTTTGTCAACTAAAACGTGCGTCATACATCTACGGCCTGGCGCCTTTTCCTCTAAATTTTGCCAAACCTCAAAAGTGGTGGCTCGTCTTGAGCCTCCCTCGCTCGGCTAACAGTGTGTCAGAATAAAATACAGAATTTAATAGTGCATGGACAGATTTGTTTGCTTTCACTACCAACGCTGCAATGTTAAAGTATCAAATAATCATATTTTTGGTCATAAATGGCTCCTCTGATAGTTAACTGACGCCTGCACTAAATGGAACTTTACATCATTTCATTCTTCTTCTTTGGCATCAAAACTATTTCAAATGTAAATAACACATCAAAATCCGGCTGCAACAGCTGGAGGTAAAGGAATCCAGCCTTGTGATTAATTTTTACACCTGTTGCACCACCTAACACTACAACGAGGCACAGCCACGCCCAGTGTAGACGATGCACGTCCACGCCAGAGACTGTATCTCTGTAAGACGAATGACACACCTCCACCTCCTTCCACAGTACAACGTGAAGCCAAAGTAATAAGGACGATGTTATCTTTTGCTGGTAACAAATCCCGCCCATACATCCAGCACCACTGATTACAAGCACACAGCTATCAATCATGACGCCACACCTCCTTTCTATAACGTTACATAACTAATTAAAACCAAACTCTGACAAACCAAATGATGGAGTTTCTGAGCAGCCTGACATATTCTGAAAATTACAATATCTGACAGGCCTGGCTAACACAGTGTGTTTGTAAATAAAGGTATAAACTTAATTTCACATGTGAGAAACGTCTTACTGTCTCTGCGGTTGAAGGGCAGGCTGAGCTTGGTCCAAAGCGACAGCTGGGAGCCGCACTGCGCTCTGACGCGGAGGTTGTAGTCGGAGTCGGAGCCCAGGTCTAAGGTCAGGTCGCAGTGAGTGTGAGGAATCAGCTGACACTCATGAGCGTCCACCCAGCTGCCGTTCAGCAACATCAGCTCAAACTCACTGAAGGAGAAAGAGACACACAGAGAGCTTTAAATGTACCGCTTCATGCTTCTTTATTTTGAAGGGTTTTTGTGTTTCTGGTTGCAGCATGAGAACAGAACTGGCTGTGTGAACTGAAACTAACTCTAACCATTTGTGCACGTCAGCGTCTCTGAACAGATAATGTGGGTTTTGTCATATTCACCCAGCTGGCACCTCAGTAATAATTAGCTAAACTCAGGCGCCACACCCTGCATACCTCCACCGCTGTGCTGCTGCTGCTGTGCATGCCACTGATTCACAGGAGCTGAGTGTGACTTGTTCTCAGTGTTTTTCCTCCTTGACTCAGGCTTCTAGTTGTCACAGTGCAGTGAAAATAAAATTAAGAGTGAAGGTGAGTCAGTGTATCGGCCTGCTGACAGGTGGAGCCAACCTGTTGGGTGACATTTATCACAGCACTTATGAAGACACGTCCACTGTCTCTGTTATCAAACCTACACGACAGGTTTTTTTCACTCACATGAAACTTAAATTTAAGTTCTCCCTTCCCAAACTTTCCAAATATCCCAAACTGAATTTCAGACAAAAATGTACAATAATATTTCATTTTCAGCCCTCTGAAACGAGGAGACTGGAGGAACCCAGTGGTACCAATCATCAGTCATGCTAGCTTCTCAGGGAGGGGGTTAAATATTGCTTCAGATTTAGGCTAGAGCCGAGAAAGCGATTTAAAAATCTATGACAGCATCACAATGTAAAGTTTATGAGGTGAGCAGGAACTTGTGGGTGGAGCCAGCGGGAGAAACACGCATATTCAGTGGGCTGCATACCGCAGACAACCCGGTCTCACTCTGAAGACGTTGAATACAGCGCTTTCAGTCAGTGGCCTCTGGCGTCAGACACAGACGAATAAAGACGTCCTTTCAACACAGCATGATACGCAGCCACTTGCTGTTATTGTGTAGTGGTGACCGGTGGTGTCAGCAGGAAACGCTGGGACAACAAGGTAAGTAAAGGTAGGAGGGGTGGTAGTCTGGTCAAACAGCCTGTGACTTTCACCTGGGAGGCCATCTCTCCATTTAATGCATGTATACAGGGCCGTACACAGGATTTTTGAAATACCGAGGTCATTTAGTCGTGGTGCATGTGGGGGAGTCCGAAATATCAAAAGCCTTCAATCTGGTGCACTTTGACAGCCAAATTAAGAGGCTACATCTATAAAGAACTACACACATCATATTAGATTAATCCCATCTTATCATGTTTCTCTTCCCACTTCATACTATAGCATAATTGCCTTTCACCAAACTTTGTTTGTGGGTATTTATAATTATGTTTGAACCACTTATTCTTTAGCAGGAAGTACTTCTCTTCATCTGTCAGTTATATTAATTTTTATATCAATGAAAAAACAAATCTGTGTTTCTAAATTCTTACATGTTTACATGTATCTCAGCATAGCAAGTTGGAAGAAGACATATTCTGCCATATATGAAGAGGGGAGACTCTCTGGAATCTGGCAATATAAGAACCATGATGCTGGGACATTCTGTCACTTCACAGCTGTCCAAAACATGTGGTCTGTGCCAGGCGGACATGATTGCCAGTATTTTTTCATTATTGCAAGAAATTCCATTGACTCATTCACAAGTCAAAAATGTGTTTTATCTGAAAGAAACATGCAATATTTACATCTAAGATCATAGAAAAATAGTCAACCAAGTGCAATGATGTCCTCCAAGATCATATTTGCCACTTTGCAGTAAAAAAAAAATTCTGGACGTTTTTTTGTCGACATGATCTTGACTTCTCTGTGCTCTGTGCTGCTCTTTGGCCTGACCTGAACGTTTTTTTGTTGTTGTTTTTCAGTTTCAGTTATATACTGGGGGGACATTTTGGGCTTTTGGGGGGGGCGTGTCCCCCTCAATGTATATGGTGACTACGGCCCTGTCAGCATGCATAATTAGGCTGCAGTTGTCTGGGTGCACAAAGGTGAAGTGGCTGGTCTTGTCATACAAAGTTTGATGGAGCGTCAACTGGACAATATGGAGATATTTGCATCTTGAAAGCCGGACTACAAATGTGGATAGACAGGGAGAAACACACGCAAGCCTAAGACGTGGTAAGATACGATATTCCTCACTATATGAAGTGACTGATAACAAGATCTGTATCATGGATTGTAAAGAAATTCATCAGGTTTTTATGTTGTAGACAGTTGATCTGGATTTATAGCGTGATGGGATGACAGCACAATGATGTGTGTGGCATCAGTGGAAAGCTCTGCTCCTGCGCTTTCATATGATATGTGTGGCATTTCTGTGTGATCCTGCATTCGCGAGTAATCCATCCAAGAATAATGTGTGTGCAGAGCTGTATGAAAGCTGCGTCGATCAAACAAGAGTGCCAGAATTTTCTTTTTTAAATAATTGTTATTATAGAGAAGAGAGAGTCACTCAGTCACCTTCCATCGGTCCTCCCACGCACTTTCACCGCACAAATGAAATGGTTTATTTTTATTTTCATTTTATTCATTCATTTAGGTCGGGAAAAAATACAGAGGTCATGACCTCGGTGTCCTCAATGGTAGTTACAGCCTTGCATGCATAGGTCCTGTTTGTGTGTGTGTATTTCAGGCCTGTGTGTGTATTTCAGGCCTGTGTGTGTATTTGACAACAGAGTGAGAAAATTTAATTTCCCTTCAGGGATTAATGAAGTATATCCTCTTCTCCTTAAACAGAGGAGCGCACCGAAGACTTCAAACCAACCGCAGGAATGTTCCGGACAGATAATTATAATGTGATTTACAGCTGACGTGATGCAGTCTGAATGTAGAAACTAACGCAGCTTTGTGTGTTAATGTGTCACAGCTGGCTCATCAGAGAAAAGACACACCTGCTGATTCTGTTTATTAGGACATGTGTGTCATTATTTAAATGACTTAATGAATGTAATGATTACCTGCTGCAGGTATGCGCTGCAGCTTTCATGATTCACTGTGCCTCGTCGTCTTAATTCACTCACCGTACTGCAACTATTTTTTTTTTTAGCACAAATGTCAAAAATCAGATTCCTGCTCCTGAAATGTGACAGTTATTTTTTTTTCTAAGTCTTCTGTGATATTAAACTGAATATCTTTGGGTTTTGGACTATTAAACTTAGGAAAGTGTGATCTGAGCATTTTCCTAAATTTCATAAAGCAAAATTTATTTATTTTTTTGACTGGGATGTGTCCCCCAAAGTGGAAACCACACGACAATATTTTCTGCAAGACACATGATTTTTAAGAATAAAAAATGCTGTAGACTAATTTTTCTTTTTCTTTTTAAAATTACTGCTTGTCAGGTGATGATATACTTCTAAAATCCTCTCAGTGGTGCACTCGGCTGAAAGGTAAACGCTGTCTGACTTCCTGTCTGTAAATCTTTCAAACCACAAATATAAATAGTTTCATCAGTAATTTCTTCAAACAGCTGCTCACTGTGGTTTTTATCAGACAGGAGGGATCTGACTTTGTTTGGGACTATTTTCAGCAGCGGATTAATCCACATAGTGTGTTCTGGTGAGTGTGTGACAGGAGGAGGACAATGTGTGATGTGTGTGTGCGCGTGTGAGACTCACCCCTGGAACTGAACAGAGTAGAGGGCTGCGGTGTCACAGGGAGCCTCCAGAGGGCCCCACCTCAGTACGTGTCTCATGTCAACAGACTCCATGGAAACTCTGCTGGGAGCCGGCAGCATCCAGACATCTGCTGACAGAATGAGTTCATGGTTTAAGTCTTATGTGAGATACAGAGAGGGGAGGTCCTGCTCTGAGGAGCTGGGTATTATTGTTGAGGGCAGCATGACGTAGCTGTGGGATGCATTTAATGACACAAATAAGATGCTAATCAGTGAGGCTTAGAGGTGCTGGTAGGTAGGTTGTTTTTTTAACGTTTGTGCAGTGCTGTTTTCCTCTATTTCCAGTCTTGATGCTAAGCTAACTGGCTGTAGCTCCATGTTTAGCGTGCAGCAGCCCAGCCGCCAGGAGAAAATGTTGGCATTGTACATTTCATATGTATTACTGGTAAATTAACGTTACTGAAGTGACGTGTTCAGATTAAATGTAACTTGATCAGCCAAAACATTCAAACCACTGGTGGGTGAAGTGAATAACTTTGATCATCTTGTTATGCTGCCGTGTACACCTTGGGTCCTGGCGTTCATGTGTTCTCCACCCACCCAACATCACTCCCTGATGGCAGCGCCGCCCCCCAGCAGAGCAACGCGCCATGCCACATTGCAACCACTGCTCAGGAACGGCCGGAGGAACATGACGTCAACCTGGCCTCCAAATTCTGAAGATCCTAATCTGATCGAGCATCAGGACACCCCCCGTTTCCATGTCTCAACACACACACACACACACACACACACACACACTGCTGGCAACTGTTTGTAAAAAAGCCAAAGCAATCTGACTTAGGGAGCTTTGCTACTTTCTCCTCCTGTTTGTTTCTCTCTTGTTCTTTCTTACCACCACTTTTCTGTTTAAATGGCACGACTGCTCGCTGGACTTGTACATGTGCTCAGATTTTGCGTCTACACTAGCTGCTGTGTTGTATCATCTCATCCCACGATAAAATAGAGACCTGACATTAGGCAACAGCAACGTCATCCAAGTACATGTTATCCAACAATCATCACTGCATACCTGTATATGAAAAACATTATATCTTATTATATAGAATGAGCATTTAATGTGGTGATAGATTGCTGCTGACTATTTTACCCCAGAAAAGAAAAAAAGAAAATCATGACGGAGATGAATTTTTGAGGGTATATTGCCTCAAGAAAATGACGCCATTTTTAATTTAATGTTTTGGTTTTTTTTAGAGAGAGACAGGTGCAGTTCCAAGGTGGCAAACTGAATCATTCGCCAAATGACTCACTCCCACTGGCCTCGGTGCAACCGCACTGCCTTCACTGTCTATATTTACACCCCTGTTCAACAGGTCAGAGCCAAGTCTGATCCAAGCAGGCCCCACTGTTTATCGGAGTTCCTCTGGGGTACCAACAAGTCCCACAGATGCTCGAGCAGAGTAAGATCTGGGGAAACTTAAGACCAGGTCGACACCTCAAGCTCTTAGTCACACACTCTTTGTGCAGTGTGACATGACGCATTGTCCAGCTGGGGTGGGTACTTGGTCTGTAATGGTGTTTGGATAGGTGTTGCATGTCAAACGGCATCCACACAAATGCCAGGACCAAATGTTTTCCACAAGATGATCATTATTCACTCCACCTGCCAGAGGTTCTAATAATTTGGCTGATTGGAGTATTTGAGCTTTAACTTCCCATCAGGAGGTGGAGGGGACGGTGGATAGGTGAGAGTCGAGACATGTCGTGACAGATTCCAGCTGAGGTCATGGTGATAGTAACCTGGTATTATTTTCCAAACTGTACCAAAACCAAACTACACATTGGCCACAGTGTTGGCACAATATTAAAATGAAAATTGAAACGTAAAGAAACATTTAACAACATTTAAACAGATCCACCTCAAATGAAATGTACAATTGTAACGTATCCGTAGTTTACAGGGAAGCACATGCCAACATTTATCCTGTGTGGAGACATGAGGGTGGTATCGCTGCAACTCTCAGAGAAAAATAAAATGTCGAAGTTTTTCTTTACAACTCTGAACTTTAGCAAAGACACATGTGAATGTCTCTGCAGGTGCACTCAGACCAAGGTGTTAGCTGACTGATGCAACACACCCAACCAAAAATCCAAAAAGAAAAACCAAAAGTATACATTTTATTTTTTATTATTTTGCGGGGTAAACTCATGTCTTCACCTGATCTGAGCCATTTCTGAAAATCTCCATCAGCTAAGTGTGAAAGTGAACTCACAGTTTGTAAAGTCCAGCAGGACCATCGTCATCATCAGCAGGCTCACAGTGCGTCTCATGACCGGAGAGTTTGTCTCCAGAACCAAAAGGAGGGAAAGATTCTGGTCATGTCAGGTCCAACATGTCCAAATCCAACCAGTGACCTGCATATAAACTAATGCAGAGTACAACATATAATCCAGTTTACTGTCCAGAAATATCCCTCAAAGAAAACTGAGTACTCCTTTTGCCTTTCATGCAGTGTACGTTTCTGGATCCGTCCTTCAGCTCATCTGAGAGGTGAATAAAAGCCTTAAATCCACTGTGCAGAGGACGATAATATTCCAGTTTGTCTTTCCGTTTTAGATCCACATGATTCAGAGTCTGGTTTCTGTCAGTGTTTACTTCACCTCGCAGTGTTCAAGATGTCTCAAAAAGCAGAAGCTGTGTGAGCGTCCCTGTGATCTGCCCCGGATCTGCAGAGAAAAACTGGTGTGTCGGGATGCTGAGGCTGGATTCTGAGCCGCAGAGCCGGTTCGACTTGTTGTCAGCGGCCTCGGGGCATCAGCTGTCAGCTGCAATTTATGGGTTTAACTCATAACACCTGATTAGCTCTTTGGGGCCGATAGAGCTGCTTTTTTTTTTGTTTAACCTCTTGTTGACTCAGTAGCACAGACACCCTTTTTTGCTGTGCACAAGCCAGAAAATGGTTTCTGTTTGACTCCTTTTGATTCCAGTCATGATCCTGGTCTCTTCTGGGGGCCAACTCTTTGGAGAATATTATCAAAAAGGCAGAATTATGAAGCAGTCACAGCCCAAAGTGACATTCACTGGTATGTTGCCAAATATCACAATAGCAGCATTGTTAAATTTGCAGATGACACCTCATTGATTGGACTGCTGAATGACAACAGACAATATTCCTGCTAAGCTGTTTACATGGCTAGCAAAAAATAATATTCCACTAATATTCCTGATTACACACTCTGATAAACTCTGCTTTTCCACCGGCGGCTTCAACCACCTCCTTGTGAAGCTCGGCGTTGCAGTGTTGGTGCTTATCCAAAAACCTGCTGATATCCAAGTTTTCCATTATTTTTAAAAGTCAGTGTGTTTGACTTTACGACCAGAAATGTGAGCTTTTCTTTTGGCCATGCATCTCTACACCAGCCCTATAATCTGCAAAGAGTTGGTTTGTGTACAAGCAAACCACCGTCTAATTCTGAAGTTGTCAAATATCAGCACTTGGTCAGTGACTTCCGGCATCAGACGCCAACGACAAAGCCATCCATTTGTGTCAGTATGATACCTGGCTGGTCGCTGTTATTCTGTAATAGGTGAGGAGGAAACGCAGCCAGACAACAATGGAAGTTAAGGGGGCGAAAGTTCAAGTAGGGCGTGCGGGAGGGGTGACGGATGGCTCCAGCAACCACCGACTTTCACCCAGTGTCCACTTCCTGTATGAACGTAAGCCAAATATTGCATTTAACAGGCAGAACTTGACAAGGCCTCCCAGAATGTCAACAAAATTCTCCGATCTCGCCACACGTTTGGTCATGGACTTTCCACGTCTTTCCACGTCCACATATGACGTCCAAGGTACCCTGGGTGTGTTGATTGTTGACGTTCTGGGACGCCGTGTCAACTTCAGCCTGTTACATGCAATGTCAGTTTTCAAAATACACCTCTGTTTTCACAGGAAACGTACAGTTTGCATACAGTCTCTTTCAAAATAAAAGCACTACGTTGGTACAACACCGTGATTGATGTTTTTTTTTCTTCAACAACACACACATGGTTGAGTTTGGGGAAAAAAGGACAGAGTTTGGCTTTGGTTTACAATCTGACAAGAAGCAAACACTGGCCTTCTGGTGGATGTTGGACGCATCCACCACCCCTCGTACCCACCCTAGTCTGTCTTATAACACCTGTACTTTCGTTGTTGTCCCACCACATTTCCCCTTGACGTCGCTGGGTGCTGTTACACGTAACAGCTACCGGCTGTGTATCATGCCTGACGCCACAAGTCACTGACCAAGAAGCAGTTTTCAACAACTCCGGTGTGAGAACAGGTTGATTGCTCAGCTACTGTGTTAGTACTCCTGCTTACTGGGGGCGAGTCGACCACCATCTGCTGTAGGTAATACTCTGACTATGGATAATCCCCTTACACAACCCCACTTTCGATTATCTAAACTTTTCTCCAGCAGTGTGAGAGCTGAGGTGATGTTAAATCCCTTGGAGTCAAAGCTTTCATACTGGACAGTTATAGAACTTTTAAAGGTGGATTTTTCCTTTAATTGCCAAAGCGTGCGCTGTCATAGGTTGTTATGAAAAAGTAGATGTGGATCTGTTGGGATGTTACATTTAATTCAACCTTTTCTGGTCTCTGATTCTGATAATGTTTCTGTGTCTCTGCCTGACTGCTTCACTCGAGAGAGGACAGACAGAGTGTGAAGACTTTGGACTCTCATGATGATCAAACATTAACTGTCCCCGGCCATAAAGCAAGCTATAAAACACACAGCAACCGGCTAACTAATGGTCTGCTTTTGTTCTATACTTGCTTCAGCCTGAAACCATCAGACACATAACATTGACCCTGAAACATCATTTAATATTCAGTGTTTTTATTCTGTTGCACATTTATTTATTTGAATTCCACGTATCAAAACTTTTAGTTCAAGCAGCTTTAACTTTTCTGTGAAGTGAAATGAATCTCACAGAAAGAC
Organism: Epinephelus fuscoguttatus; assembly: GCF_011397635.1. Classification (NCBI taxonomy): domain Eukaryota; kingdom Metazoa; phylum Chordata; class Actinopteri; order Perciformes; family Serranidae; genus Epinephelus; species Epinephelus fuscoguttatus. The sequence continues at coordinate 40,711,958 of NC_064766.1, forward strand.
ACCAAATAAACAGAGAGTTGTGGTAAATGTTGCAGCAGGTTTGGATCACCTGGTCTTCTGAGCTAATGAAGAAATTATGCCATTAGCAGATGTCATTGCACTCCTCATTCATTTGACTCATCGGCCTGACAGTGGGACGGGACCTGGATTTCCATATTTGTACATGAGCCTGTTTATTGTCCTTTTACTTCCTGCTGCAGAGAGTGACTTCTCCTTTCCTCAGTGATCATAAACAGTTTGCTGGTTCACTGGAGGAAACATGTTAAAGGTGAACTTCAGTGTAAGACAAGAATAAAGCAGTAACTCTGCTGTGCGTCAACAAATATGACAAACAAAAAAAGAAATGCTGAAACTGATGTTGAGCTGCTGTGTGTGAAACTTCACTGCAATAAATGTTTATCTCAGTTTCATGGCAATAACTGCTGCTGCTTATTTTAGTTTCATGTTCAAGCTGTGTTTGTCCTGTTTCCCCTCCCATGGCTTCAATGTTTCCAACACAACACTTAATGAACATTTTTTACATACAGTGCTCAGCATAGATGAGTACACCCCCTTTGAAAAGTAAAAGTTTTCATCAACGTCTTTTAGACGAGACTGAGTTTTATAGAACATTTGTTTAACTCATAACATGAAAGGAAGGTTAATAATATAACTTAGATTATGAAATCTTGCAAAAATGAATAGACCCCACAACAAAAGACTACATCTAGTATTTTGTATGATTTTAAAGGACAGCAGCATGTCTTCTAGGCATGCAATGAACAAGGTGGCGACATACTGCAACATCTGACTTTTTACATTCTTCAAGAATGACCTCTTTTAGAACCTGGACGCTGGATGGAGAGTGATGTTCAACTTGTCTCTTCAGAATTCCCCATAGGTTTTCGACTGGGTTCAGATCAGGAGACACACTCGGCCACTGAATCACCTTCATCCTGTCCTTCAGAAATGCAACAGTGGCCTTAGATGTGTGTTTAGGATCACTGTCATGTTGGAAAACTGCACAACAACAAAGGGCACATAGTGATGGTTACATCTTCTCTTTCAGTATAGAGCAGTGCATCTGTGAATTCATGATGCCATCAATGAAATGCAACTCCACATAAGGACACTCCCACCACCATGTTTCACTGAAGGCACCACACATTTTTCTTTGTACTCCTCACCTTTGCGATGTCATACAGTTTGGAAGCCAACAGTTCCAAAAACATTTATCTTAGTGTCATCGCTTCAGAGTGTAGAGTCCCAGTAGTCTTCTTAATCTTTTGCTAGGTGGGCTTTAGGAGAGGCTTTCTTCGTGGATGACACATGCATGCCATTCCTCTGCAGTGTACGCCGTATTGTACCACAGGAAACAGTCGCCTCAGTTTGGCTTTCTACTTCTTTAGCTCACTGCAGTGAACTTGCATGGCAATTTTCTTCAACCCTTCTCATCGGAAGACGCTCCTGTTTAGGTGTTAACCTCCGTGGACGGCCTGGACGTCTCTGTGAGATGGTTGCAGCTCCACCTTTGATAAATTTTTGTATCACTTTTGCTACAGTATCCTGACTGATAAGTAAAGTTTGCTGATCCTCTTGTAGTCTTCACCTTTCTTGCGTAAAGAAATGATATTCTTTCTCAGGTCTTGTGACATCTCTCTTCCACGTGATGCCATCACTGACAGCATGAAATGGGGAGGGGTTTTCTTCAGTAAGTAACGCCCTTTTATAGCCAACTGTCTGCTGGACACCTGTTTAATGAATAATTAGACTCACCTGTGGTTGAATTCTTGCTAATTAGAATTTTGTAGTCTAAACTTCAGCTTTGCTCCGAAGACTTTCATTGGGGTGAACTCATTTTTGCAACATGGTTTTGAATGAATTTGTTTGGAAAATTACCTTTTTTGTGTGTACAAATGAACAAATCTGGCCCACATTTAACAGGAGTATTTGCGGGAGTATTTTGTAGTATAGTATCCCATCGAAAATGTTGATTCTGAAGGAAACTAAAGGTTTTCTGACAAATCTGTTGGGGTGTCCTCATCTATGCTGAGCACTATTTTTTTTTTTTTTTTTTTTTTTTTTTTACAAATATGAGGTCTTATTTGTTTTTAACGGCATCATAAATATGTTTCAAATTTCACTTGCCCTTGCAATTTCATTACAAAAAAAAAAAAAGAAGCTATAAACATAGCAACATACATCACAAGTTTTTCAGAAAAGATGACATGAAATCAGGTATTTCAGGTCTCAACAATCTCAAAAACAGGCTGCAAAATCCTGGAGGGACTGCTTTGATCAGCGCTGCCATTACGGACATGCGCATCACATGCTGTGCATTGGGCACCAGTGCAGGAGGGCCACTGAAACAGCCCAATATGATTATCATCAGTCATAGTCATATGTATTGCATTATCTCCCTCAGACACAATGCAGTTTGAGCTGCGCTGCCAGAGGTTTGAGCGTGCATAGTGCAGCAGCAGCAGCAGCAGCTTGATTTTAAGTCTTTATTACAGTCAGTTGCCTCTGCTGAGCAAAGCCTTGTGAAACTTATGCTCATTAAGACACAGCTGTTGCTGTTGCCAGCATCACAGCAGATCTCGCTCAGAGGCTGTCACATGACAGAATGACGTCACAGCTGGGAGATGCAGACATGTGTGCCTCTGTAGAGCCTCAGCAGCTGCAGAAAAATGCCTGGTCTATGAACATATATGCAGAGATTGTAAAGTTTTTTGACTTTTCCTTTGTTGTGTGAGCATATTTTCAAATAAACACAAGAAGTTTGTGCTCTAGAGAAAGGATCAGCACGCAGTGAATCACCTCCTAAGCCCTATGAAAAGCTATCATGGCAAGGCTTAACTATACAGACCAATGAGCAGTGATAACTAACACATCTTTGGGGTCATCAGGTGGGAACCTCCTTTCACCAGTGTTTCATCTAGTTGGTCCCACGACACCTCCAGGAGGCTAGACAGTGATCTCTGGCGTCCCAGAGACACTCCCCTAATGCCAGGTCTCACTGCTCCCCACACCAACCCAACAACCTCCTTTACCTTACTTACAGACCTCAGACAGCCCAGCACAAAGCCATCTCACCACACCTCAGCTACCAATACTTGGCAATATCCACAACAATCTTCTACTCAAGTCTTCATCAGTGACCAGGTGACTTTTACCTGCACAGGTACATGTTCTCCACAGCTTTTCCTGCCTTTGCTCTTATTCTGACTGATGTTTCCTGTGTGGAAAGCAGCTGTATGACTTTGGAGACACGCAGGACTCTTGTCACAGTCTACACAAACACTATGGATAGTTGTCAAGGTTATGAGAGGTGTGACATCATCATCATCACTGTGATCAATACTGAGTGGAAGGCGGTGGGGAACCACAGGGAGTGGCTCCCAGCAGTTTATGGCCCCTGGGAGAGGGTAAAGTACTCCTGTTAGAGCCACAGACGTCAGATTAACAACTGCAGGACAGAGACCAGAGCCTCCAACAACCCAGCCTGACTCTGACTTCACCCACTGAAGCTCTACTGAGGAAGACCGGGCCCTTTGAACCTGCCATATTTAAGGCTTCATTGTTTTTTAGACTAGTTGGATTTCTTCTGAGGATCTCTCTGGAAACGTTGCCAACATGTCGACGGCTTTGGAAGCAACCGGGTTCATCATGTGCATTATCAGCTGGCTGGTCACTGGAGCGTCGCTGGCAAACGACTACTGGAAGATCTCCTCCGTGTCCGGCAGCGTCATCATCTCCCAGAGGCAGTTTGAGAACTTGTGGCATGCCTGCGCCGAGAACAGCGCCGGTATCGCCGAGTGTAGAGACTTTGAATCGCTCCTCGCCCTCCCCGGTAAGACAAGTTCACTGACCCACTGACTTTCAAGGCCTTAGCCTATATTTTCTAAAATAAAACACGATGTGAGTACCCTATGAGAGAATAAAGAGCACATTTGATTCCCCTTATGTTCTAAAGATTTTTTCCAAATATCCAGTAAGGCTTTTTGAGTCTGTAATATATTCAACATTAAAAGATATAAAATGAAACAGGATATAAGGACTTAATAAAAGAGAACAGATACCCTCATCAACTTCACTGACAAAAGGTGAAGTGTAAAATAAGACGCCATTGGGGCTGTCTTCTTGCTGCTGCATCTGTCTTTAGAAATGATTCTTTGAATGTACTGATTTAGAAATAAAAAAATGTATATAAAACTTTTGAAAGGTTTTCATTGACATTTTTTTAAAACAAATAAAAAACTTAAGTGACCTGGTTAGTTGAGACAATGCATTGAGGTCAACTTCCTCGTATATGCTCATAAAGCTGCTGAAGGAAACCAGGAAGTGACCAGGTTTCAGCTTCTTAAAGCAGAAAAGGTTTTTAAAAATAAAATCAGCTCTGAACTTTTGAGGCTCACGAGGTTGATCGATGGAGCTTCTAATTCTTCTAACTCTCTAAAATTAGGTTTTTGTATTTTTTTAAAAGCTTATTCGATCCTTTGTAAGTAGGCCAGCATGCCATGTGGCACCATTTCAGAAATGCTCATCCAAAGGTTGGGGGATTTACAGCCAGAAGTTTCCCGCCTGAAACAGAATGAAGATCAGTTGCTGCTCAGGCTGTTGCATAGAAAACACAACTTTATACCCAACTTCATTTTTGTTGCTGTATAGTGAATACTTTTGTTGTTTTTCCTTCCATTACTTGTCATATAATATTATCTTTTGGGCGCCATTTTGAGCCTCCGTCACCGCTGATGATAAAATGGAGGGAAACACCGGTCACCATCAAAGAGAAAGAGCAGCTTTATTTTCACTTTAAAGAGGCTTCGTTCTGTTGAATATTCATTCAGGTTGTACGTGTGGCTTTAAGGGGAAATCTTACACATTTGCTTAGTCAGAAAAATGGCTGGTTAACTTCTTGAACACCAATTTTCTCCCATAAATGTACTCTGTAATTATTTTAGCATACTTTTGTATAACGATAATTCCCAGATATTTGGTTGAATTCAGTTTGAGACACTGGGTGACTAAAATCCGATGTCAGGACAACGCCTAATGCCGACATAAATACTGACATTTTTTTGGTTTAATGGTGTTAAGTAACCAAAACCCAACGTCTTCTGAGCGTCTCATGCCAACATCATCTTGAATAACGACATTTAGTCGTAAGGTGCAGAGAACAAAACCCAGCATCTGCATCACAATGTTACTGTCCACATAACGTCAAATTCTGACATGATTGTGCATGTTTATCGTCAACATGATTTCTATTCTGACCAAAATTCAACATCTGGCTGACACAAGTCCAACTTCTCTCTGCTGTCGTATTGACGTCTGGTGCCAGCTGAGTTTGAACAAAGGAAGTTTTTAAAAATGGAGCCACAGACGCAGTGAAAACCCTAATTTGCTCACTCAACCTGAAGTATTTTTGGAAACTACTTGCACTCAAAATTTTTGGTTTAGTACAATAAAGTGATGTAAACATTTCGACACAAAATAAATGTGTCACATGACCCTTGTCTGTCAGGAATTTTATGTCAGTTTCACAAAAAAAAAATGTTGTTTGAGCATGTTTTTCTATGTCGTATGAACATCCCGGTCTCGAAGAAAATTTTACTAAATTTTATTTAATTATAAAATGACAAATTTAGGTTTCCCAAGTGTTAGAAGAAAGTAAAGACAATAATTCTGAACCAGGAAGTGCTCTTTATTTCACCTCAGCACAACTTTATGTTCAAAGCTCTAATATTCACGCAGGCTTTACTAACTTTTGCGGTGTTTGATCTTGTGGGGATGTAGCCATTTTTCTGCCATGGTTCGCATCCTGTAGGTGATATTTTTGTGGGCGTGTTACACCAAAACCTGTTTCTCCCCGGCAATATTTTTGCAATCACACCGTTGCTGTGGCACCGCCCAGAACGATTGTGATTGGTTGAAAGAAATACAAGCAGCCGGGGCGTTTTTTTCTCCAATCTTAAAGTGAGAGTCGGCGCAGCCAGACCTTTCTTTTCTTGAGAAAATGTGTTTAAGGTTTACTGCCTTAAACACATTGTCTCACAGCATGCTGGGAAACTCTATTCATTTAGCCCCGACATGCCACAGTATGTTAAGTGTGTTGTTTATTGGTCTTTACTTAAAATCAGATTTGTAGATTTTAGTCAAATTAACTCAAAACTAAAAAATTGTTGACTTAACATAAGAAAAACATGTCAGGCTCACAATGGATGAGTTTTGTGTCAAGTAAACATAAAGTTTTTATGTCACTTTGATAATTTGGGGCATTTGTGTCGACTTTACATTAAAATGTTGCGTCATGGACGGACTGGGGTTTGCAGTGAGAGTCAGGGGCTGAAGTTGGTTTTATTACCTAAAAAAAAAGCCTACTATAGGTTTGACAATTTAATATATTTTATTTTCATTTTATTGTATTTATACACTCAGAAAACTGCATAAAATCCAGACAATATAAAGTGTGTCTGGAGAGTTTAAGAAGCTAAAGGCTTGAACAGCATAACTTGAAATTAAAACACTTGATTGGATTCCCCAAAAAAGGACACACATTACAAATATTAGAGCTCAATATGATCAACATACAGTATGATTCACTGTTCAGCCCTTCTGCCTGTTTTGTAACCAGCCTTCTCTCCTGAAACTGTGTGAGGCTCATAAAGAGGTGCGGCAGGTTTTTATGATCATCAGAGGTCATCTGTCAATAAATTACCACAGCATCACAGCTGAGTGCTGTAAAACACACACACACACACACACACACACACACACACATACATATATAATGTTACTTCCAGTTCCTCCTTTTCTTTTCTTCTTCAAAACAAATTTGCGAATTCATTTAAATATACACGTAGGCCTCTTTTTGTAGTGTTACCATTTTCCTACAGTGATTGATTCCACTTCAGGACAGAGACAGGAGCAGTGAGGTGGAATATGAGCAACATTACAGTTTAAAAAAAGTCTATGGAATTCGAGGCAAAAACAGGTAAACTTTCAAACCATGATTGCTTTGGATAAAAATGCTTAAACCAGGATTTAACGAGTCATTAACTGACATCAAATCTCATATTCATTATCATTATCATTATTATTAGGTGAGAGCGGGGCACAACCTTACACATTCTGGTTTTGACTAACTGTTATCAAAACTGTTAAAGATGAATTTTTTTATTATTTTATTCTAACAACATGCACATCTCTGCTACAAATGAACAGCTGTTAGCTGTACCTTTTCTTCTACAGCTGCGCCGACGGAAGTGACGGAGTGACGGAGGTGAAATGTTACAACATGGGTGGGGTTAACTGTAACAGGCAGAGGGTCAGCTGTAACACCTGCTGGAAACGTCTGTTAAACACAATTAATTCAATACAATTCTATCTGTATACTACAGACTGATACTGTTCATGGATCTGTCTATGATCTATGTTATCCAAATATCTGTACACCCTCATCTGATCACCATTCTGATTAGTTCAAACTGAACATCCAACACATTCTCACTCTGACCTCGTCACATATCGACACTTGGTCGTCGACTTTCCACGTCCACATATGACGTCCAAGGTACCCTGGGTGTGTTGGCTGCTGACGTTCTGTGCCGCCGTGTCAACTTCAGCCTGTTACATGCATTGTCTGTTTTCAAAATACACTTCTGTTTTCACAGGAAGTTTAATATTTACATACGGTCTCTTTCAAAATAAAAGCACTACATCGGTACAACACCACGAATTGATGTTTTTTTCCCTTCAACAACAAAAACACGTGGTTCGGTTTAGGAAACTATAGCAGGGTTTGACTTTACTATCATACAGGAAGCAAACACCAGCCTGCTGGGTGGAAGTCAATGGTTGTTGGACCCATCCACCTCATCACACCGACTCTACTCAGACTCCAACTGCCTTTACTTTTGTCGCTGTCCTGCTGTGTTTCCCCAACACTGCCAGTTTCAAAGTGAAATCGAAGTGAAATCGAAGTGAAACTGGGTTGACTTGAGATAATTTTAGGTTTTAATGTATAGAGTGCCGAAGTCACGCCCCTTCCGGTAGAGCTCATGGGACCTTAGATCAGAAAAAATATGAATGGCAGTGAATGGGGAGAGCAATATTATCTTTTGTTCCCGTTTGAGTTGCGACATGAAATCTAAATATGTTGTTAATGAATTTAAAACATAAATTTTAAGGTCAAGAAAGTCATACTTTGTGGTAAAACTGTTGAGATATAAGCTTTTTAATTAGAAAGACTCAAGAGTACACAGGAGGAGGTCGCGTATGTGACGTCATAGCTTTCGCTCGCTTCCTGTAGCTTGGCCTCCCCGCTGAAATTCCACTGTTTAATGATTAATTGATTTATGATTGAAGATGTCTGTGTGTTTTGTGCCAGGTTGCAGTCACTCCAAGCTGCAGGAAGCGAGCGAAAGCTATGATGTCACATACGCGACCTCCTCCTGTGTAGTTTCTCTAATTACATTTTTTTCAAAAGCTTATATCTCAACAGTTTTACCACAAAGTATGACTTTCTTGACTTTCTTGATTCATTAAGAACATATTTGGATTTCATGTCACAACTCAAACGGGACCAAAAGATAATATTTCTCTCCTCATTCACTGCCATTCATATTTTTTCCGATCTAAGGTCCCATGAGCTTCACCGGAAGGGGCGTGACTTCGGCACTCTATTGTGTGAGATTATCTTTGTTAAATAAAATGTTATCATGAATGAATATGATCACATTACAAGCAAAAAAGAAGAAGATTTTTTTTTTTTTTTTTTTTTTAGATTTTTGGTCATTGCTGAACACAATTAAAAAATCCACATATTCCATTTTGGGATGATTGAGAGGAATTACTTTGGTGTAAGCCTATACATTTTTTTCTCAGGAAAATCCTGCATATTATATCTTTAATTTATGTGTAAAAATGCACGTTGTAGTTTCTTCAGGCTGAGATCACAATTGAAACATCCAGTTACCTCCATCAGTCCACTGGTAATGCTGAAGTTATTGTTTACCCACAGTAAGACCACATTTCCCATCAGGCCTGTTGCTTTATATCATCAAATGCCTCCCTGGCGAGGATAAACATGTTGGAAACAACGTTTGTCCATGCACAGAGCAGCAGAGACTGAATGTATATTAAGTGTATTAAAGTCAGTATAGCAGCCTCTCTGTGAGGATGAGTTATTTTGAGTTGTCTTGGTGAAACTGTTGATGATGTAAATGTTGAGATGTTTTTATCTTCTCCTCTGCAGCTCACGTCCAGGCGTGTCGTGCTCTAATGATCATCGCTCTGCTGCTCGGCCTCGCCTCCATGATCGTGTCTCTGCTCGGGCTGAAGTGCATCAAAATTGGGTCGGCCACCGACCAATCCAAGGCCAAGATCGCTGTCACTGGAGGAATCCTGAGCATCCTCGCTGGTGAGTCAGCCGCAGCAAAGACTGAGTTTTACACTCATGATCACATGTGACAGAGCAGAGACAGCAAAACTCAACAAATATAAATTGGGTTCAACAAAAAGCCCTTCTGTGCAGAGTCTGCATGTTCTCCCTGTGTCAGCGTGGGTTTCCTCCAGGTGCTCCAGCTTCCTCCCACAGTCCAAAGACATGCAGGTTAACTGGTGACTCTAAATTGTCCGTAGGTGTGAATGTGAGTGTGAATGGTTGTCTGTCTCTATGTGTCAGCCCTGTGATAGTCTGGTGACCTGTCCAGGGTGAACCCTGCCTCTCACCCAGTGTCAGCTGGGATAGGCTCCAGCCCCCCCGCGACCCACAACAGGATAAGTGGTTACGGAAAATGAATGAATGAATAAATAAATAGAGTCTATAAATATATACTATTATTAATATATCAAATATTAGATTCAAATTAAATTCATAATAAATATGCAGTATTACATTTTATCAGCAAATGAAAACAGCAGCAGAAAACACTGACCTTGACAGTGGACCCCTGACACTGAGATATCTGACAGAAAAAAAAGCAGGAAGTGACTTTTATAATACAGCAGCATCCACAGCACCGAGGCATCACCGCAGGTTATGGAGGAAAGTAATGAATAGGAAGATTTAATGTTTTTGTTGTTTGTGTGTTGCAGGTCTGTGCTGCATGATAGCAGTTTCCTGGTACGCCTACAGAGTCGTGCAGGACTTCTACGACCCTTTCGTCGGTGGTGAGAAGTGAGTCGACCCAAACACACATCCTTTAAAACTTTACTATGATCCTCTGACATGAGGTGTGACAACATCAAATTTGAGTTACTAATGGTTCTTTAGAAAGGAAAAGATAAGTTCTCACAGACTGAATATGCCGAAATGTATTTATTCAATGATTATTTATTTATTCATGTGCTGTGTGTTGTTTCACCTCTCTGTGTTGTTTCACCTCGCCATGTGCTTTTTCACCTCTCTGTGTGCTGTTTCACTCTGCTGTGTGCTTTTACACCTCGCCATGAGCTGTTTCACCTCTCTGTGTTGTTTCACCTCGCCATTTGTTGTTTCACCTCTGTCTGTGGTGTTTCACCTCTCTGTGTGTTGTCTCACCTCTCTGTGTGTTGTTTCATTCTGCTGTGTGTTGTTACACCTCGCCATGTTTTGTTTCACCTCTCTGTGTGCTGTTTCACTCTGCTGTGTGTTGTTTCACCTCTCTGTGTGTAGCTTCACTCTGCTGTGTGTTGTTTTACCTCGCCACGTGCTGTTTCACCTTTCTGTGTGTTGTTTCACCTCTCTGTGTGTTGTTTCACCTCGCTGTGTGTTGTTTCACCTCGCTGTGTGTTGTTTCACCTCTCTGTGTGTTGTTTCACCTCGCCATGTGTTGTTTCACCTCGCTGTGTGTTGTTTCACCTCGCTGTGTGTAGCTTCACTCTTTTGTGTGTTGTTTCAACTCTGTGTGTAGTTTCATTCTGCTGTGTGTTGTTACACCTCGCCCTGTGTTGTTTCATTGTGCTGTGTGTTGTTGTGCAGTTGGTTTGACTCTACCCTGTGTTTGCAGGTTTGAGCTGGGTACTGGCCTCTACTTGGGATGGGGTGCATCTTGTCTGTCCATCCTGGGTGGGAGTCTTCTCTGCTCCGCCTGTAAGAGAGCATCACCTGAACGCAAGAAAGGGTCAGTGCTACGAACCTCACCAGAGTTTCATTGTCTTCTTTTGTCCTTTATTAGCAAAGACAAGAAGTGCAGAGGAAGCACAGCTCAGATGTCTTTTTTAAACTTTTGTACCAGACACTGTCAGCAGCCAATCAAGAGACAAGATATCATAACTTGAAGTTTCAAATAAAGACAAGGAAAGACATTACCAAAGAGTTTCTGACACGCCTAAATGTCTGCTTTGAAAAGGCCTTGTAGCTACACTTTGAGCCTGACTTTATCTCTCTTGTTTTGCAGCGCTTACTATGGAAACAAGACAAAGATCTACACGGCGACAGCCAAGTCCGATCCAGATTCAGCCAGAGCTTACGTCTAACCACGCACAAACACACATCTGTACATTTTTAAGGGCATTGCTTATTTCCTGACGTCCCTAACTTTGACCTGGTCCTGAAGTTTTAAAAATATGTTTTATTAGGACGCCAGCTGTTTGTCCCCAGATGGGATGACAGTCCCCACAATGTAATGATTACAGGAAAACACACACCATCACATGTACTCAAACATGCCATATCTACTGACTGCATTGGTCTCTTAAAATATGGATATGTAGTTCTTTTTCTGTCCTTTTGAAATGTTTGTTTATTTTTTTAAAGAGTTTCTGAGGTGATTTTCTAAAATTCTAGATCTAGAGAAGACATTTGAATTAATCAATGACTGTTAATGATTGTATAATTCTGTCTGGAGTTTATTTTTATCGGAATAAAGTTTGTATTACATACCACTGAGGTGTTTGGTCGTTGTTGTTAAAGGTGCAGTGCCTGCAAACCAGTGATGCAGGATGAATTCAGAACCTTTACTTAAGTAAAAACACTAATACCACACGGTGAGAATACTCTGTGACAAGAAAAAGTCCTGCAAATCACATAAATCAAATCACAATCACAAACATTTGGCTGGCACCACACCATCATGGAGTCTGATGCCATCATGATAAGCCACATTGAGTCTCTGCATGTTGCTCTTCCTGTAAGAGCGCCACAAGTGGGCAGTATATACAGTGAGGTACAAAGTGCTCTACAAAGAGCTGTGCATATTAAGCATATTAGCCTGTGCATACAACTTCTGACACTGTCTGTGGATATCTTTGTCATCAGATAAATCATTGACAATGTGATGGCCAAGACATTTAATCTGAATAAACACTTAAAGAGCAGTTGATTATGGGGTGCCGTTTGTTAAGTGTCTCACACTGAAATTAACAGCAACATTTTGCCATTTAGTTCAAACAACGATTAAAAAAAGTGGTGTGAATTTTTTAAAGTCACTTTTTTACCACATTTACAGCAATATTTGAAATATGTTAACTGTAATGTCACAGTTAAGTCTCAATATTAAATGTTAAACCTAAATATTAAATCTAAATCTAAATGTTAAATTTAAATCTAAATGTTAAATCTAAATCTTGAATGTTAAATCTAAATGTGCTTGGTGAAACTAATATAACGAATATACAAATGCACACTGCCGGTCAGAGGAAGTACCAAAATAAAAGCCCGGGTGGTCAGACTGTGTTTATAGAATCAAATAACGAATTAAAACCAAACTAATCGGGGAAAATGAACACTTGGACATACACCAGCGTGATGAGAACTACCTAAAATGACAGAGACCATGTTTGAGGAAATTTTATTTGCCGTCAGTAATATGTAACTGTAATATTTCACAATAAAATCAATTATTATCACTGTAAGGCTGCAACTGTGATAACTAACTGAAGCCAGAATTTCATTGTGAAATTCATGCAGGTAAATACAGTAATTTTACAGAAGTATACTGCTATATGGAGTTTAACTGTGAGATTACAGTGAAATACGGTAATTCAATGGGAGTTCCTGCTGAATCAACAATCCAATGTCCATAAACTGTGAAGTTACAGTTAAATACAGTAATTTTACAGGAACATACTGTTATATCACAATAATGTAATGGCCTTTAACTGTGAGGTAACTGAATATAGTAATTTTAATCTTTAATAACTACTTTAAGGACAGATTACACAGCTGTTGTTTCACAATAATTCACTGTAAAAATGACACGGTAACTTACTGTGAAAGTGACACAACTAGTAGTCAGTGATTTACTGTACATGTACAGGCAAATATTTTACAGTGTATGTTATCTGTGTGTGTGTGTGTGTGTGTGTGTGTGTGTGTGCTGTAATCTCCTGTGTTATAATGATGATTAATACGCTGCGGGGCAGTAATCCACCTCTGTCTGTTCACCTGCTGACAGGCAGAACTGTGGATTAAAGCTCCACAGCATCACTCTGTCTATCTATAGACCTCCTCACACAAACTGCAGACCGGATCAAACCTGTGGCTCAACCTGCAGACGGCCTCCGGACCAACTCTGAACGTCTGAAGTCTGAACACGTCTTTGTTTCACACACATTTACAAAAATTAACAAAACTGTCATCTGATCATTTTGAATGAAATCCAGACGCAAACAGAAACTAAGAATAATTCCTCAGGTCTGTATGTCAGCTATAACAATAAATAATAATAAGAAGAATAAGAATAATAAGAATCAATAAGTTGTCACTAAAGGGCAGATATGTGATAACATTAGTACTTTATACAACAGACAGGAGAAAACAGGATGTTGCCCAACAAAATCAAACAACTTCTGATATCAGTTGGAATCACACACAACAAACAAAAACTGTTTTACAAATACCAGGAAGTGACTTCCCAACCATTTGTATATTTAAAAACTATATAAAACTATATTTAAAAAAACAATGGGGTCTGTAAAATAAATAAATAAATGTAAAAAAAAAAAAAAAATCATAATTTTTGTTACTTTTATTATCACCCCAAGGAAATTAAACAATTTAAAATAGAAATACAAAAAAACACATATTTATTGTTATTATTAGTGCCCCAAGGAATTAAAAGAAATACAAAAAGAAAATCCAAATTATTGTTATAATTATTTTTATGTCCCTAAGGAAATAAAAAAAATAAAAATAGACAAAAAATATACATACATACAAAAAATAAGCAATTATTGTAATTATTTGTGCCCCAAGGTAATTAAAAAAAGAAATACAAAATAAATCATTATTATTGATATTATTATCGCCCCAAGTAGATAAAAAAAATTGAAAATAGAAATACTAAAAAGAAAATCCTTATTATTGTTATAATTATTTGTCCCTAAGGAAATAAAAGAAATAGAAGTACAAAAAATACACAATTATTGTTATAATTTGTGCCCCAATGAAATTTAAAAAAAATAAATAAATCAAAATAGAAATCCAAAATAAAAATCATAATTATTTTTGTTTTTATTGCTCAAGGGAAATAAAAAACTTAAAAAAAATACAAAAAAGGAAAATCCTTATTACTGTTATAATTATTTTTATGCCCTAATGAAAATTCAAAAATAAAAATAGAAGTACAAATAAATACACAATTATTATCATTATTGTTAGTGCCCCAAAGAATTAAAAAAAAATACAAAAAAGAATATCGTTATTATTGTTATAATTATTTTTATGTCCCTAAGGAAATAAAAAAAAAATAAAGATAGAAGTACAAAAAATATATAATTATTGTTATAATTTGTGCCCCAGTGAAATAAAAAAAAAAATAGAAATAGAAATACAAAAATAATACAAATTGCCTAAGGAAATAAAAAACAAACAAAAAAAGGAAATTCCCCCCAAAAAGATCACAATTATTGTTGTTATTATTATCGTCCCAAGGAACTTAGAAATTAAAAATCGAAATACAAAAAAGTCATAATTATTGTTATTATCATTGCCTCTAGGAAATAAAAAAAACTCTTTTTGACATTTCTTTTGCAGAACATTTCATATGTTCATGCGCTCATGTTTGAATGTAGTTCATGTAATGTGTTTTCCATGTCCGCCCCCTGTCTCTAATCTGACTCTGTTGTGCTGACTGAGGGGGAACCAGCTTCAATCCTCTCAGTCGGCTCATTCACAGGAAGTCTGTCTGTCTATCCGTCTGTCTGTCTGTCTGGATGTTGTGGTTCGTGGAGGAGGAGGAGGAGGGTACAAAGGGTTGGTCAAAGTTCACAGCCTGGTCACCTGATTGGCTGAGGGAGGCTGTGACGGACAGCAGGTGTTTACATATAGAGCCTCTCAGACCGAGCATCGTCTCCCCCTCTGATCCAACATCACACCTTCCACTGCTGCAACACAGGTGAGTCTCTCTGATCCTCACAGACATCTTCACGCTGACATTTAGTCAGTCCTTCTGACTGTTTGTTTTCATCCTGAGAGTCTCACATGAACTCCTCTGACGTGACGAACACGTAGAAATCTGTGGGGAAACTTCATTTGTGGTTTGATTTTATCTTCGTTGACTTATTTAAAGAAAATATGATTTCTATGACTCAAAGCCTTAAAATGAGAGAAATTCTTTATCCAAATGGAGGGTCAGAGGACAAACAATGTTGTTTGTTGTTTGTATTGTGATGCCATCTGAGATAAATCTGTGACTCTGGCTGATATTAACAAAACTGAGCAGATTTGACAGATTGAACAGAAATGTTTTGCTTTATCTTTTGGAGATAAATTAATACAATATTGATATCCATGTGTAGGCACACAGTTTGACAGAAGTTTATAGTTTTTTTCTTTTACTTTTATATTTTAAGTTTAATATTTTAAGCTGTAAAAAGGTTTGCAGTAAACACATTTGCCTTTTTAGCCTCCTGAGACCAAGTGTCTGTTTGGTGTGCATTTTAATTTCTTCAGGCTATTTGGGATCAGTAGGATCTGATAAGTATAAGAAACTGAGCATTGTTTTTGAACAATAAGTAGGTTTGGAGATGGATTTATTTTCTAATAGTCACAAGTGTGTAACAAAGTCTAAAATTGTTGTGCAAAAACAAAGCAACATTTGTTCAGTGTTCTGTACCTCTGTGGGTTAGTGGTCACTGTTGAAGGCTTAAACTGTTCATAACTGTTAATTTCAATGTCTGAAAACGACTGTGCAAAAACAAAATTGCAAATAATGCAACATCTCTAGAAGCCTTGTGAACTGTTTGCTTTGTAACTCTGTATGAATATTCTCTGCTCCATACTCCAAGCTAGGAGTGTCCTTTTTATCTGTAGGCACAGTCTGTTACACCTGACTGGCCTGTGTGAAATATTCCAGTAATAAAGTCCCAATGTCCTAAAACGAGACAATAATTAAGTCCTAATGTCCTTAAATCCTGTTCCTATTTAATAGAGTCTTAGCTTCTTAATATTGCTGGAACTAGTCAAACATGTACGCCACATTAAACTACAAATATTATTAAGCGTAAATAAACAAGTTTCAGTTGAATAATTTGATGAGGTTTTGTCCACCTTTGTGCTGAAAGCAGCAGCAGACTGACTTTGCAGAGATGGCTGCCATCTTGTTTTTACATTGACTATTGTGCTTTTGCTACCACTGATCCCAAAACAGTCAGAGGAAGTCCAGGGAGGTTTTATGACATTAGTGTGTGTGTGTGGTTTTCAGTGAGGAGAGGTGAAACACATCTGAGAAGGTTTTAAAAGGATTAAGAAGCTCAGCAGAGTTATGTCTGTTTAGATCGCTCGGTCATCTCAACTCGATTAACTCAACAGCGTAAAATTGTCAAGTTATATCCACCAGATACCATCAAAAATATGGAGGTGTGAGAGAGAAAATGTCCACTTGTTGTTGAGATGTACTTCAGTTATATGTGTGTTTACTCAGTGCCATGGTGCCTCTAGAGTTGGGCTGGAATTTTTAAAAAAAATATATAAAATTTTGGGTAGAAAATTAAAGACAATAAACCCTATTTTATTCTTTAAAGAATAAATATAAGAGCATGCATTTTCTGCAGTGGTGAAAGAAGTACTCAGATATTTTACTTAAACACAGGTACAGTGTAGAAATACTGTTACAAAACAAAAAAAATATCATCAAAAATTTTTACTTAAGTATCAGAACAAAATACAGAGTACCAAAAGACAACCTTTGGAACTTCATCCCTTGTACCGTGCACTTTTGTTCTGATTGTTAATTGAGGGACAATTTATTGATTACTGGTTATTTGACAGTTGGGTACTTTAGTTGCCCCCTCAAGCACACGTTTTATTGTTGATCACAGTGCCTTTTTGTATGAGCAGAATTTATTATGCATATGTATATCGATTTTCGGTGTATCTACTGCTATTTAGCTGTGACATGTGTTTAAGATTGTTGTATTGTTGTTGTGTTTCTCTTTGCCTGTGAGCTGGCACTATATTGTATGTTGTAAAATGAGCAGGAACATGTATTTTAAGTATTAACAAAGCACTCACTGCAGAAAAATCTGAAAAAGGCAACTCAGAATATTCAAAATAATTTAGAAAATGCCCGTTAATGTTTAACAAATATGTGACAATTGATTTTTCTCTCAAACAGCTAACTGGCTATTTGTCTAATCTCTTCAGCTCTACTTGTATGAACGGTTTAAATGACAACAAAACATTATATTTTCTAAACTCTCCTTGTGTTTTTATGTGAAAATCTTAATTTGCATGAAACTAGTAACCACAGCTCTCAGTAAATGCAGTAAGGTAAATAAAACAAGAGGGGTTGCAACAGTATGAGATTTTGACAATATGATATCAGTCTCAGATAATATTGCAGTTTCATGATATCACAGAATTTATATTGTTGTCAGTCAGAATGACCCGTAAAGGAATGAAAACAAGGGTTATTGTGGGGAACAAATGTTTTGTTACTACAGTTGAAACTTGGAAGCATTTTGTTGATGGAAATATGTGTAGAAAGTCTCCCCTTGGAAATAACTCAAATAACCGGGGGATTCTCTGTCCAGTTGCATTTTTTTAATATCGTTAATAAGAAAATGTACACTGTATGATAACTGTCAGCTTTTATATTATGGAACCGGTATGTCGCTGCAACACTCAGTATAATATTTCCCTCTGTATAGTAGTAGTATAGAAGCACTACTAGAAGTTTAAAGTGGCAGAGAAAGAATAGACTCAAGTAAAGTACAAGCACTTCATATTCATACTTAAACACAGTACTTGGTTACATTCCATCACTGGCTGCAGTCCAAAGTGAGAAAGAGGGCAAACACAGAAATTAAAAATGGCAAGAATACCAAGAAGGTACAAAACCAAATGTGCACAGTGCCAGATATGTGAACAGGTAAGTGGTAATCTAAAATTCAAAATATAGACATGCACACACACACACACGTCACAGAGTGACGTTTCAAGCCACACGGCTCTCCCTCAGACTTCTGATTCATTGCTCACACTATAATAAATTCTGCCACTGATCAGCAGCGACTGACATATCAAGATGTGTTTTTGATGTATGTGTGTATGACAGCCACTTGACTAGATAATTGTGTGATATTATTTATTTATATGTGGGATTTAAAGTGTGTACATGCTAGTATTTTCCCCTGATATATTTTTCAATAGTAGTTTTGGCACTGAGAAGAGAGGTAGTGGTGTGCTCAAGGACCGATTGTTATTGTCCAAAAACTCAAGGAAAAAATGCAGGTGCTCTTGAAGAAGAGGGCTCAAAATCTTACCAAAGACGAAAAACAAACTTCAGGCACTCTTGCATGGAGCAGGGAAAGAAAAAAGGTAGCGTGATTACTTCATTAAAAAGCCTTTATTTTATTATGGCTTGTACAAAGACACTTAAAAAAACGACTGGTTTCGACCTCTTGGGTCTAGCTTTGGCACTATATTGGGGTACACAGGCACATTTATGTGTTTTTTCTTGGTTTATTTTTATCATGAATATGGGCTACAGGTGTGGCATGTCACGTGACCATAGGCTGTAAAAATAAGCACTACTGGTATTTAGGATGGCAACTTTCTGTCACCTATCAGAAGTGTGCGGAAGAGCTGTGTGACCCGAAACATCACCCTGTGCAAAAGTATACATTTGAGGACATCACCCAGGGCCTTGGGAAACACTGATGGCAATGTTTCACCATTTTCTGACATTTTATAGACCAAACTAATCGATTAATTCAGAAAATAATAAAGGGTGAAAATAAGTTAAAGCTCTTATTTACAGTCGCCATCTTTGTGTGAATGTTGGAAAAAGAAGTGCAGTGTAACTCAGGGAAATGGGTTAAACATCTTTTTTAATGTGCACAGTTTGAAGAGCATTTAAGGATTCTGGAAACTTTGAGAACAAAATAAAGTTACTTCAGTATTATGTTTTATCTAACGGTGAGGTAACTTAAAGGTCTGTGGCTGTAACATGGCTCATTCAAGAGCAAAATCTGGCTTCTCAAAGTGTGGATTTAAATGCAAACCAATCAGACGCCACCAAGTGTCAGTGATTCTGCTGTGGGATGTAGCTTTTCATGTTTGAGCGTTGCGGATGTGATGATCTGTGTTGGTGTCTGTTGGATCAGCGCCTTCTTCTGGTAGTCATATTCTTTGCACCCAGGTTCAAGGCTCAGATTCAGATCAACTGGGCTGTTTGTTGTTAAGTGTGTGTAGTTTTAATGAAGTTGTGCGATGGGTTGTTGAATGTGTTGAGTTAAAGTCACATAATGGACAATTTAGTGACTTTAGTTTATGCTGGTGTGTTTTGCTGCCCTTGTTGCAGGCCTTTGACTAAAGGTGAAAACCAAATGTGAACCTTCTTTATTAAGTTCAGGTTCACCTGCCATTTTACCATTTCACACAGAAGAACGAGCTAAATGAAGAAATCACCTACAAATATTTTTGTCTCTTTCTTTCTTTCAGGTGCTGCTGACTCGCTGCCCTCAATCTGCACCAACATGAGTCCAAAAAATGTTGTTTTCAAGAAGATTTGCAAAGACAAGTCGGTGAGTGAAACAGCTGACTGCATCTTTGCGTGTGGTTTGTAGTGCTGGAGGTGTCCACAGTCCGACACTGACTCATGGCTGTTCTTAAAATGAGCATAATATCATTGAACATCCAAACCAGAGTCAGTTGGTGTCTTCAAAATTGGAGCCCTAATGTCTCATGTTTTGTTACAGCATCACCTCTCAAGAGGTTTGGTATGAGCACCAGAACTTTAGTGAGTTTTTATTGCTGTACCATCGAGAGTGTTCTGATGGGCATTGTGTGGTTTGGCAACCTGACTGCTCAGGACTGCAGACGGTTACAGAGGACTGTAACAACAGCAGGGAAACTCATTGGCACTAATCGGAGAACCCTGAGTCAGCCGGGATTGCTGCAAGTCGAGCTTTTTTTTTTTTTGCCAGTCAGTGTGCTGTGCAGTGTATTTCTGGGGACATTTTAGTCCCCAGATTGAGCTGTAGAGTGAGCGCTCCTCACTATAACGCCACCTTTGGTACAGGCGTTTGTGAATGTGGCGCACAGGAGGAGAGGTTTTGCCCCGCAAGGCCCTGAAATAACGTTATCTTCTCTCTTCTGCTTAGAAGTGGTGAATTCACAGCCCACAGTGACATAATACGATACAGTCTCTGGCTTTTGTTTGATATCTAGTGTCAGACAAAATGCTGTTGCACATTTCCAGTCCGTCACAAGCAAAGTTAGCTTGTTTATTATGTTATGTGATTGTCACTGTCGACCTGAACGTCCCAGTGAACCCTGCTCAAACTGTCAAACTCTACATGGAAAAAAGGAAAGAATACTTGAATATCTCTGTTTAACAGCAGAAACTAATCTTAATGACATAATTCTGAGTCAGGTACAGCCCTAACATTTACACCACTTGTTGCAAAACAAAAGCCCAAAACATCATTAAGGGCACCTGCTCGTGTTCTGTTCTTGCTCCTCCCATCGATATCACTTTAAGGGAGCATTAAGTCACACACCACCCATCTGAGAAATAGCTTTTCCCTCAGGCAGTTAGGTTCCAGCTGCATATATGGACTGCACATTGCTGTGTGTAGATTGTATGTCTTGTATATTGTGGGTCATGTTATTTACTTTTGTGACGCTTGTGTAGTCAAAGAGTGCCACTGAACACAAGCATTTCATTTTGATTTTTTACAAGACAGTTCACTTGAAGTTGAACTTTGAGGCATGCTTGAAAAATTAAGTTTTCTTCATGGAATCAAGGTGACAAGGCACGATGAGGCAGTGATTCACAAGTGGACATTTTGTGAGTATAGTATCGGAGTATTCCTTTAAGATAAATATCTGCGTAACTCTAGTTTGTGCAGCTTTTTATATATTTATTTTTAAGAAATCTTGCAGGCATTGACTGGTAACCCCTGATGACCCATCTGCTCTTTTTTCTCAAACATTGCTTTTTTAATAGTTATTACTCACGCTGGTCTGGTAGTAGATGAGTTATTGGCATCAGATACAGTAGATCAGGAAATGTTTGACCTTCAGTGAAATTTTCCATCTCACTGAATTTAATTCTGTAAAGCAGTTGAGCTGCGTGCTGATCCTCAGGAGGTCAAGGCAAAGTCACGACAACATGAGCTGAGCTGTGCGCTTTACAGCTTTATGTCAGATAACAGGTGACTGCTGCTCAGATGTTTGTGTTTAATAACTAAATGTCTGATCTTAGATGTTGAATAGCTGTCTTTTACTCTCAGAAAATGATGTTAGTAGAATCTGTAGTTATGAAGTTTGCATCTTACAGCAACGTTCTGAGTAACTCATGAGAGGTTATCTTGTGTACATGTAATTATTTCAGCTGTTTGTTTAAAGCCAGTCCAGAATATCTAATTACTTAATGCTTTAATTACTCTAAATGGAAAAAATAGTTCTGTATAAATGTATTGTATTGAGGGTCAGGTATTTCCATGTATCAGATAGTTGTGGTGTTTGCTGCAGCAAGAGGACTCTGTTCAGCTCAGTTTACAGTAAACTCCTCTGGTGATGAGGACACAGGGCTAGATGCTAATAGTCATACCTGTAGCTACCTGGCGACAAGTACCATTCGCTGTTTTGTAGAATGTGGAACTAAAAGCCACAAACACAGAAATAAAATGAGAGTTGAAGGGACATTCCCATACAGATCACATAGCAGGATGGTCAAAGCGGCAGCCATCTTCTGTTTAGATGAACTGACTTGTGGCAAGTCGCAAACTCACTGGGATGAGCTTTTGCAGTAATGACCCAACAAGCAGTGAAGTAGTACGTTTTCAAAAAAGCAAGTAATTACTTTTAAAACAGGACTGTAACTATTATTTCTGATGTTTCCAATAATATCACGTTAGCTGAAATTCGTAAACTCAGGGTTTTCCACACATTGATTCATTTGTCGAGGCCCGCCATGATATCAGCATCTGCCTCAACATATTGATTTCATATTTTTTGGATTTGGACGCTCGTTGGGAGCGCTGTTGGAACATATACCCTTTGGTTATTTATTGCACCACACTCAGAGCGCAGAGCGTACTCGGGGCAGTGAGGGAGAAGCAGACTGTCAGGCACAGTGAAAGTTAGCTGTTCATTGTGCTGTGTCTGAAAGTTTGCATTCACTCTCCTCTAGCTACTGCTCCTCTCATCCATCGATCTGATCAGCTCTGATCGTATTGACTGACTAGTTATCCACCCCGTGACTCAAACTGAAATGTTGCATGTGCGCTGTGTTCACAGACAGAATGTGATTCAACTGATTTAAAAAAAACAAAAAAACAAAAAGTGGAAAAGAACCTTAGATCGCTGCTGATTCTGCTGCAGGTTAGAGTCCCATTTTAAACAAACAAAAAAAAGTACATTATTTAACCTCAGCAATTTTCCAAAGTTAACAAATTATTTTAATACCAATTAATTTGTCTTTTGCTTTATGTGAACCAAAGCGTCCCAGCTCTGTGCTGTCATGGAGAGCTCACCCACAGACATCATGATGCAAAGTGTCATTAGTGCCAGATATTTGAAACTCTCCTCTCCTGCTTCAGGTTGGAGTCTACATGGGCAAAAGAGACTTTGTCGACCGCGTTGACTCTGTGGATCCAGTGGGTGAGTTTTTTCCACCGATCAACAAACATCCACCAGTAAACTAGCAGCCACGTCAGATGTATTGTCCATCGAGGTTATATCTGCAGTCAGATTATCTGTCTGCTTCCTGATGCATCAAAAGTGTGGGCCACTCAGTGTTTCATCGCAGTGTAGATCTCATGATTGACGGTGGGACGTATTCTGTGGGTGAGTCAGATAAAATCACCACAAACTTCCAGTGAGACACCAAAAAATGTGTTTTTTGTTTGTTTGTTTTTTTGTTAAAAGCAAATTGGTCCGTTTGTCTCGTGTATTTTACTGGATAAATACAGAGCGTCTGGGATCACAAGAGTGTCTCTGTACTTCAGTGTTGCTCATTTATAGAGCATTACAGTGGGGACGCACAGTGTTACATATTTGCCGTTCTCTGATGTGCCCGCATTTTTTTCCATCTTATTTTGGCCAATGCTGATATATGCATATATGTTTTTTCCACAGAGACCATCACGTCGCTCCTGTAGTGGAGTCAACATATTATTATGCTTACATTTTAGTGACGTCCCACGGGCAGATACAGACATGAAATACAAAGCACACAACACAATGTTCACATGCAAAATAAGAAAAGGGATTCGTGTTAAATAAGGCTGCACCTCTTCGTTATTGTTATTGATAAATCTAGTGATTATTTTCTAAATGAGTTGACTGATCTAATGATTAATTTATTGATTATTCAAAAGGTTATTTTTCTCAATTTTTCACTTAATTTACTCCAGAATAAATATCATTAACTTCTCTTGTTCATTTTAGAACATTTTATTCATTCTTTTTCTCTTACAAACATAATAACAGCATATTGTAAAATTTGTCTAATTCCCATGTTGCTGCTGTGTTATGATAATATTAATATTAATAATAAAATAGGCCCTGTGTGTCAGATGTCTGATCAGAAAGTACTGGACCTCCAAATCAACTGGATTACTTGGACACAGATTAAGTACTTAACTAGTACTTAACTTTGATTTTAGGACATGGCTTTATTTCATCACTGGTGTAATATGCACTTTATGTAATAACTGGCAAATGCATTTTTGCATCAGTGTGGGACAAGGATAAAAACTGAAAAGATTTACAGTCTGTAACAGCAGTCTGTAGTGTTAGTTAAAGCTGTCTTCTCACTCATGCATTATTGTTAAAATGATCAGAAAATGTAAAACAGCCAAATAACTACATTAGGTGATGCATGCTGTAACTTTAGCAGTAGAG
This sequence comes from Epinephelus fuscoguttatus, assembly GCF_011397635.1. Taxonomy (NCBI): domain Eukaryota; kingdom Metazoa; phylum Chordata; class Actinopteri; order Perciformes; family Serranidae; genus Epinephelus; species Epinephelus fuscoguttatus. The sequence goes on from NC_064766.1 coordinate 40,736,223, forward strand.
CAGAAAGTTTAAGTGAATACCACTGACAGAAACACATCCTGCATGATGATAATCCCCATATATATGTGTCCGGATGGGGACAAAAAGTAAACAGTGCTCTGGGATGCTTTGCTTCAAGTGTGCGTGCATGACAGTTGTACTGCTGTGATAAGCTACTTCCACTTTGTGGGTGAAGTTTTTTTAGCTGCAGCTTGCTCTCTGTTGGAATCCATGTTTTAACCGCGTGCATCTTACTCGATTGCGACATGCTGACACACAGTTTGCATATTGACATATTACCATAATCAAAGATGATTATGTCATCAGCCCTAATGTGAAACATGCTGTATTTATCTTTAGGGAACATTATCAAACAGAATTGTAAAATCCATCAGAGACAATCCTGACAGAAGTCACAATCAGGGCAAGTTTGACCTGTTTCAAATAATTCAAGTCACATATCGACAGAAATGTTCATTTTGGGCTGATGCTAGTATTTTGTTTTAAAGCCTCTGTGTGACCGTTGGGACTGAGAACAAGTGTTTGACATGTTTTTCTTTTTAAGAGTGAAGGTTTTTCAATAATGATGATATCTCAGTACCTCTTAAATCTTTTTTTGTTTTTTTCAATATTTTTTTCTTTTACCCATGTGACATTTTCCATGATGTTGCTGATTGGCGTAGTTTTCTGTGTGACATCATAAACCCAAAGTTTAGAATAGAAATGTCACTGTTGAAATCCTTGTGGCAGATGATTTGGGCTGAAGTTGATTGAATAGGGGCACTAACTCAACTCCTCACACTCAGAAAAGAAAGTGTCTTTAGTTGTAGGACACATTTTGGTTATCCTGGTTATTAAAATGATTGAACTCAGTTTAAAAATACACTTCCATTTTTATTGCCTTAATTGCGCTGAACTTTTTTTTCACCACTAGATGGCGTCATCATCATTGACCCTGAGGCTCTGCAGGGGAGGAAAGGTCAGTACCCAAACACACTTCACACTCAGTGATATCACAGGATGTTGGTCCAGGCTCAGGTCTCAGTTTACATCTCACATTTTCCCACACATTTTGAGAGACTTATTTCATTTGAAACTGCTCAGACGTCCACGGGCGTCACCTGTCTGTGTGTTTCTCTTCCTCACACCTGTGTGATCACTTCTGTCCACAACACTGTTTCCTGCTGAAAGAAATCTGACAGTCCAGTTTCACAGATAAGAGAAGTGACATGAAGCCTTTATGGATGTTTCTCTCAAATTAACTTTTATTTCCCTTGAAGTAGCCCTGAGGTTGTGACTTTATTCCACAGTGTCTGGAAGCTTTACACATCATGTTTGTATTATCTTGTTCCAGATCCTCACTGAAGCTAAATATGTTCTCTATATTTGTTAATTTTGACACATGATCCCAAAACACAGCTCAGCTCATGTCTTTAAAACTTTGAGATCTCCATGAGCTTGAAGTAAATATTTTGGGGATTGAACAAAATCACACAAAATGAGCTCGTACTGACATGTCCTTCTGGTGTTAAAGAGTTAAAATACAAGAAACTCATCTGCCATCCTCCCCTCAGTTTTCTCTTTATGTTTAAATCATACTGTTGGTTCCATGACATTTCATCACTAAATACACTGCTGTGTCGTATTTGTACCCTAACTAATGACTTTAAAGGGACACCTGATCATCACAGTGACAGTGTCTGTCCTCTGCCCCCCAGTGTTCGTCACCCTGTCCTGTACTTTCCGGTACGGCAGGGATGACATGGATGTGATGGGAATCGCCTTTCGCAGGGAGCTGTACCTGTCAACTCGCCAGGTGTACCCGCCTCTGCAGGACCGCGAGAAGGGAATCCACACCAGGATGCAGGCCAAGCTGCTGCGCAAGCTGGGAGACAACGCCTACCCGTTCTTCTTTGAGGTGAGGAGTGATCGTTGATTAGAGACCCCCAGGCTGCATGAAGGTGCTTTTATAACAGCTGCACTGTCAGGAAGAAGTCAGGAAACAGCACAGTGACATACTTCAAAGACAGGTTATGGTCCTGCATTTAATATTTTACTGTTATGAAACTTAACAATCATCAGCAGGGAAATGTACTCAACTCTGTACTCAAATTGCAGTTTGTGGATTTTGGTGCTTTCAAATCAGTTGAAGAGCAAAAGCAACAAAAGAAAAGATGGCGTTTCACTTTATACGATGTAACCACTGACTGTGTGTCACAAAACTGACAAACAAACTCTGGAGCTGTGTCTCAGCTCTAGACCACATTAGAATTCGAGTAATGTGTGTGTGTTAATAATGTTCTAACACTGGAAAAGATAAAGTATGGTAAACAGTTGTCAGTCTAAACAACTGATGAGTTTTTAAAATAGATTTAGATCACACAAAATACAAAGATACAAAAAAAGAAGAGAAGTAGAAGAAAAAACTCAGAGATCCAGTTTAAAATACATGGACAGGACTTAAATGTCAGGTTAAGCAGCAAGTTGACAGAAAAGCAGGAGGCAGTAGTGGCTGTGATTGTTAATGGGGTGAGGATGAAAATGACCCACATACTGACAGGATTAAATTTACTGACCAGAGCAAGTAATACTATTAAAATCACCCCAACTCTAATGGATGCATTCATCCAGTCTGACTGGGGCTTAAGACTGATTTTCTCAGTTATTAATGTATTGCTTGTTATATGTATTTAACTATTTATTTTACTAGATGTGTTTGTATCTTGCTTTTAAGGTAAAGTCTATTTCATCGCATGTGTTTGCACAAACAGCACTATCTGAGTAAAGGCTGACTGATTGACTGACCCCTGTCTTTTTGTCTTCTCAGTTTCCTGACAACCTGCCTTGCTCAGTGGCTCTCCAGCCAGCACCTCACGATGTCGGCAAGGTAAGAGCCCAACTCGGGGATCGAATCAGTCCTGATTAAGTGAACACATGAAACACTCTGAACATACCACAAAGCACTTGCTTAAAAGGAATAAATGTGACCTCAAGGCTGGTTCGCCTGTCACTTTATTTCCTACCTCCAAAACAGAGGTGAAGAACATCATGCAAACTTTACAGAAACAGTGACGGCAAAAATCATCATCATGATTTATTTATTTATTAAAGATTTTTGTTGGGGCATTGTTTGCCTTTTGTTCATAGAACAGCTCAAATAGACGTGGGGAAAAGGGGGGATGACATGCAGCACAGGGCCTACTGAGTCTGTTTGTAACTGGTAACCTATCGACAGGGTTATCTTCACTTCACCTGTTTAACTGTCTGTAGCAGTTTAGCTAACATTCATCCCACTGACTGCTGTTATTACAAACATGTGAACAAATTACAGACCCTTGCCTTGTTCATGGACTCATAAAAAAAAGATTTTTTTGGCCTGGTGGGGGTTCATGTTGGCTTAGCAGCCCGCCTGTATAATTATTTACTGCTCACCACAGGATGGTGACGCCTCTTCTCTCTTCTTCTGTAGCAATGTGCTGTGGAGTTTGAGATCAAAGCGTTCAGCGCTGAGAGCCAGGACGCTAAAATTCGCAAACGGTGAGTCCAGCTGATCTGTCCAGAATTTATATCCATTTATTCATGGCACTAAAACAGCTCCAAGTCAGTATAAAAAGTCTAACCCAGACTTTGTATGTTTTAATATTTCTTTGTCCAACAGGAGCACAGTTAAGCTGATGATCAGGAAGGTCCAATACGCTCCAGAGAACGAGGGAGTGGCGCCCTCTGTTGAAACCACCAGGGACTTTGTCATGTCGGATAAACCGCTGCTTGTCAAGGCCAGTCTGGACAAAGAGGTTCGTAGCTTCACATGTATCTGTAGCACAAAACACAATGCAGTACATGCAGGAGTACTTTTTCAAAAACAGCTACAGAATCTGAAGTCTCAGGGGATGGAATTCTCCATGGTTGGTGCACGTTGTGCTCGTAGAACTCGTCGCACCTCTGCTGAAACACCTGAATTTCACTTCTGTCTGAATTGCCTTATTTTAGCGCCAGTCTCTTAGAAACAGCTGGACATGTTCTCGCAGGAATACGATCTGAAATCTGAGCCGAAATCTGAGAGATATCAACAATATGACGACCAAGATTATGCCTCCCTGATGTTAGGGTTAGTTTCTGACCCTGCGTCTTGTTTCCAGATGTACTACCATGGTGAAGTTATCAATGTGCACGTCAGCATCACAAACAACTCCAACAAAAACATCAAGAACATCATCGTCTCTGGTAAATACGGTCGCTCATGTTTTCATTGTGAGAGGAGGGATGTTCATTAACTAAAATATGCCCACACTGTAATATGGAGAAGTGTTACTGACTGCATGTTGGACCTTTTGTTGCATGAGTAAATGTAAATGTAGCCTCCAAGTCATTTTTCTTCTTCTCTCGTCCTCCTCAGTGGATCAGGTCGCTACGGTGGTGTTGTACTCCAATGACAGCTATGTCAAATCTGTGGCCATCGAGGAACCTGGGTAACACAGCTCACACTAAATATTACACAAATTATAATTAAGAGTTTTCATTATCACATAGTCTGAGGCCAGTAGCCAAGATACTTCTGTTTTGCATTTGTTTCAAATGTAACACTATTTTTAAAAATTACAAATGATGATATCAGCTTAACAATTTGAGTGCATGAATCTTTCAGCAGTGTATACGAATGTCGGAGTATCTCAGCATTTGGTATTTGCCCCCTTTGCTTTGCATGACAACAGATGGCATTGACAAAGATCCAAAGAGCTTCATGCGATGCCACTGAGTGGTTGTCGTAGATGATGTCAGTGACTGTGTAGGAAAGTCCATGACAGTCAGGACTCCTTTGATCTTTATCGTAAATGGACTGAACTCGCACCTTTGCAGTCCTCCGCTCTGACCACGTCAAGAGCATAATTATTTTTTAGCACTTTTATTATATGGAATTAGTGTATTTGGGCACGTCAGCGCCAAGTGTTCCAATTTATGATGTCGACATGTGTTTTTGTGTGTGTGCTTTATGGTGCAGCAGCTTTTAGTCCAAAACAAATTTCAATGAGGGGTGATAAAGTATACCTTTCCTTTCCTTACCTTACTTTACTTTACCTTTCCTTAACACTACATGTCACATGTACTCTCTCACACACACATTCACACATTGGTGGCTGAGGCTACCATACAGACTTCACGTTCTCTCACACACACATTCACACATTGGTGGCTGAGGCTACCATACAGACTTCACGTTCGCTCACACACACATTCACACATTGGTGGCTGAGGCTACCATACAGACTTCACGTTCGCTCAGCAATTGGGGGTTCAGTATAGTAGTGGCTTGCAGAGTTTCCTCTACTCTACAGGGTAAATCACACACAAGACTTTAAATGCTATTGTGTGGGGGTTTAACGTGCTTTACGATTTATTGTTTCAGACCTGTGAAATGAAAGTAAATAAAAGTTTTGTTGTCAGCTTACTAAAATAAACAGGCGGTCTGCATTGCAGCGACATGTAGTTATATTTCTGGGGAGGTGCACGTCAGACTCTGGCCTTGGGTATGCTGTATGCACAGTGTTGATTCAACACAGACGTATGAATCCCACTTTAGTTCTGTCGAGTGTCATGTAAACTTGTGCTCCAATACAAGGGCTACAACTCAATTTTCCAGCTCTGACCTTTTCTCCAAAGGAGTTAAGTTGGTCAGTGCCATAAAATTTTGGTTTTGACTCTTCTGAATTTTGGACCCTACTGTATCTTTAAATCTAAATTAAGACTAAATTAGTATTTCCATTTGTTCATAGTTAAAAGAAAAACTGAGTTTCATGTGTACAGTCAGTGACGTCATGTAGACATTAAAGCTTTCACTCAAAAAAAGGAAAAGATTTATTTCGTGACAGCTCTCTGGTCATATAAACCTCATGTCAAATCAACAAATAAAAGAGAGCATTAGTAATCTGCAGATACAGATCAAGTGAGACTTTAACAGTCACAATAATCAAGACAAGTTTGAAGTTTTAAGAATTAAATACACATGCATCTCAGAGTTTGAATAGATGGAGGTTTGTGCCTTTTTACGTGGGAAGGGAGAGTTTGTAGCAGTGATGAGGCTCAGAGAGAACTTGCGGCCCCCACTGGCTGGTTAAGTGGAGTGAGGAGTCAGTGACGATATAAAATGGTCAGTGAAACAGGTTTTTCAACAATTACAAATCTCAGCGACTATCAGTGGTCCTTAAGCATACAGTCATACATGTGCACACAAAATATGAGGCTGGTGGATCCAGCCAGATACGCTGCAGACAGAAGGATACACACTCTCACAAACACAACCAAATGTATCGTCCCCTCCAGCCTTTCACCTGGCGGAGATCATACTACATGTCCAAATTAAGCGTTCCTAAATTTTCAGCCTTCCTCACGTCTTCACTGCTGTTCTTAATTCAACTGTGAACTGAGCAGAGTTTCACAATCTGAAAGTGAGTAGGAGGACATTTAAGATTTGGATGCTCTGTGATAAAATCAGTGTATCGAAAGTTATTTCCTAAAGCTCATTGTGCATCTGTGTCTTCATGTCTCAGGGACTCGGTGTCTCCTGGAGCGACCCTGCAGAAAGTCTACAAGCTGCTGCCCGTGCTGGCCAACAACAGAGAGAGGAGGGGCATCGCTCTGGATGGCAAACTGAAGCATGAGGACACCAACCTGGCATCATCCAGCATGTAAGCAAACACTCACACAGCCCACCTCTTCTAACGAAGTGACAGCTCAGTCAGGAGGTGAACGTGTCTTTACTAGATTGAATAATTTAAATGATCTTCTTCTCTTTCAGTATCAAGGAAGGTGTGCTGAAAGAAGTTATGGGGATCATGGTGTCGTACAGAGTCATGGTGAAGCTCATCGTTGGAGGGTCAGTCTTCCCCTTTTGTGTGTGTTTGTGTGGGATGTTATGACTCAGGCTACCCATGGGGACACATTACAGACTAAAGACTAGTTAGTTGGGGATGGCGTGTCCAACTGGGGACAAAAACCATGTTTACAGTTTGAAAAAAGCATATTTTTGGATGCTGCATTCCATTTAGGAGATGCTCTGGTATTGTGTATGCTGGCTTAACTGAATGTGTTACATAGAACTGAGCCATCGTTAATATTATCAGTTTCATCTGCTATGACAAGTCAAAATGTCTGCTGTGAAAAAGGTCCACTCACATGACGAAATGGTGCCAGGTTCAGTTCTTTTATTTTAAAAGAGTGCAATGAAATGATGTCTTTAAGGGCTCCAGTCAAACCTCAAATGCTGGGGAAAAAATATAATAATAAATCACACTTACATAGTGCTTTTCAGTGTCCTCAAAGATGCTTTAAATAAAGTACAATTTAAAAAAACAAGTTCTTTATTAAAGACAAAATAAGAGATTTCTGTTTTTTAATACATTCATGTGAGGAAGGTTAAAGTCTCATTGTTCTAAACAGATCTGATGTTGTCAGCTCTTCAGTTTAAGTCACATGCTTTATGTACATCTTAATTTATTCACTCAGTTTGTTTCCATTGCACTCTGCTGCATTTTGCTTTTATCGCTATACCAACTTTCTCACCTCACACAAGCATAAAAGCTTTGTAAGCCTCTGCGCCGAATTCAACTCAAGGATGCCTCGAGGGAATTTGTTCAAATTTAGCACAAAACTTAACTTGGAATTAAGGATGACATTGTTTGATTTTGGGGGACCTTGTATCTTTCTCATTCATCCAGTATCTCAAGAAGGACTTAAGGGACTTTCCTCAAATGTGGCTCCTCTGCGCTGCCTGGTTGAAGATGGGCGTGAAGCATCCATGTTTTCACAGACATAGATATAAACTATAAGTGCAGCCTGACGGGTTCGGGCAGTCATACAACCGCGAGGCGGTGATTCTAGTTTTTACATATTTTTTTCAAATTCTTTTTTTATGCCAAAAAATAGAAATAAACACAAGGCACCATATGATTTATACAGCACCTTCTCACTTTGTGATAACAATCTTGAGTTCATTGTATTCCACTCTGAGATGGATCTGCTGAAATCTTGAAATCACAGCTTTTGTTGTAACAATGTGTCGAGTGTCTCTGGTAGTGAACGATCAGCAGCAAACAGACACAGTTAGAAACAACCTGGTGAACATAGCGGAGCATTTAGCAGCCAAAGAGACAGATATTTCCCTCAGGAGCTGGTGGAGACCAAAAACTGAGCTGAAAGAGAGAGAATATTGGACTGACATTACAGACTGCTGCGCACAGTTACTGGAGGTTAAACTAAAATTATTATTAACAAGGTCGTCTTATTGTGCCTGAAGATGAATATTGTTTATTGTGACGTTTGGTGTAAATGTTCTCCGGCCTTCCAGTTCACTCAGGGACAAAATAATGTTTCAGGATCTTTTATCACTTCATCAGTTTTTATTTCCAAGCCTTCATCCCTCCCATTAGATCCTGTTTATATTCCTGCATCTTCATCAGCAGTGTCATCTTTAGTGTTCGTTTTCCTTTTCTGTTTCTTCGCACCTCCTTTCTATGCCTCCACACAGGCATTATGTTTTCAGGGTTGTCTGTCTGTCATAGTTCCTAAAATTATTTATGGAGTAGTGGTATCTTGTGTGAACATTTTTTGGGTCGACTTGAACCCACCGCCTGCAGACTGTGACGTCTTCCAAATGTTTGCTGTTGGTGTGCAGTGTTCCAGTCAAAACCTTCAACTTTTTTTTTTTTTTGTATTTGTCCCAATTATTGTCACTGCTGCGCTCACAGGATGATGGGATCAAGGTAAGTTCATGTTTACTTATTTTCATCAGTAGTAGTTAGTAGAGTAGTAGAATGTAAGAGAACAACAGCATGTTTCTGCCTTTGAGAAAATAGAAGTCTGTGTTTCTCTCTTGCAAGTAGTAATCATGGAAATCTATATCAGTGATGTTTTCCAGTGTCTAAAGCTTCCTCTGCCTCTGCTGCATGTTTAAATCTGTCTTGTAAGATGTCCTTGAGATGCACCCTTAGTAAAAATGCATCATTATTATTAAATGATAATATATATAATTTGATATTTGGGATAGTAACATGTTATTAATTTAAAGCTTCTGATATTCTTTATTCAGCATAGCATGTATTTATTACCTTTAACTCTTTGATAACATTTTGTTGACATGAGTGTGACATCATGTACTGTGTATTAATTCATTAACACAGCTGCAGTGAGATTTTTTGTTTGGTTGTGTTGCAGCGAGGTCGGCCTAGAGGTTCCCTTCAAACTGATGCATCCTAAACCTGATGCAGGTAAGGAAACAAGTCTACCAAAAGCATCTACATGTAGTTAAAGGTATTATTAACTCCATAACAACTAAATAGTGGATGCAGTTAATCGTGTATATAGAAGTGTTCATAGAAGATTTTCAAGGTCAGCTGAAAGAATGTCGACCAACTTAACCTTCCTGTTTGTCCTTTCTTTTCTTATTGCTGCCAACAGTGAAGGAGAGGTAAGACAGTTTACCACGCAAAACAAAAGAAATACAGTGAATTATTTATTTTTTTATTTTAATAGTCTTGTTTTTCTCTAAAATAAGCGTCAGTCCCTCTGAGTTAGGATGAACAGGACTGTTTAAATCAGACAGCAGGTCTTCTTATTGTGCCTGAAGATGAATATTGTTGTGTTTATTGTGACGTTTGGTGTAAATGTCCTCCGTCTATCCAGTTCACTCAGAACATTTTTATTTTATTTTATTTAACTTTTATTTAACCAGGCAAATCATTAAGAACAATTTCTTATTTACAATGGCGGCCTGGTGACATGATCCAGGGCCGGAAATCTGGCACGGTGCCGGATTTCCGGCGCAGGAATATTCTGGTGCAGGAATATTTTCCAGTCATTCCAACTACCAACTACTGAGTATCACATTACTCAAGGTAAACTAGGAGTTCTATCCAATCAGAGGCAGAGTAGGGCGGGCCTTTTCATAGTCTCTCATTCAGTCACGGTACGGACACACCAGATGTGGAACCGAAGCGCAGCGCCCAGCAGCGGAGGCAGTTTTCAGTCGGCGCCCATGTTAACCTATCTGACTGTCCACACAGGCCGCAGAGCAGAGCGGAGCCCCGAACTGAGGCTCGCGCACTGCAGCGCTTCAGTTCAGTGTCTGGTCTATTTTTCATGTGAGCCGCGAGCGCTTCTGTCAAGCTGGATAGAGCGGATTGTACCAAACAAGAAGTCGGACACAGAAAGATGAGAGAATCCGGCCAATTTCCAAACTAAAATTAAATTAAAAAATAAAAGCTTGTTTAATCATGTTGCTTGCCCGTCTATAAATATTTGTTCAGTTTGGTCTAGACATGAGAGAGATGAAAGCACACACACACACAGAAATGGCTACAGGTTGGGGGTTGCAATTCACACATACAGAAAGGGGTGTGGGGGTGGTAATAGAGATAAGCGAGAGATAATTTGTGAAGCCACAGATGAGTTGTCACTTGCTAATTAGCTCAGTCAGATAGAAGCTTGCTCCTTGGTGTCAGAGGTCATGAGTTTAAGCCTCAACTGATGTAAAATGTACATTTTAATGCAGACGTTCTTGTTGTCTAACTGTTCTGCCTCTTGTTGCTCAGAATTGCCTAAAATTGCCCGGCCCAAACCATTTTGTAGGAGCTGATGACCAAATTTTCCTTTTTTGGTGAACTGTTCATATTTCATCATTAAAAACCTTGAAATTGTTATTCTAGCTTCTTGATGTGATACTTGATTGATACTCAGATTATTTCATTTTGACATCAAATGTTCCCCCAGACCCCCCTAGCACAGAAGCCCCCTCCCCCAATGCTCTCCAAAAAAAATTCAGGCACAGGATTTTTTTCTTGCTTCAAGCCCTGATGATCATGTTTCAGGATCTTTTATCACCTCATTGGCTTTTATTTCCAGGCCATCTCTCCATTGGATCCTGTTTATATCCCTGTATCTTCATCAGCAGTGTCATCTTTCGTGTTCTTTGTTTTCCTGTTGCCTTCACACAGGCATTATGTTTTCAGGGTTGTCTGTCCCTCCGTTCTTGGGAACACGATATCTCAAGAACACCTTGAGGGATTTTTTTTTAATTTGGAACAAATGTCCACTTGGACTAAACCATGAACTGATTGGAAATTGGTGGTCAGATGTCAAAGGTCATCAGAGGTCATTGTGACCTTGCATCTGTCTCATTCTCCTGAACATGATATCTCAAGAAGTCATATGTGAATTATGACACAACTTCACACAGATCTCTAAAAATAAAATGATGTGATGAAGTGACTTCAATGTGATGTTCCACAAAAAAAAAAACCCAGACACTTTTTATATCTCAGGAACAGAAGGGGAGACATTTGGTCAGATACTGAATTGGTGACTCTAATCTTGAAACTGTGCTGATTGTATAGATCTTCTGTGTGAAGCATCCATGTTTTCACTGACATGAATGTAAACTGTAACTGACTGGTCCTCGGAGGCATACAACAGCAAGGTGATAATTCTAGTTTTTATATTTTATCAGTTTCAGTAAAAGTTCAGACTGCTAAGAGGAAAAGATTTAACATGCTGACACCCATGTGTGTTTTCAGTTGTTCTGGCTCAGTAGACCTTGGATGTAGATTTACAGAAAATGACATGAAATCACTGGAGTCAGTGCGTCTCCTTATTTGCAAAGTCGAAGGACTCGCTGGTCCCAGAAGTGTTTTTCTGAATCCTGTGTTCTTATTTTAAAGACTTCCTTCATACTGCAGACTTGATATTACAAAACAAAGAAACGTGTGGCTCTCCTGGATAACCCCTAAGAAATCATGTTTTGTGTGTCAGTTTTGATGCATGACAAGCCTCAGCTGCTTTTCTCAGTCAACTGTGTGAATCACAGCAGTAGTGATTTCAGAATGTTTCAACAGTTCGTTGCTGTTGTTGTTTCATTCATAAAAAAAACCAATCTGAAAGTGAATTCATTTCAGCTGCAGACTTTATTTATGTTTTTCTCAACATTTAAATCTTTAGCTTTCACCCACCGCGAGCAGCACATGTGACAGCATGCTTTGCAGACATGCATCTTGGCAGTGGAAGTCAAAGTGTTACTAGAGACAGACTAAACCAAGACGGCCCACATTGAATTCATTTCCTGCATGTGCATGTGTGGGTTTCACCACTGCCCCGCCCCTTTAGGAGACTGACAGCAGTCTTGAGTGTATTCCCTCCAGTGGGGAAAAGTGAATGTGAGTACAGATGATGATCGCCCCATAGTCACCGAAGTAAATATCGTATCCATTTCTCACAAGCCCCAATCCTTCCAGACATTTTGACACTGAAATGGCATTTTTTTTTCATACAGACAAATCAGGAGCAAATTAACTTTATTTGAGATGTGCCTGTTTTAGCAACACACTCTTGGGAGATCTGGTAACAACTGAGGTGTTCTAACACTCGGTCGATGTCAGACATTAAGTTAGCAAAATAAGGAACAAACATTAAATTTGTACTGTATATTGTGTCATATTGTTTTGAATCTGATCCACATCCGCACATCGTGAACTACCCTTCCAAACAAAGTAGGGGTATGTGTGGGAGAGACAACCACACCCACTTAGCAGACAGGAAGTGTGTAGTGTTTCGTACCATTTGCACAGCTTGTAATGCAGTATCTTCTGTTTTAGTGTATCTTTGGTTTTACGCCCACAGGCCCTTTTAGGTCTTTTTACTTTTGATTAAAGAACCAGATATTTTTCGAACTTGTTCTGGTTTAACTGCTGCTGTGAAGGAGCTCCAGCCGTGAGTGGGGAAAAATGACTTCTGGAACCAGCAGTGCCTGAAATAGATCCTCTGACTTTGCAGATTTTTTTCTCACACTTGTGTCAGCTAGGTGAAACACAATCTGGAAATCCATCGGTTAAAAAAAAAAATAAATAAATAAATAATTTTCTTCCTTTACCTCTGGAGGCACAGCCCGGAGTTTGCCGACTAACGGAAGTGCAGGGGCCTCGGCAATCGCTCATGCCCTTCACTTCCATCGGTGCCCCCAGAGCATCGCCGTCTTGTTTACAAATACTTCGGGTAGAAAACCAGCAGAGTTTAGATATCACATTTTTCACGTCACTATATCACCGTGTAGACTAATCTGATGTTTGTTAAGTCTATAAACACAATGACTGAACAAACATTACTATTTCTGTGTGTTTTGTAATTAACATGGTTATCGTAGATTAGCTCGGCTAACTGTTAGCTGTTAACGTTAGCGGCGTCTGTAATAACCATACACTGTATAAAAATAAGGTATTAACTCAATAAATGGTCCGTGAATAAAATATTTTTTCCAGCAGATATCTTAGTTACAACATGATTGAGCTAGCAAAGCAGTTTTGTGTTGCTATGTGTGGTATTTATTCAGTTATGGGAAATCATGATGTGTAGAAAGCATCAGTGGCTGCAGCTGACAGGGACAGCTAGCAAAGCTAACATCAGGACGTCATCTGTTAAAAGCCTCCCGTTGTCGGATACGACATGAAACTACTCCAGTTAGCTCAATCATGTTTTAACATTCGCTGGAAAAATATTTTTTTTCACGTTGATGAGACAGCGTTTTGGGTGGAGCGGTCGCTATGGACGCGGAGCTTGCTGTTTCTGTAGGTACACATTTCCTGGGGACACCTGCACATCTGGGCCCCGCCCCCTCCATTGTGATTGGCTAAAGCGCAGCATGTTCAAACTCAAAGCCTTTCTGTACTCCCTACATGTAATAAATTTGACTGCACTTGTGACAGTAAACGCTTGCAGTTCCTCTCTAACACTGCTGTCATCTTTCTGTGACGTCTGCAGTGAGATGGAGGAGGAGATGGAGTTTCAAGAGTTCAAACGCTCCTACCTGAAGGGGATGATTGATGACGAGGACGAAGATGGCAATGTGTCGGGGGGTGACGACATGGCGCCTAAAGAGAAATAAAGGAGAGAGTTGGTTGGAGTGATGACAGCTGTAGCAAAGACAGCTGGGAGTTTGAGTCGACTCAGAGTTTGTGCTAGAAAAAAATTGAGACTTAATTAAAGGACCATATCTGTGATTTTGCATATTTTGGTACATAGTTCACCAAGTACACTGATCAGGGGCAGAAGGGCTCTTTAACAGTATGAAAACATCTTCCTGACAAGGCTAACATGGTACCAGACAGCTGCTTTTTTTTTTTTTTTTTTTTTTTTACAACCAGCAGACACGTGATCATCCTGTTGGAGTGTCTCATGTAAGTATAATTTTAAAGGTCCAGTAAAGAGGATGTAGGGAGATTTAGTGTAAGCTAGTGGTGAGGATTGCAGATTGCAGCCAGCTGTAACTTCTCCTGGTTATAATTCCTAAAGTGTTCATAGTTTATTTTTTTATCGAGAGCCAAATTATCCAGAGAGGTCTCTTCTCTCTTCGCTGTTTGGCACGTCGCAGACAGCCCGCTTGCCCAACACCTGCTGTTGCGTTTGCACCTATTTTCTCTGATGATTAAATGTGTGTTCACCTTTTTACCAGGAGACAGACTATCTGCAGAGGTATCTACCTCTCGACAACAAATGGACAGAGTAATTTAAACTGCTATAAACACTGAATAAAATATTTTTACGTTAAGAAAAAAAATGTTTTCTGGCGCTCTTGTTGAGAAGGGGTTGTGAGCTATTGTGGCTGACATGAAAAGGAGTATGGCCCCACTTAGAGTCAGTGTTTGGTGGTGCATAACATTTAATACTGTAGCTAAATCTCGTTTAAAGATGATTTCTTAGCCAACATGCAACTCCACTGATATGGTCCCTGAACTGAATAAATGATGAATTCTTCTTAAGTTATTTGTAAGAATAATTTTTATGCTTTTACAGCTACGCAGCTAATTTCAGACTCTATAGTCATTTGTTCTTTTTGTATAATCAGAACAGGTAGACTATGTGTTGCTCAAGAATGCAAAGAAGTTGGTTTACTGAAGCTGAAGTTTAGATGTGCTTGACTTGAGCTCATAACAGTGGTTTTTAGAATACAAGTATTCTATGTGTAAAAGGCAATGATCTCCCAACATTTCTCTGAACTAACTTTTTTTTTTTTTTTTTTTTAAATATAATCTGACAAAAGTGCAAGCTCATAAATAATATGTGAATTAGTTTTGTTTGCTTTTAACTGTTGTATCACAATTCGGATGGCTGAGTTTCCTGCTACCTTGATTCTGAAGGAAATCATCGCACTGTAAAACTGCTGCTGCTGACTTTAGTTTTATTGTGGCAACATGTATGTAAAAGGTTAAGCTCTAGTTGGCAGTTAAAGGAGGTGTGATGCTGTGTGTGACTTCTGTGCAGTTTGATCTCTGACAATAAAAGCTGGTTGATCCATTCTTGCATCAGCTGCTCTTTCTTGGTGTCGTGCAGTTTCTCAGGCTCGAGGTCCGGGGTCCATGCAGGAGTTCATGGGACTTTTTTTTAAAATAAATATTTCCTTATGTTCTTTAAATCTCTGTTTGTTTGTTTTTTTAAATACAAAGCCCCTTTTACACTGCCTTTCCAACTGTTTTACGTTGCTGTGAAAACACCAATGCATTTCTTCTTCAAAGAGCTGTATTTTACCTTCGCCCAATACTCATTTTTATTGAATAGAGCTTGAAAGCATCACAGTGTAAACTGTCAGCTTAAAACAACTGCAAATAGCGAAACAATGAGATCCAGGAGTCTATAGTGAGCACTGCGTCCACAGACACCCTAGAGAGATGGTAAATGATTGTTATTGACATGTTATTGTTTATACAGTGCTGCCAACACGGATGTCATATGTTACACAGAGGTTGAAGCTATGGTGTTGCATGTCACGCCTGATGTAACATAACAGAAAAATGCTGTCAGCCAACACACTAGACTGGAGCGAATATCATCTTATTTGTAAAAATGTAAAGGGGACATGAAGAACAGACTTTGTAGCAGCCTTATAGCACCATCTCTGTGTGAAAAGGGCCCAAGTCTGGTATTAGTCCATCCCTCGGTACTGTCTGACTTCCTGTCAGTGGCATTCAGCTACAATTCAGCTCCTTTCAGTGACGCAAATTTGACACATGACGTAAAAACAAATATTAAGTTTCATCAGTTATTTGCTCAAACATCTGCTCTCTGTGGTTTGTGAAGAAACAAACTGCCTGTGTTGGGAGAAAAGTCAGTACTTTGTGGATTAATCCACAGTGACAGAGTGAGCATTTGTTGACACAGGACTATGCAGGATTGCTGAAACTACAGCATGTGTGTTTGAATATGTTTTATCATGTTTCACCCAGTGACACAGTTCCCCACTGATGTCCAAAAACGTCCAGAATTCACCTGTAGCTGTCCTACAGCATTCATCACTAAATAGTGATACATCATCATTTTGAATAACAGTATGGCTGATACCAGTGTATTTTTTTGTTTTTGTTTATTTGTTCTTGTTATTTATTCCCCCTTGTCCAAAGATTATATTATATTATATTATATTTCCCTTCCATAACATCTGTTTTACGTTGCTGTGAAAACACCAATGCATTTCTTCTTCAAAGAGCTGTATTTTACCTTCGCCCAATACTCATTTTTATTGAATAGAGCTTGAAAGCATCACAGTGTAACCTCTGTCAGCAGTTGGGTCCGGACACCGGAAGCAACTGGAAGTCCCCTCAGGCGTCTATAGTGAGTTTACTGCGTCACGGCACCCTGGAGAGGATCTCTGGTTGTCCCAAACACGTTTTCTATTGTCCCCGAAATAACAGGACACTGTTAGTTTTAAGCTTTTTCGGCTGCGCAAAAGTGATGTAACATAACAGAAAAACGTCAGCCAACACCATCGCTGAATATCATCTTATTTGAAGATAGGCCCATGGCAGGCAACAAGGCAAATATCTGCCGATAAATGGGTGCATCCCTTGTAGATACATTCAGTGTCTGAGTATGTAGAATATCATCAAACCTACACTTTAAATATTTAATTATTTTGTAATGTCCCTCCTGTTGTCAATTTGGGACCCTTTAACAGGAATCAGAATGGGCTGATTTTATATTTTATGAATTATGCAAAAAATTTAAATTGCTGAAGAAACAACCAGACACAAGAGAAAGGAGAAAAGTCAACTTTTAATTATCAGACAAAAACCACAGTGGACAGAGTGCAGCATGTGACACACAACTACATCATTGCTCAAAACACCTCAGTGAGGGTTTGAATATGTTTTTATCATGTTTCTTTCTTCAGTTCCCCACCTGCATCGTCCAAAAACGTCCAGAATTCACCTGTAGCTGTCCTACAGCATTCATCACAGTGAGTTTTATAAATCATTGGCTATTATTGGCATTTTTATTCATTTTGATTTTTAGTTTGTCAGTTCCACTGGTTCTCTGTGCAGTCTCACTCAGCCTCTGCACTGGTATTCAAGTTTTAAAACCAGTTAATCTTCTTTTAGAAAGTCTCTCACTCCAACAGCTCATTTATTCATGTTTGTTTCATGAAGCAATATTTTTTTTCTCCCAGACTTAATCTGGGTGTCTGTTTAAATAGATTATTTTTTGCAGTTTGTCACTCTCAAGACTATTTTCACTCATTTTATGGAGAATTTCACTGTTGACAAAACATTACCCATTACTCTTTAACCAGCCCAGGACTCCACCTGTACATGACTTCATTTCTCCACCGTCTTATGTCCTTCACAGCACCTTCTTTACTGCTCCTTTGCCATTTAAACCTTTTAACTAACAAACCTCCATCTCAGCAAACCGTCTGATTTTACCGTAACCCACAGTGCCGATTCACATATTTACATTTTCTACCAAAAAATAAAATTCCTGTCACAATCTCTGCTACTAAATCAGCGCTCTTAGTTTTGCAGATGTATTTCAATACAAATGAGTTACTCTTACTCTAATCCTTAAATTTTGATGGAGTGTGACGGGTACCTGACTTAAATTGAAAAACTTACTTATTAAAAGTTGTAGGAGCAGTGCGTAGGAATTGAATATAATATTTATAGTTATGTTTCAGAAGTCACCGTGAAACTAAGAATTTCATTATCTTAGACACAGTCTTTGACCCATTGGTGCTATTGGTTATGACACATGTGCAATGCGACTGGAGCTGTGATGTTGGAGGGTTACAGCAGACAACACCAGAAATAAAGGGATGGTGTTCGCTCAGGTGCTCGTTGGGTGTTCTCAGCCTGACAGAAATTTTTGGGTATGCTCGGAGCGGCGGTCAATATAATTTAAAGTTTTTTGTTTATCATCATATATTATAGATCTTTTCAATATTTGCAGATCTGTTATCTTCACCTATATCTGTATTTCTCCTACAACAAATATTCTGACCCAAGGCTGATTGCGGACTCCTCCGTTCTATGATAGTGCACCAGCTATTTAGGCTTTGAGCAAGTGCAGACCACACTGAATGCACGTGTTTTAATTTAATGATAACATGTGATATCACACTGTGTCCCAGCCTTCGTTTGAAAGCCTTGTCTGGAGAGGGACTTAGGCGTTTTTATATCAAAGTGAAGGCCACTGTAGGTTCTCCTACATGCCTGGAAATGGAGGGTTGGGTGGAGGGGTGTTCAGTTGGTTGCAGTCTGCAGCCTCACCACTAGATGCCACTAAAGCCTACACGCTGGTGCTTTGAACTGTCATATTTGTACTCACACTTAAAGGAAAAATCAGTTTTACAACTATGACTCTTATTTATAGTTTCAGTTAGTTTATCTATAGCCCTTTTTACATAGATATCATACTGCAGCCGCTTCTGATGTGCTTCATCAAGCCTGCTTTAGCATTTTTTTCAGAGAACCAAGAGATCATTGTACTCATCACCATTACCAGTGTGAAGTTTAACAATGGCATCAGCAACACTTTATGACAATGGGAATAACAGGCCAATAAAAGTCATTTACCTCATTCTCGTCCTCTGCTTGAAGGGTAAGGAGCTCCTGGACCTAACTATTTTCGTTGTTTTTCGTTTTTTCTGTTCTTCTTTGAGTTAGCTGCTAACTGCTATCAGCTGCTTTTTAAATCTCCTTGGGGTGGGTCGCACACATAAAGTTGTCAGAACGTCACACCCATGTCATCCATGGTCCCGTCCTGCTGGCTGTCTCGTTTACACAGACGTTGTTGTGACACTGTTATTATCTCTGCTGTCGGCTCAAAGGTTAGACACCTCTGTTACCCCATTCTGCGATTGTACTTTTTATACAGACGACATAAAGGCATGAAATTCATGCCTTGAAGAGGCAGCGTAAAAGGGGCTTATGACCAAGGCGGCCAGCTGAGTTGGCTCCTTCGTGGCTGAGTGTCGGCACAGTTAGTTGTGTTCTGGCACTGAAAAAGATGGGCATTGGGCGAAAGGCCTTGGACCAATCTCTGGTAAAAATCAACTTCAGTTAGCTGGTTTTGGGCCAGTGTTAACCTCAGCCATCCGATCAACCCACAATGCAGCCGATTCTGATGTGCAATTCATCAAGCCTGGCTGATAGCATTTTGGTTGCCAGAGATCATTGTACTCACCACCATTACCATAGAGACCATGGAGATAAACTGATGGGCTGGAAACAGCCCTAAAACAGAGATCAGTGAGGCTTAAGCCTTAAACAGATCCTCGGTGAGTTGTCTAGATTGATCCACAGCTTCTGTTATTTTTGGACTTTGGGTTGTTTTGGGATTTTTTTTAAGTATTTCCTTGACCTGATTGTCCAAAAGCAAAATTAAGGATTTATTAGCCAGAACTACACCAATCCAGGATGTGAATGTTCATATATTGCCTTATATTCTTTCAAGGCATGGGCAGTAGCTACTTTTTCATACCTTCATACCTTTCTGAAATTTTACCAGGGTATGCAGTATATGACAGTATGGGTGTGCGGCCCAAACCGATGAGTTTGCTACTTTCTGCAAGCTGTCTTAGGGTTTTCTGACTAATAAATACAGGGTCTACTCAAAAAACCTGGACACATGTTGAGCAGTCTAACTCCACAATTCAGCACTACACAGTTCAGTCTTTTCATGTTTTCAACAAGTATTTTCTAACATGTTTAATGTGTTTAGAAAGAAATCAGTGATTTTGCCTTACACAGACTTCAGAGTGCATGATCAAATGCATTTGTCAAACTGGTACGACTAAGCCTACATGCGATTTCATATTTCAGTGAGTGTTGAATTATAAGAGTGAATTTATGTCCACATTTTAGAGGATTTTCCTTAAAATCTTATAGTTTATCGATGTTATGTGGTTTCCAGAACTCTAGTACAACAGGCTGTTTTGAGTTTATTGACACACATGCCACCCCCCACCCAAAATGACCAAAGTGATTACACTTGACCCTGCAGGAAACATGAATTTCTAAACCATATTTCATGGAAATCCATTCAGTAGTTTTTGAGATATTTCACCACAAACCACCAATGTCAGCCTCATGGTTCAGTCACTTGCATGGCTATTAAAACAGGACTTGATAAGCAAGATTATTACTGTTATTTTTTGTCGTGTAATAACAAAACTCGTATTGGCTATTTTGACCACCCTGCCTTTTACCTTGTGTCAAGAACAACTCAGATTCAGTCCACAAATGGAAGAGATTGAATATTGAATGTCACTTAAATGTTCTGTGTGACAGAATACCCCTCTAAAACTTGCAGCTATAAATACACTGTGTTTGATTGGATGTGTGTGGATGCCTTGCTGTAACTGAGTGACTGAATGACTGGAGCCTGCTATTGTGGAGGGGTGGGGGAAGGTGTGGTAGATGAGGAAGGAGAGTCCCACTTGAATCCTGTTGTAATTTGCTGAGGCCAGTGATGTCGGCCCATGGGCATATCACAGGAGTCGGGGTACAGCAGATATCCGGAAAACGTGCCACTGCTCTCAGCATCGGTGTACATGCCGTTCGTGGTCTGGTCCTTCACTTGCAGCCACACCCGTTGTCCCATGATGAGGTGGAGGACGACAGTCTGGCTAGTGGTGGACTGGTGGGTTGTTTCTGTTGCTCTCACCATGGGGTAGTGTTCGCGATACAGGCCAACCTTAAGAATCTTTTTGGCAACTGCCAGGTGGAAGCTGAACACGTAGGTGCCATTGACAGGGGCCGTGTACATGCCCATGAGTGGGTTGAAGTGCCCCTGCTGGTTGGTAAGGACGATTGGGAAAGCAACAGGCCAGTTGTGAATAGGAAACGACTCATTGATACACGCAGAGAATGCCGATTGGATGGCTGGGGAGCAGGGCCCAGGTGGCCCCATGAGACCCATGTCACCCTCGTTGCCTTTTAGCCCCATGGGGCCTTGTACACCCTGGACACCAGTGTCACCTTTGACCCCTTTAGCTCCTTTACTTCCTGGTCTCCCATCAGTGCCATCTGCTCCATCTGTGCACTCACACATCCCCTGCTCACCCTGATCACCCTTCTGGCCATCCATGCCGGGGTCGCCGGGTCTACCTAGGTCACCCTTATTTCCCTTAATACCTTTGGGTCCCATGGTTCCCCTGACCCCAGGCAGGCCCCGGGCTCCGGCTGATCCAGGGGGGCCTTGTGGACCTGGCGGACCCTGGACACTCTCACAGGAGGCAGGGCATGTACCGGTTTCTCCCTGAGGGCCCTGTGAGCCTGGGGGGCCTTCCATTCCTGATTCCCCTTTTTCTCCTGGAGACATGCATCAAGAATATTTACATTACATTTAGACACAACATTAGTTTATTTTAACCACGATCAACCTAAAACAACACGTTATTATTGTAGCCATGGTGAGGAACGTCCCTCAACGTTCATGAAGCCATAACTCAAACCAAGATCATTTTTGCACCTAAACTCAACCAAAACTTAACTACTGCAATGTCACATCATACAACTGTTTTATTTGTCAGTGACGAATGATGTTGTCCTATTGATAGTGGTGTTAGCCCTTTACATAGAGGAATCTTTTACACAGAGAGATCTTAGCAGACCTTTGAAGCCTCGGCTGCCCTTCATCCCGGTGAAACCAACAGTGCCGGGCTGCCCTTTCTCCCCCATGTCTCCCTTCTGACCTGTAATGACAAAGAAAATGATTATTGCAAAAGACATGAAAAGCAGTATGAGGTAACCTGCATTAAGACCAGTGCTACTGTAATCACATTGTTTGTCAGTAACCCAGTAATGTAACCCATTAGTGTTCCTGAATTCAGTAATCACATTACAGTGACTAATCAAACATTTGCGTCATGTCTTGTCTTTGTCTTTGAAGACCGATTTTCAGCTCTAGTATCTTGGTTGGGGACATTAAAGTGTGCATGACAGGCATCTGCATGGTCTACAGTTAATACAAAGGCGACTTTATGAAGGTTACAATGAAGGATGTTTATGTTGAATATGGCCAAAGTTTCAAATAATGAGGTAAACGCATGTTAAAGTGATCCTTGTGAGGAAAATCCTCAGGTTTCTGACGGTTCTGAATACTCTGTTTACAGATTTTTCAGAATATCAGAATATCGATAAATACAGTTGCAAATGATGAAAAGGCCTAAATCATATAAAGACATAGTGTGACTCTGAGCAGGTTGTTGTTCATGTGCAGCTGATTGTTAGACAGAGAGAAAACGCTGCTGCTCTGCTACTGAGAACTGAATCTTTATCATTATATATGTATATATAACATTTTGTGTGTGCAGACACAAACTCTATCAAAAGTTTCTATAGCTGATAACGGACGCTGCTTCACGTGGCGCTTCAGAGGAAAAGACTCATTTCTCCACGCGAAGAAGAGATGCAAGTGAGGGAAATGTGGATGGCGTGCATTGGTCTCATTAATAGAAAAACAAATAACAAATATCTGCAATAATGAAACAAAAGTTGGCAGGTGATCAATGTGTTCTGCCATTTTACTCCTACTGTTTTCTTGTTTTGTGCATGGTACAACAACCGTTTCCGAGAGTCCTGGATGGAATTGGTTGAGGAACCAGATCTGATTTGGTGGACAAGGTGTATGAGATGAATGGGCTGAACAGAGACACATGAGGCCCGTTTCCACTGAGCAGTACGATATGTTTAATTTAGTTTGGTACGCTCTTTGTTTTTTTCTGTTTCCACTGTGAAAAGTTGTGGATGGTACCAATAGAACCATTCCTTACCGTCCCCATTTTTGGTCCCCCCTCTGGTGGGGCACAAAGTGGCTTTTGTAGAGCAGCCCAACATTTTTTTTTCTGTCTAATCCAGAGTCAGATAAGAGGATGGATCAAAACGGACAGTTTCAATGTTGTCGAAAGGTGTTTTCTTCTTTGATAACCAGACATAGAAAAAAGCCAAAACTGCAGCCCGAGACTGATGTTGTGTTATGTTGTCATTAACAGTGAGGTGATGGAGAGTTCCTGATGTGTAACTTACCCTTCACCCCTTGACTGCCTGTGAATCCTGGTCGACCAGGGAACCCCATCATTCCTCTTCTTCCAGGACTCCCAGGTGTACCTGATTAAAAATTACACTCAGGTTAGTTGTTGGTTACTTCTTTCACTGACTTTTTTATTGCTGATATCACAGTCCTCACTCCTCCTGCAGAGACCAGTGGTTCTCAAACCTTTTTGTCATGACCTCCTTTAATTTCCCCATGTGATCTGATTTAATTTTTTATCAAACATTAATACTTTTGTGGCACCTGGTTTCAAAACAAACAAAAAAGGAACTTTATTGAAAAGTTATCTAAGTCATGAGCTGCATGTCTTTTTTTCATGCATGTTTCTCATCAGATACTTTCACGTCTTTCTTTGTTTTTTACCAAGCAGCAACCTCAAGTGCCAAAAACTGCAGTTCCTCTAATGGCCACATGAGGCTGGTTCAAAGAGCGAGTCAGTCCCCGTAGACCCCTATTTTAAAATGTCCAACTTCACAGTAGAAATAAACATGTTTACAGCCCGGTGCAAAAAAAACAATATACATCTCTTAAGCTTATTTCCCTGTTCTTGACAACTGTACGAGGGGGAGAATTTTTATATAACTCACCCATTTACATTTAATTAAGGGTTAAGTTATGCATTGTAAAGGACGGGGCTGCTTAAGTGACAGGCTGTCTACGATGCATCACCACAGTCTACAGCCCCTTTTACATTGCCTCCTAAAGGTAGGAAATTCATGGCGTTACACCGCCTCACTGTTCTGTATAAAAGGTACGATGACGGATTGGGGAGACAGAGTTGCCTCCTCTTTAAGCCGGCAACAGAGGTAGTAACAGCAGCAGAACAAGGTCTGTAAAAAAAACAAAAGGACAGCTGGCATGACGGGATCATGGATGTAACAATGTTGACCTTTTGACAACATAACGTGTGAGGAACCCAAGGCCGGGAATTTAAAAAGTAGCAAGAAGCAGTTATCAGCTAACTCAAAGAAGAACAGTGGCTGTAAATGTCCTCAGATTGAGGAAAAAAATGAGGTCCAGGAGCTCTTTACCCCCTGAGCAGAGGATGAGATCAGC
Organism: Epinephelus fuscoguttatus; assembly: GCF_011397635.1. Lineage (NCBI taxonomy): Eukaryota > Metazoa > Chordata > Actinopteri > Perciformes > Serranidae > Epinephelus > Epinephelus fuscoguttatus. The sequence goes on from NC_064766.1 coordinate 40,760,619, forward strand.
CGACATATAACAGGGACGATAAATGATTATTATTGTCATGTTATGCTGTTATTTTGTATGTTACACTTAAGGCCAGTGCTGTTGCATTACACGTCACACCCTTCACGCCCCTTTTGTGTGAAATCACACACCAGAGTGGCATGATGTTGCCATTGTTTGGTTCTGTTTCAAAATGTAATTGTGGCACAAAGAAGGGACTTTGTAGCGGCTGTATAGCGCCCTCTCTGTGTGAAAAGGGAAGAGTCAGATCCACCCCTTTCTCCTCCAGAGCTGCATCTTCTCATCCAAATAGTGACTTCTGGCTCCAAAACTCCAAAAGGCGATCGCCAAAATGCCACGCTCAATGCTTCAAAACAGGAGTCCATAAACCAATGGGTGATATCACGGTGGCTATGTACATTATTTTATGCAGTATATAGTTTTTACACATAACAACAAAATGCTCAAAAGCATCTCTTGTGTCTGGAGCTTCTTCATATTTATGATTTAATGTTTTAGCTCACTGACAATCACCTTTTCTTCCTTTTTTGGTCAGAAGTCTGTGCTTCTTGTTCATTACATGTTGCTGCCTGAGTGATTATTGCAAACCTGAACCTTTTTTTCTTGCACCATCCGAGCAGTTTCTAGTTTGATCATTGCTCCTTTGAGAATCAGATTTGTTCAACTTCAGTTGTGTATCACCCCCAGCCCCCTGTAAGAGGAGTCTAACCAAAAATGAAACCCACAGCTGCTGTCAGCTTTCATACATAGCCTGCTTTCCCGCCAAAACGGGAAACTTAAAGTGATCTACATACCCGCAGGGCCCCGGTCTCCACGGTCTCCTTTGGGCCCCACGGTGCCCTTACAGTGCCAACAGAGGCAGAAAAAAGGAATCTGGTCAACAGGCGCTGCCGAGTTCATCAGCATTTCACAGATCCCAGTATCAGGCATGGGGGGCATCATTGGATCGGTGCTTCCAAACATCCGGGACTCTATGGTCTTTGGGGGGTCTCCAGAGTTTGTGTCCCCTGTGTTCATGTTGTAGATGTTGCCATAGTGCATTGGTGTGTTGGAGTCCATGTTGTCAGAGTACATGTTGCCTTGGTTCATCGGTGCATTGGAGTCCATGTCGCCAGAGTACATGTCGCCTTGGTTCATCTGCGCTTTGGAGTCCATGTCGTCAGGGTGCCCCTCGCTGAATGGCATGTAGCCGGAGGGCATCGCCATGCTACGGCTGCGGTGAGACCAGTTGGTGCCATGGCCTTCTGCACTGGAGTCATTGAAATTTGGTTTCAGCATGGCTGAGCAGAGGGAGGAGAGGACGAGGAGTCCCAGCAGCCTCGACAACATCTAGAGGAAAAGGATGATGGGAGGCAAGAGAAAGATGGTAAGCTAATCACACTGGGAAAAATCTGCATCTTTTAAATCCAGGTAAAGCAAAATCAGTAATTTCTTCAGAAAACGCATTACACATGTTTTGAAAAGATTTGGAACTATTTAGTACAGAATGATGGAGTTAGACTGTATTTTTCAATATTTCTGTGTCTGATTTTTTTGGTCGGGCCTGAAATCATGGCGCGATGATGCACTGGAGCCATTGTTAACATAACCTCTCCTCTTCTATATAAAAACTACGTTACTTCTAAGGTTAGAGGTCATAGCATCAGAGTTGTTTCAGGCGCCTGCTGTGAGTTTGCCACGTCCCATGACCTCTCTTAGCTCTTTCAGTCTGATAAATATCTTTGTTAAATGCCACAATCGTATAAACACAAATAAAACAGTGGTCACGAACGTACCTTTCAGTATTTGAGCCTGAATCAGTTACCCAGCCTGCCGGCAGTTACTGCTCACTATTGTAGGTGTGTGCTTGAGCTAACATTAGCTGCTGAACGAGAGGCTATCTACGTGCAAAAGAGGGTGTGTGCTGCGCTACCATAGACCAAAGCTTCTGGGGTAGCTGCTAACAAGAGTGTGACAGCTCATTCTGTAACTTGGGGTGTGTGTGTGCTTGTGTGTGTATGCATGCATGCTTTGTATTACTGAGTTAACTGCTATCAAGAGTCTCAGTACGTGTACATGCACAGTGAAGTGGAGCTACAGTTATAGCTCATCTAGGCCGTTCAACTGGACTATTGTCCTTGTCCCAGTATACAAGCTGGGAGGGGAATCCATTTATTGGCCCAAGACGACTGACGATATGTCCCCTTTCAGCTTGTTAGAATTGGAGCTTTTTTCCAGTTGATCTATTACATCAAAGAGCAAAATATTGTTAGCTAGTTAGCTACAGTTAGCTACAGTGAGCTAGCAGCTAACTGGTACCATGGTGGACAACTTTACAGCTCTGTACATTTGGTCCGTCCAAAAAGTCACGGCTCTGGATGTAGATTTCTCCATGTTGTTACCGGCTTCTTCTTCTCTTACACATTTAATGCTATTGGACTTCCGGGTCAAAGCCCGGGGAGGAAACTGTGGAGCATGCTCAGAGCGCCTCGGCCAGTTTGGGTCTGACTGACTGTATACATGCAGGAGGAATTCAGCTCCCAACTGAATCATTTGGGTGTGTTAGTCCGACTTTGAGAAAGTCAATTTGGTGCAAGTTCAGTCATACTAACATGTTTACATGGATTTTAAGTCCAGTTTTAGTCGGACTAACACAATAAATCAAATTCCTCAAAGTCATGTAAATGTTATGTCTGTCACTTCAAAGCAGGTCGTGGTGTGTGTGTGTGTGTGTGTGTGTGTGCGTGCGTGCGTGCGTGCGCGCACTTTGTACTACTGAGTTAGAGGCTAAAGAGTCTGTTGCTCTGAAGTGGCTCGTTCTTCAGCTCAGTGCCTCCAGTGGAAACACCCCAGCATCTCAGAGCAACGAACACTGTTAATGTTTTCAAGATTTTTAAAAATGAAACCTTTTTTAATCGTTGGGTGGTTAGTAAAAGCTTTTCAATGATGTGACATCGTTACACACTTTTTTTTTTTGCTTCACCCGCACTTAAACATCCTTAGGTTGAGTGTTCAGTCTGTTTGTCCATATTTATCCTCATAACTAAAAAATAGTTCTCATAGAATGCAAATCAGTTTGTTTCAGGATTTCCTCAGAATCAGGTGTCGTTTTTTCAATCACAGATCTGATTACAATCTGTCTTTGTTTTCTGAGCTACGTTATAAGTTAGGATCAAAACTCCACCGGCTCAGAGGAAGGCAGTGATGCACCTGAAGCTGTTTGATAACTTACAGAAGATGAACTTCTGCACTTCAGCAGTTTAGTTACAGCAGCAGTTAGACGGGATAACTAACCGATATCTACAAACAGTCACATGGATGAGTCCCGTTTTTGAACTACGGTCAAGACCAACGCTCTATCATCCTCACGGCCTCTCGCTCACACCCACAGATTAATTAGTGGTTGAACTGATCAGGGCTGAGATTAACAATAGCTTGGCGTGCCTTCTGTAAGATTGAATGTGATTGACTGGAGCACAATGCATTAAATCAAATCAAATCAATCAATCTGAAATGATTATTGGATGCATTAACAATTTGCTTTTTGCTAAGCTCAAGACTAAAACAAAAAATAATGATAATTTTAAAATACTGGAATATTTGTATCGTCTATTTAAGAGCTTTGAGTTGACTATATAGTTGAAAAAAATGTGTGTATAATTTTATACACACATTTTTTTCTGCTCGTTTTCTGATTTCACTTTTTCAGAAATCTGCTTTAACAACCAGTCAAAAGTGGATTTAAAAAAAAAAATTAAAGTCAATATATTCCAGTGAACCTGAACTGCTGCCAGACTTAAAAAAAAATCCTGCGAGGTATTTCAAGGAAAGACTCACCGCTCCGTCTGAGACGTGCAACATCGTCTTGAGAAGGACTTGTGAGAAGATTAGCACTATCGAGGAGGCTTTGATCCATTTATAAACCTCGCCCAAAACAAAACTTCTTTCAGCCTCTGGCTCACTCGCTGGGCCTGCAGACAAAGGCTGAGGACGAGGAGGGAGGAGGAGGGGGGGAGGAGAGGTGCGTCTTCATTGTCCTGCTGGGGAAGAACTGGGCCTTCTGCCTGCGATGTGACCTCCTTCACCATGAAACAGCTAAAATATATTATAGAGCCGAAAGAAGAGACACCTCTCTGTTTATCTCTCCATCATTCTCCACCCTCCTTTTTCTCTCATCATTCTTTCAGAAAACAAGATTCTCTTTTTAATCTTTCCTTTCACAGCTCTTTTTTTTATTCGTCATCACGTTCATCGTTTGACCAGTCTGGACAGAAAAGTCCCAGATTTTACACAATTACATGTAGATTTAATTTCCTTATTTTAATGTTGTGTCCTGCAGAGTTTTGTTCCTGTTAGGGCAGCAAAGCACTTTAAACCTTCAGAAACAATAAAGCATAAACTAAACTCCACTTTAAATAATTAGGCTGGTGATATTTTACATTTTTCCATTATCAATAAAAACCCATAAGAAAACCAAAACCAGTAACATATTAGTTCGTCTCTCAATGCTGTCTGACTTCCTGTCTCTGTCTGTCAGCTCCAAGCACCTTGGTTCCTACAGAAGACTTGAATCTTTAAAAGCACAAACTAATACTTTTTTTCAAAGTCTCTGCACTAAGCAGATGGTCACTGTAGTTTTTATTAAACAAAGAGAAGGAAACAGAGCATTTTCTGTGGACTATTTACAGTGGAGGATTAATCCACATTGTTGTTCTACTGGAATAATTCTCAAAGAATAATAGCACCAGTGCAAGAATGGTTGAGGAGATGCAGGCAGCAGGAATTGATGGTTTTGCTTGCTGATGTCTTGTAGCAGGTGTTAATACCCCTCCTCCGATAAACAGTATTTACATCGCTCGTGTGGTGCACGCTGATTGGCTTTAGGTCATTTCTGCTTTATTGTGGTCAGAACTACAGGATTGGGACCTGCAGACACAATCAGATATTTAACTTGCAATGGGATTTTTTCGGCCTCTGGGACACATTAGCTCATCTCTTTGATCATGTCTCTGAAAATTCACACATAATGACGATATGACAAATATCTGTGTCATCCTCAAGCTCGGGTCCTCTACCAGAGGCCTGGGAGTTTGAGGGTTCTGTGCAGTACCTTAGCTGCTCCTAGGACTGCACTCTTCTGGACTGAGGCTTCAGATGTTGTTCCTGAAATCTGCCGGTGCCACTCGCCAAGTTGTGGGGTCACTGCCCCGAGTGCTCCTACTACCACAGGGGTCAACTTTGACCTTCCACATCTGTTCCACATGTTCTTTCAACCATTGATACTTCTCCACCTTTCCGTGTTCCTTCTTTCTGATGTTGCTGTCGGCTGGTATCGCCACATCTTCCACCACTGCACTCTTCTGGTGTTTGTCAACCACTACTATGTCCGGTTGGTTAGCCAGCAGCTGTTTGTCAGTCTGGAAGCTGAAGTCCCACAGGATCTTAGCCCTGTTGTTCCCAGCTGTGTCCCATTGGGATTTGGGTACTTGGAGTCCATACTGGGTGCAGATGTTCCTGTACACTATCCCAGCTACGTGGTTGTGCCTCTCCATGTACGCTGATCCTGCCTGCATCTTACACCCTGCTACTATGTGCTGGACCGTCTCAGGGGCGTCTTTACACAGCCTGCACCTTGGGTCTGATCTGCTGAGGTAGACCCTGGCCTCTGTGGCCCTTGTGCTTAGGGCCTGTTCTTGTGCTGCCATGATTACTGTAGTGCCTCTGTGCTGTCTGTCAGTCCAGCATTCTCCATCCACTGGTAGGTCTTCTTGATATCAGCCACTTCCTCTATCTGACGGTAGTAACTCAGAGTGAGATTCAGATTCTGTTATAATACTAATAGTTCAACTAAATCAAATCTACCACAAATTACACATTTAAACAGTTCAAATACAAAAAATGTCCCCTGGGATCTCTTTATGTAAATCAACAGGTGATTTCCTTCTTTTAGTAAAATCCTAAATTGAGTTGTTGTTTTTTTTTTCACCTGGACCTTTATGCTCTGCCATTTCTCCTCTAATCATCAGGCCGTAACCCGTGACAGGCTGTTATGATACCACAATCATCACACATTCACATATATGGAGTTTATTCACGTAGGTTTACATCACCAAAGGTTTAATCACTTGTCGACACCGACTCCTGTGTGCGCACGGCGAGAGAGGAGAGGGAGAGACGCTGTGCTGCTGCCAGAGGAGCTGCTGAATGAGTTCCCTCTGCAGGGAGGGTAACTCACTAAGAGTAATAATTTATTTCACTTTCAGCCATGTTTGTTGTTGCCGGGGGTAACAGTATGACGTCAGTACTGTATGTCAACAAGTCCAAATATTGCGAGTATCACAATATGAATTTTTCATATTATATATTCAAAAACATACCGGTATTATTGTGAACAAGATGATAGTGTGAACTCGTTTGTTAGCTCTTACATGTTATTGAGATTACATACTCAGATTAACAGTTCTATAGTCAGCTTTGTTATGCTTCTGCGCCGGTGACAGTGGTTGTCCCTCCATCCCATTCTCTTGAACACGATATCACAAGCACGCCTTGGGGAATTTTCTTAAAATGTGGCACAAACGTCCACTTGGACTCAATTAACTGAATAGATTTTGATGGTCAGAGGTCAAGATCACTGTCAGCTTGTCTCTCTCAATCTCGTGAATGTGACAGCTCAAAAACACCTTGATGGAATTTCTTCAGTTTTGGCACAAACGTCTAATTTAACACAAGGATGACCTGATTAGAATTTGGTGGTCAGAGGTCAAGGTCAGTGTAATCTCACAGAACACGTTTCTGGCTGTAACTCAAGGATTCGTACGCTAATTATGAAACAAATTCACACAAATGTCTAATAGGATAAAATAATGAAGTGATGACATCATAATGTTCTGCAAAACACTTTTTTGGCCATTATTCAGTGTGATATCTCAGGAACAGAAGGGGAGACATTTGGTCACATACTGAGCTGGTGACTCTAATCTTGAAACTGTGCTGATTGTATAGAGCATCTGTGTGTGAAGCATCCATGTTTAAGAATTTGTAGCTTCTTTGCAGCAACATTTGAAGCATCGTCAGCTGTCATGGCTTCATATGAGTCTGGACAGACATGGATGTAAACTGTAACTGCAACTTGACCGGTTGACCAACTTGACAACGGTTTTTAAATGAATTAAAATTACAATTAAACAAAAATATCTCCACCACACCTGGAAAACTAAACTGTCGGAACAAGTGAGGAAACACTCAGCCTGAGTGATTAGATTATTATATATTATTTAATTACATAAAATCAAACAAGATTTTTCTGTGAACAAGTGACTTTTTTCCGTCTCCTTAGTAACACTCACCACCAGAAAGTGCTTTGACAAGTTGAAATATGGGAAAACAAAGTATTTAGGACTCCGTCATGGACCAGAATGACTTTCCCAGTGTACTTTGCAGAATGTTTTTTTACCATCCTCTTAACAAACAGCTCTTGTGGCACAAGCAGCTGCTCAACAATACAGTAATCTAACACTGCGAAAGCATCCAGTCCTCATAATGAGGAGCCTACTTTTATTATTTCAGCAGTTAACAGCAGACGATAATGACTTCATTCTGCAGTGACATCCATGTCCATGATATTAATGAAACTAATTACAAACACGGGAAAAAAATAAACCAATGTAAAATGACACTCATTACTCAAATGTCCTGCAAACATAAAGTTTACTATGCTGACACATGATCGCTGAAACATCTACTCTGCACTTTTACTTCAGTAAAGCTGTGTACATATGGCTACTTTCTTCCCTCTCTTCACCTCCATCTCACTTTTCTTTTTACTCCTTTCTTCTTTTCTTCTGTGGTGTCTTTGTCATTTTGGTGTCAGTGTGCGATAAGAAGCTCAGACTGTAAACAAATCTCCCTCAGAAGATTCACTGCTGCTTCTGTTGTCGAGACTAACGCTCCTCCTCAGTTCATCCTGTGAAAAGACAGAATTTTCAGGCAACAACTCAACTGCAGAGAAACTAAAAGTGAACTAAAGCTGAGACAAAACGGTTTATCAGTTAAATCATTATTCAGTTAAGTCACATTGTTCGTCATGAAATAACTCCAGGAAGTAGCTCCCACCTAAACTCTTGTTTTTAGCGTTAAAAACCCATTCTTGAGAACTGGGACAAATAATGTTCTACCTAACTTACCAATGGACTAATTCTGCTTCTCAGGTGAAACATTATTTTGTAAAGGTATTACATATGTGAAATAAATTTGGTTTTTAAGATACTTTTTAACTTCTGAACCTGTCCCAGACCAGAATTCACAACTTCAAATAAATAATGTGTTAAAAGCCTTCAAATTTTAAAACTAAAGCCCAGTTCAGACCAAAGATTCGTGACAAGACAAAATCATTTTAGGACGTTGCAGAGAAAAGTGTCAGCGGTGTGAACTGGTCGGTCTGAGCTCGACTCAGGCCGGCTGATGGTGTCACCTGACACTCAGCTGGTCAAATCGACGGCGGCTGGTTTTAAAGCACGTCACTTGTTTCTATAGTCAATCAGCTTGTAGTGAAGTCTGCTGGTCACGTCAAAATGACCACAGACGGGTTGTTGGCTTGCAGCGGCGAGTCACTGCTGCTGCTGGCTGTGTGTGCTTATGCCCCACACACACACATATTCTCATTGGCTGATGAATTGCCTCTGGTTATTTATATTATTGTGGCGTACTGATTATGAATACAGTCCATCTGATGCTGGTTTTGTTTCATCACTGCAGCCAGTATCTCACTATCACTATTCAAAAACATCTGAAAAGGACATAACACAATCTCTGTTTAGGGCTTTTCTTTTTTATGTATATTTGTTGCTATTTAATAGGGGAGGTATCTTCATAAGCAATTTTTACCTTCTAACCTCTCCTTCAGTGTTTAAACTTTAAATTCTTACTGTCTTTTCTGTACACACGTTTGTGCAAATAAACCAAACTATACTCATCCAGAGTTACCCTGAATTGGTGATGAAAACTTTCTTTTCTTGCATGCCTCCAAGGAAACAATGAACATAATGATTTATTGATGGATTGGGGATCATGTTTAACAACAGAAAACTATATTGAAACATCTGTTTTCCAAGTCTCACACAACTCATGCTGTGTAATCCAAGTCTCATTTACCAGCGGTATGTTCAGTACCTGCCGAAGTAGCCTTAGTATTGGAGACTGGCTTTGAAAAGAGCACAGATAAGTTTCACTGTCAGTTTGGTTTGAATTATTATGGTTTAGCAAAAATCATGCGTTTGGGAAGTACTGAGCGTACGACTGGATAATGAGACTTGGATTATACTGCTCGAGTTGTGTCCTAGTTTGTAAACTTATGGTATGATTTCTCATGTTAAACATGCTCCCAATCAATAAATCTTCATGTTTACCGCTTCTGTAAAGAGAAAAACAGGTTGAGGGTAACACTGAGTGACTCATAGATGTACAAATAGGATAGTGTTTTGTAGTTGATGATTTTTGTGTGTCAAATCTTATAAAGTCTTTATTTGCTCGATGGAAGTAAATTTATTTGGATCAGAATATTTTGCAGTTCTCGTTGTAAAGAAAACTGAAGTTCATCATAAAGACAAACTGTCGGCGCCTTCAATCAAAACATCGACTGTTCAACAGAACTTGTGTCAGACAAATTGCACTCTGCAGACAAAAAGATGCAAACACTGATCCCGTCCTTAAACTATTTCAGGGGAAGTGAAGGGAACAAACAGAAATCTCTGACACAAAGCAGCAGGCGACAGGCCAGTTCTCAGACTTCTATCACAAGAAGACACGCTTGGGACAGAGCCGCACCCTCCCTCGGTCTCATTCCAAAAGGCTGTTAGTCACCCCATCGCAGAGTCGCCCGTGGAACCAGAGACGTCTCTTTTATGTCCCCAGGCCTGCTTTTAGTCTGAAAAATCAAAACAGAGGAGGACACAAAGGTAAAGCGAGCTGAGGGAACAAGGCTAAGGCACAAAAGACGACAAGAGGATGAATAGTTAACCTTAATATCTGTCCTGGTTTCCACAGCCAGCGGCGCTCTGCGACACCCCGGAGGCCGGCCTGGATTTCACACCTGTACCGGTTCACAGTGAACAACAAGACCTGCATTCCTGTTTGAAGGGTTTTACTGTGCATTGGGCGGCATTGACAGACAACCTGAGGTCAGCTGAAGCTCCAACAGGCTGCAAGAATACAAAAAAATGTCATCTATGTCACCTGAGGGAGAGAGGTCACGTTTTTAGAGGCTCATGTGACCACTGTGACACATGATATTCAAACAGTATGTTGGTGTGTTCATGGCTCAACATACAGAGGTTCATTCATAATAAAATGGAGATGATGGTTCCTTCTGCCAGAGACCTGATAACTTATAATTCTAGGAATACATCGGTGCGTTGTCGAGGTGGAGGGCAGACAACTGGAAGCAGAGACGACCAACACTGCACAGGTGCCTCTGATTTGACCTGTTCACAGCAGGAATGGAATATAATATAACATAAGTGTTTCCTTTAGTGTGTAATGACCTGAAAGTAAGAATCGTTGTGTTCTTACCTCACAATAAGCCGTTTATATCTACAGAGGGAGCGAGTCTTGTTTTATGGAGGTTGCCATGTTGCACCACCATGTTTCTACAGTAGCTCACAATGGACAAATCAAACACTGGCTCCCGATATAGCCATTTGTGTTTTCACATCCGCCACAGTAGTAAGAAGCCAAACTGCAATGTGCAGCGCTGGAGTTACACTGATTAGTAACATGGAACTGTTTTCAGTTTTAGTCATTTGGGGTCTGAGTTATAAAACAGTGCGTAGGATCCATGATAAAAATGTACCAACGGACAAAAGCCAAAAATGGCGTGTGCCAGAAAATAATTGACAATTACTACAGTCAGGCCTCCACCTCACCATCTGCATCGCCAGTTTCCCATCTCCAAAATATTCATGTGCATGGGTCAAAGTCAGTTTTTATAGATCACAACTTCTGCGTGGGAAGTGGCGTGCGCCTTTTTCAGGCCAAATTTACTTAAAACGGATCAGCAATCCCCCTTTAGCATTATTAACTTAACTGTTAGTGATGTTAGCACCGTCAGCAGTGTCAGCATTGCTAGTGGTGCTGACGTAGTTAACAATGCTAAAGGGGGTTTGTGGCTCAAAATGAAGCCGCTTACTTAACGGGGCAACCTAAGAGAGACTGGATGGTGGCCACCACGTTTCTGCAGCAAAGTCTTTCCACTACCAGGCACCGCTGGCTAGCCTCCACCCAGCCCGGCTGGTGTGTAGTGCAGGCAACCAAGGCTAACATTAGCTAACCAGTGGAGACCAGAAGGTGGGCAGGGCAGGGTGGGTAGCGCAGCTGGTCGGCTGTCTGTTAGCAAAGCCAACAGAAAATCAAAGAAAAGGCAAAAAATTAAATGAGAAGCACTTTTAAGTGTGGAGCTAGAGCTCCCTGAGTCGATGGAGCGCCGACCAAAAGGAAAGGCCTCTTGTGTTCATGTCATTTTAAGTTTCTTATGTTCTGAGACCGTAATTAGTTAGTTACTGGTTAATGTGTGTCGGGCTGTTGAAAGCAAAATAAACCGAAACTGGCATCCCTACGGGGGAATACATGTAAGTCAGTGCTCCGTCCTCTGTTGCATAAACAGTTTTTTGTGCTTGTGAGGAAATGTTCTCCTTCTCCTAATCTCCATTTGTGTCTTGATATCTTACTGATCTCAGTTATTTGATGCCTCAGTCTTTATACTCTTTGTGTGTGTTTGCGTGGGTGTTATGTAATTCCAAATTGAAAAGAAGCTGTATCGAGGTCTCAGACGCCTCGTTATATCTTTATCATCAGCCTTTTTTCTAACATTGACTTTTTTTCTGTGTTTTTGTTGCAGGAGTCTGTCGTCACCTGTAGCTCGCACACTTTGAACAGGTACATCATGTTTTCTTCCTGCTCTGGATTTGTATTGATGTGGAATCAACTGACTGTGTTTCATATATTCAGATATTTAAACGTCCACCAATCCACGCTGATCAAAGTCACACACCCTTTTAACATGGTTAGAAAGCAAACAGATCCACAGGACAGACAGAATCCTGCATAATACTGATAATACTGATACAGATGCTGAAGGTTGACAAAATGATTCATAGATAATTAAACTGATCCTCAGTGAAAGTCCTGTTGTCCTCCCTCTAAGTGCTAAAAATAAAAAGCATCAATAAAAAAATAATGAGCCTCCATGCAAAATATGGTTAATTAAACAATTTATTTAAGATAAGAGAGGCTTAATTGTCATCCGTCTGTATAATCGGACACACTTGATCCAAATATTGCAGGTCCTGATTTTAAACTGTAAAGGTTATGTTTAAATTATTATGATTTTTAATAGTTAAACTAGGAGAATGTGACTCATCTGGAGAGAGGACGTCTCACTCTGTTGATAATATTGAAACTTCAGTCAACAGACAAGTTCCATTTTGTTCTGCCTTCAACTTACAGACACAGGTGTATTGTACACTGATCTTTCCTGATGATAATTACCGCTAGTGAATCTGTGCATTTTGCCAACCTCTGTCTAAATTAATCAATGATTGGGTTCAACCAAATCATTTTTCACATCCACACTCAGATTTTCACTCTGATATGCAGTGAAATGCAGGTTTGAGCTGCAACATAGAAGAGTTTAGTAAAGAAAGTTTCCCATTTTGATGTTTAAGCTGATGCAACTCCTTTTAAAGAAACAGTTTGTAAGATTTAGGAGGATTTAGTGACATCTAGTGGTGAGGAGGAGAAAAAAAAATGAAAAAGGAGAGAACAACAGAAAAGGAGAGAGGAGTCAAAAGGAAACAAGACACAAGAAGAGGAGCAGACACAAAAGAAATGCAACATGATTTAAATATTTTTATTTAAAGATCACAGACAAAAACAAGTGCAGTAAGATATTTAAAAAAACAAGGTGAGAAGACAAACAGACAGAAGAGAGGACATTATTGAATGGGAGACAACGAGAGAGGAAGAAAGATAAAATGATGTTGGCGCTACATGAAATTAAAGGACCAGTTTGTCAGATTTAGGGGATTTAGTTGCATCTAGTTGTGAGGATTGCAGATTGCAACCAGCTGAAACTTCTCCTGGTTCAAATTCCTTCAGTGTTCAGGAGTTTTTTTACGGGGAGCTGAATCATCCACAGAGGACTCTTCCTCTCAAAAACAAACAGACCAGTAAAGATTATAGAATCTACATTTAAGAGAACAGACTTATATACTCCATTTATGCCAATATATCACCTGAAATCCCACACACTGGCCCTTTTTTGAACAACTTCCTCAAACTTAACCGTGATAAAACTGAGGTTCTCCTTGTAGGTACTACATCCATCCATCCATTTTCATCCACTTGTCCGGGGCTGGGTCGCAGGGGCAGCAGGCCAAGCAAAGCACCCCAGACGTCCCTCTCCCCAGCAACACTTCCCAGCTCCTCCTGGAGGACCCCGAGGTGTTCCCAGGCCAGATGAGATATGTAATCCCTCCAGTGTGTTCTGGGTCTGCCCCAGGGCCTCCTACCAGTGGGACGTGCCCAGAACACCTCTAGCGGGAGGTGCCCAGAAGGCATCCTAGTCGGATGCCCAAACCACCTCAGCTGACCCCTTTCAACGTGAAGGAGCAGCGGCTCTACTCCGAGCTCCCCCAGATGTCTGACTCCTCCCCCTATCTCTAAGGCTGAGCCCAGACACCCCACGGAGGAAACTCATTTCCACCGCTTGTATCCGCGATCTCATTCTTTCGGTCACTACCCAGAGCTCATGACCATAGGTGAGGGTTGGGACGTAGATGGACCAGTAAATCGAAAGCTTTGCTTTCCGGCCCAGCTCCCTCTTCACCACGACGGACTGGTGCAGCTCCCGCATCACTGCAGAAGCCGCACCGACCCTCCGATCCATCTCACGCTCCATTCTACCCTCACTTGTGAACAAGAACCCGAGATACTTGAACTCCCTCGCTTGAGGCAGTAACTCTCCCCCAACCCGGAGAGGGCAATCCACCGGTTTCCCACAGAGGACCATGGCCTCAGACTTGGAGATGCTGACTCTCATCCTGACTGCTTCACACTCGGCTGCAAAACGCCCCAGGTCATGCTGGAGGTCACGGTGAGATGGAGCCAACAGAACCACATCATCTGTGAAAAGCAGGGATGCAATTCTGAGGTCCCCAAACCGGACCTTTTCCTCCCCCCGGCTGCACCTCGAGATCCTGTCCATGAAGGTCACAAACAGGATTGGTGACAAGGGACAACCTTGACAACCAGGTACTAAATTTGTTTTGGTTAAACCACATAGTTTCTCTCTGACCATTGACAACTCCAACGTCTGTCCCTCCCCTCAGATTTAGAGTCTGGGTGTTATCCTGGACAGCATGTTGACCTTTGAGGCTCAGTAATGTTACTCAGTCTGCATACTTTCATCTATGCAACATTGATCGTCTTCACCCGTCACTCACACCTCACAGCACTGCTATCCTCGTTCATTCTTCGGTTACATCTCGTATTGATTATTGCAGCTCTGTTCTCTCTGGTTTTCCTCTCGACTGTCGTCATGAACTCTAGTGCTGCCTGTATCTTAACTATAACCCCCTCCATAGATCCTATCACTCCTGTTCTCCAGCAGCTTCACTGACTTCCTGTTAAATATCACATCAGTTTCAAGATTCTGGGTCTCACCTTTAAGCCCCTTCATTACCCAGCCCCTTCCTACCTGTCTGAACTCCTTCATATCTACACACCCTCCTGTACTCTTAGATCCTCTTCTGCACTCAAGCTCACATCACCATCCGCCCGCTGGACTACCATGGGTTCTGGATCCTTCAGCCGTTCTGCCGGCGCCTCTGGAACTCTCCCGAACACGACATTCGTAATATCAACTTATTATCGTGTATTAATGAAAAGTTTGAAGCTCAAGTTGCCGCCACATGGTGGTCAGTGGAATCACACTAAATTATTAGCAGGAGTGTGTATTGCATCACTGAAGTGTGTGTTTGTTTCAGTTATGGAAATGTAAATCCAAAGATCCCCAGCCTGTAGTCTGAGTCTTGACGAGCAAAATCATTCGTTATCTCAACACACAAACGCATTTTATTTGTTCCAGCGTTCCAGATACGGCAGTGAGCACATCTGGTGAGAACGTGACACAACTTTTAGGAGTGGCTCAACATAAAGAGCTGCAGTGGACAGAGTGATTAAAAAACAAGTGCCTTTAATCTTATCGACTCTCAAAGTGGTTTTGTGCAGACATCTTGGCGAAGACGCTGCAGTGGAGGTCGTGGTTTCAGTGGACTCAACAGGTGGACACTTGTGTTAAAAGGGTTTAAAGTACTTCCTGGGACTTTTGAGAAACGGGGCTCTGATGTGTTTCAGAGGTGAGTGGGTGGAGGTTAGGGGGAGGTGTGTGTGTGTGTGTGTGTGTTGACAGTGCTGAGCTGCAGACTGTGGACTCTCAGTAAACACTGGCAGTTAGTCATTAACACACCAGAAACAGCGAACCATCGTCCCTGTTCACAACCTCCTTTCTTCACATGTAAGTACAAAAACACTCCTCGCTCTCTGAAATTCGCTTGTCGTTTCTGTATCATAGTTGTCGTAGCGGTTTGAGGACGTCGTCTCGGCTTTGCAGCTCCCCGTTGTTCAGGGGTCAAAGGTCGCAGAGGTTCAAACAGGGACCCAGCTGTGTGTGTGTGTTTGGAGGCCTCTGTACTCTCATCTGAAAATGATCAATAATTTAAAAACGCTGCTGTGATTTTGTCTCCACAGATCATCTTAAAAACCTGCGTCAATCTGGTGAGTGTCACTAACCATCACGTAGACGTGGATCATGTGTGTGAATGTTTGTGTCACAGTTTCTGCTTCACTTCAGAGAGTAGGTAAATATAAATACTGACAGGAAGAGGCGATTGGCTTGTGTCTGTCTCGTCTCATTGGCTGCAGGTTTGACTGAGGTCATGTCCCGCCTCGTCCTCTGCGTGTCCGTCATCGTCGCTCTGTGGTCGGCGTCAGTGCTCAGTATGTCAGGTGGGTGAACATGTCCTCAGACCTCTCAAGTTTTTATTAATGTTTGTCGTTGGAACGTCACAGAGCTTCTACTTTACTGTTTTCTGACATCTTTAGGTACTTTACAAATTAAGATTCTTACACACAACGAGTCTATAAATGTTAGTTATGAATTAAACTCCTCATCAGTTTATAAAAGTGAAATAATTAGTCCATCAGTAAGTCTATTGACCTAAAATGTACAGGGTTTCCCACAGATCCTTAAAAAGTCTTAAAGGCATTGCTAAGACATGGCAAGTAGGATTTTATGAATCTTTTTTCCCAAAGTTACATCGTCAAATCTTAAAATAACAGTACCTTTTTCTTTTTAAATAATTTACCAAATGCCCCTCGCATAAACGTCACGCAGATAAGGACGCTCATATTTTGTTTGTGGCCGAGATGCTCGGAGCAGAGGATCCGCTGTCTGTTAGTCATTCGTCACTTTACCCTGGATGACATGAGGAGCCGCAAAGTCAACAAATTTGCAGCGTTAACCGCACACTGGGTTTCCATCCAAATGGATCACAAATTTTAAGCAAATTTTGTGAAAATGCGCAAAAGAAAATGTGAATTTATGCACGTTTCCATTCATTATTGTTTTGCAAGTATTGGGAGTCAACAGGTCGAGCAGTAGGTGGCGTGTAGAAGTAGGATCCAGTAGCCTACGTCATCGTTTATTCGCTAAATCTGTTTCCATTGCCAAAAGTCACATTTTCCTAATATCGATACGCTGACTGTTCCACTTTTTTGCGATATTTCAGCCTTTTGTCGAATTTCTGTCGTTTACATTCAAGTTTTTTTTTTCCGCAATTGTTGAAAATGCGAAAAAAAATAGGTCGATGGAAACCTGACTACAGTCATGAAAAACCTTGAACAGTCATAATTTAATTTTCCAGGCTTGGAAAGGTCATGGAATTAGTAAAGGTCATTGAAAGTTTTGGAAAAGTCGTAGAGCTTTGCTGTGTGTAACGAAACTGTAACCATACTCTTCTGTCGATAACCTTCACGTCATGTAACAAACAAGATCGACTATTAGAGATTGGAAAAGATTGTTTAGTTTTCATACCTCAAACATCTGGAGTAAATTACAGCAGACAGTTCTGTTCATGTTGTGAATGGTCGTAACAGTTTATTATGAGTCCTTGAAAAGTCAAGGAAAAGTTTTGTCCATGAACATTTGTGGAAGCCCTGAATTTGGTTATTGTAAAATTAATTTTCATTCTGTGGCATTAAAGTCATTAAAATGTGTTGAATCTAACTTTCCCTAAGTTTTATGAACCCTGTAAATGAGTCGTAATTTTCTTTCAACCTGATGATCAAAGTTTATTCCCGACTCCAAATAGATGGATTTCCTTAATTTAATATTGATCAAACTTTCATGAAGCAAAGTTTGAGTTTATAAATATGAGATAGAACTAACGTGACGTGACAGTGGATCATGAGTTTAATAGTTTATTAAAATGATCAGACAAACTGCCAACAAAGAAGCAACACATGAGGATTTAAATCAACTCCTTAAAGTCTTGACCTCAGATTTGAAAGTAAAAACATTCACGTTTAAAGTTTATATTCAGGTGTTGTCACAGAAAAATAAGACATCAGACGTCAGCAGACTCACTGACATTAAAACTTTAAACTGTTTAAGTGTAACACGTCTCTCTGTCTCTTCCTGTGTCCACTCAGTCTTCTCGGACGCTCCGGAGGCTCACATGCTGCTCCGCTCTCGCCGGGCGAACTCCTTCCTGGAGGAGCTGAAACCCGCTTCGATGGAGCGCGAATGTGTGGAGGAAAAATGTAACTTTGAAGAAGCACGAGAGATTTTCCAAAGCAGGGAAGCGACAGTAAGATGTGAATTTTAGTCTTGTTGTTAACTGTTACATCAGCAGGTAACTTAATGAAGACGAGCAGTGTGTCTCCAATCACGTACGTCTGTACTAAACACTTGATATGATGTGTGTGTGTGCCAAGTACGTTCACACAGCATAGTATGTGAAAATGCAGTGTACTACTAACGCACTCAACACGGTCCACAAGTTGAGTGTGGAATGACGGACACTTCTCACCCTCAACGGTCGCCATCTTTGTGACATACCAAACTGACAGACGACAAGGAGCCTGTTAGTTACATGTTTTTTGAACTAAGTACCAAAACTGTCAGTAAAGTTTATTGTGCCTGTAATGATTTGGTACCACACACAGTAATATGCTAACGTTAGCATTCATTAGCTACTTGCTCCAAGCTATAGCAGCAGTTTATCAGCACTGACCCTGTGGTGGAAGTTTGGTTCATGTGTGGGTAGAGATAGCCGTCAGATGTTGGCAATAATGCTCCACCATTGGTTTGCAGTTTGCTTAAAAAGAAGACAAAGAAAGTGAAGAGGTGGTTTAAAAAAAAAAGCCGCCATCACTTCCGCTAAATGTGCGATTTGAGACAACGCAGTACATAGTGCACTACACTGACGTGTACTAAAGGAAGTATGTGATTTGAGACACACTCCAAAACATGAATGAATCCTCGTTGATCTATTTACTGATGATGTGACGTCTGACGAGCTGTTCGGGTTTCCTGATCGTCTTTTTGTGTGTTTGCAGCTGGAGTTCTGGACGGTGTACACAGGTAGGAACCCCTGAACCTGTTCAATGTGCATCATTCTAAAGTCAGCTTTTGTTCACTTTCTTTTATGTACAGTTTAGAAATAGATCATTAAAGGGATAGTGCAGCCAAAAATGAAAATTCAGCCATTATCTACTCACCCATATGCCGAGGGAGGCTCAGGTGAAGTTTTAGAGTCCTCACATCACTTGCAGAGATCCAAGGGGAGAGGAGGTAGCAACACAACTCCACCTAATGGAGGCAGTCAGAGCTACAGGCTACAGTGAGGCTAAAAACAGAGTTCAAATGAGGTTTTTCCAAACAACTTTTTATGTCGGGGCTTCAGGACACTTGGATCACTACGGACGAGCAGTATGGAGATATTTTGTGGTTTCAATTATGTGTTTTTGGACGTTTGAATCTGGGGCGCCGTCAGCCTCCATTAGGTGGAGTTGTGTTGCTACCTCCTCTCCCCTTGGATCTCTGCAAGTGATGTGAGGACTCTAAAACTTCACCTGAGCCTCCCTCGGCATATGGGTGAGTAGATAATGGCTGAATTTACATTTTTGGGTGCACTATCCCTTTAAGAAACATTGTCTGACTTATGAGACATTTAAAAACCTTTAAGGGTAGAACAGGTTTCCCTGATTATGATGTTGGACCTGATTATTCTTGTTTATTTCAGCAGAGTAAACCCAGCACAGATACTGTACCACCAAAATATTAATGTGTGAAGATGATGGAAGTTAAATAACCACCACTCCAGGACTTATTAGTAATGACTCTAACTACAAAACTGAAGCAGATGTGTTCATGTCTTTAATCAGTGACTTCATTGTCGAGCAGATTAACAGGAGAGAAAGTAATCGACATGATGGAACATTGAAATCTGGAACTTTCATCTTCTTCAGTAGATGGACTTTGATGCATGTACTAAACATCGGCAGGAAAAACATGAATCTGATTTGAGTGTTTTAAGAATTATTCCAAGGTGCTGAAGGTGAGTGTGAACCTCGTAGCCTCACCAGATAAATGGCCTGATTGGCTGCTTTTGTTCAGTTGAAGCAGTTTGTTACAAAGTGAAACCAGATGGAGACAAACACACCTGCACTTCCAGCTGTTCTGGAAACAGTTTGTTATTAGTGTCAAGTGAACGAAGCAGAAAAACACAACACCAAACATGAATGTTTCTGCCGCTGTGACTGAATCGTGTCTTGTTTTCTGTCCCCACTATGTGACTGGTCAAACTGGTTCCAACTGCAGCGTGCAGCTTTCTCCCGTGTGGACAGTTTGGTCTCTGAGCCGCCACCATCAGGGCATTGTGGGAAATTAACTCATGTGGACCTGACTGTGTTTCAGATGGGAACCAGTGTGCCGCCAACATGTGTGTCCATGGAACCTGTGTGGATCTGTACCAAGCCTACGCCTGCCGCTGTCAACTTGGATACGAAGGCAAATACTGCAACCAGCGTGAGTGATACACAACATACAGTATGTGATGATTTAGTTTCCTCTCCGGCCCGTTCACACACACTCAGATCTGTTGTTTTCAATGTAGACGTGCAGAAAGTGCGCTTAAAAGTGAGAGTGACGCCGGGTTGTGGGTGCTGTTTGTTTCCAGTGGTATAAAGTCTTGCTGCTCTACGCACCTGACGTTTCTGCTGGAGATTTATTAAACCTTTAATCAACCAGGTGAAGACACATTAGGATTCAATATAATATAATGCTGCGTTTGTACTGATAAACACATCTGTACATCCACAGTCTGTGTATTACCTACATGAGAAGGCAGTCAGCACGCTGCCAGTACCAGTGCGATGTAAAATTACTGTTTTTTTGTCAAAGGAGTTTGGTGGTTGTGGACAGGCTAAAAAACCTGTATCAGTTTAAGTGTACACTGTATGAGGATTATTTTACCTGTGTGTCTTGATGTCAGACAGCACTTCCTGAAGCTGTAGTTTGTGTTTTATTGTGTGACTTGAGGAACCGCAGAAGTTCGTAGGTTTATACGTAGCAACGTCATCATCACAAGGGAAATAACATTTTAATGATAAAATATTCGCAATAAGAGCAAAATTTTAATTTTCAGCTTTGACAACACAAAGAAACACTAACAGGAAGCTACAGGATGATATAAAAACCTCAAAGAAACAAAAAATAATGGCGTTAAAGAAGCACCTTCTTAAAATGAAGATGAACTGTATTTAATGAAAAGACGATTCTGAGAAGTTCAGCTATGTAATAATTACAACAATTTAAACTTTAACATTTTTCAGAACTACACTGTCATCATGGTCCAGTGTTTTTATACCAAACTTATAATCAGTGTTTCTTTTGTTCCTTTTCTTTTGTATAAGAGATGATATCATAATAATAAATATTCTTTATTCATTATTTTTCAGAAACAAGTTCACAGAAATGAAAAGTAAAAATACACAGTGCAACTAAGAAAGAATAAAAACAAATTAAAAGCCACTTTATAAAATTAGTGTTGTGAGGACTGATTTAAATCCTGATTTGAGTCACAACAGCAAATTAATGCCTCATAGACCTGCAGCTAATAATTATTTGCATTAAAGATTAATCTGCTGATTGTTTTCTTGAATTATCAGTTTATAGTTTTGAGACCAACAGTCCTGACACGGATCACGTTCATCATCACAGTGAAATAAAACAATGTCCTACAGAAATGTTAAATATATAAACTGAGGTAATCGTCTGTTGTCGTTCAGCTCAAACAGCCACAAACTGCTCGGTGGATAATGGCGGCTGTGACCATGACTGTTGGGAGAGCAAGGACGGCCTGTCGAGGACCTGCAGCTGTGTGAGTGGATACGTACTAAACGACGACTCCAAGAAATGTGGCCCGAAAGGTAATAACATTTATAAAAGTGTAATGTATTAATAACTTAACACGGGCGGGCAGACAGAAGGACACAGAGCAGTGTGACTGCAACCTGTCCTGCTGA
Organism: Epinephelus fuscoguttatus; assembly: GCF_011397635.1. Taxonomy (NCBI): domain Eukaryota; kingdom Metazoa; phylum Chordata; class Actinopteri; order Perciformes; family Serranidae; genus Epinephelus; species Epinephelus fuscoguttatus. Next base: position 40,782,243 of record NC_064766.1, read on the forward strand.
TGCAGTAATTTCCTGTTTAACCTTTGTTATGAAGTTTGTTTTACATGTGATGTTATATGTGATGAATTTAATGTGTAACGTTACACTGTTACACACAGCTTGCTAACATTAGCCAGCGTTATTAGCCCTGCTCTGTACAGTAACTGTGAAGCACTGAAGAAGATCAGCCGATTTATTTTCATCTCTCCAGGACCGACGACTTCACATTAAAGTGTTTATTACACGGCAAAGAACAAGAAGGTAAAACAAAGTTAAACATTAATAGCAGGTTGTAATCAAGCTGCTCTGTCTCGGTGTCTGTCCCGTACAGTCCATTCGTTCCTTTGGAGCAATGCATGATGGGATATATTGCTTAGTGAGTGACCATCGGTTGGACACAACTGTTCACAGTGCGTTGTGGGACACTTCGATAATACACAACGCTACAAAAAGCAGACCGGCGCTCTATTGTGTGTTGCACCTTAAAGTGAAATTTCGGTTTATTTCAACCTGTCTCCTATCGTCCTAAATTTGTTTCAAGTGACTAGTGACATAAAAATAATAGTTAGCATGTTAGCTGTTAGCCTAGATACAGCCGGGGCGCATAGTAGCGTCAGACCTGTTAAAACGTAAGTGAACGGGCAACCTTCAAGTGCAAAGTTAGTCCACTAAACAAGCTTTTTTTCCACAAAGACCGCCTCATATCGTTAGGATAAATGTCAGAGAACATATAGAAAACCACATGTAAACGTGTTGTCTTACCTTACCGGTGTGCTGCCATGTTTGTTTACCATTTAGCTCTGCTTTCCAAAGCGCGGCCAAATTTCACGCTTTCAAAGCTTGTTTAGTGGACTAACTTTGCACTTGAAGGTTGCCCGTTCACTTAGGTTTTAACAGGTCTGACGCTACTATGCGCCCCGGCTGTATCTAGGCTAACGGCTAACATGCTAACTATTATTTTTATGTCACTAGTCACTTGAAACATATTTAGGACGATAGGAGACAGGCTGAAATAAACCGAAATTTCCCTTTAATTGCTCCCCGCTGCATCATCAAGGAACCTGTACGCCTACTCGGACGACGCGTGTGCACGTAGGCATATCCCGCGCCTAGATCCATGATCTGCTGTTAGTAGCAAGCAAGCTATCACCACAGGTGTCATGTGGCAGATTACCAGGTGTAAGTAAACCAGCGACAAAACGAAAAAACACAGACGAGGATGAAGTTGTAACATTAGAGAAAAAAAAGAAAGGAGGTCTGAGGAGGTTTAAGTTACATGATTAATAAGCATCTGGAAGGTTTACAAAAAAAAAACCAATTTACCGTCATGTTTGAAGTACAAAGTGCAAATGGAATTTTGAGCTCAAAACTTGATAATATTTAACTAATTTTGCTATGCTCCTTTAAGCTTGTATTCAACTTAATACTGTATTATCTCAATAAAAAGTACTGAAACAAATGTTTATGTGACAGAAAAAGGCAATTCATTATTTTGGCTGGTAAAAAATATGGATTTTTTTCATCTACCAGTCCCCGTGGCTGGTGAGCCAAAAAGTTAATTTTCAGCCCTGGCCATAGAGGCATGAGAGAAAAGTTTTCTGTACAATTCCAAGGTGACACACGGAGAGTAACTGATATACAAATTTTTGTACCACGTTACAGTAACCTGATACTTTGAGCAGTACCAAATCAATCTAACACATTATTTATATGATTTCATTAATATAACAGGCGAGCGTTCTGACCGTAGATTAGTTTCGATGTTTACAAAGACTTGGGGAAGACTTTTTATGAGTGGCTTTAGCTCTGCTAGTTGTGTTGTAGTGGCCACACTGTGACTGTCTGCGTTTCACATCAGAAATCAGACCCAGTGAGTCCAGGAGTGATGCTGAACTGAAATTAATCATTAGAAAAGTGTGGCAGCTCTGACTTAAAATGTGCTGTTGACTGATTCCTCGCTGTCTCCCCCTCCCTCGGCAGGTCCCTCGTCCTGTGGTCAGCTGCTGATTGGCAGATCGTCGTACACTGGACCGCAGGACGGCCTGATGCCCTGGATGGTGGGAGGGGAGGTGGGAAAGAAGGGAGAGAGTCCCTGGCAGGTAACTGACTTCAAACCTGTTGAAGATGATGAGCTCATGTTTCCAGTTATTCTCTACATAGAAACCTTTTCAAACATTTATAATGTTCCAGAGAAAATGATCTGAAACTGTTTTCAGGGGCTTTTAAAATGAATAAAGTAAATGTGTTTGTGTGTGCAGGTGCTCTTACTGAATGCCAGAGGGCGTTTTCACTGCGGAGGCGTCCTCATCGATAAGAACTGGGTCCTGACCGCCGCTCACTGCCTCGAAAACAACTTCAAATTCAGCGTTCGACTGGGTGAGCCTTCACTGTGCCGACAACAAACACTGAGCAACACAATTCAAAATGTTAACTCCAGTTAATGAAGCTAGGGCTCTCCCCTCTCTGTCCTAAGCCCCTCCCACCAGACAACCACAGTCCACCACTAACATTTTTGTCACATCTCGTCTACGAAAACAAAACATAGGTTTCTTCTTAGTTTTTATTATCAAGATCAATTTTTATCTCGTCAGAAAAAAAACTCTTAACACATGCAGATCTATTCACTCACTCTAAGATGTAAATGTGTCTCACACATCTTTGGACTTTCAGGGAAAGTAAAATAAGACACTTACCGCCTCCTCTAACAGACGTCACCCTGCATCTGTCTCTTCAGGTGATTATGAGCGTCACAGAGATGAAGGCACTGAGGTGACGCTGGGGGTCGTGGAGACCTTCAGACACCCCCACTACAACAGCAGGACAGTGGACAATGACATCGCCCTGCTGCGCCTGCAGTCCCCCGCCCCCTTCTCCCAGTACATTGTCCCCGCTTGTCTGCCGGGACGCGAGATGGCTGAGCGGGTGCTCCACCTTAACGGCACCATCACCGTGGTGACCGGCTGGGGCAAAGAAGACCTGGACAGCACCAGGTTCAGCTCAGCGCTCAACGTCATCAAAGTCCCGCTGGTCGAGCGGAGCATCTGTTCCCAGCAGATGTCCCACAATATCTCCAACAACGTGCTCTGTGCCGGGATCCTTGGACAGAGGATGGACGCCTGCGAGGGGGACAGCGGTGGACCAATGGTCACTCTGTACCAAGACACCTGGTTCCTGATCGGCCTGGTGTCCTGGGGCGAGGGCTGCGGCAGGGAGGACAAGCTGGGCATCTACACCAAGGTGTCCAACTACAACGAGTGGATCGACAAAGTGCGTGAGGACTGGGACAAACGTCTAACTCCACGAGAACCCCCGAGAGTCTGAACCACCTCGGCCCACAACAGTTGATGAGTCTGGTCTGGTAAAGCCACATTAAGACCTCAGTGCAATAAAGATGTTTATAAATAAACTGATTGTGTCTCAACACGCTTCGGTTTCCTTTTTCACCAAAAACACCAACTTTACTTTCACTACTGTCACACTGACGCCCAAAATAATGCTCGAAATATTTCCAGATAAATATCAGCTGCACTGGTGCAACCAAAACAAATATTTAGTCACACTTGACAGATCTGTCGTCACAGTCGGGAGCTCTGTATTTTAACAACTGAAATCCTGTAAATGCACATTTCCCCCCGGGATTAATAAATCTTCTCTCTTTATCTGGTTCACTTATTTAAACAGGGTTTTCTATCAAACATCAACACCTCTGCATCTTCATCATAAAGCATTCATAATATTAAAGGAACAGTTTGGATATTTTGAAATGGGGGGTCACAGGGTAACGATTCAATTATTAAATGTTTATCGATTCATCAAAATGTTTTTTCTCTTTCTTTTAAAATATAGCAGAATTAATTTTTGGTGATCCGTAAACAGATTATTTTACTTGCGTACAGTCTGGCTCTTGTCCAGGTCCCTTTCCCCTTCAGCCTTCCTCTCTTTTGAGCCAGGGGCGCCGGTCGGATTGTGTCCATCTGCGGACGCTCACGCTTGTCCACTGTGGGATATACAAAATAATGGGAGCAACACACACCTGCGTAGGGTGCTCCCCTCATTAATGTTAATGTAAGATGTCATTATTTAGACATTAAAATAAAGCAAGCTGCAGCTGCTGTCTTACACAATTAATTATTGACATTGTGAACTGATGCCGATTTGCCCACATCCACATTGTAATGCATCTAAGAATCGTTTATTCCCCCCCTAAAGAGGAACGTATCCACAGTCAGTGTGTTACCGACAGTAGATGGTGGTTGGCACACCCCAGTTTGGAAGCTAAGAGGTGTGCTGCTGTGGAGGGGTCTGTCAGAGTGATTTCCAACTAGAGACTGGATCTGTTACATCACTCTCTTCAAAGCCAGACTCCACTGAGAAAACAGGTGATTTAACATCTCTGTACACAGGAGCTGCTGGTCTACTGCTGCCTCCATCTGTTGGTTAGTTTGTGTTATTGTGTGACTTTGGTGATTAAAGGGTTAATTCAGATTCACCAAAGTCACACAATAACACAAACCAACCAACAGATGGAGGCAGCAGTAGACCAGCAGCTCCTGTGGTCAGTGAGGTACAATTACTGTTTTAGTCAATAGAGTCTGGCTGTGACAAGATTATAGATGTGGAACTGAGGCTGTTAACGGGTTCCCGGTCTGAACAGGCTGTCTGACAGAAAGGTAAAGCAGTGAAAACACTTTCAGTATGGCATACACTTTAACGGATACACCCCCACTTCAAAAAGTCCGAACTGTCCCTTTAAGTCGATTAAAAGACACGAGCAGTGCAAAATCCAACAGAGCAAACAAAGCTGATCACTGACTGATGAACACATGAATTTATTCAGATTGAAGAATTAGCATACACTGACACAGCAGCAGAGCGTTAAAGGGACGCAGCGTCATGTGATCATCTGTGTTACAGGTCATTTTGTTACACTGACAGAACAGAGCTGCACACTGTGTTTCATTATGTAAATATGTACATATACTGAGGTCTGACGTGGCTCATGAGGACATCAGGTCAAGTTTAAATTACTGCTTTTAATCGAGCACCACAAGAGACACACCTGAGGTTCACACACAAACACAATTGAACACACACAGTGTTCTTGTATCAATAGATAAATATAATCTGTTCCTAACTTTAAAGGAGCAGTGTGTCAGATTTAGGGGGTTTGATGGCGTCTAGCGGAGAGGATTACAGATTGAAACCAGCTCAAACTTCTCCTGGTTAGAGCTGATTTATCCACAGAGGTGTCCTCCTCTTACTGTACTTGCACACCAAGAGGTCGCTGGAGCAGCGCCGCTGTCCAAAATATTTTTGGCAGCTCAAGTCACTCATGACGTCATACATTAGAACGTTCGATCGTGCTTGTCAATTTAGCAGGTTCCTGGCTGGAGCACAGCGCCTTTGCCGGCTAATTTATTTGCATTCTTCACATTTGCACAGACAAAATGTTCGGCAGACCACAATTAGCATGCTAGGCGTTATATTAGCATGGATGTATTTGCCCCTAGTTTAAAAAATTCTTTCTCAGTATCACCTCACAGGGCAAACCAACTACTCAGGACTCGGCTTCCCACGCCTGCTCCTTCTGATTTCAGTCCCTATATATAAACAGGCTTGAATCATAACGGACTCGGTGTCCAGCTACAGCAGTGATTGGCTTCTCTCTCATCTTGAAGTAGCAACGATTGTGTGGTAGGAACAAAAGTTTCTGAGGATTTTCTCTGGGATCCACACAAGCGATGGACATCTCCTTTTCGATTGGTTGCTGGTCATTTGCAGCCGAAATGCGTCATAGCTAATTTGCATAAAGTTTACGACTCCCCAACTTTCATCTGACGCTCTGGTCGCCAATACCCGGATGCTTTTGCAGCTTTTGGTGTGCACATACAGTTAGAAACAAACCAGGTGAATAAAACTGATAAAACCACTGAGTAAAGCAGTTTCTCATTAAAAAAAAAATCAGTGTTTATCCAACACTCGTCACAGAGGAGCTGCTAACTGTGTTGGCCGGCTCAAAAACACAAACATCCCTCTCTAGAGTCAGTGTTTGGTTTGTCTGTTCTGGGCTACTGTAGAAACATGGCGGTGCAACACGGTGATCTCCGTAGACGAGGACCTGAGGGGTATTCCAGAAAGCGGGTTATGTGAAAACTCAGTAAGTTAACCCTGAGATGAGGGAAACTCCGTTCCAGATAGAGAGGTAACTGAAACTCTGAGTCAGTCACCATGGTAACAGACTCTGTGAACGTAACCTGCTCGCTGGCAGGTTTTCTTCAATAAACCCTGAGTTTTTCTCTGTCACAGTCTAAATCCTGCTGGATATTAGTTTGTTACTCAGGACTGTCTTAAGTTACTGAATTTATGCACATCAGTCATTTCTTTGGACATCGGTTTTTATCTTTACATTCAAATATTACACAGCGAGAATTCACCCTCAGCTCAGAATCAAACCTCTGTCCTTTTTATATTTATTATTTTTTATAACACTGTGCACAAGGATCAGACTGTCAGTCTGTCAGAGCAGCTCCCACATGTTTATTGCACATAATGTGTAGGTCTAATTATTTAAATGTTAAAATGGGTATGAAGCTTTAGACACGTAGTATCAGTGACTAATGATCTCTGTCACTGATGTCACTGGTCGCACTGATGGAACATAACTCCTATAGCCTAATATTGGGGATTATATGTTCATATTTCTGAGTGAGCAATGGTGCAGCATTTCACTGTCTTTACATTTACTACATTTGTAGCTGAAATAAAGTCACTGAATGCTGTTGAGTCAAGATACAAATAGATGTGCAACATTTTCAAATCTACTGTATTTTAACCTCAACGTCTTTTCAGGTGCAAATCACCAAACACATTATTACTGGGTCAGACTGTGAGTTTACAGTCATGTCTTTATGTCTTTGATCTATAGCCTAGCCTATATGTTTGAAATCTTCTGCCTCCTGTGTTTTTCCCCATCAGATTAAATCTGAACAAATATATTATTATATATTATTAATATAATGTAATGTATCTACAGCCTGATACACAGTCAGATTCCACCACTTTATCTTCATTAAGGAAATGTAAGTCTGATAAATGATGAGTAAACTTTTTTATTAACTTTATGGTTAACTTATTGACACTTTCCTCGCTCTGACTCAGGCTCTTCTTTTAAAGATAAACGTGCACCGTCTGCTACACATGCATTAATATCTCTACATCCACTGGATTAAAATGGAGGCGCTGTCTTTTATTGACCTGTTGCCATGGTGAATCGTGGAGTCGGAGCTCCATTGATGATGGCTTTTTATTGTCGGCTTAACTCAGAGTGAACATACTCAGAGTTGACTGAACTAACTCAGATCAGCTGTTCTGGAACCGGTAACTCAGAGTTTCCCATCTCAGCGTAAATCAACTCAGAGTTCAGGGTTAGACTCAGAGTTTGTTGAACCTCCTACCTGGAATACCCCTCTGCTCCCTATGTAGATATAAACGTCTCATTCTGAGGTGGGGAAAACACACCTCCTATTTTCAGGTGATTATACTCATTATATTTCTGCCGATGTGTCCCCCTAAATCCTCCACCCTGCAGCTTTAATTGAATCACTATTAACAGTATCATAAGAAAACACTGAACAAACAATCTGCAGCTTTAAGTTTACATCTCTGATTCAGTTTGTACAATCAGGATCCTGAGATCAGAACACATTTCATCCTGCAGTGATTATACGCTGAGCTAAGTCTTTGTTTTATCTACTAACTCCAGTTTAAGACATCTGATGGCTTGTTAATCATGTTTAATATGTTGAGTTAAAAACTACACTCAGTACAAGCTGTAAAAAACTGAAACTGTTCAACTGAAGATTTAAAGGATTCACAATTTGTTGTATTTTAAAACTTTGTGCTGTCAGAGCCAAACGACGAGTCGACCCACACAGGTGTGCTCAGATATTCTGGATGATAAGATGTGCTCAGACGTGACGGGAGCACGATGAATAATAAAGTTATTGATGCTGTTTTCTGCATTCACATTTACACACCTGTTGATATTGAATTAGAGATTATGATGCACTGCTGTGGATAAACTACCCAACAGTTTATAAAGGAGTTCACATGAGCTCAACCTGAAACATCTACAGCAGTAAAATGACTCAGATACATTAATGCTGCAGAAATATTCATCCAAACACATCAGATAAAATAGGAAACACTTTTTATGCAACATACTGACTTTAACCTCACTGTGCTGATGCAAACAGTGTGGTTTTGATACTCTGAAGTGAATTATCTTAATACGTCTTCAGTTTGTTATTAAACTGTTTTTATTGGAATTAAATCTCAGAACTTTAAATATTACTTCACAGATCTATAAATCTGAAGGTGTCAGTTTCACCCTGAGTTTCTCTGTGGACGTGTTTCAGCTTCAGATCATTTTAATTGTACAGATCTTTTCCAGACTCGTCACCCTGACTTGTTCTGTGTTTTACATACTGCATTATCTTGTATGGAAATGTTTCCATCTAGAGGTAGAAGGTGGAACTGCAACCACAGTGTGTTACAGGAGAGCTGACACAGCTACACGTGACTGACACAGATTTAAGGTTTATGGTCCTGAAAAATAAAAAAGAGTAACAACTCTGTTTCTTTGACCTGTTTTTATGTTTTATCTCCTCGTAATTTGCTGAAAAATACAGATTAAAATCTCTATTTGCTCTACTGCAGTTTGAGGACAAAATAATGTGAACACCTGAAGATAATACACACACAAACTCAGTAATCTTGGATGTGCTCTGACAGCTGGTTCTGTTCTGGATCAGAAAAATACCAACGTTCATTAAAGGAACTGTTTGCAGAGGGGTTGTATGAGGTCATGAGGCACAGTCAGCGTGTTACACACAGTGGATGGCAGTCAGCACGCCCTTAGTTTGGAGAAGCAGCAGGAGTACCGCCACTTTAACTGAGCGATGTTCTGCTGCTAATGTGTTTTAGCCACCTAAAACAGTAAGTATCAGCTGAAGTATTCACTATATTTAGAATATTTACGCAGCTTTACTTTGCTGTCAGGCCACGGCTTCAGTCCTGAATCAGACAGAGCAGACTATGTTCTCATCAAAGCCACCAAAAGTTATTTTAATAATGACTGCTGAGGTCTGTCTGACTGAAACACTGCTTTTATATTAACAGGAGCACATTAACAGTGTGTGTGGGGCTGGGCGACATGGACGAAAATTTATATCTTGGTATTTTCGGTTCAGTCGCCAATCAAAGCCACTTTTGAAATGTCACAAACACTTTTATATAAACAGACTGTGGTCAAATTAAAATGCAAAGACAGATTTTTTTTCTGTTTGAAAATAAACGGCTGCACAACATGGAAATGTAAAATATGATATCAAATAAACTGTGACTGTAAAAGGATCAGGAAGGTTTGAAACTATTAAAAATCTCTGCGGGCGGAGTTGAAAAGTCTGTTTTCATCTGTCGGCCTTTCAAATGAATCTGGTGCTTATTTCTTATATAGAGGCCGAGGGAGGGACGGGCGAGAGGTCGACGTAGCTGTCGTCAGCTCAAGTTACCTTCACCTCTCTGTCTCTATCGCGGCATCTTTACTCCCTGACACACAGACGGCAGGAGGAGAGGCTGCAGCATGAATATAAATGCCACCAAACATAAAGACACAACGCCAACAGTTAAAGTTGAAAGAGCAGGTAAGGTTGGAGCTCGTCAACACCACCAGCGTTAATAATTTAGCAGTGCGGCTCGTTTACTGTCGGTGAGATTAACAGGGTTAAAGCTTCACACATCCATGGGGAAAAAGCTGATATTGAGAGATCGATGTTGGACTTTATGAATTAATATCAGGTCATTCAAATAAATATTGATTATTTGAACCCAGCTCTGTGGAGAGAGGAGGACACACACGTTGTATCGCCCAGCCCTAACGCCAACTAGTTAACATTGGCGCCGAAAGGATTCAGGCAGCGCTCCACAGAAAATCAGCATGTATTGCGGCACTTCTGCGTCCAGTGTGAACTCATTCTGAAAAAATAATTCTGAAATCATAAGGCCTCCATTGTTTCTTCTTTAATAAGTGATTCACTTCTGAATGTTTCTGCCATCAAAAGCGGATTAAACTTCTTTAAACTGGAGTTATTTCAGACTAAATCAAACTGACTAGAAGGATTCAGACTCAATCAGTGGATCTGAACTCTAGTTTTCATTCTTTAATTACTGTTGGAGCCTCTGCTTGCTTTAAATATTATATCAGGGGAGAATGATGAGTTGCATAGTTTTATTTCTGACCCACTGAGCGCAGCTATCAAACAGAAAAAGCTGCTGTCTCAGTTTTTACATCTACATGTTTGACTAAAGCTGTCAGAGCACCTAAAGGTCAGTTATTACCTCTGCCAAGGAGGTTATGTTTTTGCCAGCGTCGGCCTGTTTGTTTGTTTGTCTGCAAAATAACTCAAAAAGTTATGAACGGATTTTGATGAAGGCCAAAGTGGATAAAATAATAAATAAAGTCTATGGTCTGACAGCCTCAACAGCAATTCCAATTTCTAATGAGACGGTGAAAATGGCGCCATCTGGTGGATGGAAAGCACGTCTAGTTCTATTTGCTAAATATTGTCGTAATTCTAAAGTTGAAATTAATGTTCTGTGTTTGGAAAAAAATAAAGTGAAAAATACAAAAGAACATATTAGATTCTCTGTTGGTACAAAATAAAACCAACATAAATACACCACAGTGTCTCCATGGTGAAGGCTTATATAACCTAATAATGATAGTGATGCAGATAACCTGATTGTGATGCAGGCTGCAAAATCTGATGCACAGGGGGAGGGAATATCACCTACTTGGCGGAGGTCTGCACTCTGAGTGCTTTTCTAGTTTTCTTCTAAAATAAATAAATAAACTGGCTTTATATCTCCCAGACTGTTATATTATTTACATGATCTTATTAATCAGCTTTTTTATTGCCCCCCTCCCTTTTTAATGAAAGCACTTAGTTATGTACGAATAAAGTTATTGTGTATTATTGTTTGCACCGATGTGTTTATTCAGTCCTAACATTATAGTCTCTATTCTTTACTTAATTCTTTTAATATTGCTTCATTTTATTTTATGTATTTTACTAATTATTCATGATTCAGCCTTTAAATTGTTTTCGTCTCTTCCTCTTTGTTTTTTTTGTGATTTACATGAAGAAGCTGTTGCAACACTGAAACTCTACAGTCAGTTAAAACAAGTGACATTAACCTTTCAGACCTTAATGTCTGTCTTTAAGTGAAATTAAATCTCAGGTCGATGAAAACGTTTCAGCTCCAACTTCAGAGAAGATCATTAAGGATCAGAAAACAGAGTTCGCACTGAGTTACAGTAGGAGACGGTGAGAAGGTGGACAGAGAGGGAGTTGTTCACCTGCAGGCTGATTTCAGGTCAGTGTGAAGGCGTCTGGTGGAGCAGACGGACGTCCACCTGTCTGTCTGTCAGTCCGTCTGTCCTCGTCTCTTCTTCAGCTCCTGCTCATATCTCTGCAGCTGAGACAGGAAGCCGGGGTTTGGATCGATCTCGTGACGAGCCGTCTTCACTTTCTGGAAAAAAAAGTGTTGAGGTATTAATGTGTGTCAATCACTGTTATTCCACTCTGTAATACAGGGATGCAGGACACTGGATTTTTTTGCCGGTATCTAATATGCCGATATATAACAACTAAATACTGATATCGATGTATCCACTTTTTTCTCCAGCTAATTTCAGTGATCATCAAGTCTCTTCTGTAGATGAATTAACATCATATTATTCATGCATAGTCTTATAGTGACGGCCCACCAGCAGATGGAGACATGAAATTAAATGCTTCTCAACATATATAATATTCATTCATTCATTGTGCAAAATAAGAAAAAGCATGTCGGCCGATTCTGATAGTTCTGACAGTACTGTGCCCACTGTAACAGATAATACTATATAAATACTTTATTTTCAAGTCAAAAGGATTTATGGTTTTTAAAACACTGATGAATTTAAGATTAACAAAATCTTATGTATGTACATTTAGGAATCATGTTTTTTAAATGTACATGCACCGATCAGCCAGAACATTAAACCAGTGGTGTGAGTAACATTGATCACCGTGTTACACTACAATGTTCTGCTGGGACACATTTGGTCATAGCATTCATGTGGATGCTACTTGACGCCCTCCACCCTCCCAAACACTGCTGTGGGTTAAGTAACCCCCCTCATCGAAGCAGCACTCCCTGATGGCAGCGGCCCCCCAGCAGAAAAATGTACCACAAACTGCTCAACTGAGGAATGTGACGGAAAGCTCAAGGTGTCGACCTGGCCTCCAAATCTCCCACACCCCAATCTGATGGAGCATCTTGGGACAAGCTGGTACCCCACCTCACAACCGACAGGTCTCAGATGATCCGAAGCCAACGCCCTGGCGCCAGACACCACAGGACACCCTCCAGAGGTCATGTGTCCATGCCTTGACATGTCAGAGACAAGTCAGATCCTGGATTAGGGGTTCCTCTGAGGTACCAGCACGTCCCATGGATGCTCAATCAGATTTAGATCTGGGGAATTTGGAGGCCAGGTCGATGCCTTGAGCTCTTTGTCACGTTCCTCTGGTCATTCCTGAGCAGCTTCTGCAGTGTAACATGGTGCATTGACCTGCTGGGGGGGGCACTGCCATCAGGGAGTGCTGCTGCCATGAGGAGAGAAACTCCACCTGCAGAGGTGTTCAGGTGGGTGGAGCACATCAAGTGGCATCCTCCAGAACTTCCTGACCCAAAGTTCCCCAGCAGAACATTGTAACAAGATGATCAATGTTAGTCACTTCACCTGCCACTGGCTCTAATTTTTGGGCTGATCGGTGTGTACTGATTTATTTTACAGGGACGGCACATTAACAAACACTTGACAGATGTCGCACTTTAAAACCAGAGCAATAAAAGATGAACTCAGTAACTTTATAGTATGTAGAGCAGTAACAGAAAAAGAAGAGAAAGACATTGATTGAAAATTATACTGCATTGTCAGGTCCTATATAGAACAGAGGCTCACACCATAAGACATACAAAGTGACTAAATGTGGACTATCACTGTTAATATTTATACGGAGTACATGAGACGACACTGTGCTGCATTATCAGACGCTAACTGAAACGTGCACAGCAGAAGCACAGACAGATTATTAATCACAGAAATCACTCTGACGTAATAAAACTCAAGACCACAAGCTGACAATATGAATATTACAACGACCGACCACAAGCACAACTTTTGTTGGATTTGTTGATTTGTTGTATTTGGTGACTGTGAGCATGAATGCATTCAGTGAGCAGCGTGCTGCTCGAGGGCACCTTGGTAACAGACACCCTGACTTTAATACTTCAGTTCCTGCAGACGACAGCGTTTTGCTGCAGTTTGAACAGTCAGTGATATTTCTGACCTCTGATCAGCAGCTCAGAGAACACTGGGACATTACGGCTGTGTCCGACTCAGAATGATGTCAGTTGAATCTAACTTGGCCGTTTTGAAATGAATATTCTATCATTCAGGTTTGTTTTTTTCCATATATAAAGTTTTTGAGCGGGCAGCAGCAGCACTCATGTAATATATTAAACAAGCTAACAAGGGTTGGAAATGTGCAACACCACCTCAAACACCTCATCAAGTATTACCAGTTACTGTCAGACCTGAAGCTACGTGCATGTCACCCACCTGCAGTGCATCGGTCAGCGTCAATCTGCGGTGTTTCATCAGGTAGGCAATGCAGACAGTGGCCGAGCGGCTGCGTCCATTCTTGCAGTAGACGACGCTGCGTCCTCCACGGTTCGCCTCTTTCTGGATGGTGTCGGCACAGCGGTCGAAGTGAGCGTACAAGTCCTCGTTGGGGTCGTCGTACACGGGGATCTGAAGCTTGGTGATAGTGGCGGCGGAGGGAAACGGCTGCTGCTTGGACACGTTGATGCAGAGCGTCACCGCCTCCTTCTGGAGGAGCTCGTCGCTGCAGGCTGAGCGCGCGTTACTGATGAACAGAGCGCTGGTGACTTTACACAGCTGCAGCATCCTGCAGAGCTGACCCTCACAGGCTTCCTTACTCAGGCACTGATGCTCACAGGAACCTGCCACCTGGTCAGAAAGAGAAGCGTGTGAGCGTCAAAGCTAACAAATTAACTTTAGTGTTGAAACAATCAGTTACAAAATATTATTTATAGAATTATTAAATTAATTTGGAAATCAGGAACCATGTTGAGGTCTTTGTTAACTTTTCTTAGGTGCAGTCTGAAGTTTGGTTCAGACCAAAGAATCACAACAAGACAAACCCATCTCAGAACATTGCAGGGAAAAGCTGCAGCAGTGGTCAGTAATGCAGCTTCTGTTAACTGTAACGTGCTGTGATGCGCAGAAGACATGTCGCACTACGAGTGTGTCTAATGTATTTTGGCCGATACGTTATTTAAATCTTAGTCTGCTTTTATGATGTTTCGGTGGGTCCACAACGATTTTTTTTTTGTGAGTATTTATTTCCTGTGTTTTGGTCATCAGTTTAGAGTTCTGTAATTTAAATCCTTTATGGATAAATACATAAAACCTTTGAACCACTGAAGCTATTAAAAGAAGACATGACTATTATTTTTTGACATTTTCTTTTTGGACTTCATTAAAGCTACGTTCACACTTACGAACACATGAAAAAAAAACACAAAGTGTTTTATACAGAACATTGTGATGTCACAGTGAAGTCTGACCTCTCACTTTTTGGATATAAAACGTCATCACATCATCATTTTGTCCAAGTGGACATTTGTGTGAAGTCTTGTCATAATAAGCGTCAGAATTTGGGCATATGGGCGGGAACTCGATACAGTGGTGAGCACTACTGTGCAGACTCTGGCTCCAAATGATGCCACCAGCACGAGATGGCAGCAACTGTTTGTGGGATATTTTGGCTTCGTTTTTGTACGGTGGAAGGAAGTGGACACGAGTCGTCCATCTTTATTTACAGTCTATGATAAAGCTACACTTAGCCGGGCTGATTGTAGCTCATCTTAGATGCATCAGTGCATACGTCTGCTACTAAGTAACGAAAAATGACACTGTAATGTTACACCGGTGTGAACGCGAGTATTGTGTTGACTCACTTCATAGGCGCGAATACCTCCTGACATATGCGTGTGAAATTGCTGATTCGATGAATGAACATATCCTCGAAGGATCTCAATGCTGATTGGCTATTGCAGCGCAAATTGGTCACTGAAATTCAGATTTTTCAACTCTCTATGACAGGAAATTGGGCTACTCGCTTCACTCGTGCTGCTTAATTTGCCTGTTCACATCCACTGCATCTATCGTGTCCTTACACTAACTTCACATGAAACTGCATACTTGCATAAATTGTTTTATTCGCAACCAGTGTCAACACAACATAAGAGTGTAAAATGTCTCTGACTACATATCTTGCTCATTAAGCTCCAATTATCAGCTTCATTAAAACATATTAATTGATGCAAATACTAATCAACAGTTGAAGTTTTTTCTGAGTTGTTAGTTCACTTGTTTCGGCTTCTTTTAACAAACAAACAAATAAAACCATCGGGGCACTCGGCCAAGTTCAAACCCTGTCTCCCAATGTTAACAAGTGAAAAATAATTTGTGTATCTGTCCCATGACTCAGATCCGCTCCTAAATGTAATGGATTCTTTGTTGCCCCATGCTTCACCCATCCACAAAGTTTAATGAAAATCCAGCGAGTGATTTTTCCGTAATCCTCCGTAATCCTGCTGACAAACACACAAACAAACAAACAAACCGGAAACATGACCTGCTCAACAGCAGTAATTATATGACTAAATTATGTAACACATATCCGATGATAACAAAGAAACATTCTTTCCTGCTTTAAACTACAAATCTCCAATTGACCTACACAGGCAGCAGTCAGTGAACGCCTCACACAAGGACAGACTGACTCACATGCAGCCGTCAGCTGACGTTCAGGTCCCGGCTCTCTTCAGATAAACTCTCTGTGGTTTTCAGAGGAAAAGTGTTTCCTGTTCCCTCCTGCAGACGGAGGACGCTTCAGGTTGATCTGGTCTGTTCAGGTCTCCTCATGACCCCCGACTGCTCTGATCGACATGCCGCTGCTATATTTACTGCACGGACTCTGACAGCTGCTCTGCTCTGGGTCCTAGTGCTGATCACGTTCATGACTGACACACGAAACATGGACAAGTGGAGACTGGGAGGAACAGGAAGACCATGATGTTAGGAGTCAGTGGTGGAAGAAGTATTCAAATACTCTACTTCAGTTAAAGTACTAAAACCACACGGTGAAAATATTCTGCTACAGCTTAAAGTCCTGCACTCAAAACCTTACTTCAGTTAAAGGTGTGTCAACCAGTCTTGGAAACTGAGACAAATCATGTCCTATCCAAAAAAAATAAATACATTAACTTATAGTTTAACTTATTAAAACATGAATTCTGTTGCTGGAGTGAAACGTTATTTTTAGAGGATTATTTATATTATTATTATTTATATTCTAAAAACATGGATGCTTCACACACAGAAGATCTATACAATCAGCACAGTTTCAAGATTAGAGTCACCACTTCAGTATCTGACCAAATGTCTCCCCTTCTGTTCCTGAGATATGACGCTGAGTAATAGACAGGAAAGTGTTTCATGCAGAACATTGTGATGTCACAGTGAAGCTGACCTTTGACCTTTTGGATATAAAACGTCATCACTTCTTCATTTTATCCTGTTAAGACATTTGTGTGAAATTTAGTCATGATTAGCATATAAATTCTTAAGTTATAGCCAAAAACATGTTTTTGAAGTCACAGTGATCAGATCCTCGTGCAGTCCGAGTGGACGTTTGTGTCAAATTTGAGAAAATTCCCTCAAGGCGTTCTTAGAGCCCAGTTCAGACCAAAGTGCCACAACACAAGTTCTGATTTGCAGCTTTTCAGACTTATTTTGTGGCTGAATATAATTTGTAGCTTCTTAAAATCTGAATGAGGATAGTGATAGTGAGATACTGGCTACAGTGATGAAACAAAACCAGCATCAGATGGACTGTATTCATAATCAATACGCCACAGTAATATAAATAACCAGCGCCAATTCAGCAGCAGCGACCCAACGTCCGACACCGGCACACCGTGAGGACGGAAACAGAGGGCTCTGTGGGGACGGAGCACCTGCTGCAGCAAGCCAACACGCCGTCTGCTGGCCATTTGACCAGCTGAGTGTCAGGTGACACCATCAGCCGGCTTGAGTCGAGCTCAGACCGATCAGTTCACACTAGGGCTGTCAAAATTGCTCAAAAATGACATTCAAATATTCCTTCTAAAAATAACTCATTTAAACCATTCGTATTTTTTTTTCGCATTATGTCCACAAGAGGGCAACCTAATACAAGGAAACATACTTGTATATGTATTAATACAAGGAAACATAACTACTTGTAGGTATTTTTATTTCAACATAAATGTCTTTGAAAACATTTACATACCTACACATTAAACCACATAAAACAATTATCTATAACATTACGTTATAAACGACCGCGGACTTCTCACTCGCCCCTCGTCAGGCCACACCGCCCGCAGAAGCGCTGCGAATAGCCTCGAAGCGCCAAGAAGTGAAGCCAGTTTCCTTTCGGCACCCATGTTAACCAATTGTGTCATCCACAGCTCCGTGGCCGGCTCGCGCCCTGCAGCAATCATTTCGGTGTCTGGTCTATTTTCTGCGCGAGCCGCGAGCGAATGTGTCAAGCCAGGTGACGGAGACAACAGCTGGGAGCAGAACCGCTTGTCGACCAGCGTGGAGAAATGCGCGTCTGATGTGAACGGAAGTGCTCCGGCTCGCGCGAGAATTTTGGTGCACTGCGCTTCGCAACACTTCGTGGGCAGTGTGGCCTATGCAGTGCGTTCAGTGCAGCGGCCCAGGCCAACGCCCACTTGCAAAGAAGACAGCTGCGGTGGTGTTTTTTTTCTTCTCCACAATCTAATATCTATTTTCACATTCGAAGGTCCATTTTTTTTCAAATTCGAATTTAAATTTGATTTTAGAATATTCGTTGACAGCCCTAGTGCACACCGCTGACACTTTTCTCTGCGATGTTCTAAAGTGGTTTGCTGTTGTTAAAATGGTCTGCTGAGTGCTGCAGCACAAACACATGATGAATTACAACAGACAGATAATGTAAAATATAATTCCTTACATCCTATATGAATAAAGAAATCCATGAGGATTACGTTTGCAGAAAATTCACTTCAGAAGGTGCAATGTGTCACATGCCGCATGCTCCAAACAAACGGAGCTTAAAAGGACAAAACAACACACCATTGAGAATGTTTCTCTGTATAGTTTGTGTTGTCATTAGTTGCACTAAAGATAAGTTTTGCTAAATAGCCAACGTTACATGTTACTTGCCAGTCTAAAAGAAACATTGCAAGTTCAGTAATGAACTTCATCTCTTTGCTCGCTGAGAGCTCTCTCCAGCGGCGGAAAGCCACGTTCATGCTTACTTTTGTTTTGCGTCTTTAACATCACTTCTTTTCTTTGCCATAAAACTTGGTTTCTTGCCAGAAGGTGTTTAGGTGATAAAGGTCGCTTGCCAAGAGCGTCAGCCATCTTTTGTGTCATAAAAAGTTATGCTTATAAACCATTTTAATGTGGATGTAGCCTTTGTGGACTGAGGGAAGACTTAACACTAGTGACTCACCATCACCTTATGTCGGGAGAGGCAGCGACTTAAACCTACGGTGAGGAAGAAAAAGTCTAAATAATAAATTGAATTGTTTAGCTAAGAGTCGACGAAAACTCTGCTAAAGTGCTTAAGCTAACAACAAAAAACATGTTTTGTCTATGACAGTTATTACTGAGCTGAATTTATATTTTTGTTAAATGATCTTGTTGCTTTAAGGCTGCTGAGAGGTTTGTCTTCAGGGCTTTGAGCCAGATACCCGTGAAATTTTAGGGAAAGATGATGGTTTGGGTTCAAATGAAAACATTTCTTCCAGAAGGTCAACCGTTCTCATGAGCCATTTTATGAGTGTTAGTCTATCTAAACTGACAACACTAACACACATGAAACATCCAAATAAGTCCAGAACTTTGATTTAAACGCAGATGGCGCCTTTCTGAAATCTTTCTCCCGTGCCTCCATCTTTGTTTTGATACACTTCCTGCCAAATGCCGCTGACTGAGACCTCTGCTGACCTCAGCGCGGAAAAAACCATCAGCACCATTAAGTGGATCAGAAAAATCATTGATTTTATCATCAGTACCAAAGGTTGTATTAAAATGTGTATTGCAAAAATAATGTTCATTAAAAAATATTGACACTTGGCATCCCTGTATGAAAACAATATCCCTACAAATATCACAATACTATGCTGTAACCATACATGTTTATATCTTTGTTCATCTCTCTCTGCACCTTTTTTATGATAATTTTGTATACTGTTGTTTTTCTTAAAACAATATCATCATTAAGGGAATTTCAGTATCAGCCAACGCTAATGGAAACACACATACAGTCACATGTACCTCAAAGGAGATCATTCAGTATGTGTTCAAATACATGTGACCTGACTGATGCTCATCATCAGCGTCATCTATTCCTGTTTTACAGTCACAGAGAGCTTCACTGGTAAAATCTTCACTTTTTCCACAGTGTTAATGAACGCACTTCTAACATATGGAAACATCCTCTCAGTGAAAGTGTGTGTGAAGGTGTGTATGTGTGTGTTAGTATCAGGATCAGAGAACGACAGTTTTCCTCTGTTCCAGTCCAGATTGACTCTGATCCTCTGGAGCTTTTCCTGCACTCTGAGAGCAGTGGATGGATGTGATGGGGAGACTGCTCTGTATTTGCCACTGGACAAGAACTGAATTCTCCATAATCCAGACCACATGTCTCCTTTCCTCTGGACAGACTCTGCCAACACACCCAGTTCCCAGTATGTATTGTCTCCAACCTCGACGTCCCAGCTGTGAGTCCCTGAGTTAAAGCCCTCAGAGCCCAGGACAGAGCAGTAGTGTAACCTCTCTGGATTATCAGGAAGCTGCTGCCTCTGTCCTCGTCTCACACTGGTCAGATCTTCAGACAGGACGAGTCTCAGATTAGCAGTGTTTGGGTCCAGGATCACAGGAGTGTAGGAGACCACGTCCTTCATCTTGTTCCAGATGCTGAAGGTCAGGTTGCCCAGGTGTTTGGCCTCGTCTATCAGAGCTCCTGAGAGCAGCTGTGGATCATCCAGCAGGGGGCGCTGCTGGACTCTGTCCACTGCAGCCTTGTAGTTGAGCAGGAATGAGACGTCTTCAGCTCTCAGCTCGTCCTCTGTGGCTCTGACTGTGTCTGAAAGAGCTGCTATCTCTCTGCTCAGAGCCTCCATCTTCTCCTTCATCATCTGACTCTTCTGCTCCTCTTCCTCCCTCAGTGCAGCCATCCTGGCCTCCTCTTCCTCTTCCAGAAACTGGTGAAGCTTCTTGAACTGCTCCTTAATCTGCCTCTCTGTGCGTCGGGCCTGGACCTTCATGTGTTCTGCTGTTTGATCAAACTTCACTTTAACTTGTTCACAAACCTTTAACTTCTCCTTTAAGGGCTCTAGAGTTTCCTCAAATTCCTTCTTGTGTTGTCGTGCAGCTTCATCGACGGGTCTGAATCTGTGGTCGGTGTGTTTTTCTGAATCTCTGCAGATGACACACACTGGCTGCTGATGGTCCAGACAGAAGAGTTTGAGTTTCTCAGAGTGCAGACTGCAGAGAGCCTCTGAAGCTCTCTGATCTCTCTCCAATAAGAAGGCCTCACACAGCTTCTTTAACACCAGGTTACTCGGTGGTTTTGCAGTTGAAGATACTGTCTTACAAACTGGACACTCACGTGCTGGTTTCTGTCTCCACCAGTTCTGCAGACAGTCTTTACAGAAGCTGTGGCTACATGACAGGATGACAGGATCTTTAAACATGTCACAGCAGACAGGGCAGCAGAGATCGTCCTCTAATCTGGAAGCCATTTTGTCTCTGAGTGACGCTGTGAACACAGCAGGCAGACAGCTCAGCCACTCCCTGTTCCCTCAGAGTTACTTTCACTTTGAGTCCTTGTTGCTGTAAAACTCTGGTTCAGTGTGAGCAGTCAGCCGCTGGTTTAAGTGGTGATATTCCAGTGTTCCCAGTGCTCCTCCTGCAGCTGCCCTCTTTCAGTGGAAGTGGTGGTCTTGGTCTGAAGGTGAATCTAATCGTCAGTCTCTCAGTGTGTGTCTCAGTGAGGCACAGTAAGAACCTGAATCACCTGACTCACGTGTATGTGTCAGGTGAGTCAGGTGATGGGCGGAGCTTTATCATAACAGTTTCTCAGGTTGAGTTTCATCTCAAATTGATGACGCTCATCTTTACATGACGACCTGTACTCCCTTTCCATTACCACCTTGGGCCGCGCAATCAAACCATGCTGCATCGATTAGCATTCTACATTCACATTCATTTGTCTTTTGTTTTTAGCTTCATGACCTACTTAATCGAAAAAATTGTCAAAATTGGAGATTAATGGATTACCAGTTTCAACACTAATGATAAGTTAAAGTTAATACCTGGAGATGAGCTTTGTAGTAGAAGATGTGACGTTGTCTTTGAGGAGCCTCGACAGCCTGGTCCGGTTAGCATCGTTAGCACCATTAACATAATTAGCGTAATTAGCCGCAGGTGGAAGTTTCCTCCACAGGTCGCTGTTGTTAAAATCAGTCCTCAGTATCTTCGGTGCTGTTTTACAAAGTGAAAGAAACACTCACATCTTTTAATGACTCGTTTAGTCTCTATAAAAAAAGAAAAACGCGGGTTTATTTCGAATTTAAAACTGGGAGCACCATCGAAGGTTCCAGTTCTTCTTTCTGTCCGCCATGTTTGTTTAGAGGACGCAGGTGTTTCGCTCCGCTTTGTGACCCGGTAGATTCTGTGACCTGCATTTCCTCCTCAACCGGAAATGACTTTAATTAAATAACGTAAAAATGAGTTAAAAAAAACAAACAAACAAAAAAAACTTTCACAGTCTATGATAAAACCAAATAAATCTACATAAGTTAAAATAATATTAAATGTAATTCTGTTATTTTTTTTATAATTATATATAATTAAAAAGTTAAAAAAAAAAAAAGTTGTGTAAAATCTCATGTTTTTGTTTTCTTGTATGAACAAACAAAACACTGACAAACATTGAAATAAAAAAAATTAAAACATCATTTTGTTCAGTAACATCTGGAAGAAACACACCCAATGATATCCTTTTAAGAATTGCAATTAACTTTAAATTTCACTATTTTAAATATTCAACTTACATATTTAGGTTTGACTGCTCTTGTGTACAACTTGTGTCAGCAGCATGCCACAGTAACACAACTTTACACAGGGCTGGGGTCATTATCACAGTATTAATAAGCACACTTTAAAATGTGACATACATCCTGATGTGGAAAATTCACCAAATCACATAAAATAATTCAATAATCAAAGCCTTGAACTGTTTCATCACTTTAAACTATACGTGAACAAACTCTGAATGTGTCCAACAAAACTTGTATGACTCATTTTCTCTTTAAATCAGTAATTTGAATGTGTAGAATGATACAACATGATAATATTAATATCTAATATTATTGCCCAGTAACACTTTGACACACTAACATGTAAGTTTCATTTTATCTGCAGGTTAATTCTTATAGAAATACAGCAAAACCAGCATCACTCCCATGTTCACAAACACCGTTCAGAAAATGGACAACACAGATGTAAAGACCAAACATGAACAACCACAATTTGTTTTTCTTCTTTTATAACAGACAAACAGAAAAATCTGTCAGTGACGACAAAATACAAAAACAAGTGAAGGAAGTGATTTTATTGTTGGGGTTGAAAATTCATCACACATGCAAACAGCGATGTCGAAGCCGTGTATCATCAATATTTTATTAGCAAACCAGAGAGAAGTTAACAAAAAAAAAAAGAAAGAAAAAGAACTGAAGGAACTGAACAATCTGTGTTTCTGTAGTTTCTGTACAGGTCCAAATATACTACAATATATACTATTATACAACTGGATTACAATTCATGTCAGTGTACAGCAGTCACAAACAAAAACTTCAAGTCTGTTACAGCAGTGTCGTCTGAGCAAGCTCTTCTTCCTTTTGATTCGTCCGACCGACCGACCGACCGGTTTCTTCTCTGACTGATGAAGATTCAAGTGCAGCTAATACGAGCATGCTACGCTAACATTCCCTCTTTTTCTCAAACAAAGTGCAGAGTCTCACATTTGTTCACCCCAACGGCAAAATAAACCTCAGAAATCTGAAAACAAAAAGACTGACTCACATTTTGAGGCTTGAGATTTGTTTTCACCAAAAACCAGGAAACAACATAGGTCAAACTAAGAGACTTCTTTTAAGGTCGAACATGAGGATTTATACTAAAACAAATGAGGTAAAAGCATTTAAAAGTAAAACAAAAAAAAAAAGAACCATATTGTAAAACTAATCGATTTTGTGAAGAATGAACAGATGTTAAGGCCCGACGATCAGTTCCTCCAACAACATGGAGATGTGGAGAAAAAAAAAACATTTTGTTGGCAACAAAAGTGTAAACTGACTTTGAGTCATTTTAAAGGAATAGTTCAGTGTTTTGAGAAATTCGCTTATCTGTGTTCTGATGGCTCTTGATTGGTTAGCTTGGCCTAAAGTCTGGCCAGAGACCTGTAAAACTACAGTGGGTTGTCTTTACACTTTTTGTGGGATTTAAAACAAACAGGATGTAACAGAGGAGCTGGCAGGTGGATTTACCTTCGGACAGAGCCAGGCTAACGTGTTGCTTCCAGTCTTTAGGCTAAGCTAAGCTAACCCGAGAACGATCAGAACATCAAACTCTCAGCAAGAATGAGAAATAGCGAATTTCCCAAATTGTCAAACATCTTACTTTGAAACTAGTTTGGCTGAACTCTGAAACTTCTGTGATTCAAATGAAAGTCCTAATCAGAACTGTAAGGGATCATTGTAGTGAGAAAAGCCACAAAGGATGCTGGGAAAACAGTTCTTTATAAGCATCTAATCACGACTTCAGGA
This sequence comes from Epinephelus fuscoguttatus, assembly GCF_011397635.1. Taxonomy (NCBI): domain Eukaryota; kingdom Metazoa; phylum Chordata; class Actinopteri; order Perciformes; family Serranidae; genus Epinephelus; species Epinephelus fuscoguttatus. The sequence goes on from NC_064766.1 coordinate 40,806,354, forward strand.
GGCACTGAAGGTGTCAGTCACCCACAGCTGTTTTCTGAAGCAGCACCAAACTGTTGAGCCTCTTATGTCATCATCCTTATGATTTAATAAAGCGTAGAAAAATGTCAGCGCACAAAACACGTGCACATCTTTGTGGACCAGTCAAAACAACTTTCTGCCTCACAAGAACTCACAAAACTTAGGGACTGTTCGGTACTTATGAGAGGGGAGAGGGTGGTGCAAAACCAGAGAGGACTCGGGGAGGACGTTTTTTATTTGGCTTAGGGGAAGGACACTCAACTTTAAACGGTCAATAAAAATAAATAAATAAAATCACCCAAATTACATCCTTTATCACAGTGAAAACAGAAATGATCAACAATGTCAGCTGATAAAGTAATCTGCAGATGCCTGCAGACCATCAAATTTTTATTGGTTCATTCTTGAGTCCAAGTGGACGTTTGTGCCAAATTTAAAGAAATCCCCTCCAGGCGTTCTTGAGATATCGTGTTCACATGAATGGGACTGACGCACACATCTGAAAACAATGCCTGGCATAAAAACTGAGCGACACCCAAGCCATCCCCTCCTCTGATAAATAAAGTACAGTCCCTTATTTATTACATCGGAAAAAGTGAAGAAAAAAAAATCCCAAATTCCAATAAAGAGCCAACTTTAGCCTGAAACTCTCTTTTCCTCATTGAAGGTTTTAAGGGGAGTGTTTAAGAGTGTTGTTCGTCCTCAACAGGCAGAAATCAAGAATCAAACCACCACGACACTGGAGATACAAGCAGCAGGTTGTTTGATTAAACCTTCAATGAATGTATAAAAGAAGATTAAGACTCTTTAATCCTGCTGCTGCAAAATACTTCCCCTGCAAGAGTATACAGAGCTAAATTCAGATGGAAACCGGACAAGGATCTGTCACACACACACACTCTGTGAATGACCAAGCACCGGAGGAGACGTGCACTACAGGGCCAAAAGTATGTGAGAACCTCCACATGAAATCTTTGAGTGTAACACATGACCTACTGCTCTGAAAACCTCCAGTCTAAACTCTCTGTGTGCTGGACCGTCAAGATTTCCCTTCGTTGTGACTGAGACGATGAGACAAAATCCGGAGAGACTGACCAAAAGTCAAAAGTGTTCTGACTTCAACATGTTGCTCTTCAGACTGGAGTGTTTTTCAGATCCATGAATAAATCAAATCACTCTCAACTATCCGCACAGACTGTCCACATCTTATCTTATCTTAACTGATGTTTCATAAGAAGCTGCGACACTGTGAGAAGATGCTTGTAAAGACATGTTTTGTTGCTTTTCCTCCCTGCACGTCTGACTGCAAAACTAAAGAAAAGCAGCAGAGGAAATAAAAAATAAATTAAATCTATATTTTATCTGCAGTCTGGGGGACGGTTTCAGCAGAAACTGGATATAAAACCTCTCTGCTGTGGGTTTATCAGATTCATGTGATTCTCACATGTGTATTTAGAGGTTTTTATTTGGAAGTTCAGTGAAGATTTCTTTGCATAGGACAGAAGCAGGCGAGCCTCTTTCACCAAATATCAGATCCACATTTTTTACACTGGACTTAAAACTTGAACCAGGTTTATCTTTGGCCTTTTTCTTCTTTTTTAAAATGGGTCGTTTTAAACATGAACCAAAGACAGTCAAGGGACGGTCACATCACACTCGGACGCATTGAAGGAAATTTTCGCCAACTTTGTCAGTGTGGATATACATGTTCAGCCAACAGAAACTCTGCTGCACAGAGTTTGGGCATTAAGTTATTGTTATAGCGTATGGAGATAGATTTGTGTCAATATTTTTTTGTGTGAACATGTCAACAGTTCTTGTGTCAATGTGTAATCTGTAACTATAAAACTCTTTCCAAAAACAAGATTTGTAAACTCACACAAATATTTTGCAAATATAAAACAGATCTGCAAATACTCAAATAAGACAAAATCTGTGAATACGTTAAATTATTTTAAAAACAAATGAAAAGCATTTGTGAATATTTTTCTAACCTAAGAACAACTGCGTCATCTTACTTTGAAATGCAGAAATGAAGTTGTCAGCAGGCGATCACGTGCTATCCGAAAATGATAGATACTAGTGTATTTTCATTTAGTTTTCTGGAAGTTTTAAACATTTGTGAGATACTCACCAGTGCTTTTCATTTATTTTTAAATTAGTGCATTCACAGATTTTTTAATTTTTTTTTTTTTTTTTAATTGTTGGGCTTGTTCATGTACATGCAGATCCGTTTCTAGTTTGCTAAATATTTTTTTACTTTACAAAACTTTTTTGTATTTGTTTTTGTAAAAGGTGTTTAAATATTTACAGATTACAAATTTACAGATTGTCTATTTGTTCACAAAATTACACTGACATGAATCTATCACCATAAATCTGTAAATATTTAAGTCTCTCTACAAATGCAAAAAAAATTTGTAAACTAACAAAAACATTTTGCAAATGTAAAATGGATCTGTCTCTACACAAATTCCTCAACAAAAAATCCTGTCATTATATTAAATTAATCTAAAAATAAATGAAAAGCCTTGCAGGTGATCACGTGCTATCTGAATATGAGTGATACGAGTGGATTTTCGTTCAGACTGGCGAAACATTTGTCTCAAAACTGTGTAAAATGCAAATCTGCAAGTGCAGAATTGTTCTTTTGATTCCCAAATAATGGGTATGGGTATGGGTGGGATGGGTATATGCAGTGTATGTATATTTGTAGGGCAGTTTTATATTTGCAAATATTTTTGAGTGTATTTGTTTCTGTAGAAGGTGTTTTATATTTCTAGGTCACATATTTACACATGGATTGTCACAGATCTGAACACAAATAATACTGACACAAGTCTGTCTCCATACTAGCGGCATGTTTCGAACAGCGCCACACCGACAGACAGTTTGTGGTCATCATGTCCTTTTCTCAGCGCAGTTTTGTTGAATGGAGTAATGTGACCGCAGCTTCAGAGCAAAGAAAACTTGTCTTCATTAATCTTTCTCTGACTTTTCACTGGCCAACTTTAAACTGCTTTTAGCAACTTAACATTTAAGATCAAATTAAATGAAATTTCCGGAAAAAAGTAAATAAATATTTAGATTTTCTTGACTTAGGAAAAGTATTTAAAAAGCCAAGAGCGTAATGACAGTTGTTTTTTTTACCCATTCACTCATGTTTTGGGTTTTTTTGGTTTTCTTAGATATGAAGCACCTCATGGACCGGACTCTAGATTCTCCACAAGGGGAGCTGTTCACTGGTTCTCAGACCAGTTCAAAACACCTGCCACACCTTTACACAGCTCCTTAAAATCTGAAACAAAGCTAAAGGTTTCTCTCCATGTTACAAAGTAAATTTAAAGGAATACTATGCAGGATTTTTCTAAACAAACAACATATAGACTCATACACAAGTAATCCTTATTTATTTTTTGTGTTGGGGATGTTTATGGGCGTGTACCCCCGCTGTGCTCAGGGGAGGTCGCTGCTTTATACAAGGTCAAGGCAAGTTAGATTAAAGAATCTATAAGACTTTATAATGCCTGTTGGAATTACATTTAAGACAATTTTACAATAGCCAAAACTGAAGGAGACATTTTTTTGTCTTGTTGCAGAGACACTGTTAGAACAGAACGGTTTTATGTTTCTCACTCTGCATGTGGGAGTCATGCTGAGTTTGGAATACTTGCAGGGTCAAATACACGAGCCTCGTTTCAGCCATGTTCTCTCTGTTAAAGAGCCAATTTCGTTGAATTTCCACTTCCCCGTGCCGTGCAGGGTACAGTGACAGCTAGCAGACAGTGGATCTTCATGTTGTTGGTTTCACTTTCCTGATCTGCGTTTGCAACAGCAGAACATAAACGCTTGATGAAGTCATACTTCTCGTGTCTTGGCATTTTAACTTTTGAAAGATTCATTCAAGACATTTTAATTCCAATTGAGGCCTATTTTTTTTACATTAATTAATTCAATGCCTCTTAAGATTTTTTTAGGATCTGCTATAAACCAGTTTATAAAAACTTAGCGATCAGGGGCCGGACTGTAAGCAGCACACATCCAAGAGACACAGCGCCAAACAAAAATAGTGTGTGGCAAAACATCACACCGGAGTGAACATGGGGTTGGCTTTTACTTTTGACTTTAACACTAAATTACAATCCTGCACAGTATACCATTCACAAAGACAAATTATTTTGTTGGTGTTCCAACAAACACAGCTTTGTTGTAGCTTTTAAAGTCCACAGCCAAGGTTGTGTTCACATACTCGTATTTCAAAGTTTCAGTTTTGCAGAAAGAAAACCACGTGGAACAGCAGGACTGTTCCGGAGAATGATTTTTAAATTGTGCCATCTGCAGGAAACAAGTGTTACTGTTGCAGTTTTTAAAACTTTAAGTTTTCTTTGTGTGTGTGTGTGTGTGTGTGTGTGTGTGTTTGTTTTTTTATACAAACTGCGTGACATCACTGTGCCACACTGACCTCCAGTTGATATTAAATACTCAATGTGAAACAGCTTATGGCTGCTTCTGGAGATTTATCATTTATTTAACGTGTTCATGGCACGTGACGCTTTTTCAGGCACTTGACCACCAGATACATGTGTCTTTAATAATATAATTATCTGTCATCTGTCCAGAGTGAACTGTTGTACAAGTGAACATTCAAGATGAGGAGGATTTTAATCACAGCAAACCTGACAGTTCAATTATTCAGAATCAATGTACATTTAAAGTTCTTGTTTGGTATTTGTTTGCCAACGGAGCCCAACTAATATGATCTTCTGAAAGGGACCGTTCACCCCGCAAAAATATGCATTCTTCCAGTTATCTGTTGTGCTGTTTATCAGTTTAGATAGTTCTGGTGTGAGTTGTTGAGTGTTGGAGATATCGGCTGTAGAGACGTCTGCCTTCTCTCCAATATGATGGAGTTACTTGACGGCAGACACAGATAATCCACAGACCTTGTTGTGAGCAGATTTATGTGGGACATATTTTCATTTTTCTAAGCTACACCCACCAACTGTATCACTGCAGAGGAGGAAGCATCTGCTTATGGACGTGAGGCTCCTCGGCTGAGCTGTAGCGTTAACTAGCTCAGCGATGCTACGTGAGCTAGAGGTAAATGCACTCCTCCTTCTCTGCAGTGATACAGTTGGCGGGTGTAGTTTGGTAGAAAGAAAATATTCCCTTAATGAAACTGCTCACAACAAGGTCTGTAGATTATCTCGAGTAACTGGGTTAGATTTCTGGAAAGAGACACTGATGTTGAGTTTTACAAGTGTCCTTTTTTGATGCTTTGAGCACCACAAGCCGAGTGACAGGCAGACATCTCTACAGCTGATATCGCAATCATTCGGCACCTCACATCAGAACAATCTAGACTGATAAGTATCATTACAGGTAAGAGGAAAATGATGTTTATATATTTGACATTTTTCTCGGCCAGCAGACGATGATATCTGCCATAGTCTGCGGACAGCGGACTTGTGATGTTGCACTGTCTTAAGGAATAAACACAACTAACATTTTAAAGGTTTAAAATGCAAAAAATACTGAGAACACTCCTCACCTGCAGGTGGCACTGGTTGGTCTGAAGCTGCATTCAGGCGCTTCACATCAATCACTATTTGGGAAACGAAAATTTTATGTGGTGACCGTTGGGGAGGAAAAAAAAATAATTTCAGGTCAAGTCAGGCAGTCAAGCAAACACAGATCCAAAGTTCTCCCCGTGGTCCTCAGACAGACAGACGGACGGACGGTGGAAAAGCAGATTTCGGCGATGAAGGCGTTGATGCGTACAGAGGCTGGTGCACCTTTCTCAGAGCGTGCACTTAAACGGAAGCATGTTTGCAGGACATTATGCTGCCGGCGACCGGCAGCTCTCCTCCTGGTGGCAGATTAAGACTCAGAGGATTCTTCTATCTACAGGAATGCGTCTCACGCGTGAATCCGAGCGGTGTTTTGGCCTCCGACCTCGGTGTGCGTGTTTGTAGCGAGAGGATTAAACTGTCTGCAGGTGGGAATCACAGGGCTAAAGATACAATCCTGTCACCACGCACGCCGCTCTGCGATATAATGCAAGACGGTCAGTTACGATACATCATCAGCTGAGAAGAACTTATCTAAGAAAGGCAAAATAATTTCTCTCAAAAGCAGAAATGAATCGTGTTGTGTTTGTTTATTATTTACTGCATTGTGAAGTTTCAGGTGTGGCAGCTGAGATGAGAGAGTGTGTACCAAAGTGCATAGAGTATAAACACACACACACACACACACACACACACAGCAGCCTCAGCACTGCAGCAGGGGTGTGATAATGTCGTGATGATGTATCGCAAGCAGCGCGTCTCAATATATCGCCTCATGGATTACTGTCCCACCGCGAGTCTGCAGAGAGGTGAGGACGGTCGGCTCGCTCTTTAGTCATGCAGAACAGACAACGAAACACGATGAAGACCAAAGCTTTAGGATCCGACCTGAGGCGTTATGACCCAAAGATGCCAGCGAGGCGGGGCAGGGGCGGGGCGGTGCTGGGGTTCAGGAGTGATCAGGAGTGATCCATGGGTTCAGTGGCGTTGCTCTGCCCGGCGTCCTGACTCTCCATCTCCTCCGGCTCCTCCGCCTTCCCGTCTGGTTTGCTCGCCATCGTCGCACCTGCTGCCGCTGGAGTTTCGTGGTCGACTGTAGATGCTGGTTGGCCTGTGCCCGTCCTCGTCCCGCCAGTCCGCTCTTGTCTGGCCTCGTCCCCTGCGCCGGCGCTCTGCTGCTCTCTCAGGTGGCGCTCCATGGAAGCCTGGATGGAGGAGACCATCTCCTGCAGCTTCTTGCGCTGCTGCTCCATCAGGCTGGGGTCCAGCCCACGCCCGTCCTTCATGGTGACGAAGCCTGGAGCCATGCGAACCAGCTCCCTGGTGGTGTCCTCAGGGATGTCCGACAGGTCTGGGGGGCCTCGGGACACGCTGGCGCTCAGGTCCACACCACTGCTGTGCTGGCGCGTGATGGGCCGGTGCTCTGGAGGGGAGGAGGCCCCGGCGCTGCCCAGAGAGTGGCCCTTACCCTGGAAGGCAGTGACGCTCTGCAGCTGCTCCTTCTTACGGACAACGCCGCCACTGCCAAGTCGCAGCACGCCGTGGGATGGACTCCCCTCTCTGCTGCCCCTGGTGGCCGCCTCAGAGCGCAGCTGGACCAACGCCTCTTTCACCAGCTCCTCCACATCAGGGCCAACGGGGAAATGACCAGCAGCGTCTACACAGAGCTCCAGGCGCTCCTCTGCTGCGTTATAAACAAACGTTTTCCCCGTCAGGTGAGGCAGCGTGCAGTGCTTCCCGTCCATCAGGCCTGAAACAGAGGACGATCACAGGTTCAGGATGTTGAGACACAAAGTCAATAATAATTTCTATCCAGTTAATCCTATACTGCAGAAAACAGTTGAACAAATATAAGGAGGGATGGGAGCGGAGCAGCAACAGCTGACTGCCAGCTAGCATGTGCTAACACAGCAACAACTGTGAACATCTGAGCCATTCAACGGCCCCTACAATCTTACACTGACACCGAAACAGCTCCACTCTGATGTTAAACCTATTGATAAACGTTGGGTGATGTTAGCTTCATCACTGTTAACCCTCTTCCACCAAATTAGCTCGGGATCTTGAACTGGTTTCGTTAAAGGAACCTTGGTGCTCTCTAGTGAACCAGCTCACGTTTCCACCAGTTTTGAAGAGAACCATTGTAATCGAGGATGTGTCATCAAAGGAGGGTGTTTATTGTTAATTTATTGTCGTCTATTTACTATATAGTTTATACCTGGGAACTTTTGATGGGTTAGTACAGATATTTGTATTCTTCAGGTCGGGGAAAACCAGCTATTTTTTGGTTCCAGCTGATGATAAACTTTGCGGTTCTGAACCAATTGATTATTGATCGAAATGCTCTAAACAACTCACAATTAGGGAACCAGAATGTTTTTTTCCATGTTGATGGAAAAGGGGTACATGTGTGTGTGACACTGTCCGAGGTGCAGCAGCAGTCTCATGATAAACAGAGACAGAGAGGGGCTGAGCGACTCAATACACTGTGTGCAGCTGTACAATGAAATGAGATTTTACTGGTTATAAACTGTCAAATTTTCAGTAACATTGTGGTGATTGGACATGGTGCAACAATGCAAACTGCAGAATTTAAGGGGATTGGCTGAATTTGCCAGTATTTAAATCAGTGACATCTGGGGAAGTCTGCACACCAAGTGGACGCTCTGGAAGTCTGCAGAAAGTCCGCTTGAGGCTGCTTGTGCACGGGATGAATTGTGGATTTGGACGGCCCTCAGTACTTGCAGACTTCCTGGGAATGTCCCTGCAAAGTCTGTGAGTGCAGTGGAGTCCAGACATTTAGATTCAGCCTTTGCACTAATCCTTCCATAAAAACAAAACCCAGAAACAGCCAGCAGATGTCATCATTGTGACTGAAGCAAAAACACTGAAAAAAATGAAGCATCTTCAGGACAAATGCTTCAAATGTGATGGAGTGGATTAGTGCTCTGTTTCCTCCATTAACATGACCACATTACATACTGATATTACTGCACCAAAAACTACTTCTCCTGCTGGTATACATGAGGTTGCACATGTTTAAATGTATTGTAGTAACCTGTAGAACCTGCGTTTTCATGCAGCAGGACAGAAATTAGATTACTCTCCAAATCTGTATTAAAGGAATCAGGCGTCACGCTGTTTTCAAGTATCCTGGTTAATGAAGAGCATGTAAACGCACCACACTGAGTGACAACAAACGTACCCATGTCCTTCTTGACGATGTTGTAGAAGACTCCACCCTGCTGGAATAAGTGTGGCAGCTTCTTTGCATACGACCAAACGTCCTCACCTGGAACACAGAGAGAAACTGGATTTAACAAACCAGCTGAAACACACCACTGATGTTCTGACCGCATGAAAACAGAAGCACCACTGAGTTTTAAAGTTGGTTGAATGGTTGAATGTCTGATATAACCACTGTCTTAAAGGAAAAGTTATTTTTTTTACAGCCTGGCCTTATTTTTGTAGTTTGGTGTGTCACTCAGGAGAATTTACTCCCCAGCTCATCACAGGGAGCAACATGAGCTGCCAAACAGGCAGACACATTGAAAGTTGTTGTTTTAATATATAAATTACAGTAAAACAAGTGGTGTTGGTGTATGATCACCTAAAAGCAGACAGGATATTAGCATCTTCACATTTCTACTGTATAAACTGTCATCATGAAGACGCTGAGCTCCGGCTCAGAGAGACAGACTCTGTCTGCTGAGCGGATGTTTTGTGTTTTTAATCAGACGGGAGGATTATTGAATATGAGCTCCTGCTAACAGGAAGTGCAGCGTCAGGCCTGCGGAGCGTTCAGAGTGCAGATGAAACCTTCCTGAATATCGACAGACGCTGACTGTTGGCCGGCCGACCTGTTTATCTGGACGCAGCCGTGAACTTTGACCCTGTTGGCAGGTGAGACGGGGAGGGGAGCGAGAGGCCTGAGTCAGCACACTGAGCACGCACACACACACACACACACACACACACACACACACACACACACTCACAGACTTGTTTCTGGTAGCGTTCAGAGCAGCTGATCAGAAACAGACGCTGTGACGGGCGTCACCTGCGGCCTGTGAGCTCTGTCAGCCGCTCAGCGGATACCTGCAGTTTGTTATTCACCTGCCTGCTGTGACCAATCAGGAACTAGTGTATGCTGTGCACCTGGACAATAGTGTGTGTGTGTGTGTGTGTGTGTGTGTGTGTGTGTGTGTGTGTGCAGGAGCAGCAAGAGAAATAAGCGACTCTGTGGCAGCATGAACACATCCAGTGTCTAACAGATGCAGATTCACTCCAGATGTTGCTGAAATAAAGACACGTCTGCTCCAACTGCTGTTAGACCAAACTGTATGACCTCATCCTGATTTGACACAGTCAGGTCAGGTGACAATATGAACACTATGAACAGGTTTCACACACAGTAATCCTACTGGACATTAAAGATGCCTTCCTAATGAGGTTCTGACGACAGTGATGGGGAACAAAATGCACAGTCCTTATGCTCTGTGAAAACACCTTCAGAACTTTATCTAAAATGAATGTGAGACTTCAGCTGTCTGAGTTAACCTGAAAACACACCATCACCACTGCACCACCTCTGCAATATCTTTTTTTGTCATTGTTTTTTTATGACAGGACTTTGGGTCGTATAGCTCAGAATGTTTCTCAGCCTCAACAATGAGTCTCTCCTCATTCATTCACACGCACGAGGGACAACAGCAGAGCTCTCTTTCAACATCCATGGTGATGAGAGGAGTCGAGCTGCCACGGGAGCAGAGAAAAAGAGCTGCTACAGGAACCATATGAACTAACACAGAGTGAGTGGAAAAAAAAATATTGTTTTTTTAGGGGGCTGGAAATAGAACAGTGACGTGAAGTACCACATGGTGATGCATCCAGGGGCACCAATGCATGTCTAGCTGCTGTCAGTGTGAGGTTATACATTAAAAAACACAAAAGGGGAGCCTGTTTTGACGCACGCCATTTGGCATCACTGTGTCATTATAATATTGGTGTGAGGTGCCAAGTGTTGGACACAAGAGATGTCTGCTTTCTCTCCAGTACAGTGAAACTAGATGGCACTCAGCTTGTGGTGCTCAAAGCGCCAAAAATATACATTTGCAAAACCACAAACCGTATCACAGTGTAGAAGGAAGCCTACAGAAGGAAGCATGCATCTACTCATGGATGCTCGTGACACTAGATGTAAACATAAGTCTCCTCCTCAGCTGAGCAAATGCACTCTTCCTTCCGAGCAGTGATACAGTTGGTCAGTGTCATTTGGTCGAAAGAAAATAGTTCCTACATGAAACTGCTAACAGCAAGGTCTGTGGATTATCTCGAGTAACCAGGTCATGATTTCTGCAAAGAGACACTGATGTTGAGTTTTTCAAATGTATTTTTTGGTGCTTTGAGCACCACAAGCTGAGTGACATCTAGTTCCATTATACTGGAGAGAAGGCAGACATCTCTACGCCTGATATCTCCAACACTCTGCAACTCACACCAGAACTATCTAGACTGATAAATAGCACTACAGGTAAGAGAACAAATGTGTATTTCTGATTTGGGGTGAACTGTCCCTCTGAGCATATTTTGAGCAAATTTTATAATGACTGTGGAAATATCCATTTGATTTGATTTACTCAGACAGTCTCATATTAACATCTGATAAACTTATGACTGTACTTTCCCGCAGAGCGAGGACTGTGGATATTGATGAACTGATTAAAGGAACATTTCAGCGACCCTACAGGCACCTGACAGTTGTTTTAAGACAAGTAGCTCTGAGCACTGCACCATGATGATCACACACAACTCTGCAGACTACAGCTTCAAATACGACCAATGAGCTCAGCAAAACTAAGACTTCAAGCTCCAACAGATATCTACGTACTGTAGAGCAGATACAGACCTAATTATTATCAATTATAGATTTAATCAGCTGTTGTGTGACTTCAGACAGTGAATGGGTATCAGGGGAGCCAATTCACCACACAGGACATCACTTTTTGTTCATGTTAATCATGCTGCTGAAACATTTATGTGTCTAATAAAAGTCTGTGTTTTAATCAAACATGAGAAGAATGTTTTCTTTACACATTAATCATGCTTTTGCTGATCACGTTTTGAAACTAATTAATCTTTTAGTCTGTAAAATGTGAAATAAAAGATCAGGGTCAAATATCAGCCATTAGTGATGTCTTAATTTGGTCTCAGTTTTGTCATGTTTCAGAGGAAAGCAGAGAACCTAATCAATTATATAACCTGTGATTCAATTTCTGTGAAGATCTGATGTGCAACATGATGCCGACGGACAAAAATAAACATGATCCAACTGGTCAGAATGATGACGGGAGACTTCTCCAAAATAAAACAGCTCATCGAAACTTTTTTGTATGTTTAAAGTAGTTTCTTTGATGTGTGTCAAGTAGTGTTGTCACGATACCAAAATCTTTGTTTCGGTACCAATACCAATATGAATTTCAATACTTTTCGATACTCTTCGATACTTTTCCTAAGGAAAAGTCCTTTTGGATACAAACCTTTAGAACAATAAATAGTATGGGTGTAACGGTACCAAAAAATATCATGGTTCGGTAAGTACCTTGGTATAGACGTCACGTTTTGGTAACTCAAATGTCCCACCAAGTTTGTGTTGTCTTGTGTTGTCTCCCTTTGCGAGGCAGACTTTCTCTTGTCTTTTTTCACGTGCGCCAGCTGCGGATGTTGATACAGGTGTTGTCATACACACCACTTGTGCAATCTGTGCTCCAATAGGAACAAGAAACGCATTTGTGTGCATAAATGAGTAAAATAAATTAACTAAATTAATGAATTGAATCAGTTTCAAAGTACCAGTATTTTCCAAATGCAGTATAGCACCGTTTGGAATACTCTAGTACCGTGGTACTATTTTAGTACCCGTATACCGTGCAACACTAGTGTCAAGAAACTTAATCATTTCTATAATTTGGGGAAACTTACATTAAAGGATAATTAATTGGTGCACAGAAATTACAGCTCTAGTGTGCAGGATTTAGGAGGATATATTGGCAGAAATGAAATCTAATAATAATCGCCTGAAAATAAGAGTCATTGTGTTTTTTTTACCTTAAAACAAGACGAGTTTATCTTCATAGGGAGCAGGTCCCATGGATGTATAAAGAGAAGTGGATACAGCGTCGGCAAGGCCCTGCTCGTTTCTATCAAACTTGCTCACATGAAGAAAAACTGGTTCAACTGCTGCGTATAAAATTACCAGGATGATTCAGGGATTATCGGTGCTAGAGACTTGTGATGCTCAACAAAATGCATCCTGTGGTTTACAGACCTCTCCTTTGCCATGTAAAGCAAGGTTTACGCTTCTGTGCACCTACGACACAGAGGGCTCCCTCTGCGACCGACATAGAGACACGACATGTGACGCGACGTGCACTGCGACGTCGAGCCAACACAGACCGCAAGAGCTATGATTGGTCCCTCAAACTACGTCATTTCTGGCATTTCACAAGGTTTCACTTCCCGCTGCAGTACCACAACACCGCCTCGAGACATTCAACGGGCGTACAGACCATCGGCGCAGTCGCCTCTCTCTAATAAGTAATAGAGAAACTGTTGTTCAATGTCGATCATTTCGAGCTCCAGCAGCAGTCTTTCTCTCGTGGTTGAAGCCGAAAGATAAACAAACAATGAACGAGCAACGACCATAGACGTCACAGACTCTAGTTAGGTATATAAAAGAACACAGCGCCCCCAAGTGCTCTGGTGGGGAACTGCATAGCTACGTAGACCAACAGGACGCAGAACTATGATAGGCACACAGCAACTGCGGAGCAACTGCGTACACATTGTGTTGAGTGTACGCAGAAGCATAAAGAAACTTCAAGTCTTTTGGGGTCGCAGGGCATCATGTGACGGTGTATTTACACTGCTTAACCATATCAAGAATTGGCTTCAAAGCCTGGCACACTGCCTGGGAGCCTGGTGGGTCCGCCCTGATGGCGTCTGCTATGTTGCACCGCCATGTTTCTACAGAACAGCCCAGAACAAACAAACCAACCACTGGCTCTAGATAGGGCCGTTCGTGTTTTCGAGTCAGCCACCGTAGAAAGCAGCCCCTCTGACAAGCCAAACAGCCTTGGAAAAACGCTGATTTTTGGCATTACACTGCTTTATTTAGTGTTTTTACCCGTTTAAATCAGCTGGTCCATTTGTTTTACAGAGGAAGAGACCTCTGTGGATAATTCAGCTCACAGTAAAAACCTCCTGAACAATGAACACTGAAGGGATTCTGACCAGGAGGAGATTCAGCTGGTTGCAATCTGCACTTCTCACTGCTTGATGATGCCACTAAATCCCCCACACTGCTCCTTTAAAGTTGAATTTAGTGATAATTAAAGCAAAGGTATGTGTAATTCTTCTTTCAGGTGGTGGATTTCTTTAACTGGAGACTTTTTTCAGCATTAACAGCAAAACTAACTTTAGTCTTAGTTGGAAAATATTCAAATCAAACTGTCAAACGTAAACTCTTCTCCTGAGAGGACAAACTGCACCACGTTCAAATATTTTCTGGCTGTCTCTATTTCATATCACCTGACTGAATCATTTTCCCTGTTTGCTCTTCACTGATTAGTTAAAAAAATAATCAATCAAATAATCAATAATGAAAACACTCAGTCGTTGCAGCCAGGGTTGGAATTTAGCACCAGCCACCAGCCAAATGCTGATAAAATTATGCAAGTGACTGTTAAATTTGCTGTCCACCAGCCACAGTGGCAGGACAAAAAAAAGTTAATTTCCAACCAGCCTAAGCTCAGCTGATAAAGAGACTTGCCACATATCAGCTGCATAATGTGATTGCTTTACCTGCAAAATGACTATTTGTATATCAATTACTCACTCTGTGTTCAGTTCAATTTGTGGAAAAACTTGCCTCCAGCAAAGAATCTAAATGCGGTGAACATACTGATTTAGTGATTGATTGGGGTCTGCATTTAACAACAGCAAAATCAACACATCAGTTTACAAACTCTCACATGACTCATTTCCCATGTTCAACACACAGACATTTCAGCTGAATTGAAAGTGAAACTTACGTACGCTCACTTCAGAGTCAGACTCCAATACTAAGATTTTGTTTGAAACTGTGCGTGCAACTGGATCAGTGAGACTTGGATTAAACTGCACGAGTCTTGTGAGAGTTTGTAAACGAATGTTTTGAATTTGTTGTTGTTAAACTTCGCCTCCAGTCAATGAATAAATCAACATGTTCACCTTTTCTGGATTCTTCATTCACTGCAGAGGAATGTGGGAAAACAAATTCACAATTTTAAGGTAAAAATTGGTCATTATGGTGAAATATTCCTTTAATCTGCTCCCAGAACTAAACTCAGTGTTTTGTATGAGCTTCATGAGGAGGTGACCTACATGTCACCAGTTTGATTCTTACCCATCAGGGTTGCTAGGAGACAGAGGGAGGACATTTCAAGGTCGATGCTGTCCTGGAGTTCACGGCTGCTCCTGCCGGACGTCACGGCGTCCTCGCTCTTCGCCGAGTGCAGGGCGGAGTGCGAGCTGGAGGCTCTGGGTATGGAGGCCGCGGGGCTCTTGTCCTCGGGGCCCCTCAGTATCTCCACCGTCACCCTGTCGCCGTGCTGCAGGGCCACTGGCTCATTCTCCTCGCCATCCTTCGGGGGGAGCAGCTCTTTGGGCGGGAAGCCGTAGCGGATACACTGCTGCGCCGGCGGCACGCCAAACTGGTTGGTGATGCTCCTCTGCAGCTCTGAGAAGGTGGTGTGGGCCTGCAGGGTCAGCATGGCCTGCCTGCCATCACTGGTGGTCACACGGATCTTCTTCTCCTTATTGGACGAGGAGGGGGAGGAGGATTTGGTGGGCGTGGCTGGAGCTGAAGAGGAGGAGGAGGAGATTTCTGGAGACCCACGGGGGGAAGACGTCCGGCCGTGGCCCTTCTGCTCCTGCTTTAGCTTGTCAGTCCGTCGCTTCTGCGTGACGAGGGCCTGCTCGCTGATGCTCTGCTGGATGCTGCGCTCCGCTCGGCTCATCGTCAGCTCCTCTTTGTGGAGCGTCTTTGCTTTCTGACCAGTCAAGATGATCTTAGTGGGCGGCTGGGGATCCACCGCCGGTTGAGTCTCTGCAGTGTCGGTAAGACGCTGGACATGAGCCCCGTCGATGGACACTGGGTTGTATTCGTCTGGGTTCTTCTTGGCGGTGTGATGCAGGATGGTGTTGACTACTTTCTGCACCAGGATCTCGCTGCCAAACTCCCCCGGGAAGTGCTTGGTGACCAGCTTCATGGCCACATCATACACATTGCTGTTCAAAGCAGGGTCAGTCTCATACTGGAACCAGTACACCGTCTCTCTCACCACCCGACCCCCCCACTCCAACGTGATGGGGAAGGCCTCAGGGAGGTTGTCGTACTCCTTCCCCTCCCAGAAATGTTTGAAGCCGCACCCACACTTCCCACCCTGGGACCGGGTGTTGGTTCGGTCTCCATCCAGGTAAACCACCGAGCCGTTGCCCCGGATGTGGCGGACCGATGTGCCGTGACACCAGTTGCAGGTGTTGAGGGAGCTCAGTTTATAATCTGGGACGAGGACGTCTCTCTGGGGGTCATAGGAGCAGACCACGTTGTTGAGGGGGAAGCTGTAGTTCTTGTCCGGCCGCAGCTGGCCATGAGTGGACTTGGCCAAGTTGTAGAGTTTCCCACCAGGAACCAGCCACTCCGGCAGGACATGGAGCTCAGAGAGGGCGCCACAGATCAGGCAGCGGTGCAGCCGGTTCTCCATCACCGACTTCTTAGCTGCCTCGGTCACCTCTTCAGGCTGGATGCCAATAACCCCGGTGCGCCTGTAGACGTACTGGTGCACATCAGCCACCAGCGATGGGTGGATGTTGTGCTTCTCCATGAACACCTCCTCCATGGCGTTTACCAGCCGCATCAGATATTTATCCTGCAGGCTGCGGTCACCGCCGATCACACAGCTCCCGTCTGGCTCCAGCTTGATGTACTTCTTGATGAGCTCCTGAGGGACGCCCCAAGCCTTCGGCAGCAGGCGCGCAGGTAGTTTGGGCAGCACAGTGTTCTTGATTCCCACCAGAGGGATGTAGTGGTTCCTGCCCGAGCTGCTCCAGGCGATACAGATGGGTTTGTTGAGCTTCCCGTCTTTCCCCCTGCACTGCTCCTCGGCCACCAGCCCGGGCAGGAAGGTGGCCGAATAATCCCCAGAGCTCCTCATTCCACTCAGGGAGTCCAGCAGGATTATGGGTCGGTGGAGGACGTTGGCTAGGCCAAATATATGGATGTTGCGTAGGCCAAGAGGCACGCCTTCAGGCGGGATGAACAGGGGGTCACACTCATTGATGATGTCCTCCCACTCGGCAGCATCAATAAAATCCTGAAAGAGGGCCTTATAGCAGTCCAGGTTCTGCTTGAAGTTCTGTTTCAGGTTTTCTCTCAGGGCGTGCCAGAACAGTTCTCTGCCCACCAGCGCTCTGGACACAGCATGGACCAGGCAGTGCCCGTCTCCATCTACATGGACCGGGATCAGACATTCCCTGTTGGTGTTGGCTTTCTTGACCTCCTCCAGAGTGTCATGGAGGTATATGAGGCTCCCGGACCTGTCCTTGCCGTAGCCCATGGTGGACACATGGTCCGGCTCAATCAGGAAAGCTCTGTCTCCCAGGAGCGAGCAGTCAAACATCTCACCTTGGTTCATTTCGCTCAGCAGCTTGGCTTTGCCGGTTTGTTTATCCATGCCGTACCTGGTGAGGACCGGGGACAGCAGCTTGCAGTGGTAATTAGACAGCCCCATTACTTTCACCAGCTCCGTGCCTTTCTTCGGGGCCCCGGTGACGCCGAGCAGGGCGTTTCTGAGCAGATTGTGGAGCACAACATCTGGGTCAGTCACTTCTTCGACATTTAACAGGTTCTTCTGTTCGTGGCGTTGACCACACTCCGTGCACTCGATGCTAATGGAGCCGTAAGCGGGGAAGAATAGCCTCGCCTGACATTTCGGGTCTGGGCAGGTACCAGACAAAATACGCTTGTCTTTTTTCTTGGAGCTCTGCAGCAGCGACATGTCGGGCGAGAAAAGCTGAAACTGTGTGTCAGCTTCACAAAATCATGATAGTCACACTCCGGCGAGGCTGTCAGACGAGCTCCGGCTCTGCTAACGACAGTTATTTGCCCAAATATCACAAGAACAACACGGAAGCGGCTGTTTTTTTCCTTTAGCAACTGACCGTTGCTAAACGTATTACGTCATGACGTACGATTGTGGGACTTGTAGTTCTGCTGTCATTTCTGTTAAATATTTACACTAGAAATTTTTTTAAAGACTTATTTTCACTGTCTCTTGCGTCAATTTAACTCAAAATAGATGGAATGCCTGTTTAAGTTATCACGCGTGTATTTTGAAATGATTAAAATTAGCAACGTCAACGTCCGTCTGACCACATTTACCAGAATGCAACACGCCGCAGCGACGTTTTGTTGTGTGAGGAAGTCAATACGGCAGAAATATGGCAGTCTGGGCAGAGAGGAGCTCGTTTCCCAAAATATCTTATAAATTTTCTCCCTTAAATGTATTAAAAGTCTTGTTGGCTGTACGTACTTCAACAGTTTTGTGGTTCGTCGTGGTTTGTATGATTCGGGGCATTAAACTAGCTGACTGAAGACAGCGATACTGACTCAACAGTAGTCTACAGGTTAGCTAACAAGCTATTAACGTCAATTATTTGTTATTAAAACGGTGAATAACAGCTGTGAATCAAACTGAACCCGCAGTGCAGGCTACTGACGGCTGCTTCATGGAGAGCTGTACACCGAGGAGAGATAACGCTCCTGCCTGGGCCTGAAACTTTAAAGAAAGGATGCTCTCGCCAAAGTCCATTCAAAAATATGTCAATTTAAAGGGTTGGTTCGGGTTTCTTGAAGTGAGGTTGTATGAGGGACTTATCCATAGTCAATGTATCATCTATAGTGGATGGCAGTCAGAACGGCCCCAGTTTGGAGACACAGACAGGAGTACCTCTCCACGAAAGCTAAGCAATGTACTGCTGTGGAGGGGTCAGCCATTAAACCTATTTTAGCCTCCTAAAAACATCCCACCTAAAAAACAAAATCAATCAGTTTGAGGTACTCTTTACTTTACCTTTCCTTCAGACAGCCTGCTCTAACAGGGAAGCTGTTAACAGCCTATGTTTCACATGTATTATTATTATTATTATTATTATTATTATTATTATTATTATTATTATTATAACTATTGATGCACCAATTTTGGAAATCTGGGCTGATACTGACACCAATATTTAAAATAACAGTTTCACCCGTACCCACCGATGTTTTTATATTGTTGTGTCTTTTGTTTTTCATTGTTATATATTATTCTTTTAAAGTTTTACAGTTTTTCAGTCCTTCATTACACGACCTTTGAGTGAGCACACGTTCAGTTATACACATTTATGAAACAACTTTTGACATAACCTTCTTTCACATGAAAAATATCTTTTGTATATGATACATTATAATTCCCTCTCCCGTAACTGTTTTATTGTGCTGTGAAAACATGAACAAAGTTCTCCTTCAAACAGCTGATTTGGATTTTGAATCTTGCCCCACCCACCTGTATGATGTCACACCCAAGATCACCTGTCATCAAATTAAAAAAACAACAAATGTGTTTATACTGTCCCATTTGACCTTATTTCCCAATCAGCCTTACTTCAGGAGAATAACAGTTTATGAGAACGTTATAATTTACCTTCGCCCAACACTGGTTTTTACTGAACAGAGAGCCCAGTCTGACTCCAGAGTCGTGGAAATCCGATGCTTGGGCAGTGAGTTGTGGCGTCAGAAACCAACAAAGAAAGGCATCCTTTAACGTCGGCACAATAAGTGGCCGGTTGCTGTTACAGTAATGGCGCCTGGAGGCATCAGGGGGAAACATGGCGGGACAAGGACAAAGGTTAAGGTGGCAAATGTCCAACAGGGGCAGGCAGGAGGGCTGGTGGATGGGTCCAACAAACACCAATTTTCACCTGAGAGAGTGGTGTTCGCATCCCATAATATTCCAAGGCCAAAGCCTGTTATTTTTTCCTGAACCTAACTACATGTTTTTGTTGCCTAACCCTAACCACGTGTGTTTGTTGTTGAAAGAAAAAAAAGATCAATCTGTGGTGTTGTACCAAAGTAGTGCATTTATTTTGAAAGAAACTGAATGTAAACTTTAAATTTCCTGTGAAAGCGGAGGTGTATCTTGAAAGAAGACAATGCATGTAACAGGCAGAACTTGACACTGTGACCCAGAATGTCAACAACCAAACATCATCATATGTGGACGTGGACAAACATCAATACGTGAAGAGGTCGGAGTGAGAATGTGTTGGAGCAGAGGTTGAAAAGGCAACACAGTGTCGCCTTATAGCGAGAGGGTTTCTGGTTCGAACCCTGTGGTTCTGTGCAGAGTTTGCATGTTCTCCCTGTGTCAGCGTGGGTTTCCTCCAGGTGCTCTGACATGTTCTCCCCGTGTCAGCGTGGGTTTCCTCCAGGTGCTCCAGCTTCCTCCCACAGTCCAAAGACATGCAGGTTAACTGGTGACTCTAAATTGTCCGTAGGTGTGAATGTGAGTGTGAATGGTTGTCTGTCTCTATGTGTCAGCCCTGTGATAGTCTGGCGACCTGTCCAGGGTGAACCCTGCCTCTCACCCAGTGGCAGCTGGGATAGGCTCCAGCCCCCCTGCGACCCCTAACAGGATAACTGGTTATTACTTTTTGAAAGTGGAGAGGCATTGTAGTGGGAGGGTCCCTTAGCAGAATTATGCGTACGTCAACGGGATATCAGCAGAAATATCTGCTTGCTTGTCAATGAGCATGGCTGTAGAAGAATGTTAGCACTGACCAGTATGACCAGTATAAAGGACACACTCATGGGAGAGTAGAAAGGTTTACAGCTGATGAAAAACAGATTCCAGATCAGGAGAACAGTGCTGCAGAGTCACTGTCACATCATGACACCAGCCACTGTTAGTGTAACAACAGATTCCTCCAGCTTTCCTTTTACCTGACAGTTGTGTGTGGTGATGGGCTCTGAACAGCTGCAAGTCTGCCAGCTGCAGCGCAGAGTCCGCTATCCATCCACACACAAACGTTTACATGAAGCACAAAACACAAGATGAAGAAAAGTCTCTGTTTGTCCAGCAGATTGAGGAACAGACAAAAGGTTGAGTCTGTGAGAACCTCAGCTTTCTATCAGAGCTAGTAGAAGTAGTGCTAATATTTGTAATAGTAGAATTTACTGTGTTGTATTAGTCGCAGGAGGAAAAGGATCTGAATTCTTTTTACAAGTAGGAACAACAATAATACCAGTGATACTTGTCCTTTACTGGTTTTTGTCCACTAGATGGCACTGTGGGGATTTGTGGTCAGCATCATCCTGTCGTCATGGCGACCATCATCAGCATCATGTGGATCCTCTTGCACTTCCTGTGACTGACCACAGGGTGGTGCTCTTTCTCTGTCATGTTTAATGTCAGCACCAGCAGCAAACACAGAAATCCAGCATGTGATAAAGTTTGCTTTGAAATCTGTCACACAGCCATGTTGGAAGAGCTGATTTATTGCTGTGACACCTATCTAAGAGCGTAAAGAGACATGTGATGTCATAGAACAGAGCCATGCTTCATGTTATTAGGAACACTTGTGCTTTTCCTTCTGTGACAAGTCAAAATGTCTGCTGTGAAAAAGACCTGTTGTCACACAGCAGCAGCCTCATCTGTCCGCCGCAGGGGCTGATGGGAGGTCTGAGGAGCTGTTAGAAAGCACGTGGCCCTCGTCTGATCTCACAGCTCGTCCTTGTTTGGCCTCAGCTGCATCAGAGCCACTTCTCCCCAGGTTCACCAGAGGAAACACCACTGCACAAAATGCTTTTCCTCCCAGCTGCTGCTCTGTGCTGTCTGTGTTCAGGTGAGTGTTTCCAGCCAATCAGGAGCCCACAAACTCAACCTTTAACAAACACTGTCACACTCACCTTCATCTACATGTCTGTTTCTCTACAGCGCTGGTTGCCATGGCAGCAGAGCAGCTGATTCAGGATGATTTAACATTGACCAGGAGAGTTGGTCAAAACGTCTCCTTCACCTGTCGCACTGACCAGTGTGATGGTGATCATGTACGCTGGTACCAGAAGAGAGACACAGAAACATTCACACTGATTCTTCGTATTAGAAGGGATAATGGTGACATACTGAAGGACAGTTTCAATCATCCTCAGAAAGATGATTTCTCAGCTGTGATTAAACAGAACGTCTGTGAGTTGCAGATCCAGACAGTTAAACTCAGTCATTCAGCCACCTACTACTGCTCCTTTGGAAAAGTTGCTCCCCACAGTGAGAAAAGATCCCTGCAGCCTGAACAAAAACCTCCAGATGAACAGATGTCAAACAGTGTTTGTGACAGGAAGAGAGCAGTAAAGCACAGCCCAGGTTCACATATTTCACCTCCATCTCAGCCAGAGTCACAAACACACTGAAGTGAGGGATTTATTTTCTTTACTGCTGTCAGGATTTATTCAATATTATATTGATTCATATTTTTATCAGATATTCCAGCAGCTTTATTGTTGTTCCACACAGTGAGGACAAACTAGAAACACAGAGGAACAACAATGAAGGAAAATAAAGAGAAAAGAAAAGATGAAAGTAAATAAAATAATAATTCAGATCAAAGGATAAAATGACAGATATTTTTTAAAAGTAAGACTTCAATCTAATTTACAAATAGAACAAAATGAGCTGAGGACAGTTTTCTCACTTGTTTTTCTAGTGACACAGAGGAACAACGATCAAAGATATGACAAAAGAAAGAAAACAATACCATGAAATGAATAATACACATAAATGGGATAAAAACACAAGGATGTCCTTTTGAATCAAACAGTGCCTCATTAATAACATAGAGCAAAACAACATTTGAGGAGAACTGCTGCTGAAAGAACACTTTGAAGAACGTATGAACCCGACCATCACGTCCTCCATGAAGGAGCAGAGTCTGAAGACTCGGGAGAACTCTCCTCCACATCTCTGGCAGAGGTCACTGAGGTCGTCACAGGGCTGACAACTTTTCAAGAAACCTTGGAGTGAGATTCAGCGGGGCCGACCACAGTTTTGTCGTTTAGGCCTCCACATAAAGGTTTTGTTTGTCAGCTGATTTGGTAGATGCGATCCTGATCCCCTGCATCCTAACGGATGTTTGGGGCGCCTGCTGGAGATGGATAGGGCCTAATACCTTACATACAAATACCATACAGAGAGAGACACTGGTGGTATAGTGGGGGTCTGGGGGTCCTCCCCCACAACATTTTGGATGTGGTAGATGTGACTTCCTGCATTCTGGTGGGTTTAGGGGCAGCATTGTGGAGATGGGCAATACCTACATTCATTCAAAGCCACCCTGACTCGCAGGGCCTTCACAAGTGAACCTGCATTCAGCTCAGAGTGACTGAACTAGTGGAAACCAGAAACTAGGACTTGCCTATGTGGCATATAGCCTATTACTTTGGAGACACAAGACCCATTTTGGATTTAAAGCAAAATTCATGGTTGAATATATTTTGATTAAGATCGAACTAAAATATTATTTTGGGAATAATAATATATTTTGTGTATTATTGTAGTCTAAAGAGCATTTCATGATATATTTCTAACATAATGTGGCCTGGGTGTCAGAAATGAAATGGTGAAAACTGCAAACTTAATTTTTTAATTCCATCGTTGAAGACGCCCTTTGAGGCGAATAGGAGACGTTTATGGTTACAAGCTATTGATGAATGATGAAACCATCCGTAATTCTTGACTCTGCAGTGCCGATTTCATATCAGGTAAGATTTTCTCAGCTGTTTATCACACACAAAGATGTAGTCAATAATGATAAATTAGTAACGGCAGCACTCACACAACAGGCATCCCCAGTAGGCTATACCATTGACTAAAGTTAGCAACATTAGCGTGTAACGCTAGCATGTAAACAAACTATATTGCTCATAGACAGTTTAATTAACCCCTCGGGGGGAAACTTCAGTGTCACAGCAGCAATTTAAAATACACAAAATAGGAGCTGCTGCAACAGGCTGCCGTTCACACAGCGCCAGGAAGGTAGGCAGGTTATGATTGTTCTGTTTTCTGTGAACACAATGCCGCATTTTATTGATGTTTTGGGGGTCGTTTTGATTTCCTTTGAGGCTGCTGCGTGCACGTCCCCGGTTCCAAGGTCGTATGTTGCCCATGTCTGAGGTCTGACTAGCGAGGTTACATTAAACAACACTTACCCAGCCACAAGTTAATAGTAGGATTTTAAATTCAGTTCTGGATTTTACAGGGAGCCAGTGCAGAGAAGCTAAAACAGGAGAAATATGATCTCGTTTCTTAGTTCCTGTTAGTACACGTGCTGCTGCATTCTGAATTAGCTGGAGAGTTTTTAAGGACTTACTAGAGCTACCTGATAATAGAGAGTTACAGTAATCCAGCCTTGAGGTAACAAAAGCGTGGACCAATTTTTCTGCATCTTTTCGGGTCAGGATAGGCCTAATTTTCGCAATATTACGCAGATGAAAAAATGCAGTCTGTGAGGTTTGTTTTAAATGACAATTAAAAGACAAATCTTGATCAAATATTACTCCGAGGTTTCTTACGGTAGTGCTAGAGGCCAGAGCAATGCCATCTAGAGAAACTATGTCATCAGATAAAGAGTCTCTGAGTTGTTTGGGGCCAAGAACAATAACTTCAGTTTTGTCTGAATTTAACATCAGGAAATTGGTGCTCATCCAAGTTTTTATGTCTTTAAGGCGTCAGCCATTCCTCCTCACAATGCTGATGTTGTGGATGTTTATGGTCCCCAGAGGATGAATCCTAACATTGATTTAGTTTGAAGATGTCTTTTCAACTGCTAATCAACAGAGAAATGTCTCATGAGCATATGTGACACAATATTGATATACAAGATATTTGAAGGCTTGAAAACAAAGTAGAATGATATCAATGTCAAACCCTATATACATCCATCCAAACACTGACATCACTTTGAATCAATGCTTAGATTTCAACTGACAACAAACCTTTTCAAGCAATAAGCTTCATTTGATCTTGAATATTTTTCAGCTTCACTTCAGCAAAAATATTTGAGTGTTAAGCCACTAAGTGTTTACAATATTTGTCCTAAACAGTAGTTTGACTTGTTGAGTGTTTGTTTGTGTCAACAGTAACTCTGCTCTCATGTGTTGCACTGATTTCAAAAGTAGGAGGATCACAACTCTTTCTACTTCAAATCAAAACAAGACTACAGAGCAACACACACTGGCTATGTGGACAAGCGTCCTGTCATCTGACGCACATCCGTCATCAATCAAAGTAATGGACCATTTCAAAATGTCAGCTGATGATGGTGCTGGATAAAAACTTAGCAAAGTCAGTAGGATTCATCCTCTGAGGAACATGAACGTGTGAACCATCCACGGAGACACTCTGCTAGTGTGTCTAAAAGGAAATCAAAGAAGAGACAGTCATGTTAATATGAACATTAGAGAAACACATCATGGAGCTGAAATATGATACTGCTTCATCATTTGGACTCCTTCACCTCAGCTGACACATTCAACAGCACACAGGTTTTTGTATCACTCTCTCTCACTGTGGGAGACGGACTGTACGGGATCTTTGGCTCAGGAACTAAACTGTTTGTAACAGGTAAGAATAAAGCTTCATTTTGCTTCAGTTGTTTTATTGAACAAGTTGAAAATGTGTTTTTAATGAGTTTGTGCTGCTTCAGGCTTTACATGTTAGTTTTTTCATCATTAGTAGAGAATTCTTGCAGCCATGCAGCTATTGTTACATAAAAAAGCTTCATCATTCCTGAAAAGATGTTTAAATCTCACTGCACAACTCAAGTTATTCTTTATTTCTGCAGGAGATTAAACTGATTCATATAGAAAAAGTAGGATTATTGCAAATGTTACAGATATACAGTATTTGATCCTCTCAGTGATTCAGCACCATCTCTGCTTTTTATTAAACAACATTATATATGATATTAAACACTATTTATATATATCAGTAAATGTATTATGACGAGCACATATTAACAATACTAAATATATATATTTCAAAGGATGATCATAAACACACAGACAAATACACACAAAATCAAAACTATATATTATGTCCAGTGTCATCTTAAATATATGACGGCAAATATTCTTTGGAGGGTAAATGTTGGCAGATTGTATGCATAAGTAAATACAGCTGATTTAATTTCAAAAGGAAAAAACTGTATTATATAATATCATAATCAGTATTATTTTTAAAGACGACTGTTGTGCACGCTGACATGCTGTGTTAATTGTATATTAACAAGAAGCTAAAAACTGACGTTTAAAAGTTATTCAATTAATTGTTATATGTTGGTAAATGTGAAACCTGTCGTGTTTATATTGTCATCAATAAAGGGAAATTTGTATTTTATGTGAAGATAAATTATTGTTAATTGTTTATCAAATATTTAATATAGAAGAATAAAACTGTAAATTCTGTGAAGGAAAATGTCTTTACTATATTATATTATATTATATTATATTATATTATATTATATGTGTTATGCTTTATTATATTGTAAGTTACTCTGTTTAGGATCAGCATGTTTTCATCTTATTTTTCATTTCATAGCAGTTTTTATTCGTATTTCACAAGTGATTGTGTGTTGTTAAAATTGTTGAAAATTAATATGAATTGTGGAAAAAAAGATATTATTTATATATCAATTTTTTAAATTGGTCAGAGTAAAGTATACGGTGTATTGTTTCTTGTTTTACGTGAAGGTAAATATGTAGTAAAGTATAATATGTGTATTCATGTACCCGTCAGTTATTTAAAATACAGGAAATCTATTCCCTTTTTATTGGAGGTAAAAGTGACAATTTTTGATGTAATAATAATTGTTGTTAAATTAGAGTGAGTGAAGTTTGTCCATTAAAATAAAGAATAGTTTCTTTAGTGTCCATAGAAGACATGCTGACAGTAGCTGCTCAGTGTGTTTGATATGAAGGTGAATCCAGTATATGTAGTGAACTTTGTGCTGTATTGATGAGTAGTTTAGTGATCAGAGTCCATGTAGTTTCCAGGATCAGACTGAATGCAGTGCAGTGCTGTAAGCTGCTGCTGACTGTGTGAATGTGTGTCTGTGCTGCTTGTTGCTGCTGCTGCTGCTGTCAAACTTCAGATGAGCAGGTAGTGAAGCCCGTGGTGAGCGTGTACCCAGCAGCATCCAGAGCCCACCTGGAGGGGAAGAGCTCCCTGCTGTGTCTGGCCTCAGCCATGTTTCCTCCTCTGGTCCGCTTCTCCTGGAAAAGACAAGAGGAGAATGGACCTCTGCTCCTGCTGAGGGAGAGCAGCTGGAGCTCAGAGAGTCGGGACGCATCACGCCATCTTGCTGATCCGTCAGCAAGAGAACAGCACATATAAATACCGCTGCTCCGTCCAGCACCAGGGGGGCACAGTGGAGGCCCAAACACAACAAGGTAATGAAGGCTTGGTGACTGTGTTCAGCAGTGATTCAGCTTCATGTCAAAGAGAGCAGAGGAGCAGAGGACTGACATTTCTCACTGACACTCCAAACATTTCACTCCTTTTCTCTTTCAGAGGTTCCAGCTCCAGCAGCCTCCTGTCCTCCAGAGAAGGAGCCAGCAGACCTGCCAGCTCTGCAGCAAGCTGACTGTAAGATCACCTGCTGCCTCTCCTTCAATGCCAATCTTTCCTTTTTCGCTTAAACATTTAAAGTGACTGTCATGGCTCCACACCTAAAAAGCTTGCTGGGGCCCTGACTTGTTGGATTTAATAAGGGCCTTTGAGCTTTCATTCAAATTGTAGCCGACCCCTGTCTTCATGTAAAGCTGCTTGTCCCGTCTGGAAAAGTCCAAGTTATACTGATCAACATCTGCTCTGTGTGTGTGTGTGTGTGTGTGTGTGTGTGTGTGTCAGTGTCCTTCCAGTCTCAGTGCAGGGTGAAGCTGCTCTGTGTGCTGTACACAGTGCTGATAGTGAAGAGTCTGGTGTACTGCTGTGGACTCTCTCTGCTGATGATCCTCAGAAACAAGGGACCGTCCACCAACTGCACACATGCTGACTGACTGTTTTCTGCCTTTTCTCACCATCAAATCTCATCAATTCATCTCATTTATCACTTTGATCAGTCTTCACAAATATCACTTATGACGTCTTGTGCTTGGTTGTAAATTTCACATCCACATGTCTTAAATCCATAAATACAAATATACACACATATATTTGTACATGAAGCCTTAATGGTTATTAAGTGTTGATATTTGTGGACAACAATGGAGCTCTATGGCACAGAGGAATAAGATCTATCAGCCTTTGATACACACACAATACTTGTTAGTAAAATACATTCAGTGATTTTCTTGATAGAAAATCCAAAGATCAAATAACAGCAACATCATCTTTGAATCCATTTTTAATGACAACATCTTAATGATGTCATTATCTGGAGAGAACAAATGTTGATGATACAGATAATATTAAGAAAACTCTTATCTCAGGATAACTTCATTCAAAATCCACATATGAGATATGATCAGAAGATAACAGGCTTACTAAGAACTCCCACAGCAACTTTCACTGTTTTTATCATAGAATGCTTCTTTTATACATCATATTGAATATTTCTATTGATTTTCTTCATCTTATCAGCTTTAGTTAGTTTTTGATCCAAATCTTGTACTTTGCTTTTTGCTTTCATCTCTATTTTATTGACTGTTAATCACATTTGATCAAATCTCTTTTATAAATAAAGTTCACTTTGATCATTTTTATTTTTCTATTAGTAATAACAGTAGTGCTTTTATTTTTTATGACTGTCTGTTTGTGTTATTCTTTGATTCAATGCCCAGTTTTAATAAATGAAAGAAAAACATTTTTGACTTTTATTTTCTACATCAGACAAAGTGTAAATCATTTCATTGAACATATTTGATGTGGAAAGAAAAATATATTTTGAGCTTCAAAATCTCTCTTAAATATAAATGTGTTTGTCTGCAGAGAAACTTTAGCAAATATTTAAGGTGGTGTCATTTCCTGTGGAAAAGAAAATCCATATTCAGTGCTAAAGTGCATAATTGATGCCTTTCCATATAAAAACATAGAGAAATGAAATGAGTCCAATAAAAACACTGTCAGATGGTGTTGCTATAGTATTAACTTGAATCATTTCAGAACATTAAGGAGTGGATGAATGTTGTTGTCATGACAAGTTGAACATCAGAGTTGATTTTAGTATTCAGTCTCATTTCTTTGAGTTTCCTGTCTATGTTTGTTAGGTTGACCTCTCTCAGTTTGCTGCACTGTAACAAACAGGAAAAGTGACTCAATATTGAGCATGTTGTCAATATGCATCAATAATCACTGACTGCAAATAATGACATCACAACATAGCTTGTGCTTTGAAATGTGTGATATTTCACAGCTGTTTGTGCTGTGAAAATGCTAACAGGAAGATACTAAAGCTGCTGATTGACTTCCTGAGTTTAGCTCCTGGAGCTCCTCACTTCTTGGACTATTTGATCAAAAGCACTTTGAGTTGCTGAACCTTAACAAGAATCTGTTTGCATGACCACGCTCCTCCAAGCACATAGTTGAACAGACAAATGATCTTGATTTACAAGAGGAGCCCACACTTCACTACCATACAGTAATGTCAGTTTGATTATAGATGTGAATATTGTGAGCCAGATTCTAACAGGTATATCTATGTTTGAAGACTTCTTTATAGCATAGGGCTCTCTGGGCTCAGTTCAGCTGTGTGTGGGTGGAGGGCTCAGTGGAAAAAAGGCTTCCAGACAACAAGAGAAAAGACAAACAGCCACAGAGAGGGAGAGCAGTTGATGAGTGTGCACAGCAGCAGATATGAATCTGTTCTCAGTGGTTATTAGAACTCATAAAAAAACTGTTGACAGCCCATCAACACTTCCTCTCCTGCAGCAGACGGGCTGTGTGGGTTTCTGCTCTGCAGCCTTTCTCACAGTAAGAACACAATGACAGTTACAACCATCCACTCTGCTTAAAGAATCCAGTTTCCAGGTACTTCAGTCACTCACTACAGTGTTCACATGGGAATAAGAACTAAACTACGGTTCAAAACAGCAGCATGTTCACAGTCACAGCACACCAACAAATCAGCTCAAC
This sequence comes from Epinephelus fuscoguttatus, assembly GCF_011397635.1. NCBI lineage: Eukaryota > Metazoa > Chordata > Actinopteri > Perciformes > Serranidae > Epinephelus > Epinephelus fuscoguttatus. Next base: position 40,836,208 of record NC_064766.1, read on the forward strand.
TCAATTCTTAAATGCTGTTTCTGAAATCTCCTCAGAAGTTTCTCTGTAAAAATACAATTTCAGATGGGTTTGAAGTTTCAGAGTGTTTAAATCAGCATGAGAGGATTTTAAGCACTGACTCCTCCACCGCAACATTTCCAAAAATAAGTGTTACATCTGTTATCATTGATCAGAGCCACAGAACACAAACCACTCAGACAGAAACACAAACCACGGAGACAAACAAGTCATCTTGTTGTTTCACCCCCTCAAAAAACATCTCTATCTGTTTCTGAAGCAGAACTAGAGCGGCCAAGTTGGTTCACCTCAGGATCATAGTGTGCATACATTTTTAACACGTCAGTGCAAAAACAAGTTCAAATTCATCTCTTCATTATCTGACATTTTTAAATAAATACTCTTCATACATGACTTCATCACAAATATGTTTACTACATGTCTAACTTTTGTATTTCTTTGTGAAGCATTTTGTGATTCTGTCTTGAAATGTGTTCATAAATATAAATCTTAATTCCCGTCTAATCAGTAACGATACCAATCCATTTCCTCTTGATAAAACTGTAATAGTTAAGTGACATTTTCTTGATTGATAAAAACAAACAGCTCCATTATTTCAGCAACATTCAGACTTGAGGCCGACTGATGAAGCTGCTGTGTAATCATTTTATAGCAGTCGTAGCTTCAAAGCAGCTCGCTCTGCTGTTTGTTCATGTGTGTAAACAACAGTGTCATCAGCTTGGAGTTTTACATCCACACTGACACAATTATAAAAGGGGCTCAGCACTGAACCTGGTGGAACACCCACACCTACTGACTTGTATATAATAGCTGTGTGTATATATTTGCTGATCTTTGTTGAGCTTTGTTGTCCTTGTTTAGCTGTATGCTTATATTCATATCTTCCTGTACATGTGTTCTTGGCGCTGTGTGAAAGTATATTCAGAGCTACTTACAACCAGAGTCAAATGACTTGTAGGTGTCAACATACACGGCCAATGAAGCTGATTGTGTTTCTGATTATTTGCTATGAAGCCAAACTGGAATCCATCAAAACAAAGAGGTTTATAAAACACAGACACTTTGATTTTTCACTTTATTGAGAATGTGACACTGAAAGAATTTGACAAACCTGCCACACTCTGCAGAATGTATTAAAAAGAAACACAAGAACAGAAGAAATACTACAAACAATAAAATATCTGACAGACAGCTCATGATTCAATTTCTGTTATTATACAAGTCAAATTTAAAAGTGGAAACAAACTGAAGTATTAAAATAACACAAGACAGAATTTACGCTTGCAAATATATGTGTGTGTGTGTGTGTGTGTGTGTGTGTGTGTGTGTGTGTGTGTGTTTTTATATGTTGAGGATGACTCTATCTAACTTGTGATATTTGTGAAGACTGATCAAAGTGATAAATGAGATGAACTGATGAGATTTGATGGCGAGAAAAGGCGAGCAGAAAACAGTCAGTCAGCATGTGTGCAGTTGGTGGACGGCCCCTTGTTTCTGAGGATCATCAGCAGAGAGAGTCCACAGCAGTACACCAGACTCTTCACTATCAGCACTGTGTACAGCACACAGAGCAGCTTCACCCTGCACTGAGACTGGAAGGACACTGACACACACACACACACACACACACAGAGCAGATGTTGATCAGTATAACTTGGACTTTTCCAGATGGGACAACCAGCTTTACATGAAGACAGGGGTCGGCTACAATTTGAATGAAAGCTCAAAGGCCCTTATCAAATCCAACAAGTCAGGGCCCCAGCAAGCTTTTTAGGTGAGGCGCCAGGACAGTGACTTTAAATGTTGAAGTGAAAAAGGAAAGATTGGCATTGAAGGAGAGGCAGCAGGTGATCTTACAGTCAGCTTGCTGCAGAGCTGGCAGGTCTGCTGGCTCTCTCTCTGGAGGACAGGAGGCTGCTGGAGCTGGAACCTCTGAAAGAGAAAAGGAGTGAAATGTTTGGAGTGTCAGTGAGAAATGTCAGTCCTCTGCTCCTCTGCTCTCTTTGACATGAAGCTGAATCACTGCTGAACACAGTCACCAAGCCTTCATTACCTTGTTGTGTTTGGGCCTCCACTGTGCCCCCCTGGTGCTGGACGGAGCAGCGGTATTTATATGTACCGATCTCTTTTTCACGGATCAGCAAGATGGCGGCGGTGCGTCCCGACTCTCTGAGCTCCAGCTGCTCTCCCTCAGCAGGGAGCAGAGGTCCATTCTCCTCTTGTCTTTTCCAGGAGAAGCGGACCAGAGGAGGAAACATGGCTGAGGCCAGACACAGCAGGGAGCTCCTCCCCTCCAGGTGGGCTCTGGATGCTGCTGGGTACACGCTCACCACGGGCTTCACTACCTGCTCATCTGAAGTTTGACAGCAGCAGCAGCAGCAACAAGCAGCACAGACACACATTCACACAGTCAGCAGCAGCTTACAGCACTGCACTGCATTCAGTCTGATCCTGGAAACTACATGGACTCTGATCACTAAACTACTCATCAATACAGCACAAAGTTCACTACATATACTGGATTCACCTTCATATCAAACACACTGAGCAGCTACTGTCAGCATGTCTTCTATGGACACTAAAGAAACTATTCTTTATTTTAATGGACAAACTTCAGTCACTCTAATTTAACAAGAATTATTATGACATCAAAAATTGTCACTTTTACCTCCAATAAAAAGGGAATAGTTTTCCTGTATTTTAAATAACTGACGGGTACATGAATACACATATTATACTTTACTACATATTTACCTTCACGTAAAACAAGAAACAATACATTTACCACCGTATACTTTACTCTGACCAATTTAAAAAATTGATATATAAATAATATCTTTTTTTCCACAATTCATATTAATTTTCAACAATTTTAACAACACACAATCACTTGTGAAATACGAATAAAAACTGCTATGAAATGAAAAATAAGATGAAAACATGCTGATCCTAAACGGAGTAACTTACAATATAATAAAGCATAACACATATAATATAATATAATATAATATAATATAAGGTAGCACTTTATAATACAGCCCGTGTTTTACGACGTAACTCCCCGTGTCTTACGGCGTAACTCCTCTAAGACCTGCCGGGGTCTTACAGTGGAACTGCTGCTGTCTTATGCTGTCACTCCCAGTGTCTTATAATGGAACTTCATGCGTCTTACCTTGCACTTACTGGGACTTCCCGGGTGACTCTCTGACATCTACCATGACATTTTGGGGGAGCCTATATGGTTTAGTTTCACTTATGACTTACAGTGTAACTCGCTATGTCTTACAGTAAAACGTCTTACAGTCCAACTCCTTTTGTCTTACCATGTAGGCCTACTTATTAAAACTTATAACTATAAAATCAGATATGATTTACAGTTTTAAAATACACGAAAATCATACTGCAATATGTAACCTGTTTAATCACACAATGACAACTTCAGAGTTATAAAATATCTTTATTCTTTACCACGCAGACACCTGGTACTTACATGCTAAGTGCCCAAGACTTCCTGTAAGTACCAGGGACCGGTTGTATTGTAAAGTGCACACTGTTCACCCTTCCTTACCATGCAGGTACCTGGTACTTACACTCTAAGCACCGAGACTTCTGCTGTACCTACCAGGGACTTTCCTGTAATTACCAGAGACCTACACTGTACTTATCAGGGACCGGGCTGTATTGTAAAGTGCACACTGTTCGGCCTTCCTTACCTTGCAGGTACCTGGTACTTAGGCTCTAAGCACCCGAGCCTGTTTATTTACAAGTATGCACTTTGCCTGGTAGCAGGTTCCTGCATGGTAAGGAAGGGTGACGAGTGTGCACTTTACAATACAGCCCGCTCCTGATAAGTACAGTGTAGGTCTCTGGTAATTACAGGAAAGTCCCTGGTAGGTACAGCAGAAGTCTCGGTGCTTAGAGTGTAAGTACCAGGTACCTGCATGGTAAGGAAGGGTGAACAGTGTGCACTTTACAATACAGCCCGGTCCCTGGTACTTACAGGAAGTCTTGGGCACTTAGCATGTAAGTACCAGGTGTCTGCGTAAAGAATAAAGATATTTTATAACTCTGAAGTTGTCATTGTGTGATTAAACAGGTTACATATTGCAGTATGATTTTCGTGTATTTTAAAACTGTAAATCATATCTGATTTTATAGTTATAAGTTTTAATAAGTAGGCCTACATGGTAAGACATCAGGAGTTGGACTGTAAGACGTTTTACTGTAAGACATAGCGAGTTACACTGTAAGTCATAAGTGAAACTAAACCATATAGGCTCCCCCAAAATGTCATGGTAGATGTCAGAGAGTCACCCGGGAAGTCCCAGTAAGTGCAAGGTAAGACGCATGAAGTTCCATTATAAGACACTGGGAGTGACAGCATAAGACAGTAGCAGTTCCACTGTAAGACCCCGGCAGGTCTACTGTAAGACAAGCGAAACTACACAACAGGTTCCTCTAAAATGCCATGTAGATGTCAGAGAGTTACCATGAAAGTCCCAATAAGTATATGGTAAGACACGGGGAGTTATGCCGTAAGACACGGGGAGTTACGCCGTAAGACACGGGAAGTTATGCCATAAGACACGGGGAGTTACGTGGTAAGACACGGGGAGTTATGCCGTCAGACACGGGAAGTTACGCCGTAAGACACGGGCTGTATTATAAAGTGCTACCTAACATAATATAATATAATATAATAAAGACATTTTCCTTCACAGAATTTACAGTTTTATTCTTCTATATTAAATATTTGATAAACTATTAACAATAATTTATCTTCACATAAAATACAAATTTCCCTTTATTGATGACAATATAAACACGACAGGTTTCACATTTACCAACATATAACAATTAATTGAATAACTTTTAAATGTCAGTTTTTAGCTTCTTGTTAATATACAATTAACACAGCATGTCAGCGTGCACAACAGTCGTCTTTAAAAATAATACTGATTATGATATTATATAATACAGTTTTTTCCTTTTGAAATTAAATCAGCTGTATTTACTTATGCATACAATCTGCCAACATTTACCCTCCAAAGAATATTTGCCGTCATATATTTAAGATGACACTGGACATAATATATAGTTTTGATTTTGTGTGTATTTGTCTGTGTGTTTATGATCATATATCATCACTGATCGAATATCATTTAAATATTAATAAAAAAATCTTTATGAAATATTCAAAATGTAGCTGCTGTAATATATTATATATTAAATATAAATATATATGTGTGTGTGTCCTCATTTAATAATTATTTACCATCTTCAGAAACATTTATCATCAGTCAAAATTCATCCTTTGAAATATATATATTTAGTATTGTTAATATGTGCTCGTCATAATACATTTACTGATATATATAAATAGTGTTTAATATCATATATAATGTTGTTTAATAAAAAGCAGAGATGGTGCTGAATCACTGAGAGGATCAAATACTGTATATCTGTAACATTTGCAATAATCCTACTTTTCTATATGAATCAGTTTAATCTCCTGCAGAAATAAAGAATAACTTGAGTTGTGCAGTGAGATTTAAACATCTTTTCAGGAATGATGAAGCTTTTTTATGTAACAATAGCTGCATGGCTGCAAGAATTCTCTACTAATGATGAAAAAACTAACATGTAAAGCCTGAAGCAGCACAAACTCATTAAAAACACATTTTCAACTTGTTCAATAAAACAACTGAAGGAAAATGAAGCTTTATTCTTACCTGTTACAAACAGTTTAGTTCCTGAGCCAAAGATCTCGTACCCTCCACCTCCCACAGTGAGAGAGAGTGATACAAAAACCTGTGTGCTGTTGAATGTGTCAGCTGAGGTGAAGGAGTCCAAATGATGAAGCAGTATCATATTTCAGCTCCATGATGTGTTTCTCTAATGTTCATATTAACATGACTGTCTCTTCTTTGATTTCCTTTTTAGACACACTAGCAGAGTGTCTCCGTGGATGGTTGCTTGACACGTTCATGTTCCTCAGAGGATGAATCCTACTGACTTTGCTAAGTTTTTATCCAGCACCATCATCAGCTGACATTTTGAAATGGTCCATTACTTTGATTGATGACGGATGTGCGTCAGATGACAGGACGCTTGTCCACATAGCCAGTGTGTGTTGCTCTGTAGTCTTGTTTTGATTTGAAGTAGAAAGAGTTGTGATCCTCCTACTTTTGAAATCAGTGTAACACATGAGAGCAGAGTTACTGTTGACACAAACAAACACTCAACAAGTCAAACTACTGTTTAGGACAAATATTGTAAACACTTAGTGGCTTAACACTCAAATATTTTTGCTGAAGTGAAAAATATTCAAGATCAAATGAAGCTTATTGCTTGAAAAGGTTTGTTGTCAGTTGAAATCTAAGCATTGATTCAAAGTGATGTCAGTGTTTGGATGGATGTATATAGGGTTTGACATTGATATCATTCTACTTTGTTTTCAAGCCTTCAAATATCTTGTATATCAATATTGTGTCACATATGCTCATGAGACATTTCTCTGTTGATTAGCAGTTGAAAAGACATCTTCAAACTAAATCAATATTAGGATTCATCCTCTGGGGACCATAAACATCCACAACATCAGCATTGTGAGGAGGAATGGACTTTATTCCTGCAGCAGGTCAAAGCAGAAGATTTGAAACTTTGTCAAAATGCTAAAGCTTGTTTTTGTTTTTATCATTTTTATCCTTTCATTTGAATCCATGCATTTGCAGCACTACTTGGGGCTGGGTCACGGGGGCAGCAGGCTGAGCAAGGTTCTCAGGACGTTCCTCTCCCCAGCAACACTTTCCAGCTCCTAATGGGGGATCCCAAGGTGTTCCCAGGCCAGAGGCTTGTACTACAAAGCCACTTCAACTCAGCCAGGATATCATCTGGTTATCTGCTTTGACTAAGCTTAACTTTGGACATCTGGATAAGCGCTGCTACAAAGCTGCTTATCAACTAGTTCAGTCAGCTCTGGGTTTTCCTATCAGCCACCAGCGTGTTCACGTGAAAGAGCCAGTGGTGTTAATTATGGGCCACATCATCAGAACCATGAATGAAGTAGGCTGCTTCATGTTATATGAGATGAAACGGCAGCAAAAGTGTCTGCTACTGTGAGACAGTCAAATGTCAGTGGCGTGGGATGGAAACAACAATCTGTAATCTTCAAAAGGAAAATCTAGAAACATTGTAAACACCATCCAAAAATGTAGCGTCATCTGAGACTTAAGTTAGGTGCATGTATCACTGAGCTATGGGCCAATGTGACATTAGTACAGAGTATTATTTTGCTGTTTAGTTGGACCATGATAATACCACCCTCATAACCTCATCCTAAAGTGCCTAGCAGCTGCTCTGGAGACCAGGCACACAAAAATCAATGCCCTGCCTCCTCCATCATTCCATCCAGCATCTGCTAGAGTGTTCGTCCGTGCAGGTGCAAAGCCAGCCACAGCCTCTACAACATCAGACATCGGCCAGCTGGAAGTCAGGCGCACGAGAATGGAAGTTGGTTGCAGATCTGAATCAAAGGCTCTGCTTTCCATCTGAGATTGCCACAACGAACCTCAGAGCAGATCTCATCCTCTGGTCCTCCTCACTCCGCTCTGTGTCCATCATAGAGCTTACTGTTCCCTGGGAGGATGCTGTGGAGGAGGCCTTCGAGCGCAAGAGCCTTAAGTACATGAGCTGGCGGCCGATGCTGAATGGCGCGGCTGGAAAGCTAAGATTTGCCCAGTGGAAGTCGGTTGCAGAGGCTTCGTGGGCAAGTCAACCATCATGCTACTTAGGGACCTTGGGATTCGAGGCCAAGCCCAACACCAGACCATCAAAGCCCTCTCAGGACCAGTAGAGCAAGCAAGCCGATGGCTGTGGGTGAAGAGGCGAGACACCACCTGGGCCCCAAAGTAACACCAGTGGCTTAGAAGGGTTGAAAGCAGAGGGGGGCACACCTGGGACGCCAGACGTTGCCGATGAGCCCTCTGGAGGGGGCCCATCATCATCAAAACACCAGTGAAGGAGGGTGCCCACCTGATGACCCCAATGAAGCTTCCACTCTGGACTTTGCTACATGGAGACTTTTTTCTTCAGTGATCTGATTGGTCAGAGGTCGGGGTGTTGACAGGCTGTGATCCCATACCCTGAAGTTAACCTGCTCTGGAGCAGCTTAGCTGTTCAGCATACGTTGCCACGGTGATTTATCATGGTCAAAAGAGAACCAGCCTGGTAGTGCTGAAAACCCAGAGTTAAGCCCAAAGTTATCTGGCTAACTTCAAATCCTGCTTGGTAGTACAGGCCTCAGATGAGATCTATAATCCCTCCAGTGTGTTCTGGCTCTGCCCCGGGGCCTCCTACCAGTCGGACGTGGCTGGAAATCCTCTAACGGGAGGCGAAGGCATCCTGATCAGATGCTCAGATCATCTCAACTGAGCCCTTTCCATGTTCACTACTCAAAGCTCATGACAGTCCCAATTTTAAAAGTGTAAACCACCACCCTGGTCTGCCACTCTACATGCACTGTACCAGTGTTTCAACAATGGCAGCAAAACAGTGTCCAGAGCCTTCAGCATCTCAGGGAGAATCTCATCCACACCTGGCACCTTGCCTCCAAGGAGCTTTTTACAGGGCTGTCAACTCTCACACATTCGCCGTGAGAGTCACGCAGTTGGTTGATTTCACACGGTGTCACGCCACACCTCCAATTTCACACTGGAAAAAAAAATGCAGTGGTAGTTGTTCCACTCCTGTACGGTAGGTGGCGCCACCTTACATTACTAGGCTACTACTAGCTAAAATGTGATTCTGCGATCGCGCCGTCTTCCGCTGATTTCACTTTTTGTCACGGATTCCTGGACCTGCTGCAGAATAGTGCAGAAATTATACTGTAGATGTGTTGTAGTAACAAATATGACCGCTGAAAGGCGCTGTCGCGTAGAAGGTGATATAAAGAGAGTCTGCGAAACGGAAATGGTGCATTTCCAGAAGAAGAAGAAGGAAACGGTGCGTTTGCCGGTGTAGTTGCTGCACGGCATAAAGTAGATGCAGATGCACCACAACAATCGAATCAATATAATATTGAATAAATCCTGACAGCAGTAAAGAAAATAAATCCCTCACTTCAGTGTGTTTGTGACTCTGGCTGAGATGGAGGTGAAATATGTGAACCTGGGCTGTGCTTTACTGCTCTCTTCCTGTCACAAACACTGTTTGACATCTGTTCATCTGGAGGTTTTTGTTCAGGCTGCAGGGATCTTTTCTCACTGTGGGGAGCTCTCTTCAAACAGGAGCAGTAGTAGGTGGCTGAATGACTGAGTTTAACTGTCTGGATCTGCAACTCACAGACGTTCTGTTCATACACAGCTGAGAAATCATCTTTCTGAGGATGATTGTACCTCTCCTTATCTATGTCACCATTATCCCTTCTAATACGAAGAATCCGTGTGAATGTTTCTGTGTCTCTCTTCTGGCTCCAGTATACATAATCACCATCACACTGGTCAGTGTTTCGACAGGTGAAGGAGACGTTTTCACCAACTCTCCTGGTCAATGTTAAATCATCCTGAATCAGCTGCTCTGCTGCCATGGCAACCAGCGCTGTAGAGAAACAGACAGGTAGATGAAGGTGAGTGTGACAGTGTTTGTTAAAGGTTGAGTTTGTGGGCTCCTGATTGGCTGGAAACACTCACCTGAACACAGACAGCACAGAGCAGCAGCTGGGAGGAAAAGCATTTTGTGCAGTGGTGTTTCCTCTGGTGAACCTGGGGAGAAGTGGCGCTCTGATGCAGCTGAGGCCAAACAAGGACGAGCTGTGAGATCAGACGAGGGCCACGTGCTTTCTAACAGCTCCTCAGACCTCCCATCAGCCCCTGCGGCGGACAGATGAGGCTGCTGCTGCTGATTTAAAGCAGGTGGTGGAGCATTTTATATGTTATATTTCAAATAATACAGTAAATAATGTGAAACTATTTTGAGGGTTAACTACAATATATACATCAGTGGAATAAAACAAGAATAAAATAAGAGTAAACATAAATATATACAGTTATGTGCATTGCATGTTGAATTAATATTTACATTCTGTTGGTGAGAAAAAGGTCAAAGACTGAAAAACACTGCAGCAGTTGAATCATTGCACCCTGTAGGTCATTGTGAATTATAAATGCAGGAGGTGAATTGAGTCCAAATGCCAGTGTGATGACTCAGAGCTGCTGACACTGTGAGGGACGAGCTCTGTGGTGCATCATGGGGGAATGAGTCTGTCACTGCATGTGCTCGTGTGTTTGAGCAGCACATGGTGGAGTGGGAAACACTGTCCAAGATGACAAGTATCTGAAGCATCATCCTCCTCTCTGACACTCGCACCAGAGAGTCTAGCTCAGCACCCACTGCAGATCAGTTCATTGAGTCTGTTGGCGTCTGCTGCCCTCACCCTGCAGCCCCAGCACACAACAGCAAACAGGACAGCACAGACTCATCAGACATCCTCAGCACTGTCCGGCAGATGTTGAAGGACCTCAGCCTCCTCAGAAAACAGAGGCGTCTCTGGCCCTTCTTGTAGAGGGCTTCAGTGTTCTTGGTCCGTCTCGGTCCGTCTCAGTGGGCCTGAACAAATCAACCCTTTTGGACAGAACAAGAACAAAAGAATCAGAACAGATGAAGCAAAACCATCAAACAGTTCACAAACAAGAAATAAGCACATATAAAATCACTGGTCCAGCTCCTAACCATTCATTGTCTTGTTTCTGAAGAGTTTTTACTTTGGATAAAGTCTGGTATTTTGTCAGCTCATCATTACAGTTAATGACATCAATTACAGTGAAAGTTTGTATTTGTTCTTATTGCTGCTTGTTTTTTTAATGTACAGGTTCCTCTCAACTTGTGTTTGTTTCCTCTCAGCTGGAGAGATGCAGTGGTTTTCAGAAAGTTTACAGTGTTCTCATCAAAAGCTGACACAGACACAGAAGGGTGGATGATGATGGTGCATTGTTTTGGAAGAATAAATGGGGGAATGAGGGAGGCTGGTGTTGGCAGGGGCAGGTGTGAGAGGGAGGAGAGGAGCTGGGAGCAGCTGGGACTGTGGGAAGCTGGCAGGAGAGTGTAAAGGCTGGCTTGAAGGCTGTTGGTGCGGATCAAGTTGGTGAGTCGGTGGGGAAGTGGACGCTGGAGATCCTCGGCACAGGAGACAACAGGAAGTAAGCAGCTGGAAAACACACAAGGATAACTCCAGTATAAACAACACTGAGCAGCTGAGAGAGTGACTGCCACTGAATCTGTCCATCAGTGAGTGATGCCCCCTGGTTCTTATACTGCGTGGTGATGACATCATTGGAGACTGAAGTGGAGATGGAAGCAGAAGCTCCGCCCACAACGTGGCATCTTTCCTCTGAGCGGTAGCTCTGTGTCTCTGTCTCTGCGTCCCCCTCGCTGAAAGACACCTTTGCTCTGTTTGGGACTGTCTCCAGACTCATGCTTCCCACTGAAGCTGCAGCTGTGAGCTGCACTTTATCACAGGTGCTGAAGTTAACATGTGTGTGGACAATAGGCCACAATGGGCAGAATTAGGGGAGAGCGGGTATGGTTGTAACAATGGGATGGTTGTAACAACAGCACTTTGACCAAGAAGGGATGACCTATGAGTCATGGAATACATTTATTGTATGAGCACTTCCTTCCTGATCCTGCATGTGATATTTCGTAGCTGTGTGAAGAAGTGTGCAGGTTTTACAGCCAAAATTCTCATTTTCAGACATTTTTTGCACCAAATCTATATTTTGATGAATTCTGCTGCTGTTGAAGTTTGAATCATGTAACTTGTATTAGATTAGAGAGTTGTGTCGTGGGGAAATGTGAGTCATTTCATCTTTGCTCATTTCAAAGCACCATGCTACAGCTGGCTAAACAATGGCTGACAGAGGAGGATGTGGGCTGGTTGTGACAGAGTTTGAAAAGTCTTACAACTAACCCCAATGATAATTGAAGACATTTTCTCTTTCTATCTTACTCATTGTTTCAGCATGCCAGGAGAGTTGGTGAGAAAAAATAAGACACGTAGTCAAATGTGCATCAGATGAGGTGAGGCAGGGAAAGACAGTAAGGCAGGGCCACACCTGGACTGTTGGGGGCCCCAAGCACATTTGCTTTGGGGGCCCTCCTCACAGTAACCATGGCACTACAACAACTCCTGTGTATTGTATATATGAGTTGAAGCACTCATCATGTACAAATAAGCTGCATGTAAAAAGTGAAGTGGGAGCAGTTAGCAGCAACACTATCTTTAAGTGGAGCACAGTAAATACAGTATTTGTCTATTACCCCCTGATCCTATGAATGAAAGATGAAGTTTGATGCATATTTTAGTGTCATGTGTTAACTGTAGAGGGCTGAATCTCAGCTGTCTGATAAAGGATACGAGCAATAGATGTGATGCACAAGGCAACCATATGGTAAAGAAGATACATTTCAAATATCTGATAATATTGTGTAAGGTCTGGTGCAGTGATCAAATGAGACAGAAAGACAAAAGGAGCACTGTTAAAATCAAACTTTGATATTGGCCAAAAGATCAAACATGGGCCCTGACATTTAATGCTGATAGTATTTGTTGAAGCTGCGGCTGTACTGGGTCTGTGTTAGTACTGACTGAGACTGGATGTGGATCAACTGAGTCTGTGATTGTACTGCTTGATGATCCAGCATCTCCTCTACTGACAAACTGAAGCATATAGTAAATTATACATCACAATACTATTCCCCCAGATTTTCTTTCTAGACATTTTCAAATCTAAAACTATTTATACTATGGCTTGGCTGAATATTTGATGCTTATTATTTACAGAGAGATGTGTATCCATATTGCCTAGTATGCCCAGCTAATCAACACTTTCAATTCAATTTGTAATCAATAGTCTGTGTCAATTCATTACTTTCCATCCTGCATTAGTCCAGAGTTGTAACTAAAGCTTGACTCAGAGACTAGATCATTATTGTCTAGTTTAAAATGATGTATGTGCATCACAGTCATATTAGTCTGGACTGCTCACAGAGGCCTTTTCATTTGGTGCATGCACATATGAACACACATGTTCACACGACGTGGTTATCTTTTCCAAGCTGCAGTTTATGAACACGCCTGCCCGCTGGCGTTTATCAGACATAATCAATAGTTGTATTTCACTCTCACTTGTGTCAGTCACACAGTCACAGAATAAAGCCTGGAAGTGACTGGCAAACAAGCCAGATACAGACAGACGGAGAGATTCACTGTCCAGCTGAGTTAGCAAGACAGACAGACTACAGAGAGAGATGCACTGCAAGCTAACACGTTAACTTCATGTGACTGTCATTTATTGACATCAAAGCTGCAGATGAGAGAACACAGTTTACCTGACTGTTGTTTTTGAACTTTTCATGAGCAGAAGGATAGCTCTGTTTCATCTGTTTCATCTGTCTCTCATGGAAGTTGTAAACACTGACACCTGCTTTGAAACAAGGGGAGGCGGGGCCTAGCATAATTATCAGTGCGTATACGCAACTTGTGTAGTGAGCGTGGCCGCCCGGCTCTGTTTGTGGGACATTCCAGCGCTCTTGGGGGCCCCGTGCTCACCACAGGGCCCAAAGCAGTAAGCTCTGCAGTAAGCTCAGTCCCCAAAGATGACTCTATCTGCTGTTTGACATTTAGCAGATACTGCAAAACGTTACTTGACCTCAGAGAAAGAGGATCAACACAGCTGCCCCGTGGGCGATCACAGCAGTCACAACATCCTCACTGCACAGAAAGAGGATGTCTTGACTAGTTACTGAACTGAGGCAGCAAACTTCCACGAGAGGTACGCAGCATCTGACAGCTACAGAGTTAGTGACTTACACCTTATACAAAGTCTTTATTAGTGTGTGTGTCTTTTTTTGTTCTTGTCATTTCTGTAACTGTGTTAATTCTTCACTCTTATTGTTACAACTGAGCCCCATAGTGGGACAGGTTGTAACACTGGAACTCCTTGTATTTGACATCAGTTCATGCAGTCTGTGGTGTAGTTGGAGAAGTTGGAAACTTTGCTTTTTGTAGTGGACAAAAAAGGGAACTTTGTGTCAAGATTTGAGAGCTTGAGCACAAAACTTGAGCCAGTTATAGGTGCTGAGACAAAAAGTGTCCCAACCATACCTGGTCTCCCCTATACCTGATCACAAGTGTTTTCACTTAGTTTCTGTTTTCCACCTCCGATGAAGAGCAGCACACAGCCGCTTGCCTAAACTTTGTCTCATCCAGAGAGAGTCCCAAACGGCTCTGTGTCTGTCAGACGGTCTGAATAACGTCATGCACAGCAGAGTATAGAGCAGCTGGAGTTTTTCTTGATATATTGTGACTTTATTCTCATTAAATCATGACTTTGTTTGATCAAAATATTATTCTGGACTTCTCAGAGAACACAGATATGTGGGATATGTTTTGACTGTGCAGAGAGTTTTGAACATGAGCAGAAATCTTGCTGAAACACATGTGAGCTATTAAAGTCCAGGAGTTTATCAATGAATTCAAATCAATGAATGTATCATTGACATGAATGGCTGCCACATGCACATTTAAAGAGGTTACTTCCCCAAACAAAAGACACAAAGGAGGACTCAAATATTTGACAGCTATACAGAATGCCTGAGAGCCTTACTGTATTATATTCCATTGTATTCTTATATCTTGAATTGTCACCTGCTGCCTGAATTTTGTCTTTTCCTTCACATGAATAAAGACATTTCTGGTGGACGACCCCCAGACCCCCCGCTTCATATGCAGCGCAGAGTCCGCTATCCATCCACACACAAACGTTTACATGAAGCACAAAACACAAGATGAAGAAAAGTCTCTGTTTGTCCAGCAGATTGAGGAACAGACAAAAGGTTGAGTCTGTGAGAACCTCAGCTTTCTATCAGAGCTAGTAGAAGTAGTGCTAATATTTGTAATAGTAGAATTTACTGTGTTGTATTAGTCGCAGGAGGAAAAGGATCGCAATTCTTTTTACAAGTAGGAACAACAATAATACCAGTGATACTTGTCCTTTACTGGTTTTTGTCCACTAGATGGCACTGTGGGGATTTGTGGTCAGCATCATCCTGTCGTCATGGCGACCATCATCAGCATCATGTGGATCCTCTTGCACTTCCTGTGACTGACCACAGGGTGGTGCTCTTTCTCTGTCATGTTTAATGTCAGCACCAGCAGCAAACACAGAAATCCAGCATGTGATAAAGTTTGCTTTGAAATCTGTCACACAGCCATGTTGGAAGAGCTGATTTATTGCTGTGACACCTATCTAAGAGCGTAAAGAGACATGTGATGTCATAGAACAGAGCCATGCTTCATGTTATTAGGAACACTTGTGCTTTTCCTTCTGTGACAAGTCAAAATGTCTGCTGTGAAAAAGGCCTGTTGTCACACAGCAGCAGCCTCATCTGTCCGCCAGGGGCTGATGGGAGGTCTGAGGAGCTGTTAGAAAGCACGTGGCCCTCGTCTGATCTCACAGCTCGTCCTTGTTTGGCCTCAGCTGCATCAGAGCGCCACTTCTCCCCAGGTTCACCAGAGGAAACACCACTGCACAAAATGCTTTTCCTCCCAGCTGCTGCTCTGTGCTGTCTGTGTTCAGGTGAGTGTTTCCAGCCAATCAGGAGCCCACAAACTCAACCTTTAACAAACACTGTCACACTCACCTTCATCTACCTGTCTGTTTCTCTACAGCGCTGGTTGCCATGGCAGCAGAGCAGCTGATTCAGGACGATTTAACATTGACCAGGAGAGTTGGTGAAAACGTCTCCTTCACCTGTCGAAACACTGACCTGTGTGACTACGATTATGTATACTGGAGCCAGAAGAGAGACACAGAAACATTCACAGTGATTCTTGATATTATTAGGAATAGTGGTGACATAGAGAAGGACAGGTACAATCATCCTCAGAAAGATGATTTCTCAGCTGTGTATGAACAGAACGTCTGTGAGTTGCAGATCCAGACAGTTAAACTCAGTCATTCAGCCACCTACTACTGCTCCTGTGGAAAGAGAGCTCCCCACAGTGAGAAAAGATCCCTGCAGCCTGAACAAAAACCTCCAGATGAACAGATGTCAAACAGTGTCTGTGACAGGAAGAGAGCAGTAAAGCACAGCCCAGGTTCACATATTTCACCTCCATCTCAGCCAGAGTCACAAACACACTGAAGTGAGGGATTTATTTTCTTTACTGCTGTCAGGATTTATTCAATATTATATTGATTCATATTTTTATCAGATATTCCAGCAGCTTTATTGTTGTTCCACACAGTGAGGACAAACTAGAAACACAGAGGAACAACAATGAAGGAAAATAAAGAGAAAAGAAAAGATGAAAGTAAATAAAATAATAATTCAGATCAAAGGATAAAATGACAGATATTTTTTAAAAGTAAGACTTCAATCTAATTTACAAATAGAACAAAATGAGCTGAGGACAGTTTTCTCACTTGTTTTTCTAGTGACACAGAGGAACAACGATCAAAGATATGACAAAAGAAAGAAAACAATAACATGAAATGAATAATACACATAAATGGGATAAAAACACAAGGATGTCCTTTTGAATCAAACAGTGCCTCATTAATAACATAGAGCAAAACAACATTTGAGGAGAACTGCTGCTGAAAGAACACTTTGAAGAACGTATGAACCCGACCATCACGTCCTCCATGAAGGAGCAGAGTCTGAAGACTCGGGAGAACTCTCCTCCACATCTCTGGCAGAGGTCACTGAGGTCGTCACAGGGCTGACAACTTTTCAAGAAACCTTGGAGTGAGATTCAGCGGGGCCGACCACAGTTTTGTCGTTTAGGCCTCCACATAAAGGTTTTGTTTGTCAGCTGATTTGGTAGATGCGATCCTGATCCCCTGCATCCTAACGGATGTTTGGGGCGCCTGCTGGAGATGGATAGGGCCTAATACCTTACATACAAATACCATACAGAGAGAGACACTGGTGGTATAGTGGGGGTCTGGGGGTCCTCCCCCACAACATTTTGGATGTGGTAGATGTGACGTCCTGCATTCTGGTGGGTTTAGGGTAGGGATGGGAATCAAGAACCGGTTCCTGTTCAGAACCGGTTCCAACTGGTCCAATTCATCGACATCATTAGCCTTTATGCTTAATGATTCCCTTATTGATTCTTTTCATTACACCGAATCTATGCTCGTCAGTCAGCAGCACGTTCAACAACAAAGAAGACGTAATGGCGGAGAGACAGAAGCGGTCAAAGGCGTGGCTTCACTTCATGCTGTTAATAGCGTCCCTGGAGCTGCTAGCCCACTGTGGAGCCTCGCTCATCCCCGCTCCTGTTGTCGGATTTCATGGGAACACCAAGGATGGTAAGATGAGGGCAGCTGAGTTGATTTGTCGTGAGGTGTGTCGTTAGGAGGCTCCGAGGGGAGAGGGACACGAGCTCAGAGGGGAGGGGGGGTGTGGTGCTTTTTTTCAAATCTTTCTCATCGTCTTTCTAAACTAGACCATGGCTTTAAGGTTCATAATAAAACGTTCTGAAAGCAGATGTCTTGGGTTACAAACAACAGGAGGTGATATCATGAATTCACAGGAGGAATCGATAAAGAATCTGATCGATAAGCAGAATCGATAATGGCATTGATATCAATAAAATAAAAAATAAAATCAATTTCCATCCCTAGTTTAGGGGCAGCATTCTGGAGATGGGCAATACCTACATTCATTCAAAGCCACCCTGACTCGCAGGGCCTTCACAAGTGAACCTGCATTCAGCTCAGAGTGACTGAACTAGTGGAAACCAGAAACTAGGACTTGCCTATGTGGCATATAGCCTATTACTTTGGAGACACAAGACCCATTTTGGATTTAAAGCAAAATTCATGGTTGAATATATTTTGATTAAGATCGAACTAAAATATTATTTTGGGAATAATAATATATTTTGTGTATTATTGTAGTCTAAAGAGCATTTCATGATATATTTCTAACATAATGTGGCCTGTTACAGCGACATACATTTATATTATAAAATAAATGCTGTGTGGATGTTAATATAAATGTGTCTCTTGCATTTGTCATGAATCATGTTTCTAATTTGCCTTGTTTTGCATCACTTTAGTGTGCTGGCTACCAAATTAACTCATAAGTGCAATTCCAATCACATCATTTCAATCACATAAACAAACAATGGCTCAGTTCTGCTAAATATGTCCATCAGTGAGCATATGCTCAGTTAGCGCCCAACATTTATGACAGCAGAATTTTTGGCCTATCTACTGCTTGCTCTGCCCAGCTGCTTGAAAGGATGGCTGCTGCAGCAACAGGCTACTATTTTAATGTAGCTGCTAACATAAAGTACTCTTTGCTGCTAATGTAGCATTTTTGACATTTACAAAGCTCCAAATGCCTTTACATGCTCTCACAACACATATAAGGAACTAAATGTAAAGTTTAAAAGCTAAAGACTAACCGCTAAGGATCCTGCGGAGAAAAAGGCTTGACTCCACAGCATGAAAGTTAGTATTCTGCAGACATTAAAACAACTACCTCAAATTATTGTTTTCATTCAGTCATCCAAAAAATGACCTATAAAATACATGCACATAATTGCAATACCATTCTAAAACAGTAAACCATTGTGGAACCTAGTAGCTGAGACTATTTTACTGGTTACAAAATAAACACATTCAAATCTTGTTTGTCCCTCTTGGACAGATTTATTTTTAACTTAAGCGCAGACAGTGAAATGTCAAAATATAAGCCAACCAGTAGCACTTGTACAACAAAAAATAAAGTGCTTTCTTATTCCCTGAACACTGAGAAATAAAGAAAATATAAAAGATTGAACATGGCACACAGTGTGACAGCACATACGTAGCAATCAAGTACAGCAACTACACCCAATAGTACCCAGCTGTAGCCGCGGTACAAACCACATCCTACAAACCACGCCCACAATGCTAAACTGTGCTGAACAGAAGAAGAAGAAGAAGAAGAACGAAGAAGATCGGCGGAGATGGCGATGGCGTCTCAGGTAAGACTTATACTCAAACATTGTTTTAAATGCTGACGTTACTTTTACTTGCGCTTTGCGTCGTCTTTTGGGGAACTGCCCATTGGTCCGACCATATTAAACTCATTGTTCGGAAGTCCTGTTCTGAAATCATCATGATGCCCTGTGGTTAAGGTCTGGTTAGGTTTAGGCACAAAAACCACTTGGTTAGGGTCAGGAAAAGATCATGGTGTGGGTTCAAATGAAAAAGAAAGTGACAAACACATAAGCCGTGAGCCTGTTTCGCCTCAAGCCTTTCCCAGCTGACCCAGAGCCGGTCGCGGCGCACCATCAAGGCAGAAATACGCCTGCCGGGAGCCGTTCAGCACCGCGGACCGTTGGACCAATGGGCTGTCGGACCAATGACATGGACCCGTCTTTTGCACTGTATGTCAGTGACTAAACTACAAAAACAAGACCTGTAAATGGACATGCACATGAATGAGGCATTGCCCTGGGGGATTATATTGCAGCTAGCTCATCCTAGTCGACCAGTTCAAAAAGTGACTGTCCTGATTTGTCATTTAGACACCAAACATTCAAAAATTTGAGCTTGACAGAGGGAACAATGCAAAAAGCATAATTTGACCATAATTAGATTTTGTAAAAGAGTAAAAGTTATGCTGTTGACATGTATGTTTGCAGATTTTAAATGAAATAGCTTTTTATTCCCTCTATTGTGCTTCAGTAACTTTTATATAAATTTAATGGCTAGTGGAGCCAAGTGTTCAGGTGTATGCAGTTAGGTAAGCTTAAGTAGGACAGGGCCTTTTTTAAAATGAGGTTTGGGTTGAGTCTAGGAAATGACACCTATGTTGTGGGGAGGGCGGGTAAACCATAGACATATAATACGTAGACGCCGCATTGAGCCCTGAATCGTATGTCGAAGTCGCCGCCATATTGGATGTGGCAAGCTGGGGAGACCGGGCAAGATGCCCCACTCATGTGCTGCTTGGAAATGTACGAACCGTTTCACGATCCATACCAGATCCCAGGGAATTACCTTTCACAGGTAAGACTGAACAGTTACTTTTGATTGTATTTGGCCATTATAACATCATTTTGAGAACAGAATTTGATGTTGTGGATAACACTATGAAGTCTCGCGCACAATACTGTGACTTCCTGCGGTCAAACCAGACTCCAAACAACGAAAAAGTCAATCTTACTAAACAAAATTGCCCCGAACTAACTGCTCTGATTGTTGTCAGTTGCTTAGCTAACCTTTCTTCTACTATGTAGGTTTCCCAAAGACAAAGAGCTGAGAAAGCTGCTAGCCCGTCCTCCATGCTCTGCAGTGAGCATTTCAGACCTGAGGACTTTGACAGAACAGGTCAAATAGTCCGGCTCAGAGATGGAGCTATTCCTTCTGTCTTCTGTTTCCCAGCTCATCTCCAAAGGGTATATCAACAGGCTGTATTAGATAAGTCAATGCCACACTATGCTGAAAGTGTTTTATTTTTCCTTTCTGAGGGCTCTAGTTTCGCAGACCGGGCGAGGCGGGGGTGCAGCGCACCTGCGCTTCGCCAACTGGGTGTGGCCAGGCAGATTTTGCAAGTTTGGCACACCGTGCGCCTGGCGCAGCTACTCCTCTGTCCCACCTCTGTCCCTCCTACCTGCGCAAGTCGGAAAGAGGGAGGAGAGAAGGCATGGAGTGGGTTTTACACACATCACACCAATCAAATGAGCCCCTCTCCTCGTCCTTAAATGCGCCGTGCGAAGGTGTAATGAGAGTTTACTCAATTCGCCATGGCAGAAGAGAGCAGCAGCGTCAGACGGACAAACTTCTCCCAGGAGGAAACTGATGTTTTGGTCCGGGAGGTCCAAGCTCGCAGTGTCTGAATATACAGAACTGCGAGCAGACCTCCACGGGCTGATGATGCAAAGGTAGCCTGGGAGGAGGTCACCACAATTGTAAATCAGTGTTGTGTTTCTCTCATGCGCGCTCTCTCTCTTTCTCTCTCGCAGTCTCACTCTGTTTCTTTTGGCTTTTCTAAGATGACAGATGCTGAATATATACTCCCTATCTGATGCTGTGGCTGTTTGTGGTTGGCTGAGAGGGATGTGAACTCATTAGTTTGCAGCTGTGTTAATCAAATCAGGTTGGGTTTCCATTACGCGTGCCAAACGTGCCAAACGGTGCCAATCCCCTTTGATCTGACATCAGATGTGACGGGACAGTCGATATAGAGATGCATTTATGTGCTGATTGCAGATAGTTGCATTGAATAGTGGTTTGTGGGTATTTATTGCATCGTTAATGTGCCTGATATTCTGGAAACCTGCCTGTGAGGTTTTGGTGACGTGTGTGCACTGTCCGCCGGTCAGCCAAACTTCCACTTACACCGGCTGCGCTCCGCCTGCGCTGACAGTAGACCTGGTTTCAGCTGGCGAGCTTTTAGCGCACCTTCGACGAAGCCTTTTAGCACGAAACTGTCACTGCGCCAAGCTGGATCTGTCGACACCTCCCCCTGCTGCGCCGCCACACCCATCTCAGCGCACCTCAGTCCGCCAAACTACCAAACTGAGCGCGCCTCGGGTTGCGCTGCTCGAAACTAGCTCTGCGCGGGGTTCGCCACCCTGCGCTGCGCCGGGAAACTAGAGCCCTGAATGTGAAGGAATCAACTGTGTATTTTGTATTACCTGTGAGATAATTCAAATATTTTATCCTTCACTTTAGCCTGTGGCTACCAGGACATCTCAGACCTCAAAGAAGGCTCAAGAGAGCCTGTCAGTGGACTGTTCCCAGCTCGTCCAAGAGACCGAACCCCTTCCTGTGCCCAGTGTTGTGAGTACTAAGTACTATATGCCTCAAACAGCTATGAGCATCACGACCCTGGTTATATTCAAACCTCTTGTCACCCCCACCCCCTCCCACCACCTCCCACTCTCTGTCACTCTTTTCTGACATACTGACGTACACACATGCACATACATTGAAACATGTCTTGAATGTGCATCCTTGACACACACACACACACAGAGACACAGACACACAGAGACACAGACACACATACACACACAGACACACAGACACACACACACACACACACACACAGACACACAGAGACACACACACACACACACACACACACACACACACACACACACACAGACACACAGACAGAGACACACACACACACACACACACACACACAGACACACACACACACACACACACACACACACACACACACACACACAGTGCTGGCAGTACAATTGAGGAGTGATGTGATTACAGTAAGAATGTGACTGACTGTGACTGAGTGATGTCATATAAACATGCCTCATAATATTTTCATCATCGTTTCTAGGACCACTCCTACGCACTGCCTTTGTCACCTGATGATCTGAGGGCCAGACTCAGTGAAGCCTTGGCTCGGGTGGAGAGTCTGGAAAGAGAGAAGCAGAATGCAAAAGATAGAGAAAGGAGGGCAAAGAACACTGTCCATGGTGTTCTGGAGGCTCTAAGGGTGAAGCAACTCATAAATGAAGAGCTGAAAGAGAGGCTCTACTCATACTCAGGTAAAATGAAAATACAGATTTGGAGAAAATTTTAACTTGAGTGTATAAAACTTTCCCATTTTGTTACGTAAGACTTCCTAGTTATTTCAAGGGTACTTACTAATTAGCCTGTGCTAATTGAATTTCAGATCTTCCAGTACACCTCCTGTCAAAACAGAGCCATGAATATACCAAAGACCAGAGGGAGTTTGCCGTCACTCTCCACTTACATGGTCCAAAAGCTAGTCTCTCCAGATTAATCTCCCACATCCACATACACTGCAAAATTCAAGTTATTTGAAGCCTTTTTTTCTATCTAAGCTGTGCATATTATTTAATCCCGTTATGACTGCACAGAGTGAACAGCAGACATAGCTACACTTAACATAATCAACATTACCATGAATGAATAATGATAAACCATAAATAGAGGACCTTAAATAGATCCCCCTCTCTGAGTTTAATTGTTTGCTGATGGGTATTGGCCGATACTGCTTCCAGTGATTAGTGATCAGCCACAAAAATCCTGATCAGAGCATCCATATTAAATAACTGCTTTTTCTTCTTAGCGAGGTGGATGAGTTCTGTGGATGCCAAGCCTGGCCTCAACATGATGATGTTGGACATGTTGAAAAGAAGACAAGAGGAAGACCCAGCTAAATATGGAAGTGTGTGTCTCATGTTGGATGCCATGGCTGTTAGAAAACATGTCCAGTATAATCCTCATACCCAGAAAATGTCTGGATTTGTGGATATGGGGGATGGTATGAATGAGACAGATGTTGCCACTGAAGCTCTTGTTTGTGTGGTGGTTGACCTGCAAAGCCATTGGAAGGCTCCAGTTGCCTACTACCTGACCAAGTCCCTGTCGCCAGAGACACAGAAGGTTTTACTTGTGCATGCATTGCAGGAACTGCATGAGCGCAGCATAAGAGTGTTATGTGTCACAATGGATGGGCATGCCTCCAATGTCAGCATGTGCAACCAACTTGGGTGCCAGCTAAAGGGAAACCCTGTTGAGCCCTTAAGAACCTTTTCTCCACATCCAGTGACTGGTGAGAGGGTGTTTGTGATGATGGATGCTTGCCACATGTTGAAGTTAGGACAGAATATGCTGCAGGCTGACAATCCAGTAACCAGCACCACTGGCCAGATCAACTGGACATAGATCGTTCATCTGAATGATGTCCAAAAAAAAGATGGATTGCACGCTGTCAGCAAGGTAACAGACAAGCATGTGAATTTTGATTCACAGAAGATGAAGGAGTCCTTGGCTGCACAGACACTGAGGCGCTCTGTGACAGTAGCTCTGTGCACACTGAGGGACCTTGGCTATTCACAGTTTCAACACTATGAAGCAACAGCTGAATGCATTGAGGTAATACTAACATAATACTAATAGTAAGGTTGTTGTTTTTAACAATTAATTGTGCAGCCCTAATGCAAACCTTGTTTTTGATCAACACTCACTGGCCATGCTGTGAACAGTGAATCCTTTTTATATTTTAGAAATTAGACTAACGACTCACAGGAACATGATATTGTTTATGATGATGATTCAGATGCTTTTGTTAATGCAGACATTTGCTTTTAGATAACTGGCAGGCTCTTCGCCACCAGGGGTAAACACACCACTTCCCATTTCGCAGACTCTTGTGACATCACCATCTACGCGACAGCGCCTTTCAGTGGCCATATTTGTTACGACAACACATCCACAGTATAATTTCTGCACTATGCCGCGGCAGCTCCAGGAATCCGTGACAAGACGTGAAATCAGCGGAAGACGGCGTGTAATCGCAGAACTGCGTTTTCCTGAGGGGTCTAACTGCTTCACAACACACATGCCAACATATCTGGAGGTGAGAAATGCAAGACTTGAAATATTTCTTCTTCCTCTGCAGGAGGGCATCATTCATCATTGTAGGTAGTAGCCTAGTTATGTAAGGTGGCGCCACCTACTGTACAGGAGTGGAACGACTACCAGCACTTGTTTTTTCGACTGTGAAATTGGAGGTGTGGCGTGAGACCGTGTGAAATCAACCAGTTGCATGAGAGCCCTGTAAAAAGCTCCTTGGAGGCAAGGTGCCAGGTGTGGATGAGATTCTCCCTGAGATGCTGAAGGCTCTGGACACTGTTTTGCTGCCATTGTTGAAACACTGGTACAGTGCATGTAGAGTGGCAGACCAGGGTGGTGGTTTCCACTTATCCTGGCTGAGTTGAAGTGGCTTTGTAGTACAAGCCTCTGGCCTGGGAACACCTTGGGATCCCCCATTAGGAGCTGGAAAGTGTTGCTGGGGAGAGGAACGTCCTGAGAACCTTGCTCAGCCTGCTGCCCCCGTGACCCAGCCCCAAGTAGTGCTGCAAATGCATGGATTCAAATGAAAGGATAAAAATGATAAAAACAAAAACAAGCTTTAGCATTTTGACAAAGTTTCAAATCTTCTGCTTTGACCTGCTGCAGGAATAAAGTCCATTCCTCCTCACAATGCTGATGTTGTGGATGTTTATGGTCCCCAGAGGATGAATCCTAACATTGATTTAGTTTGAAGATGTCTTTTCAACTGCTAATCAACAGAGAAATGTCTCATGAGCATATGTGACACAATATTGATATACAAGATATTTGAAGGCTTGAAAACAAAGTAGAATGATATCAATGTCAAACCCTATATACATCCATCCAAACACTGACATCACTTTGAATCAATGCTTAGATTTCAACTGACAACAAACCTTTTCAAGCAATAAGCTTCATTTGATCTTGTTAGGTGTCTGTTTGCCCTGCTTTGTTTTGTCTCTTCTTGCTCCCTTCAGCTCTCCACCCAGTTGGTTTCCCCTGCCCTTGGCTGGGCGTGGCTTCCTTCGGTCTCCTGTTCACTGCACACCTGCTCGGCCTCTGTCATCAGCACACCTGTCTGGCATCTACCCTCATCACTGCAGCACAAAAGCCTGGCTCTTCTCACCATTCTTTGCCAGTTCGTTGTTTGACCACATGTGGTAACCCTCTAGGCTCTTTTTGAAACATTTTTGAATACATTTCGTCTTGCCGGTTTTTGACTACTTTTGGATGTTGGACTTCAGCATTTTGGATCACGGACTTTGGAAGATTTGCCTGTGCTAACCTGTTTATTTTTCTGTTTTTCCCTAGTGCCCTGCCATCTCATTCCTCCAGTCAGCCACGCTCAGCCACACGCCTCAGCCCCTGTTTTTGTTCCTTTTTTTTTTCCCCCTGCGGACAGTTTCATCTCCTCCTCCACGGACCCTTCCCCCAGCCCCTGCTAAGTTTTTGTACCATTCTGAATAAAAGATTTGTCTCTTCTGCATTGAGATTCCAGTTGAGTTCTTAAAGCATTCGCTTAACAGAACGAACTGGCCAAAAGCATGGAATCCGCAGAAGCGTTAAAACAAGCGTTAACCAGTCAAGGTGCAGTGCTTAACCAACATGAGCAGTCTGTACGGGTGCTGATGGAGAGCAGCCATGTCCTGACCACTCAAGTAAGTGAGTTAACTCGTCAAGTTTCTGCCCTTGCAGCCACTGTGAGGACTTCTTTGGATTTGGAGTCCAGGCCCACCACCACCACTCCTCGAGAGACTCACGTGAGTGACCCTGAACCTTTTTCTGGGGATTTGGATTTGTGTCGTGGTTTTTTGCTCCAGTGTCGATTAATTTTTGCCCAACGACCAATTTCTTTTGCTTCTGAGCTATCTAAGATCCATTATGTTCTGGGGCTTTTAAGAGGCAAAGCGCTGGCTTGGGCAGAGGCAATCAGTTCAGTGACTGATTTTGAGTCCATTTACTACAAGGATTTTGAGACCCAATTTCGGGAGGTATTTGATCATCCTTGCCGTGAAGGTAATGCTTCTAACCGGCTAATGAAATTAAGACAAGGTAATCGCACTGTGTCAGATTACGCAGTAGATTTTTGGACTCTGGCTGCCAATTCCCAGTGGAATGAACCAGCCTTACAAGCCGTTTTCTAAAGGATTGAGTGACCAAATCAAAGATGAGCTAGCTGCCAGAGATGAGCCTAGTGATCTGCACTCATTGGTTTCCCTCGCCATTAAATTGGATAATCGTTTCAGGGAGCGACAACGAGAGAGGTCCTCCCGTTTCTCTGTCTCTGCTGTGAACTCTAGATCTTCACCACTTCCTGCCCGACCGCCACAGTCTACAGGTCCAGGTTCGCAGCCACCAGCCCGGGCTGCAGAGGAGGAGCCGATGCAGTTGGGTAGGACCAAGTTAACCGAGCAAGAGCGCCTCTGATGGTTCCAAGCTGGTGAGTGCATGTACTGCTCTCAGAAGGGGCATTTTCGTGCAGCCTGTCCTGTCCGGCCAAAAGATCTGGCTCGCCAGTGAAAGTGGGGGTCCTGGCGAGCCCTGCCTCTCCCTCTCCCTCTCCTAAAACCCCTCAAGCTCCTCGGCTCCAGCTGCAAAGTGTCCTGTCTGTAGGAAGCTAGAGTTGTTCAGTGGCAGCTCTCATCGACTCTGGGGCCGAGGACAATTTAATCGACCATGGTTTTGCCCTTCAGCTTGGATGTGAGATGCTACCGCTAGAGAGGGCCATCCCTGCCATAGCTCTGAATGGGAAGTGCTTCGCTCAGGTAACCCACCAATCATCCCCTGTACACCTTCTCATTTCTGGAAATCATCATGAATACATACAGTTCAAGATAATCTCAGACCTACACTCACCAGTAGTGCTTGGTTTCCCCTGGTTAATCCTTCACAACCCACAAATTGACTGGAAACACGGCAGAGTCGAGTCTTGGAGTGCCAACTGTCATTCTTCATGTCTGCAATCTGCTTTGCCTCCTACAGGTGGTGCCAACAGAGCAGAGAAGCCTGAGTCCCCCAGTGTCGACCTGAGTCATGTCCCCACAGTTTATCACGATTTGAAAGAAGTGTTCAATAAAGAAAAGGCTCTTTCACTGCCCCCACATCGTCCTTATGATTGTTCCATCGACTTATTATCTGGTGCACCATTACCTACTAGTAGATTGTACAATCTGTCTAGACCTGAAAGAGAAGCCATGCAGTCTTACATCTCTGACTCTCTAGCAGCAGGGATAATCCGACCCAGCACTTCACCTCTAGGGGCAGGTTTTTTCTTTGTTGAAAAGAGAGACAAAACACTCCGACCATGCGTTGATTTCAGAGGCCTTAACAATATCACAGTTAAAAATAAGTACCCACTTCCATTGATTGACTCTGCATTCGAACCACTGGTAGGAGCCAAAATATTTTCTAAACTGGACCTCAGAAATGCATACCATCTCGTTCGCATTCGCGAGGGGGATGAGTGGAAAACGGCTTTCAACACTCCTTTAGGTCACTTCGAGTACCTGGTAATGCCTTTTGGGCTCACAAATGCCCCAGCCGTATTCCAAGCTCTCATAAATGATGTGTTAAGAGACTTTCTGAACCTGTTTGTCTTTGTGTACTTGGACGACATCCTCATTTTCTCCCAGACAGACGAGGATCATGTTTTACACGTCAGGTATTGACACGTCTGTTGGAGAACAAACTCTTTGTGAAATCTGAAAAATGTGAGTTCCATGTCAAGAAAGTGTCGTTTCTCGGTTATGTGATTCAGAGTGGGCAGCTGCAAGCAGACCCAGCCAAGATCAGCGCAGTGGAGGACTGGCCCATCCCACGGTCCCGGAAGGAGCTTCAGCGTTTCCTGGGGTTCGCTAACTTCTACAGACGTTTCATTAGGGACTACAGTAAGGTAGCCTCTCCACTCACCAGACTCACCTCTGTCAATGTGAGATTTTGCTGGTCACCTGAGGCTGACATGGCATTTCACAAACTAAAATGTCTTTTCACCAGCGCTCCAGTTTTGGTACAGCCCGACCCCTCCAAGCAATTTATTGTAGAGGTAGATGCTTCTGATTCTGGGGTCGGGGCTGTCTTGTCACAATATGTGGGTCCTGAGAAACGTCTGCATCCCTGTGCCTTTTTCTCTCGTCGTCTGTCTCCTGCAGAAAAGAACTATGATGTCGGTAATCGAGAGCTCCTCGCGGTGAAGCTGGCCCTGGAGGAATGGAGGCACTGGTTGGAGCTGAGGTTCCATTCATAGTTTGGACAGACCATAAGAACCTTGCCTACATCCAGTCCGCTAAGAGACTTAACTCCCGTCAAGCCAGGTGGGCGATGTTTTTCAGCAGGTTTAATTTCTGTCTGACTTTTCGCCCAGGCTCAAGGAATGCCAAGCCCGATGCGCTGTCACGCCAGTTCTCTGTGGAAGAGACCCAAGTGCCCCCAGATACCATCCTCCCACCTGGACGGGTGATTGGTCAGCTCACGTGGGGAGTAGAAAGGGCGGTGAGGGATGCACAGGAGGCAGAACCAGATCCAGGTAACGGCCCTCCTGGCTTACTGTATGTTCCTGTGTCTGCCCGTTCTCAGGTCCTGCAGTGGGGACATTCATCAAGACTCACCTGTCATCCTGGAGCCAATCGAACCACGGCCTTTATCCGCCAACATTTCTGGTGGCCCAACATGGAGAAGGACACACGGGAGTTTGTGGCTGCTTGCCCCACTTGTGCACGGAGTAAATCCTCTCACCAAGCCCCCCCAGGATTACTGCAACCCCTACCCATTCCAAGCCGCCCCTGGTCACACATCTCTATGGACTTCATCACCGGTTTACCACCATCTAAAGGTAAAACCACCATACTCACCATAGTTGACAGGTTTTCCAAGGCAGCCCACTTCATTCCTCTAAACAAGTTACCTTCCGCATCAGAAACCGTGGATCTTCTGGTTCAGCATGTGGTCAGACTCCATGGCATCCCAACTGATATAGTCACTGATAGAGGTCCACAATTCATTTCCCAAGTTTGGCAGGCATTCTGCAAAGCAGTTGGTGCTACATCCAGTCTCTCCTCTGGTTTTCACCCTCAAACTAATGGTCAGTCCGAGAGAGCTAACCAATGTTTAGAGAACACTCTACGCTGTCTCACAGAAACACACCCTCAGTCCTGGAGCGAACAGTTACCCTGGGCAGAATACTCACACAACTCACTTGTTAACTCCTCAACTGGACTCTCCCCCTTTCAAGCTTCTTTAGGATACCAACCACCTCTGTTTCCATCCCAAGAAGCCGAAATCGCAGTTCCCTCTGTACAAGATCACCTCCACCGCTGCCAAGCCATATGGAATGACACCCGTGAAGCATTGCTACGCTCCCAGCAATCCATCCAGCTTACCGCCAACCGCCGCCGCCGTCCCCTCAGTATACCCCAGGTCAGTCTGTCTGGTTATCTACCAAGAATATCCCTCTGCAAGTGGAGTCCCGGAAATTAGCACCCCGGTATATCGGCCCATTCACCACTGACAAGATTGTAAATCCATCAGCTGTCAGACTCAACCTGCCGAACAATATGAGAATTCATCCCACATTCCATGTGTCCCAGATCAAGCCTGTCAACTCTAGCTCTCTTAGCCCTCCGTCCGATCCCCCTCCGCCCGCCCGGATCGTGGATGATCATCCGGCCTTTACGGTCCGCCGCCTGGTGGGAGTGCGGCGTCGGGGTCGCGGCCTCCAGTTCCTCGTTGACTGGGAGGGTTATGGTCCCGAACAACGCTCCTGGGTTCCCCGGTCTTTTATTTTGGACCCGTCCCTGATTGATGACTTTTATAGGGAGAACCCTGATGTTCCCGGTGGTTCGCCAGGAGGCTCCCATTAGAGGGGGGGGTACTGTTAGGTGTCTGTTTGCCCTGCTTTGTTTTGTCTCTTCTTGCTCCCTTCAGCTCTCCACCCAGTTGGTTTCCCCTGCCCTTGGCTGGGCGTGGCTTCCTTCGGTCTCCTGTTCACTGCACACCTGCTCGGCCTCTGTCATCAGCACGCCTGTCTGGCATCTACCCTCATCACTGCAGCACAAAAGCCTGGCTCTTCTCACCATTCTTTGCCAGTTCGTTGTTTGACCACATGTGGTAACCCTCTAGGCTCTTTTTGAAACATTTTTGAATACATTTCGTCTTGCCGGTTTTTGACTACTTTTGGATGTTGGACTTCAGCATTTTGGATCACGGACTTTGGAAGATTTGCCTGTGCTAACCTGTTTATTTTTCTGTTTTTCCCTAGTGCCCTGCCATCTCATTCCTCCAGTCAGCCACGCTCAGCCACACGCCTCAGCCCCTGTTTTTGTTCCTTTTTTTTTTTTCCCCCTGCGGACAGTTTCACCTCCTCCTCCACGGACCCTTCCCCCAGCCCCTGCTAAGTTTTTTGTACCATTCTGAATAAAAGATTTGTCTCTTCTGCATTGAGATTCCAGTTGAGCTCTTCAAGCATTCGCTTAACAGATCTTGAATATTTTTCAGCTTCAGTTCAGCAAAAATATTTGAGTGTTAAGCCACTAAGTGTTTACAATATTTGTCCTAAACAGTAGTTTGACTTGTTGAGTGTTTGTTTGTGTCAACAGTAACTCTGCTCTCATGTGTTGCACTGATTTTAAAAGTAGGAGGATCACAACTCTTTCTACTTCAAATCAAAACAAGACTACAGAGCAACACACACTGGCTATGTGGACAAGCGTCCTGTCATCTGACGCACATCCGTCATCAATCAAAGTAATGGACCATTTCAAAATGTCAGCTGATGATGGTGCTGGATTAAAAACTTAGCAAAGTCAGTAGGATTCATCCTCTGAGGAACATGAACGTGTCAAGCAACCATCCACGGAGACACTCTGCTAGTGTGTCTAAAAAGGAAATCAAAGAAGAGACAGTCATGTTAATATGAACATTAGAGAAACACATCATGGAGCTGAAATATGATACTGCTTCATCATTTGGACTCCTTCACCTCAGCTGACACATTCAACAGCACACAGGTTTTTGTATCACTCTCTCTCACTGTGGGAGGTGGAAGGTACTTCATCTTTGGCTCAGGAACTAAACTGTTTGTAACAGGTAAGAATAAAGCTTCATTTTGCTTCAGTTGTTTTATTGAACAAGTTGAAAATGTGTTTTTAATGAGTTTGTGCTGCTTCAGGCTTTACATGTTAGTTTTTCATCATTAGTAGAGAATTCTTGCAGCCATGCAGCTATTGTTACATAAAAAAGCTTCATCATTCCTGAAAAGATGTTTAAATCTCACTGCACAACTCAAGTTATTCTTTATTTCTGCAGGAGATTAAACTGATTCATATAGAAAAAGTAGGATTATTGCAAATGTTACAGATATACAGTATTTGATCCTCTCAGTGATTCAGCACCATCTCTGCTTTTTATTAAACAACATATATGATATTAAACACTATTTATATATATCAGTAAATGGATTATGACGAGCACATATTAACAATACTAAATATATATATTTCAAAGGATGAATTTTGACTGATGATAAATGTTTCTTAAGATGGTAAATAATTATTAAATGAGGACATATATACACATATATATTTAATATATAATATATTACAGCAGCTACATTTTGAATATTTCATAAAGAATTTTTTATTTAAATGATATTCGATCAGTGATGATATATGATCATAAACACACAGACAAATACACGCAAAATCAAAACAATATATTATGTCCAGTGTCATCTTAAATATATGACGGCAAATATTCTTTGGAGGGTAAATGTTGGCAGATTGTATGCATAAGTAAATACAGCTGATTTAATTTCAAAAGGAAAAAACTGTATTATATAATATAATCAGTATTATTTTTAAAGACGACTGTTGTGCACGCTGACATGCTGTGTTAATTGTATATTAACAAGAAGCTAAAAACTGACATTTAAAAGTTATTCAATTAATTGTTATATGTTGGTAAATGTGAAACCTGTCGTGTTTATATTGTCATCAATAAAGGGAAATTTGTATTTTATGTGAAGATAAATTATTGTTAATTGTTTATCGAATATTTAATATAGAAGAATAAAACTGTAAATTCTGTGAAGGAAAATGTCTTTATTATATTATATTATATTATATTATATTATATTATATTATATTATATGTGTTATGCTTTATTATATTGTAAGTTACTCTGTTTAGGATCAGCATGTTTTCATCTTATTTTTCATTTCATAGCAGTTTTTATTCGTATTTCACAAGTGATTGTGTTGTTAAAATTGTTGAAAATTAATATGAATTGTGGAAAAAGATATTATTTATATATCAATTTTATAAATTGGTCAGAGTAAAGTATACGGTGGGAAATGTATTGTTTCTTGTTTTACGTGAAGGTAAATATGTAGTAAAGTATAATATGTGTATTCATGTACCCGTCAGTTATTTAAAATACAGGAAATCTATTCCCTTTTTATTGGAGGTAAAAGTGACAATTTTTGATGTAATAATAATTCTTGTTAAATTAGAGTGAGTGAAGTTTGTCCATTAAAATAAAGAATAGTTTCTTTAGTGTCCATAGAAGACATGCTGACAGTAGCTGCTCAGTGTGTTTGATATGAAGGTGAATCCAGTATATGTAGTGAACTTTGTGCTGTATTGATGAGTAGTTTAGTGATCAGAGTCCATGTAGTTTCCAGGATCAGACTGAATGCAGTGCAGTGCTGTAAGCTGCTGCTGACTGTGTGAATGTGTGTCTGTGCTGCTTGTTGCTGCTGCTGCTGCTGTCAAACTTCAGATGAGCAGGTAGTGAAGCCCGTGGTGAGCGTGTACCCAGCAGCATCCAGAGCCCACCTGGAGGAAGAGCTCCCTGCTGTGTCTGGCCTCAGCCATGTTTCCTCCTCTGGTCCGCTTCTCCTGGAAAAGACAAGAGGAGAATGGACCTCTGCTCCCTGCTGAGGGAGAGCAGCTGGAGCTCAGAGAGTCGGGACGCACCGCCGCCATCTTGCTGATCCGTCAGCAAGAGAACAGCACATATAAATACCGCTGCTCCGTCCAGCACCAGGGGGGCACAGTGGAGGCCCAAACACAACAAGGTAATGAAGGCTTGGTGACTGTGTTCAGCAGTGATTCAGCTTCATGTCAAAGAGAGCAGAGGAGCAGAGGACTGACATTTCTCACTGACACTCCAAACATTTCACTCCTTTTCTCTTTCAGAGGTTTCCTACTTTCCAGTCGTGACTTTCCAGTCCAGGGTGAAGCTGCTCTGTGTGCTGTACACAGTGCTGATAGTGAAGAGTCTGGTGTACTGCTGTGGACTCTCTCTGCTGATGATCCTCAGAAACAAGGGACCGTCCACCAACTGCACACATGCTGACTGACTGTTTTCTGCTCGCCTTTTCTCACCATCAAATCTCATCAATTCATCTCATTTATCACTTTGATCAGTCTTCACAAATATCACTTATGACGTCTTGTGCTTGGTTGTAAATTTCACATCCACATGTCTTAAATCCATAAATACAAATATACACACATATATTTGTACATGAAGCCTTAATGGTTATTAAGTGTTGATATTTTTGGACAACAATGGAGCTCTATGGCACAGAGGAATAAGATCTATCAGCCTTTGATACACACACAATACTTGTTAGTAAAATACATTCAGTGATTTTCTTGATAGAAAATCCAAAGATCAAATAACAGCAACATCATCTTTGAATCCATTTTTAATGACAACATCTTAATGATGTCATTATCTGGAGAGAACAAATGTTGATGATACAGATAATATTAAGAAAACTCTTATCTCAGGATAACTTCATTCAAAATCCACATATGAGATATGATCAGAAGATAACAGGCTTACTAAGAACTCCCACAGCAACTTTCACTGTTTTTATCATAGAATGCTTCTTTTATACATCATATTGAATATTTCTATTGATTTTCTTCATCTTATCAGCTTTAGTTAGTTTTTGATCCAAATCTTGTACTTTGCTTTTTGCTTTCATCTCTATTTTATTGACTGTTAATCACATTTGATCAAATCTCTTTTATAAATAAAGTTCACTTTGATCATTTTTATTTTTCTATTAGTAATAACAGTAGTGCTTTTATTTTTTATGACTGTCTGTTTGTGTTATTCTTTGATTCAATGCCCAGTTTGAATAAATGAAAGAAAAACATTTTTGACTTTTATTTTCTACATCAGACAAAGTGTAAATCATTTCATTGAACATATTTGATGTGGAAAGAAAAATATTTTGAGCTTTCTCTCTTAAATATAAATGTGTTTGTCTGCAGAGAAACTTTAGCAAATATTTAAGGTGGTGTCATTTCCTGTGGAAAAGAAAAATCCATATTCAGTGCTAAAGTGCATAATTGATGCCTTTCCATATAAAAACATAGAGAAATGAAATGAGTCCAATAAAAACACTGTCAGATGGTGTTGCTATAGTATTAACTTGAATCATTTCAGAACATTAAGGAGTGGATGAATGTTGTTGTCATGACAAGTTGAACATCAGAGTTGATTTTAGTATTCAGTCTCATTTCTTTGAGTTTCCTGTCTATGTTTGTTAGGTTGACCTCTCTCAGTTTGCTGCACTGTAACAAACAGGAAAAGTGACTCAATATTGAGCATGTTGTCAATATGCATCAATAATCACTGACTGCAAATAATGACATCACAACATAGCTTGTGCTTTGAAATGTGTGATATTTCACAGCTGTTTGTGCTGTGAAAATGCTAACAGGAAGATACTAAAGCTGCTGATTGACTTCCTGAGTTTAGCTCCTGGAGCTCCTCACTTCTTGGACTATTTGATCAAAAGCACTTTGAGTTGCTGAACCTTAACAAGAATCTGTTTGCATGACCACGCTCCTCCAAGCACATAGTTGAACAGACAAATGATGTTGATTTACAAGAGGAGCCCACACTTCACTACCATACAGTAATGTCACTTTGATTCTAGATGTGAATATTGTGAGCCAGATTCTAACAGGTATATCTATGTTTGAAGACTTCTTTATAGCATAGGGCTCTCTGGGCTCAGTTCAGCTGTGTGTGTGTGGGTGGAGGGCTCAGTGGAAAAAAGGCTTCCAGACAACAAGAGAAAAGACAAACAGCCACAGAGAGGAGAGCAGTTGATGAGTGTGTACAGCAGCAGATATGAATCTGTTCTCAGTGGTTATTAGGACTCATAAAAAACTGTTGACAGCCCATCAACACTTCCTCTCCTGCAGCAGACGGGCTGTGTGGGTTTCTGCTCTGCAGCCTTTCTCACAGTAACAACACAATGACAGTTACAACCACGCACTCTGCTTAAAGAATCCAGATTCCAGGAACTTCACTCACTCACTACAGTGTTCACATGGGAATAAGAACTAAACTACGCTTCAAAACAGCAGCATGTTCACAGTCACAGCACACCAAGAAATCAGCTCAACTATTCTTAAATGCTGTTTCTGAAATCTTCTCAGAAATGTCTCTGTAAAAATACAATTTCACACAAGTTTGAAGTTTCAGAGTCTTTAAATCAGCACCAGAGGATTTTAAGCACTGACTCCTCCACAACATTTCCAAAAACAAGTCTTACATGTGTTATCATTGATCAGAGCCACAGAACACAAACCACTCAGACAGAAACACAAACCACGGAGACAAACAAGTCATCTTGTTGTTTCACCCCCTCAAAAAAACATCTCTATCTGTTTCTGAAGCAGAACTAGAGCGGCCATGTTGCTTCACCTCAGGATCATAGTGTGCATACATTTTTAACACGTCAGTACAAAAACAAGTTCAAATTCATCTCTTCATTTCCTGTCATGTTTAAATAAATACTCTTCATACATGACTTCATCACAAATATGTTTTCTACATGTCTAACTTTTGTATTTCTTTGTCAAGCATTTTGTGATTCTGTCTTGAAATGTGTTCCATAAATATAAATCTTAATTCCCATCTAATCAGTAACTATACCAATCCATTTCATCTTGATCAAACTCTAATAGTTAAGTGACATTTTATTGATTGATGAAAACAAACAGCTCCATTATTTCAGCAACATTCAGACTTGAGGCCGACTGATGAAGCCGCTGTGTAATCATTTTATAGCAGTTGTAGCTTCAAAGCAGCTCGCTCTGCTGTTTGTTCATGTGTGTAAACAACAGTGTCATCAGCGTGGAGTTTTACATCCACACTGACACAATTATACAAGGGGCTCAGCACTGAACCTGGTGGAACACCCACACCTACTGACTTGTATATAATAGCTGTGTGTATATATTTGCTGATCTTTGTTTAGCTTTGTTGTCCTTGTTTAGCTGTATGCTTATATTCATATCTTCCTGTACATGTGTTCTTGGCGCTGTGTGAAAGTATATTCAGAGCTACTTACAACCAGAGTCAAATGACTTGTAGGTGTCAACATACACGGCCAATGAAGCTGACTGTGTTTCTGATTATTTGCTATGAAGCCAAACTGGAATCCATAAAAACAAAGAGGTTTATAAAACACAGACACTTTGATTTTTCAGTTTATTGAGAATGTGACACTGAAAGAATTTGACAAACCTGCCGCACTCTGCAGAATGTATTAAAAAGAAACACAAGAACAGAAGAAATACTACAAACAATAAAATATCTGACAGACAGCTCATGAT
This sequence comes from Epinephelus fuscoguttatus, assembly GCF_011397635.1. Lineage (NCBI taxonomy): Eukaryota > Metazoa > Chordata > Actinopteri > Perciformes > Serranidae > Epinephelus > Epinephelus fuscoguttatus. The sequence continues at coordinate 40,873,277 of NC_064766.1, forward strand.
TCAGATTCAATTTCTGTTATTATACAAGTCAAATTTAAAAGTGGAAACAAACTGAAGTATTAAAATAACACGACAGAATTTACGCTTGCAAATATATGTGTGTGTGTGTGTGTGTGTGTGTGTGTGTTATTATATGTTCAGGATGACTCTATCTAACTTGTGATATTTGTGAAGACTGATCAAAGTGATAAATGAGATGAATTGATGAGATTTGATGGTGAGAAAAGGCGAGCAGAAAACAGTCAGTCAGCATGTGTGCAGTTGGTGGACGGTCCCTTGTTTCTGAGGATCATCAGCAGAGAGAGTCCACAGCAGTACACCAGACTCTTCACTATCAGCACTGTGTACAGCACACAGAGCAGCTTCACCCTGGACTGGAAAGTCACGACTGGAAAGTAGGAAACCTCTGAAAGAGAAAAGGAGTGAAATGTTTGGAGTGTCAGTGAGAAATGTCAGTCCTCTGCTCCTCTGCTCTCTTTGACATGAAGCTGAATCACTGCTGAACACAGTCACCAAGCCTTCATTACCTTGTTGTGTTTGGGCCTCCACTGTGCCCCCCTGGTGCTGGACGGAGCAGCGGTATTTATATGTACCGATCTCTTTTTCACGGATCAGCAAGATGGCGGCGGTGCGTCCCGACTCTCTGAGCTCCAGCTGCTCTCCCTCAGCAGGGAGCAGAGGTCCATTCTCCTCTTGTCTTTTCCAGGAGAAGCGGACCAGAGGAGGAAACATGGCTGAGGCCAGACACAGCAGGGAGCTCTTCCCCTCCAGGTGGGCTCTGGATGCTGCTGGGTACACGCTCACCACGGGCTTCACTACCTGCTCATCTGAAGTTTGACAGCAGCAGCAGCAGCAACAAGCAGCACAGACACACATTCACACAGTCAGCAGCAGCTTACAGCACTGCACTGCATTCAGTCTGATCCTGGAAACTACATGGACTCTGATCACTAAACTACTCATCAATACAGCACAAAGTTCACTACATATACTGGATTCACCTTCATATCAAACACACTGAGCAGCTACTGTCAGCATGTCTTCTATGGACACTAAAGAAACTATTCTTTATTTTAATGGACAAACTTCACTCACTTTATTTACTCTTCATTCATTATTCGAATATTATTTCATAGAATATAATAAAAGCATTTTGGACATTTGCTCTTATATGATGGAAAATAGTTTTCCCATATTCAGCTTATTAAACATAATAAATCTGTCTTCACATTAAATACAACTGTAATTTAATGATGACAGTACATAAACATATAATATATGAATCATTGTATATTTTACTCTTCAGAAACCTATAAATACATCAATAGAATTTCAACACATTTCATCAATTTGAACTTTTACACAGAATTATGATGATATATTTGGATATTTCGAACTGAACAAAATGTTCTGTCTGTAACATAAGATGATAAAAAGGTCAAACTTATTATTCAATGTAATATGATTCAATCTAATGTAATATAACAATGTTTTCTTTGATGGGAAAAAATGTGTTTTGCAGCTCTTAATTTGTCTCAGTTGATTCTCTAAAAATTCACAGAAAGTAATATCATAATATCGCAATATAACAAAAATTAAAAACATATAATACAATTATGAAATGTTCTCTTATTAACAGGATTTTTTCATTTAGGGTTGATATACATATTAAGATAAAAAATATTTACCTTCACATAAAATACAAGTGTCATTTTGGTGACTACAATATGTATAACATATTAATAGTTTCATTTCTAATAAAAGAAATAAATAAAGAAACAAACACTTTTTTCAGAACAATTTGAGTTCATACACATTTAAAATAATTGATATGATATGTCAAATATAATAAACGCTGATTATAAAATAAAATGTGAGGCTTTATTATTACTGTTTTAAATTTAAATTGTGTCATGTGCCATATAATATACATATATCATTTACATTTATATTAAAGTGCATTAAGAGACATATTTTTGAGCAGTTATGTATCATCCCATATCACATACTGTATCTTAATATATACATCTGTATACATAATCATTTATTTTCTGTAAAATCATATCTTTGTCTTCATGTATAAATATTTCTTTCACTCAAAGACATTTGTACCATCATGTAAAATACATTTGTCATGAGGTAGGTTTGAACATTTAAAATGTGGTCATTCTTCAAATTTCCTTTCCAACATATTTAATTGATCTGGTTTTCATAATACATTTACTGATATATATAAATAGTGTTTAATATCATAATATAATATAATATAATATAATATAATATAATATAATATAATATAATATAATATAGTAAAGACATTTTCCTTCACAGAATTTACAGTTTTATTCTTCTATATTAAATATTTGATAAACAATTAACAATAATTTATCTTCACATAAAATACAAATTTCCCTTTATTGATGACAATATAAACACGACAGGTTTCACATTTACCAACATATAACAATTAATTGAATAACTTTTAAATGTCAGTTTTTAGCTTCTTGTTAATATACAATTAACACAGCATGTCAGCGTGCACAACAGTCGTCTTTAAAAATAATACTGATTATGATATTATATAATACAGTTTTTTCCTTTTGAAATTAAATCAGCTGTATTTACTTATGCATACAATCTGCCAACATTTACCCTCCAAAGAATATTTGCCGTCATATATTTAAGATGACACTGGACATAATATATAGTTTTGATTTTGTGTGTATTTGTCTGTGTGTTTATGATCATATATCATCACTGATCGAATATCATTTAAATATTAATAAAAAAATCTTTCTGAAACATTCAAAATGTAGCTGCTGTAATATATTATATATTAAATATATATGTGTGTGTGTGTGTGTGTGTGTGTCCTCATTTAATAATTATTTACCATCTTCAGAAACATTTATCATCAGTCAAAATTCATCCTTTGAAATATATATATTTAGTATTGTTAATATGTGCTCGTCATAATCCATTTACTGATATATATAAATAGTGTTTAATATCATATATAATGTTGTTTAATAAAAAGCAGAGATGGTGCTGAATCACTGAGAGGATCAAATACTGTATATCTGTAACATTTGCAATAATCCTACTTTTTCTATATGAATCAGTTTAATCTCCTGCAGAAATAAAGAATAACTTGAGTTGTGCAGTGAGATTTAAACATCTTTTCAGGAATGATGAAGCTTTTTTATGTAACAATAGCTGCATGGCTGCAAGAATTCTCTACTAATGATGAAAAAACTAACATGTAAAGCCTGAAGCAGCACAAACTCATTAAAAACACATTTTCAACTTGTTCAATAAAACAACTGAAGGAAAATGAAGCTTTATTCTTACCTGTTACAAACAGTTTAGTTCCTGAGCCAAAGATGTCGTAGTACCCTTCACCTCCCACAGTGAGAGAGAGTGATACAAAAACCTGTGTGCTGTTGAATGTGTCAGCTGAGGTGAAGGAGTCCAAATGATGAAGCAGTATCATATTTCAGCTCCATGATGTGTTTGTTGATGTGCACAGCACATACAGGAACACACTTGTTATTCCTCATACTTATTTTTCTTCCTCTTATTATTTTTTTTCCGCCAGATTTCGGTGCGTAACTTGTGCCTCAGCTTTGAGCGCACACAGGTTCTTCATAAAACATATAGATTCAAGTTTCAAAGTGTTTATTGTCATATGCACAGTAAGGACACACATTTCCCTGCAGAATGAAATTTGTTCTTTTCTGTCACCAATTAATGCTGAAGAATATAAATCTGAAGTATAAAATAAATCAAAATATATACGGTGCGCACTGTTTTAACATCTCCTTGCTTAGCGTAATATTAATTTGCCTGACGCGGCTGGATCTGTGAGCGTTTGGTCGCTAAGACGACCGTTAAGAGTGGGCCAGCTCGATCTTACAACTCCTTCTTCGTGAAAGATCTTCTTGAGCTAAGAGCAATCTGGGAAACAAGTTTTTCTTTCACGAGAGGCTTAAGAGTGTTCTTAAAGGGGCAATAAGCGAAATTCATCATTTCTAGATTGAAGGAATTAAAAAATTGCTATGTGAAGAACTAGAGGTGTAATTTCATCTGGAGTATAGCATGACATCACACACCCTCTCTCTGTGTTGATCAGCAATGGCAGCGACATGGTGAAGAGCGGAACAAAACATTTACCTGAAGACGTCCAGGATCTGACATTATCTAAAGAAACAACGGTCATTGGCAAAGAAGTTGTCGGATAAAGAAAGGGACAGAACTCGGATTAACATTGGCCTTGCATTTCCAAGGTGGAGAGCACTGCGAGAGCTAAAGTGGCTACAATCTGACTCGGAGCTAGCTCTTCTTCTCCTGGACAGGTACAACATAAAGTCAAATGTCTGTTTTAATCAGTTTTACAGTAACGTTAGGCACATGTCGCTATGTCGATTCAATTAAATTTAATGTTACAATCGTAGCATAGGTTAATGTCCGGAGCTTGAGTTATTAGTGGCTCGGTCCCAGCAATGGGTCAGGCGTTATGGTTGTGTTAGGTGAGTAGCCCGGCAGCGCAGCTAATATTTGCAATTAGCATTGTAAAATGTAGCCAGGCTAAAACATCGCTTTCACTCACGGAGAAGAGGAGGAACGTTTGCGTTAGCTCCCGGTGTTAGCACTAGCCAGGATCCGGCGATGGCTCTAGCCGAGTCAGCTGCCACCAGCTACTGGAGTAACTTACAGCTATGGAGCGCTTCTACCAGCTCTTCTAGTCACTGAGCCTCGCCTCCATCTCAGCAAATATATTACATTTATTACAGGGACCATCATCATTGAAGTAGGCAGGGGAACAGCTAAACACAGCAGAGACCGAGAGTGAGTGAAAGACATTGCTAACTGCTAAACTAAGTCTAGACGAGGTGAATGGGGGGTGGGGGGTGGAGATCACAGGTAGAGGGAGGTGTGGCTCATGACACACTTTGTTTTGGTCTACAGGCAGTGCACAACAGCGAACCTAGTGGTGATTTCGCTTGTTGCCACTTTAAGAAGCTCTTAGCGCTAAGATCTTCTTAACTGGATCTGGGAAATGCGGCCATCATTTTTTCTCTTCCAGATCCACTGACTTGCTCTAGCTGCTTCATCTGACATTTCCCTCATTGTCTTCTTCAAACTCTGTCCCCGCACTCCGAGTTCCCCCAGGAGCGAGACAGCTGATCTTGCCATGAATCCCCTACACCCCACTTCCACTGGACAAATCCTAGTCTTCCATCCTCGCTGCTCAGCTTCTGCTCCTCAGTCTGCATATCTAAGCTTTTTTCTTTCATAGGCTTCTTCCACTGAGTCTTCCCAAGGAACTGTCAGCTCAATGAAATAAACTATCCGTTGACTCACTGACCACAACACTAAGTCAGGCCTCTGCTTGGTACAAACTATTTCCTGGGGAACAACAAGCTTTCCCCCTAAATCTACTTGCATTTCCCAATCACAAGCACCTTCTAGGCAGCCACACCCTTGCCTCCTCACTAACTTAGCTCGTCTGCGTTTCTCTCCCTCACGGACAAACTGAATTGCTAAACTCCTATCCTTAACACCTTCTGAATTCACCTGTCTTCGTTTCCCTTCGATGCCTGCAGCTAAACATTTCAACACCTGGTTATGTCTCCATGTATATCGGCCTTGTGACATGCTAACTTTACAGCCTGACAAAATATGCTTTAAGGTTGCGGTACGTGAACACAATGGGCATGATGGGTCCTCATTTACCCACAGTTTTAGGTTCTGGGGGGTTGGTAACACATCGTATGTAGCCCCTACCAGGAATCTAATACGATTCTCCTCCATACTCCACAGGTCCCTCCAACTAAGCTTCCTCTTCTCTACACTTTCCCAATTCAACCACTGTCCCTGTTTAGCCTGGGCCACTACCTTTGCACCCCTTAGCATCTCTTCCTGTCTACGTATCTGTTCTACAGCCAGCTTTCTTTTATCTTTGAGACCTGCTTTATTCCATACCAGTTTGCCTGAGCCAAGCCCCAGGCCTCCCCAGCCAAACTGAACATTACCTACAATCTCTGCATGCCTAAGAGCTGCCTCTGCCTCCTGAACTGCCGATCTTGGGTTCCACTTCCTCCCCTTGGTTGGATTTGGAGCCACACTCCTAACTACCACGTCCTTACTCCCAGATAACAAGAGCTCTACAAAGCCAGTTCAACTCAGCCAGGATATCTTCTGGTTATCTGCTTTGACTAAGCTTAACTTTGGACATCTGGATAAGCGCTGCTACAAAGCTGCTTATCAACTAGTTCAGTCAGCTCTGGGTTTTCCTATCAGCCACCAGCGTGTTCATGTGAAAGAGCCAGCGGTGTTAATTATGGGCCACATCATCAGAACCATGAATGAAGTAGGCTGCTTCATATTATATGAGATGAAACGGTAGCAAAAGTGTCTGCAACTGTGAGACAGTCAAATGTCAGTGGCATGGGATGGAAACAACAATCTGTAATCTTCAAAAGGAAAATCTAGAAACATTGTAAACACCATCCAAAAATGTAGCGTCATCTGAGACTTAAGTTAGGTGCATGTATCACTGAGCTATGGGCCAATGTGACATTAGTACAGAGTATTATTTTGCTGTTTAGTTGGACCATGATAATACCACCCTCAATCTGTCACATAAAACACTTTGAAGTGACGCCAGACTGTTTGTGTTACTGAAGTAAAGGCTGGAAAAGTAGTTAAGGACTGATGAGGTCTGTCTGATCCAAATGTTACATTTATAATAACAGGAGCCAATTAATAATGTCTGGATTCTTTTACCAATAAAATATGATGTGTTTTGTCCCAGTTCTCATCACACAGGTGTCTCAGGTTATTTTGAGCTGCAGTGATGAATCAGAGTGTAAAATATCACCATCACTGCAGACTGAAATAAACTTTGCATCATTTCAAACAGTGTTAAAATCATGTGTTTAGTGTTGTAAACAATCTCTCCATTTGTTAGAAGCTGTGTTTTAAAACCAGTGGAAATAATGAAATGATTCTACTGACCTGTGACAGCATACAGGCTCCTCTTTTTTACCTGCTGTCACTCTGGACTTTGCTACATGGAGACTTTTTTCTTCAGTGATCTGATTGGTCAGAGGTCGGGGTGTTGACAGGCTGTGATCCCATACCCTGAAGTTAACCTGCTCTGGAGCAGCTTAGCTGTTCAGCATACGTTGCCACGGTGATTTATCATGGTCAAAAGAGAACCAGCTTGGTAGTGCTGAAAACCCAGAGTTAAGCCCAAAGTTATCTGGCTAACTTCAAATCCTGCTTGGTAGTACAGGCCTCAGATGAGATCTATAATCCCTCCAGTGTGTTCTGGCTCTGCCCCGGGGCCTCCTACCAGTCGGACGTGGCTGGAAATCCTCTAACGGGAGGCGAAGGCATCCTGATCAGATGCTCAGATCATCTCAACTGAGCCCTTTCCATGTTCACTACTCAAAGCTCATGACGGTCCCAATTTTAAAAGTGGAAACCAGCACCCTGGTCTGCCACTCTACATGCACTGTAGCAGTGTTTCAACAATGGCAGCAAAACAGTGTCCAGAGCCTTCAGCATCTCAGGGAGAATCTCATCCACACCTGGCACCTTGCCTCCAAGGAGCTTTTTACAGGGCTGTCAACTCTCACACATTCACCGTGAGAGTCACACAATTGGTTGATTTCACACGGTCTCACACCACACCTCCAATTTCACACTCGGAAAAAAAAAAGTGGTACGGTAAGTGGCGCCACCTTACATAACTAGGCTACTACTACCTACAATGATGAATGATGCCCTCCTGCAGAGGAAGAAGAAATATTTCAAGTCTTGCATTTCTCACCTCCAGGTAGTGTTGTAGTACTCAAATCGGTCTTGGTCTCGAGACCATTTTTTGATGGTCTTGTCTCGGTCTCGGACTGGGCGAACTCAGGTTTTTTGAATGAGACCGATCAAGACCACCGCTGATAGGGTTTTTGTCCGTGCCCCACTGATAAGAGTGAAAAAGTACCCTCTCAAAAACAGCTAATAACAAAAATCATTGGTAGTATAAAGATTTCCCCCCAGCTGCAGCTGCTATGTGCCCGGCAGGTAGCAGCTGCACACAGAGGATGGAGACAACAGGAGGAGAGCGGCTGTGTGAACTCATCATAATGAAAGATGTCTGCCAACTCGGCAATAATTAAGTTCTGTTTCACACAGCACAAGGAGTTCATTTGTAAAACTAAGTGAAAAAGTTCGTCAGTGTGCAAATTCTGCAGTGCTCTGCTCACCCAAACAGCTGGGACGATGTCAAACTTTGACCGTCACCTCGAAAGGAAGCATAAAGACAGGTAAGCTAACAGTTTCCATACAAAGTTAAACATGATATCAGAAGTCTTGGTAAATTTCAACTCCACCATCCAGAGACAATAAGAGAAAATAAGCTCTCCTCTTTCCACGGTCGTTATAGGCATATATTTGCTAACTTTCAGAGCATGGACGTCGTTAGACCTGGGCATTCCCGGCTATAGCCCCGGATCTTTTGGACTCAGCCCCGGATCTTTTATGCCTCCGTTTTTTTTTGTTGTTGTTGTTGTTGTTTTGTTCTTTTTTACTAATAAAGCACCTCGTTTCCAACTTAAAGTCCAGGGCACGGCACGGGAGCACAACAGACAGCAGTGCACGCAGCACAGTAGCACACAACACACTCACTGTCACACCAGCTTACATGGCATATGCCCATATATGGGCAGTCAGAATGATAACGTGTTACAGTTTTCAAGTGCAACGTCAGTAGGCTGCTCTGTATTACAAGTGTATTTATTGTAGTGATGTCACGCTCGAGCCAGTTTGCTCGACACAGTGTTGATCTTTTGAAGCACAAGTGTTCCGTGACAGTGTCCCTGCTTTGGCACGCCCACAATCACGTGACTACCCAGAGCGAGGCCTCGTTACAGGCAGTCTTGAGGCTTTTCCAGGTCTTCCACTTAGATGCAGTTCTGACACACAGCCAGCAGATGTCACTCTTCTGACTGTATGAAATGCTTGAAGCAGTGTGTCATTCTTGAAGCAGTTGTGTCAAAGTGGTTCACTGCTTCATGAAGCTTCCATTTCACCATCACTAATTTATTGTGCATACTGGTGGCCAGCACCGAGTCGCCGCGTTTAACTTAGTCTTGTACACATACAACTGTGTGTTTGTTTTTGTCATGTAATTCCCACTCCAAACTGACCACACACACACACACACACACACACACACACCATATGTGAAGCAGATTTCCTCTTCTGTGTTTTGGAGGCTCTATCTCCGCAAAGGATTGGTCGATTTGAGTGACTGACACCTCGTTTGATTCGTTAGAGCCAATAGAATGAGGCTATACCCACCAACACGAGATTGACAGCACTGTAAGCCAGTCAGAGTCAGCAGAACGCAGTTGTCAGGGAGGTGCCGGTTTTTCCCCCTCGGAACCTAAAGCCCATCATGTTCGCCCGGATTCATTTGAATGCAGCACAACATGTCCGTCTACCAGGATGTACCGTGTTTTACCAGCAGAATTAATGTTTCACAGCAAAACAACAACGATAAGAGAAATTTTACAACTATGGCTCAGCGAAACGATTTCTGTTGTTGTTCTTTGGCCTCTATCTCTCTGATGCTTTGGTGTAGAGTGCTTTGTGGGAAACAGCAGAGACTCTGCTTTCATTTGAGATGAATGGCGTGTGTTTTGCATAACATGGCGTCGAGTTAAGGCCGGAACATACTTGGACCGCGGAGTCCGCGCGGTCACAAAGCTCAGATTTTACGACCGTGCGGACTCCGCTCCACGCACCAGTGACTGCTCGGCATGTAGTTTTCACATTGACGCGCAAGAATTGTGGGTAATGTAGTGTGTTTCACGGACATTTTTAAAGGAAACTACAACGCGGAAGTGCACTCGACTATGGAAGCCCAAATGACTGCGGACATTCCTCGCGGAGTCCGCTCCGCTTATAGTACGCCCGAGTATGTTCGGGCCTTTAGAGCCTGAAATATGCCGAGTGGGTCGACACATCGGTGCTGTGTGGAGTTTGATTTGTTGTTGTTTATTTAGTTGTTGTTTGAGCTGTGTTTGGGGCATGTAAAAAGGGTTTATACAGCCTTGTAGCCCAGGTTCTGCTGTTTAATTTGATGTGCAACATCACTATATTCTTTGTGATTAGTGCATTGTTTCACTCTGTGTTTGCAAAGTCGTTCTCAAAGTCCCCCAGTTGGGAGACTTTCGGGTTTTTAACCAACAGTTTGGGCAGCCCAATAGAAGACGAGTGCTCCTTCTTTGTCAAAATACGTTAAAATCACGTGTTTATCAGGGAATTATTAAAAATTCAGGGGTCCGGGGGTTTCTCCCCGTAATTCCCACTCCGAACTGGGTAAAAACATCGTTCCCACTTCAGGGCCAAGGCCCCGGATGTTTTCAACTGCTAGTGACGCCCCTGTTTCAGAGCACCAACCAGGGCGTAAAATTAACATTTTACCTCATCTGCCATTGGCTAGTGACCTCCAAACATTTACTGGCCAAACATATCTTTCACCAGCCAAATAAAAGAATTGTGCCTTATTTGACGAAAAATAATTACCTTACGTTTTTAGTATGAAAATCCAACTTTAGGAAAATCCAACCCTGTCCTCTGTGTTTCTTTGGCATGCTTGCGGCAGAGGCTGCAGCTCATCGTGTTGGTGTGTGGGTCGTAGGTCAGCCATGACCGCGGCTGGCCAGCCTCGTCTAGTTTCCGTTTTTCAATAAAATGCCATGCGACATTTGTGCACTGTCTGTCTGTTCTTCTTGTCCAAGTCCAACATGTTCATCTTTGTTTTTACTCTTTTCTGGCGGTGGCTTCACGGCAGAAAGGTGTCGCCACATCTTGCTCAGAAGTTACCATAGAATGCCCGGGAAACAAGTTCCGGTAGCTGACGTCATGCGTTCCCGGCACATGCACAATAAGCCGTGAGGGTCAAAATAGTCTGACACAGCCAGAGGCGGTCCTGGCTAGTTTTACACCCTGGGCGAACCATCCATCGGCGCCCCCCACAGTGCGGTGAGGTTTGTGGACCGTTACCTGCCACAAAGAGAAATGTGAATGGCTCGTTTCTCCTCTGACACGCCACATACCTGTGTGCCGCCACGGCTCGGTTGTGCAGGTACTACTGGGCAGTGATGACACCAACGAAAGAGGAAATTACTGGACCTGGAGTCGGACTTCTCTGTCGCTGGTAAGCTTTTATCTTGCGCCGCAGAGCACTATGAGCCTCCGCCATATTCCTGTCTGTGACCCCCGTTCAACCCACAACTGCCAGGATTTCCTTTCGGCTGCTGGTTGAAACATGATAATAGGAGCGCCCCCGCGCCCTCTCCACTGACTTGACGCGGAAATGAGCGGTAGTCTAGAAAACTGCCAAATTTATTTTATTTTATTTTTTTATTTTTTATTTTTTTTTGGAGGGCACTCGTGCGCCCTCACATAGATTGTGCCCTGGGCGGTCGCCCACATTGCCCATAGCAAAAACCGTCCCTGGACACAGCTGGCAGAAATGGTTGAAGCACATAAAAAACCTACATGCAATTCAAAATGTTCCATCGGCACTGACGGGTGTGTGTTTTTGTTTTACACGCCAAACTCATTTTTTACCCGCCATTGGTGCTTGGCGGTTGTTAATTTTAGCCCTGGCACCAACTATACATTAGCCTGCAGCCAAGTTAGCTTGTTAACGTTAGCTCGCATGGCATTGTTGTCACAAGCAAGATAACAGAACAACATCAATGAAACGGGCAGTATTTCTTCTCCAAAATGTGTGATACACACACGAGGCTTTGATGAGTCAAACTGGAGTTGTGCCATCTCCAGCAGGCGCCCCAAACATCCGTTAGGATGCAGGGGATCAGGATCGCATCTACCAAATCAGCTGACAAACAAAACCTTTATGTGGAGGCCTAAACGACAAAACTGTGGTCGGCCCCGCTGAATCTCACTCCAAGGTTTCTTGAAAAGTTGTCAGCCCTGTGACGACCTCAGTGACCTCTGCCAGAGATGTGGAGGAGAGTTCTCCCGAGTCTTCAGACTCTGCTCCTTCATGGAGGACGTGATGGTCGGGTTCATACGTTCTTCAAAGTGTTCTTTCAGCAGCAGTTCTCCTCAAATGTTGTTTTGCTCTATGTTATTAATGAGGCACTGTTTGATTCAAAAGGACATCCTTGTGTTTTTATCCCATTTATGTGTATTATTCATTTCATGTTATTGTTTTCTTTCTTTTGTCATATCTTTGATCGTTGTTCCTCTGTGTCACTAGAAAAACAAGTGAGAAAACTGTCCTCAGCTCATTTTGTTCTATTTGTAAATTAGATTGAAGTCTTACTTTTAAAAAATATCTGTCATTTTATCCTTTGATCTGAATTATTATTTTATTTACTTTCATCTTTTCTTTTCTCTTTATTTTCCTTCATTGTTGTTCCTCTGTGTTTCTAGTTTGTCCTCACTGTGTGGAACAACAATAAAGCTGCTGGAATATCTGATAAACATATGAATCAATATAATATTGAATGAATCCTGACAGCAGTAAAGAAAATAAATCCCTCACTTCAGTGTGTTTGTGACTCTGGCTGAGATGGAGGTGAAATATGTGAACCTGGGCTGTGCTTTACTGCTCTCTTCCTGTCACAAACACTGTTTGACATCTGTTCATCTGGAGGTTTTTGTTCAGGCTGCAGGGATCTTTTCTCACTGTGGGGAGCTCTCTTCAAACAGGAGCAGTAGTAGGTGGCTGAATGACTGAGTTTAACTGTCTGGATCTGCAACTCACAGACGTTCTGTTCATACACAGCTGAGAAATCATCTTTCTGAGGATGATTGTAACTGTCCTTATCTATGTAACCACGATTCCTAATAATGTCAAGAATCAGTGTGAATGTTTCTGTGTCTCTCTTCTGGAACCAGAATAAATAATCGTAGTAACACAGGTCAGTGTTTCGACAGCTGAAGGAGACGTTTTCACCAACTCTCCTGGTCAATGTTAAATCATCCTGAATCAGCTGCTCTGCTGCCATGGCAACCAGCGCTGTAGAGAAACAGACAGGTAGATGAAGGTGAGTGTGACAGTGTTTGTTAAAGGTTGAGTTTGTGGGCTCCTGATTGGCTGGAAACACTCACCTGAACACAGACAGCACAGAGCAGCAGCTGGGAGGAAAAGCATTTTGTGCAGTGGTGTTTCCTCTGGTGAACCTGGGGAGAAGTGGCGCTCTGATGCAGCTGAGGCCAAACAAGGACGAGCTGTGAGATCAGACGAGGGCCACGTGCTTTCTAACAGCTCCTCAGACCTCCCATCAGCCCCTCGGCGGACAGATGAGGCTGCTGCTGTGTGACAACAGGCCTTTTTCACAGCAGACATTTTGACTTGTCACAGAAGGAAAAGCACAAGTGTTACTAATAACATGAAGCATGGCTCTGTTCTATGACATCACATGTCTCTTTACGCTCTTAGATAGGTGTCACAGCAATAAATCAGCTCTTCCAACATGGCTGTGTGACAGATTTCAAAGCAAACTTTATCACATGCTGGATTTCTGTGTTTGCTGCTGGTGCTGACATTAAACATGACAGAGAAAGAGCACCACCCTGTGGTCAGTCACAGGAAGTGCAAGAGGATCCACATGATGCTGATGATGGTCGCCATGACGACAGGATGATGCTGACCACAAATCCCCACAGTGCCATCTAGTGGACAAAACCAGTAAAGGACAAGTATCACTGGTATTATTGTTGTTCCTACTTGTAAAAAGAATTCAGATCCTTTTCCTCCTGCGACTAATACAACACAGTAAATTCTACTATTACAAATATTAGCACTACTTCTACTAGCTCTGATAGAAAGCTGAGGTTCTCACAGACTCAACCTTTTGTCTGGTCCTCAATCTGCTGGAAAAACAGAGACTTTTCTTCATCTTGTGTTTTGTGCTTCATGTAAACGTTTGTGTGTGGATGGATAGCGGACTCTGCGCTGCAGCTGGCAGACTTGCAGCTGTTCAGAGCCCATCACCACACACAACTGTCAGGTAAAAGGAAAGCTGGAGGAATCTGTTGTTACACTAACAGTGGCTGGTGTCATGATGTGACAGTGATTCTCCTGGCTCCTGGTTCTGCTCATCATGCACACCTGTCTGCAATCTGCTCATCACCTCTCCCAGTCTGCTCACCTGCCTCTCATCAGCTCATCAGCCTGCAGTATATCTACCCCGGCTCTCCAAACATTCTTTGCTTTGGGGGGGCACATATGAAGCGGGGGGTCTGGGGGTCGTCCACCAGAAATGTCTTTATTCATGTGAAGGAAAAGACACAATTCAGGCAGCAGGTGACAATTCAAGATATAAGAATATAATGGAATATAATACAGTAAGGCTCTCAGGCATTCTGTATAGCTGTCAAATATTTGAGTCCTCCTTTGTGTCTTTTGTTTGGGGAAGTAACCTCTTTAAATGTGCATGTGGCAGCCATTCATGTCAATGATACATTCATTGATTTGAATTCATTGATAAACTCCTGGACTTTAATAGCTCACATGTGTTTCAGCAAGATTTCTGCTCATGTTCAAAACTCTCTGCACAGTCAAAACATATCCCACATATCTGTGTTCTCTGAGAAGTCCCGAATAATATTTTGATCAAACAAAGTCATGATTTAATGAGAATAAAGTCACAATATATCAAGAAAACCTCCAGCTGCTCTATACTCTGCTGTGCATGACGTTATTCAGACCGTCTGACAGACACAGAGCCGTTTGGGACTCTCTCTGGATGAGACAAAGTTTAGGGAAGCGGCTGTGTGCTGCTCTTCATCGGAGGTGGAAAACAGAAGCTAAGGCCCATTCCCAAACCACTCCCTACCCACTACCACTTCACTACCGAGTGCCACTCCAAATGGAGTTCCACTCGCAGCCGTGGAGGGCACTCCTGATTAAGGGGGAGGGTATAAAAGAGAAGCCAAACAAGTGGGACGCCCTCGCCACCTTACCGGAAACAGGAAGGAACCGTTACCATGGAGATGGACAAACACATTGCCTGTGCCTCAGCTGTCATGTTGTTTGACAGGCTAAGAGGAGCAAGAATGGCGTCTCGCAAAAGACAAAGGCGTCTACAACGTGTCGCTGCATTGTTGTATGAGCAAGAGGTAATTCATCAAGCCTCTTAGATAAGGTTACATGACTCCTACCATTCCATAAATATTTACCCATGTCTGTCGCTACTGCAACAGATCTGAATTTCCACAGCTCAGGTGTCACTGACGTATTTTGTTATGAGGCTACATGAAGTGATAATAGACCAATAAAACACAGGTGCATCGAAAAAAACAGAATATCACGGCAAAGTTAATTAGAATAACTTAATTCAATTCAAAAAGTGAAACTTAAATTCTACATTAATTGCACTAAAATGACAATGATGAAGTCCAGGGTAGCCTATATACAATTTTCTTTCCTGGAATAACTGACAGAAAATATTAAACTCTTACACCATTTTCTAATTTCTTGACATGCACCTGTATAAATATAACCTGGCCATTGTTGACAGTGCTATTAACACTGTACATCTTTGATGTAGGCTTCATTATCAATACAGCAAGCAATATGTGCTTAAATAATTCAAATATTAAATATAGGAAGCAATTATTTATTTATTTTGCAAGTGATGTATTAATTCAAACTGCCACTCTGGAGCATGTTATCTGTTTTGATTTGGGACTTGATGAGATCAAGTTATGAAAATATATGTCCTGTATTTTCCTAGGGACGTGGAATGCTGTACATGCAGCTGAACCCCAATAGTCCAGTTCTGCGGGTGTACAATGATCTGGAGACCTGCCTCAAAAGAGATCTCCGGCTCACCCGGCACCCACCATGGCTGGGGCCAGGAGTTGGAGGTCCTCATGTTTTTATACAGCCTGGCACACGGCCTTTCCCTGTCAGTGGTGTGCCGTGCCTTTGGGGTCCCCAGGTCCACCGTGCACCGGGTAATTCATAGGATAGCTGCAGAGATCAAAGCCAAACTGGGAACACTCATCTCACTGCCATCTCAGGACATGCTGCCAGACATCGGTATGGGTTTCTGCCAGCTTTCCCCAAGTCCAGTTTTCACTCGTGCTGCTGGTGCAATCGATGGCTGTCATATCAGAATCAAACCACCAGGTAACCAACATCGTGCCGATTACATAAACTACAAGTTATTTCCATCAATACAACTACAAGCCATCTGTGACGCAACTTCTGGACATTTTTGTGGGGTACCCGGGGTCTGTGCATGATGCCAGGGTCCTGAGAAATAGCCCCATCTTCAGCCAGGCACTCTAAACACCAGTGGGCTTTTTTCTCCTGGCAGATGGTGGCTATCCATGTCTGGAAAAACCGATCTCACTCATCACACCATACAAACTGCCTCTACAGGGTCGAGTACAGGAGCGTTACAACACCCATCATTCCAAGGGCACGTTCAGTGGTTGAACGTGCCTTTGGAATGATGAAAGCGCGATGGAGGGCCACGCTTTTCAAGGCACTGGAGGTCAGTCCAGCCTTTGCTCCCGATATTGTTGCCTGTTGTGCCTTCTTGCACAATCTGTGCCTTAAGACAGATGACATCTTGGAGATGGAGGACATCGAACCCGAAGACCACCCAGTTCATGTCACACCTGGCAGAGCTGAAACATCCGGACATCACATCAGGGAAAGGATAGCTGCCCAGTTGTCTGCACCTGCAGGAGCATGATTATTTCTGAACATTTCAAGGTCATTGTAACCTCCACATTTTGTGGAGCGCTTTGTTTATTCTGTGAAGCATTTTGTTTGATTTTGTGAAACAGTTTGTATTGCATTTTTATTGTATGAAAAGTGCTATATAAAGCAAGTTTGATTTGATGCAACCTATTATGTACTGATCCATGCACATCTAGAATGTGTCTCTTTCCTTTTTGCATTGTCCCTGACAAATAAACCAGTCTATGAAACAAGGTCCCAGCAAAAATCATTTTATTTTTGCTGTGAATAACTTAAATTCACTGGACAAAACTATAAATTCCAAGAAAAAACAAAAGCAAAAAGTGTTTACTGTATCTAAGACAAAATAAATTCCTGCATATTTCATTGATAAAAATAAAAAACAAATGACATTTTATCCACCATTTTCTCAAATGCCGAAACTAAACGTTCAGTTTGTTTATTGAAGTCCTCCTGTCTCTGGTCCTCTTTTGCCGACTCCTTTTCCAGGAACTGTAGGACACCCTCACGTGCATGTCTCCTCCTTTTGGAGACTGGTGGCTGGGGAGAGTCAGGTGAGGGCCGAGGGCCAGGTGTATGAGCTGGGCTTGAGGGGCAGATGAGGGAGGGGGAACTAGAGGGGTCAGGAGGGCTGCTGGGACATGAGGGTCCAGGACTGCTCTCTGCAGGTGAGGGAGGGAGAATGGTGGGGTCTGGCAAGCATGATGACACAAGCACTGGGGGGATATTGAAGGCCTTGCCCCCAGTGCCTCATGCATTTCAAGATAATAAGGCCAGGTGCTTGGAGTGTCCTCTCCCCGGTCAGTTCCTGACCCTGTTGGGGGCTTTCTCAGTTCCTGTGGGTAATAATGTACAGTATGTTAGCTCTCAGCAGCAATAACACTAACGATTAACCAGAGATAACATGATTCACCTTATATTTCTTTTTAAGATTTTCCCACTTTTTGGAGGCCTGCTTGTGGGATATGGCGTCCTGCAGCCCCATCTCCTTAATCACAAAGCTATTGTACAACACAACATAAAAAGGAGAGGAAGATGCTTGTCTTTGGTGGAAGAACCGAGCCCATTTAAGCAAGGTAAAGCTGGGCTGCTTTATAGTACAGCACACTTTAAACTCAAGACAATTCAAAGTGCTTTACATAAATAAAGAACAGACATGAGGACAGAACATAGAAGCAAAACAGTGCAATATGAAGGACAAAACATTTAAATAGGATTTGAAATGGGTTAAATCAAGACTAAAATATGACATAAAATTGAACATAGGAGTTACAATGTTATAGAATCAAAAGAATAACCTTGTTCATGTGTTCTACAAACAGGATTTACAAAGTGCCATGTGAAATTGATTCATCAAATACTTACTCCCATGCCTGTTTTGCAGCATTTCTCTTCTTTGTGAAGAGGCTGTCATTTTTCATTCTGAGCTCTATCAGCTGTTTTGTTTGCTCCACTGTCCCTGTAAACACATAATATCTCAAAACATGAGATATGAGGTAGATGATGTTTATTTATGCACACAGGTATTTGTGGGTTTGCCACAAGTCAAGCGACCTTAGGGACAATGTGATTATCTCCTTTTAATTCATGTTTTTTTGTTGGTGATCTTTTAACTCTACATATTCTATGATTTACTTTGAGATGTCACTGTGAGGGAAATAACGGTGTGTGTTTGATCTAAAATACTTGAAAAATTAGACGGAACTTACACTTGAATGATGTTTCCTCCATTGTCCGGACGTAGTTTCTGCTGGAACCATCGGGGAGCCTGCACCTGTGCAGACTCGCTGTTTAAGGGTTTGACAAGCCACTTCCACTCAGTGGTAATTGGTTTGGGACGGCCCTTAATATGGCGGAGCTCCGCATGACCACGCAAACGGAGGGGGAGTCAATAGGGCGAGGGGATAGGGGCCGGTTTGGGATTGGGCCTAAGTGAAAACACTTGTGATCAGGTATAGGGGAGACCAGGTATGGTTGGGACACTTTTTGTCTCAGCACCTATAACTGGCTCAAGTTTTGTGCTCAAGCTCTCAAATCTTGACACAAAGTTCCCTTTTTTGTCCACTACAAAAAGCAAAGTTTCCAACTTCTCCAACTACACCACAGACTGCATGAACTGATGTCAAATACAAGGAGTTCCAGTGTTACAACCTGTCCCACTATGGGGCTCAGTTGTAACAATAAGAGTGAAGAATTAACACAGTTACAGAAATGACAAGAACAAAACAAGACACACACACACACACACACACACACACACTAATAAAGACTTTGTATAAGGTGTAAGTCACTAACTCTGTAGCTGTCAGATGCTGCGTACCTCTCGTGGAAGTTTGCTGCCTCAGTTCAGTAACTAGTCAAGACATCCTCTTTCTGTGCAGTGAGGATGTTGTGACTGCTGTGATCGCCCACACGGGGCAGCTGTGTTGATCCTCTTTCTCTGAGGTCAAGTAACGTTTTGCAGTATCTGCTAAATGTCAAACAGCAGATAGAGTCATCTTTGGGGACTGAGCTTACTGCAGAGCTTACTGCTTTGGGCCCTGTGGTGAGCACGGGGCCCCCAAGAGCGCTGGAAATGTCCCACAAACAGAGCCGGGCGGCCGGACGCTCACTACACAAGTTGCGATACGCACTGATAATTATGCTAGGCCCCGCCTCCCCCTTGTTTCAAAGCAGGTGTCAGTGTTTACAACTTCCATGAGAGACAGATGAAACAGATGAAACAGAGCTATCCTTCTGCTCATGAAAAGTTCAAAAAACAACAGTCAGGTAAACTGTGTTCTCTCATCTGCAGCTTTGATGTCAATAAATGACAGTCACATGAAGTTAACGTGTTAGCTTGCAGTGCATCTCTCTGTAGTCTGTCTGTCTTGCTAACTCAGCTGGACAGTGAATCTCTCCGTCTGTCTGTATCTGGCTTGTTTGCCAGTCACTTCCAGGCTTTATTCTGTGACTGTGTGACTGACACAAGTGAGAGTGAAATACAACTATTGGTTATGTCTGATAAACGCCAGCGGGCAGGCGTGTTCATAAACTGCAGCTTGGAAAAGATAACCACGTCGTGTGTGAACATGTGTGTTCATATGTGCATGCACCAAATGAAAAGGCCTCTGTGAGCAGTCCAGACTAATATGACTGTGATGCACATACATCATTTTAAACTAGACAATAATGATCTAGTCTCTGAGTCAAGCTTTAGTTACAACTCTGGACTAATGCAGGATGGAAAGTAATGAATTGACACAGACTATTGATTACAAATTGAATTGAAAGTGTTGATTAGCTGGGCATACTAGGCAATATGGATACACATCTCTCTGTAAATAATAAGCATCAAATATTCAGCCAAGCCATAGTATAAATAGTTTTAGATTTGAAAATGTCTAGAAAGAAAATCTGGGGGAATAGTATTGTGATGTATAATTTACTATATGCTTCAGTTTGTCAGTAGAGGAGATGCTGGATCATCAAGCAGTACAATCACAGACTCAGTTGATCCACATCCAGTCTCAGTCAGTACTAACACAGACCCAGTACAGCCGCAGCTTCAACAAATACTATCAGCATTAAATGTCAGGGCCCATGTTTGATCTTTTGGCCAATATCAAAGTTTGATTTTAACAGTGCTCCTTTTGTCTTTCTGTCTCATTTGATCACTGCACCAGACCTTACACAATATTATCAGATATTTGAAATGTATCTTCTTTACCATATGGTTGCCTTGTGCATCACATCTTTGCTCGTATCCTTTATCAGACAGCTGAGATTCAGCCCTCTACAGTTAACACATGACACTAAAATATGCATCAAACTTCATCTTTCATTCATAGGATCAGGGGGTAATAGACAAATACTGTATTTACTGTGCTCCACTTAAAGATAGTGTTGCTGCTAACTGCTCCACTTCACTTTTACATGCAGCTTATTTGTACATGATGAGTGCTTCAACTCATATATACAATACACAGGAGTTGTTGTAGTGCCATGGTTACTGTGAGGATTGGGGCCCCCAACAGTCCAGGTGTGGCCCTGCCTTACTGTCTTTCCCTGCCTCACCTCATCTGATGCACATTTGACTACGTGTCTTATTTTTTCTCACCAACTCTCCTGGCATGCTGAAACAATGAGTAAGATAGAAAGAGAAAATGTCTTCAATTATCATTGGGGTTAGTTGTAAGACTTTTCAAACTCTGTCACAACCAGCCCACATCCTCCTCTGTCAGCCATTGTTTAGCCAGCTGTAGCAGCATGGTGCTTTGAAATGAGCAAAGATGAAATGACTCACATTTTACCCACGACACAACTCTCTAATCTAATACAAGTTACATGATTCAAACTTCAACAGCAGCAGAATTCATCAAAATATAGATTTGGTGCAAAAAATGTCTGAAAATGAGAATTTTGGCTGTAAAACCTGCACACTTCTTCACACAGCTACGAAATATCACATGCAGGATCAGGAAGGAAGTGCTCATACAATAAATGTATTCCATGACTCATAGGTCATCCCTTCTTGGTCAAAGTGCTGTTGTTACAACCATCCCATTGTTACAACCATACCCGCTCTCCCTAATTCTGCCCATTGTGCGGCCTATTGTCCACACACATGTTAACTTCAGCACCTGTGATAAAGTGCAGCTCACAGCTGCAGCTTCAGTGGGAAGCATGAGTCTGGAGACAGTCCCAAACAGAGCAAAGGTGTCTTTCAGCGAGGGGGACGCAGAGACAGAGACACAGAGCTACCGCTCAGAGGAAAGACGCCACACTGCAGTCCAAACTTTATACAAGTCAAAATACCTGCAGGCTAACAAATCCTCTGACAGACAGCAGTGCTTATATTACATTTTTGAACATCTCAATTATTGTTAGGGACAATTCAGTCGTCTCTGGACTGATTGCTTCTGTCCTCTTTTTTATTTTTAATCTTAATTCATCAGGCAGTCTCATTGAGATCAAGATGTGTTTTACAAGAGAGACCTGAGAACAAGGAACACTCACAATCAGCAGACAAAACAACACACAACACAACAAGATATAAAAGGAACTACCAGAAGCAGTTCCAACAATCATAGTAAACATCAGAGAGATTTAAAATCTCCAAGATGAATGAATGTCTCGGGGTGGCACGGTGGTGTGGTGGTTAGCTGTGCGGAGTTTGCATGTTCTCCCCGTGTCAGCGTGGGTTCTCTCCGGGCACTCCGGCTTCCTCCCACAGTCCAAAGACATGCAGATTGGGGACTAGGTTAATTGGTGACTCCAAATTGTCCGTAGGTGTGAATGTGAGTGTGAATGGTTGTCTGTCTCTATGTGTCAGCCCTGTGATAGTCTGGCGACCTGTCCAGGGTGAACCCTGCCTCTCGCCCGATGTAGCTGGGATAGGCTCCAGCCCCCCCGCGACCCTCAAGAGGATGAAGCGGTTAGAAGATGAATGAATGAATGAATGAATGTCTCAGGTTTAAGGGCAGATTGCAGTTCATTCCATTTAAATTGAGCATAATATCTGAAACCAGTTCTGCCAACATTAGTGCGTGTCTATGGAATATATAAGGTTAAAGAGTTACTGGATCGTGTTCTGTAGTTACTGGATTCAAATGAGACAAGAGATGTGTGGTAATTAGGAAGTTTCAGCAGTAGAGGTTTGTAGATGAATAACATGAGATGGATATTTCTTCTAGACTGTAATGAAGTCCAACCAACCTTTTGATACAGAGTACAATGATGAGTGTGAAAACTGTCATTAGTAATGAAGCGTAATGCACTGTGATACACAGGGTTTAACTGCTGAAGAGCTGATGGGGCAGCTTGACAATACAAGATGTCTCCATATTGAAGGACAGACATGAAGGCTGACAGTACAATGATTTCTCAGTTGGAGGGAGACAGACAGCCTTTGATCCTGTACAAGAAGCCTAATTTGATTTTTAGTTTTTGAATTAACTGTGAATGTGAATCTTGGATGATAAATTGCTGTTAAGCCAAATTCCCAAGTATTTGTATGAGTCAGTGAGGGTGATGTGGGTGCCATTTGTGGTCTTGATGGCAGGATAGTCGGAGTCACTAGTGGTGGAAGTGGAGAATACCAAGTATTTCGTTTTTTTCTGCATTTGAAACTAGTCTGTGGTCATGGAGGGATAATTGTAGGGCATCAAATGTGTTATTACATACATATGTTATTAATGTATAATGTAAATAGCAATGGTCCAAGGACAGACTGCGGCACCCCATTTCTGATAGTGAGTGGACTTGACTGAGCACCGTCAGCGACAACAGTCTGAGTTCTGTCAGTGAGGTAAGAGTGTTAACGGTTAAGTGAAGAAATATCTGTGGATTATAATTTATGAAGTAGAATTTTATGATCATCAGTATCGAATGCTTTTGAGAGGTCAATGAAAAGAGTGGCACAAAACTGTTTATAATCCAGGGAGGAGACAGTGTTATCTGTGACTGAAACTGCAGCTGTAATTGTGCTGTGACCCGGGCGAAATCCAGACTGTTGTGGCTGAAGTAAGTTTGATGAGTCGATAAAATAGCGTAGTTGATAACTGACCAATGATTCCAGGATTTCTGCAAATAGGGGAAGTTTGGATATTGGACGGTAGTTATTGAGGTCAGAGGTGTCGCCATTTTTATGTAGGGGAGTTACAAATGCACTTTTCCAAGAAGGTATAGGCATATCACATGAAACAGCGAAATTGTAGCTTTCCGACAAGGCCAAGCACTTGTTGGAATGACAATGTTTTCATAGCAAAAAAAAATGATAAAGTTACACTAAAATGATGAATAACAGAGCTTTCATACAGCTCTGCACACACATTACTCTTGGATGGATTACTCACGAATGCAGACTCGCACAGAAATGCCACACATATCACATGAAAGCACAGGACCAGAGCTTTCCACTGATGCCACACACATCATTGTGCTGTCATCCCATTACGCTGTAAATCCAGATTTATTGTCTACAAAATAAAAACCTGACAAGTTTCTTTACAATCCATTATACAGATCTTGTTATCAGTCACTTCATATAGTGAGGAATATCGTATCTTACCACGTCTTAGGCTTGCGTGTGTTTCTCCCTGTCTATCCACATTTGTAGTCCGGCTTTCAAGATGCAAATATCTCCATATTGTCCAGTTGACGCTCCATCAAACTTTGTATGACAAGACCAGCCACTTCACCTTTGTGCACCCAGACAACTGCAGCCTAATTATGCATGCTGACAGGGCCGTAGTCACCATATACATTGAGGGGGACACGCCCCCCCACCAATGCCCAAAATGCCCCCCCCAATATATAACTGAAACTGAAAAACAGCAACAAACTTTGTTTACTGCAAACAAAGTGGCAAATATTATCTTGGAGGACATCATTGCACTTGGTTGACTATTTTTCTATGATCTTAGATGTAAATATTGCATGTTTCTTTCGGATAAAACACATTTTTGACTTGTGAATGAGTCAATGGAATTTCTTGCAATAATGAAAAAATACTGGCAATCATGTCCGCCTGGCACAGACCACATGTTTTGGACAGCTGTGAAGTGACAGAGTGTCCCACCATCATGGTTCTTATATTGCCAGATTCCAGAGAGTCTCCCCTCTTCATATATGGCAGAATATGTCAACTTCCAACTTGCTATGCTGAGATACATGTAAACATGTAAGAATTTAGTCACACGGATTTGTTTTTTTCATTGATTTAAAAATTAATATAAAATACAGGCACATAGAAGGACATGAAATGATGGCAAATCTGGATAGCCCAGATTGTCCTGAAAAAAAAAAACAAGATATAGCATGTGTATGTAGCCTTGACTGTGATATGAGCTTAAAAGTAAAGGCAGTAAAAATACCCCAAGAACGCCTAGGGTCCATTGGGTTAAAAAGGTTTGGTTATAAATGTGAGCTAAATGTGGACTGATTAAATGGGCAGTTAGATTAAGAAGATGTGGCTCATTTGAAATGATGAGGTTTGTGGATATGGATATAATAATGTGTTTCCACTAAATATTTTACTGGATTTGAATCATCTGGACCTTTGCAAATGTATAAAGACTGTGTTTAATGGAATATTACTGATCTGTTGATTATGATGAGGCATAATAGGTGAGTTACAGCTGTTGGTTTGTTTGTTGTTTGTCTGACAGGAGCGTTTATTGAACCTGCTGTGGTTGTTGTATCTTGAAATGGTCTGCATCAGTTGAATCGACAGGACCGGTTGTTTACATCATATATTTATGGAATAAACTGTGGTTAATTAAATAATGATCATTTTTATTACAGTTTAATCTGCTGATTATTTTTCTCCATTAATCCATTAAATGGCTTCACAATGACCCAAAGTGACATCTTCACAACCCAGCTGGCACCGGACGTCAGTATGATGTCAGGAAGACGTTGGACTTTTACACTGGACAGACATTAAATTTCGGTTGGAATGAAAATTCTGATTTGATTGATGATAAAATGATTCAAATTCTGTTGAGAGCAACTAATCAACAACTGCCCAGTGGTATCCAGAGGTTGTTCCAGCTGAGAGGAAACAAACACAAGTTGAGAGGAACCTGTATATTAAAAAAACAAACAGCAATAAGAACAAATACAAACTTTCACTGTAATTGATGTCATTAACTGTAATGATGAGCTGACAAAATACCAGACTTTATCCAAAGTAAAAACTCTTCAGAAACAAGACAATGAATGGTTAGGAGCTGGACCAGTGATTTTATATGTGCTTATTTCTTGTTTGTGAACTGTTTGATGGTTTTGCTTCATCTGTTCTGATTCTTTTGTTCTTGTTCTGTCCAAAAGGGTTGATTTGTTCAGGCCCACTGAGACGGACCGAGACGGACCAAGAACACTGAAGCCCTCTACAAGAAGGGCCAGAGACGCCTCTGTTTTCTGAGGAGGCTGAGGTCCTTCAACATCTGCCGGACAGTGCTGAGGATGTCTGATGAGTCTGTGCTGTCCTGTTTGCTGTTGTGTGCTGGGGCTGCAGGGTGAGGGCAGCAGACGCCAACAGACTCAATGAACTGATCTGCAGTGGGGGCGGAGCTAGACTCTCTGGTGCCAGTGTCAGAGAGGAGGATGCTGCTTCAGATACGTGTCATCTTGGACAGTGTTTCCCACCCACTCCACCATGTGCTGCTCAAACACACGAGCACCAGAGGACCAGAAAAGCTTTTACCTTCTTCTTACCCCGTTTGAACATGAACAATATTATTTGAGTTGCTCAGTTGTTGCCTGCGTATATGTTGCTGAGGATCCTGTTTGTTTTTGTTTTTATTGCTTATAAGTTTATTTTGTGTTTTACGTTAGAGTCATGTTGGCATGAGACGTCCTGACACTGAATTTTGATTGTCACAACCTAAATTCAACCAAATATTAACATCTTACGATGCTGGTGACCAGCTGGGAACGTTTGTTTGTCCGACCAATCGTCAAAACCTTAACTTTATCACCATATATTAATTATGGCATGAACAATAAGTTTAACCCTCAAAATAGTTTCACATTATTTACTGTATTATTTGAAATATAACAAATAAAATGCTCCACCACCTGCTTTAAATCAGCAGCAGCAGCCTCATCTGTCCGCCGCAGGGGCTGATGGGAGGTCTGAGGAGCTGTTAGAAAGCACGTGGCCCTCGTCTGATCTCACAGCTCGTCCTTGTTTGGCCTCAGCTGCATCAGAGCGCCACTTCTCCCCAGGTTCACCAGAGGAAACACCACTGCACAAAATGCTTTTCCTCCCAGCTGCTGCTCTGTGCTGTCTGTGTTCAGGTGAGTGTTTCCAGCCAATCAGGAGCCCACAAACTCAACCTTTAACAAACACTGTCACACTCACCTTCATCTACCTGTCTGTTTCTCCACAGCGCTGGTTGCCATGGCAGCAGAGCAGCTGATTCAGGATGATTTAACATTGACCAGGAGAGTTGGTGAAAACGTCTCCTTCACCTGTCGAAACACTGACCAGTGTGATGGTGATTACGTATTCTGGAACCAGAAGAGAGACACAGAAACATTCACACGGATTCTTCGTATTAGAAGGGATAATGGTAACATAGATAAGGACAGTTACAATCATCCTCAGAAAGATGATTTCTCAGCTGTGTATGAACAGAACGTCTGTGAGTTGCAGATCCAGACAGTTAAACTCAGTCATTCAGCCACCTACTACTGCTCCTGTGGAAAGAGAGCTCCCCACAGTGAGAAAAGATCCCTGCAGCCTGAACAAAAACCTCCAGATGAACAGATGTCAAACAGTGTTTGTGACAGGAAGAGAGCAGTAAAGCACAGCCCAGGTTCACATATTTCACCTCCATCTCAGTCAGAGTCACAAACACACTGAAGTGAGGGATTTATTTTCTTTACTGCTGTCAGGATTTATTCAATATTATATTGATTCATATTTTTATCAGATATTCCAGCAGCTTTATTGTTGTTCCACACAGTGAGGACAAACTAGAAACACAGAGGAACAACAATGAAGGAAAATAAAGAGAAAAGAAAAGATGAAAGTAAATAAAATAATAATTCAGATCAAAGGATAAAATGACAGATATTTTTTAAAAGTAAGACTTCAATCTAATTTACAAATAGAACAAAATGAGCTGAGGACAGTTTTCTCACTTGTTTTTCTAGTGACACAGAGGAACAACGATCAAAGATATGACAAAAGAAAGAAAACAATACCATGAAATGAATAATACACATAAATGGGATAAAAACACAAGGATGTCCTTTTGAATCAAACAGTGCCTCATTAATAACATAGAGCAAAACAACATTTGAGGAGAACTGCTGCTGAAAGAACACTTTGAAGAACGTATGAACCCGACCATCACGTCCTCCATGAAGGAGCAGAGTCTGAAGACTCGGGAGAACTCTCCTCCACATCTCTGGCAGAGGTCACTGAGGTCGTCACAGGGCTGACAACTTTTCAAGAAACCTTGGAGTGAGATTCAGCGGGGCCGACCACAGTTTTGTCGTTTAGGCCTCCACATAAAGGTTTTGTTTGTCAGCTGATTTGGTAGATGCGATCCTGATCCCCTGCATCCTAACGGATGTTTGGGGCGCCTGCTGGAGATGGATAGGGCCTAATACCTTACATACAAATACCATACAGAGAGAGACACTGGTGGTATAGTGGGGGTCTGGGGGTCCTCCCCTACAACATTTTGGATGTGGTTCATGTGACTTAAAGCAAAATTCATGGTTGAATATATTTTGATTAAGATCGAACTAAAATATTATTTTGGGAATAATAATATATTTTGTGTATTATTGTAGTCTAAAGAGCATTTCATGATATATTTCTAACATAATGTGGCCTGTTACACCGACATACATTTATATTATAAAATAAATGCTGTGTGGATGTTAATATAAATGTGTCTCTTGCATTTGTCATGAATCATGTTTCTAATTTGCCTTGTTTTGCATCACTTTAGTGTGCTGGCTACCAAATTAACTCATAAGTGCAATTCCAATCACATCATTTCAATCACATAAACAAACAATGGCTCAGTTCTGCTAAATATGTCCATCAGTGAGCATATGCTCAGTTAGCGCCCAACATTTATGACAGCAGAATTTTTGGCCTATCTACTGCTTGCTCTGCCCAGCTGCTTGAAAGGATGGCTGCTGCAGCAACAGGCTACTATTTTAATGTAGCTGCTAACATAAAGTACTCTTTGCTGCTAATGTAGCATTTTTGACATTTACAAAGCTCCAAATGCCTTTACATGCTCTCACAACACATATAAGGAACTAAATGTAAAGTTTAAAAGCTAAAGACTAACCGCTAAGGATCCTGCGGAGAAAAAGGCTTGACTCCACAGCATGAAAGTTAGTATTCTGCAGACATTAAAACAACTACCTCAAATTATTGTTTTCATTCAGTCATCCAAAAAATGACCTATAAAATACATGCACATAATTGCAATACCATTCTAAAACAGTAAACCATTGTGGAACCTAGTAGTTGAGACTATTTTACTGGTTACAAAATAAACACATTCAAATCTTGTTTGTCGGGAGTTATTTTTCAACAGTCACCGGCTCACTATACATTATCCCGCTTCAAACATGGCTTACTACGAAAACATTCAAATGTTACAACTGGCATCAATATTATTAAACTGCTGGCAGAGTGTACTGACAGAGGAGAAGTGTTCACCAGACAAACTGTGGCTGTTTTCTGGATCGGAGGAGAGGATTTTACTCCACTTCTCCCAGTCGGAGATGCTGGGTGCCCAGTAGCTGCGAAGGCTGCCCTCACATTTATGGCCAGTGACCGACATGATCTCCCTGCTCTCCAAGCCAGCTTGGGAGAGCTGTGTGGACTAATGTTAACTGATTTTGATGCTCCTCAGTCTAAGGCCATTGCTATGGTGTCCCTAGCAACGGAGCAGCAGAGCAGCAGTGATACCTCAAGAAATAAACACCGCAGAATTTTGTTGATTGACCACTGAGAATCAAGTATTTAAGAGTGCCATGTTCTAAAGTGGAATTATACCAATATGTACAGTACCAGTACAAACAGCTCACAGTAAATGACACCAATATGTACAGTACCAGTACAAACAGCTCACAGTGAATGACACCAATATGTACAGTACCAGTACAAACAGCTCACAGTGAATGACACCAATATGTACAGTACCAGTACAAACAGCTCACAGTAAATGATACCAATATGTACAGTATCAGTACAAACAGCTCACAGTAAATGACACCAATATGTACAGTACCAGTACAAACAGCTCACAGTAAATGACACCAATATGTACAGTACCAGTACAAACAGCTCACAGTAAATGACACCAATATGTACAGTACCAGTACAAACAGCTCACAGTAAATGACACCAATATGTACAGTACCAGTACAAACAGCTCACAGTAAATGACACCAATATGTACAGTACCAGTACAAACAGCTCACAGTAAATGATACCAATATGTACAGTACCAGTACAAACAGCTCACAGTAAATGACACCAATATGTACAGTACCAGTACAAACAGCTCACAGTGAATGATACCAATATGTACAGTACCAGTACAAACAGCTCACAGTAAATGACACCAATATGTACAGTACCAGTACAAACAGCTCACAGTAAATGACACCAATATGTACAGTACCAGTACAAACAGCTCACAGTTAATGATACCAATATGTACAGTACCAGTACAAACAGCTCACAGTGAATGATACCAATATGTACAGTACCAGTACAAACAGCTCACAGTGAATGATACCAATATGTACAGTACCAGTACAAACAGCTCACAGTAAATGACACCAATATGTACAGTACCAGTACAAACAGCTCACAGTGAATGATACCAATATGTACAGTACCAGTACAAACAGCTCACAGTGAATGATACCAATATGTACAGTACCAGTACAAACAGCTCACAGTAATGATACCAATATGTACAGTACCAGTACAAACAGCTCACAGTAAATGATACCAATATGTACAGTACCAGTACAAACAGCTCACAGTAAATGACACCAATATGTACAGTACCAGTACAAACAGCTCACAGTAAATGACACCAATATGTACAGTACCAGTACAAACAGCTCACAGTAAATGACACCAATATGTACAGTACCAGTACAAACAGCTCACAGTGAATGATACCAATATGTACAGTACCAGTACAAACAACAGTAGACACAGTGGAATTATACCAATATGCACATGTAAACAGTCCCCATTCTAGAATAAACGCTACCGTATGGAAACCATGCGGCCGGTTGGAGCTCAAATTGAATGGGAAACAAAGTCCAGTGTTCACTTAGCTGGGCGTAACTTAGCTGGGCGATGTGCGTGGATAGCTGCCTCCGTGAGAAGAGAACAGAAGGAAGGGAGGGGGGTATCACTGTCCGAGGGCTGCCGTAGAATGGCAACCAGGATGTCAGCCAACCAACACTCGCTACCCGCTCCCTGGTTGCGGCGATTTGCGATGCTGGCCAGCTAGGAATGAACTAGCAGCCAGTACAGTCCAGTCCTCTCTGGTCTAGCTAACATTTAGCCGTGTTACTTACTGATCCATTAGAAAGAAAGCTAGCTGGACATGGGTTTTGAAGCCTCTTTGGTCACGGAGCTCCCTCCATCTCTTGAACGCCTGACTGAGGTTTACTCTTGTTTTTCCTCTTCTTTTATCACTCTCCTTTTTGCTCTTCTTTGCCTCCTCACACAGAGGAGCTCCTTTTCTTTTGCTAGGCCGTTTTTCACTCGTCTCCAAACTTTGTCCGTCTGCCATTGTGCTCGTGACTCAACTATCTCATGCCCAACTCCTCATAAGGACCAGCTCCAGTCCCTGATTGGCTGACCGACCAGTTTCACAATACATGACGCGTTTCCTGCCGTAAAGCAGATTTTTTATGCAAAATTTCGGCACCGGTGGCAGAAGCTTATTGCAAAGATTGCAAAGCCACTAAGTAACCTATGTAAACGCTGATAGTCTGATTTTACTGTGGACACTACCCTGTGCAACCCACATTATTTTCATCATGATATATTCAGGAAAAGATGCTGTCTGTTGCCTCTTTAACTCGATTGTTGTGGTGCATCTGCATCTACTTTATGCCGTGCAGCAACTACACCGGCAAACGCACCGTTTCCTTCTTCTTCTTCTTCTTCTGGAAATGCACCATTTCCATTTCGCAGACTCTCTTTATATCACCTTCTACGCGACAGCGCCTTTCAGCGGTCATATTTGTTACTACAACACATCTACAGTATAATTTCTGCACTATTCTGCAGCAGGTCCAGGAATCCCTGACAAAAAGTGAAATCAGCGGAAGACGGCATGCGATCGCAGAATCACATTTTAGCTAGTAGTAGCCTAGTAATGTAAGGTGGCGCCACCTACCGTACAGGAGTGGAACAACTACCACTGCATTTTTTTTTCCAGTGTGAAATTGGAGGTGTGGCGTGACACCGTGTGAAATCAACCAACTGCGTGACTCTCACGGCGAATGTGTGAGAGTTGACAGCCCTGTAAAAAGCTCCTTGGAGGCAAGGTGCCAGGTGTGGATGAGATTCTCCCTGAGATGCTGAAGGCTCTGGACACTGTTTTGCTGCCATTGTTGAAACACTGCTACAGTGCATGTAGAGTGGCAGACCAGGGTGGTGGTTTCCACTTTTAAAATTGGGACCGTCATGAGCTTTGAGTAGTGAACATGGAAAGGGCTCAGTTGAGATGATCTGAGCATCTGATCAGGATGCCTTCGCCTCCCGTTAGAGGATTTCCAGCCACGTCCGACTGGTAGGAGGCCCCGGGGCAGAGCCAGAACACACTGGAGGGATTATAGATCTCATCTGAGGCCTGTACTACCAAGCAGGATTTGAAGTTAGCCAGATAACTTTGGGCTTAACTCTGGGTTTTCAGCACTACCAAGCTGGTTCTCTTTTGACCATGATAAATCACCGTGGCAACGTATGCTGAACAGCTAAGCTGCTCCAGAGCAGGTTAACTTCAGGGTATGGGATCACAGCCTGTCAACACCCCGACCTCTGACCAATCAGATCACTGAAGAAAAAAGTCTCCATGTAGCAAAGTCCAGAGTGGAAGCTTCATTGGGGTCATCAGGTGGGCACCCTCCTTCACTGGTGTTTTGATGATGATGGGCCCCCTCCAGAGGGCTCATCGGCAACGTCTGGCGTCCCAGGTGTGCCCCCCTCTGCTTTCAACCCTTCTAAGCCACTGGTGTTACTTTGGGGCCCAGGTGGTGTCTCGCCTCTTCACCCACAGTCATCGGCTTGCTTGCTTGCTCTACTGGTCCTGAGAGGGCTTTGATGGTCTGGTGTTGGGCTTGGCCTCGAATCCCAAGGTCCCTAAGTAGCATGATGGTTGACTTGCCCACGA
Organism: Epinephelus fuscoguttatus; assembly: GCF_011397635.1. Classification (NCBI taxonomy): domain Eukaryota; kingdom Metazoa; phylum Chordata; class Actinopteri; order Perciformes; family Serranidae; genus Epinephelus; species Epinephelus fuscoguttatus. The sequence goes on from NC_064766.1 coordinate 40,905,947, forward strand.
AGCCTCTGCAACCGACTTCCACTGGGCAAATCTTAGCTTTCCAGCCGCGCCATTCAGCATCGGCCGCCAGCTCCATGTACTTAAGGCTCTTGCGCTCGAAGGCCTCCTCCACAGCATCCTCCCAGGGAACAGTAAGCTCTATGATGGACACGGAGCGGAGTGAGGAGGACCAGAGGATGAGATCTGCTCTGAGGTTCGTTGTGGCAATCTCAGATGGAAAGCAGAGCCTTTGATTCAGATCTGCAACCAACTTCCATTCTCGTGCGCCTGACTTCCAGCTGGCCAATGTCTGATGTTGTAGAGGCTGTGGCTGGCTTTGCACCTGCACGGACGAACACTCTAGCAGATGCTGGATGGAATGCCATTTAGGATGAGGTTATGAGGGTGGTATTATCATGGTCCAACTAAACAGCAAAATAATACTCTGTACTAATGTCACATTGGCCCATAGCTCAGTGATACATGCACCTAACTTAAGTCTCAGATGACGCTACATGTTTGGATGGTGTTTACAATGTTTCTAGATTTTCCTTTTGAAGATTACAGATTGTTGTTTCCATCCCACGCCACTGACATTTGACTGTCTCACAGTAGCAGACACTTTTGCTGCATCTCATATAACATGAAGCAGCCTACTTCATTCATGGTTCTGATGATGTGGCCCATAATTAACACCACTGGCTCTTTCACATGAACACGCTGGTGGCTGATAGGAAAACCCAGAGCTGACTGAACTAGTTGATAAGCAGCTTTGTAGCAGCGCTTATCCAGATGTCCAAAGTTAAGCTTAGTCAAAGCAGATAACCAGAAGATATCCTGGCTGAGTTGAAGTGGCTTTGTAGTACAAGCCTCTGGCCTGGGAACACCTTGGGATCCCCCATTAGGAGCTGGAAAGTGTTGCTGGGGAGAGGAACGTCCTGAGAACCTTGCTCAGCCTGCTGCCCCCGTGACCCAGCCCCAAGTAGTGCTGCAAATGCATGGATTCAAATGAAAGGATAAAATGATAAAAACAAAAACAAGCTTTAGCATTTTGACAAAGTTTCAAATCTTCTGCTTTGACCTGCTGCAGGAATAAAGTCCATTCCTCCTCACAATGCTGATGTTGTGGATGTTTATGGTCCCCAGAGGATGAATCCTAATATTGATTTAGTTTGAAGATGTCTTTTCAACTGCTAATCAACAGAGAAATGTCTCATGAGCATATGTGACACAATATTGATATACAAGATATTTGAAGGCTTGAAAACAAAGTAGAATGATATCAATGTCAAACCCTATATACATCCATCCAAACACTGACATCACTTTGAATCAATGCTTAGATTTCAACTGACAACAAACCTTTTCAAGCAATAAGCTTCATTTGATCTTGAATATTTTCAGCTTCACTTCAGCAAAAATATTTGAGTGTTAAGCCACTAAGTGTTTACAATATTTGTCCTAAACAGTAGTTTGACTTGTTGAGTGTTTGTTTGTGTCAACAGTAACTCTGCTCTCATGTGTTGCACTGATTTCAAAAGTAGGAGGATCACAACTCTTTCTACTTCAAATCAAAACAAGACTACAGAGCAACACACACTGGCTATGTGGACAAGCGTCCTGTCATCTGACGCACATCCGTCATCAATCAAAGTAATGGACCATTTCAAAATGTCAGCTGATGATGGTGCTGGATAAAAACTTAGCAAAGTCAGTAGGATTCATCCTCTGAGGAACATGAACGTGTCAAGCAACCATCCACGGAGACACTCTGCTAGTGTGTCTAAAAAGGAAATCAAAGAAGAGACAGTCATGTTAATATGAACATTAGAGAAACACATCATGGAGCTGAAATATGATACTGCTTCATCATTTGGACTCCTTCACCTCAGCTGACACATTCAGCAGCACACAGGTTTTTGTATCACTCTCTCTCACTGTGGGAACTGCATGGTATGGGATCTTTGGCTCAGGAACTAAACTGTTTGTAACAGGTAAGAATAAAGCTTCATTTTCCTTCAGTTGTTTTATTGAACAAGTTGAAAATGTGTTTTTAATGAGTTTGTGCTGCTTCAGGCTTTACATGTTAGTTTTTTCATCATTAGTAGAGAATTCTTGCAGCCATGCAGTGATTGTTACATGAAAATCTTCATCATTCCTGAAAAGATGTTTAAATCTCACTGCACAACTCAAGTTATTCTTTATTTCTGCAGGAGATTAAACTGATTCATATAGAAAAAGTAGGATTATTGCAAATGTTACAGATATACAGTATTTGATCCTCTCAGTGATTCAGCACCATCTCTGCTTTTTATTAAACAACATTATATATGATATTAAACACTATTTATATATATCAGTAAATGTATTATGACGAGCACATATTAACAATACTAAATATATATATTTCAAAGGATGAATTTTGACTGATGATAAATGTTTCTTAAGATGGTAAATAATTATTAAATGAGGACATATATACACATATATATTGAATATATAATATATTACAGCAGCTACATTTTGAATATTTCAGAAAGAATTTTTTATTTAAATGATATTCGATCAGTGATGATATATGATCATAAACACACAGACAAATACACACAAAATCAAAACTATATATTATGTCCAGTGTCATCTTAAATATATGACAGCAAATATTCTTTGGAGGGTAAATGTTGGCAGATTGTATGCATAAGTAAATACAGCTGATTTAATTTCAAAAGGAAAAAACTATATTATATAATATCATAATGAGTATTATTTTTAAAGACGACTGTTGTGCACGCTGACATGCTGTGTTAATTGTATATTAACAAGAAGCTAAAAACTGACATTTAAAAGTTATAAAATGAATTGTTATATGTTGGTAAATGTGAAACCTGTTGTGTTTATATTGTAATCAATAAAGGGAAATGTGTATTTTATGTGAAGATAAATAATTGTTAATTGTTTATAAAATATTTAATATAGAAGAATAAAACTGTAAATTCTGTGAAGGAAAATGTCTTTACTATATTATATTATATTATATTATATTATATTATATTATACCATATGGTATCACATCATATCATATTATATTTTTTATACTCTATTATATTGTAAGTTACTCTGTTTAGGATCAGTATGTTTTCATCTTAATTTTCATTTCATAGCAGTTTTTATTCGTATTTCACAAGTGATTGTGTGTTGTTAAAATTGTTGAAAATTAATATGAATTGTGGAAAAATATACATTTATATATCAATTTTTTGAATTGGTCAGAGTAAAGTATACGGTGATAAATGTATTGTTTCTTGTTTTACGTGAAGGTAAATATGCAGTAAAGTATGTGTATTCATGTACCCGTCAGTTATTTAACATACAGGAAAACTATTCCCTTTTTATTGGAGGTAAGACTGACAATTTTTATGTAATAATAATTCTTGTTAAATTAGAGTGAGTGAAGTTTGTCCATTAAAATAAAGAATAGTTTCTTTAGTGTCCATAGAAGACATGCTGACAGTAGCTGCTCAGTGTGTTTGATATGAAGGTGAATCCAGTATATGTAGTGAACTTTGTGCTGTATTGATGAGTAGTTTAGTGATCAGAGTCCATGTAGTTTCCAGGATCAGACTGAATGCAGTGCAGTGCTGTAAGCTGCTGCTGACTGTGTGAATGTGTGTCTGTGCTGCTTGTTGCTGCTGCTGCTGCTGTCAAACTTCAGATGAGCAGGTAGTGAAGCCCGTGGTGAGCGTGTACCCAGCAGCATCCAGAGCCCACCTGGAGGGGAAGAGCTCCCTGCTGTGTCTGGCCTCAGGCATGTTTCCTCCTCGGGTCCGCTTCTCCTGGAAAAGACAAGAGGAGAATGGACCTCTGCTCCCTGCTGAGGGAGAGCAGCTGGTGCTCAGAGAGTTGGGACGCACCGCTGCCATCTTGCTGATCAGTCAGCAAGAGAACAGCACCTATAAATACCGCTGCTCCGTCCAGCACCATGGGGGCACAGTGGAGGCCCAAACAGAACAAGGTAATGAAGGCTTGGTGACTGTGTTCAGCAGTGATTCAGCTTCATGTGGAGACGCTGTCAAAGAGAGCAGAGGAGCAGAGGACTGACATTTCTCACTGACACTCCAAACATTTCACTTCTTTTCTCTTTCAGAGTTTCCAGCTCCAGCAGCCTCCTGTCCTCCAGAGAGAGAGCCAACAGACCTGCCAGCTCTGCAGCAAGCTGACTGTAAGATCACCTGCTGCCTCTCCTTCAATGCCAATCTTTCCTTTTTCACTTCAACATTTAAAGTCACTGTCCTGGCTCCACACCTAAAAAGCTTGCTGGGGCCCTGACTTGTTGGATTTAATAAGGGCCTTTGAGCTTTCATTCAAATTGTAGCCGACCCCTGTCTTCATGTAAAGCTGCTTGTCCCGTCTGGAAAAGTCCAAGTTATACTGATCAACATCTGCTCTGTGTGTGTGTGTGTGTGTGTGTGTGTGTGTGTGTGTGTGTGTGTGTGTGTGTCAGTGTCCTTCCAGTCTCAGTGCAGGGTGAAGCTGCTCTGTGTGCTGTACACAGTGCTGATAGTGAAGAGTCTGGTGTACTGCTGTGGACTCTCTCTGCTGATGATCCTCAGAAACAAGGGACCGTCCACCAACTGCACACATGCTGACTGACTGTTTTCTGCTCGCCTTTTCTCACCATCAAATCTCATCAATTCATCTCATTTATCACTTTGATCAGTCTTCACAAATATCACTTATGACGTCTTGTGCTTGGTTGTAAATTTCACATCCACATGTCTTAAATCCATAAATACAAATATACACATATATTTGTACATGAAGCCTATAATGGTTATTAAGTGTTGATATTTTTGGACAACAATGGAGCTCTATGGCACAGAGGAATAAGATCTATCAGCCTTTGATACACACACAATACTTGTTAGTAAAATACATTCAGTGATTTTCTTGATAGAAAATCCAAAGATCAAATAACAGCAACATCATCTTTGAATCCATTTTTAATGACAACATCTTAATGATGTCATTATCTGGAGAGAACAAATGTTGATGATACAGATAATATTAAGAAAACTCTTATCTCAGGATAACTTCATTCAAAATCCACATATGAGATATGATCAGAAGATAACAGGCTTACTAAGAACTCCCACAGCAACTTTCACTGTTTTTATCATAGAATGCTTCTTTTATACATCATATTGAATATTTCTATTGATTTTCTTCATCTTATCAGCTTTAGTTAGTTTTTGATCCAAATCTTGTACTTTGCTTTGCTTTCATCTCTATTTTATTGACTGTTAATCACATTTGATCAAATCTGTTTTATAAATAAAGTTCACTTTGATCATTTTAGTTTTCTATTAGTAATAACAGTAGTGCTTTTATTTTTTATGACTGTCTGTTTGTGTTATTCTTTGATTCAATGCCCACTTTTAATAAATGAAAGAAAAACATTTTTGCCTTTTATTTTCTACATCAGACAAAGTGTAAATCATTTCATTGAACATATTTGATGTGGAAAGAAAAATATATTTTGAGCTTCAAAATCTCTCTTAAATATAAATGTGTTTGTCTGCAGAGAAACTTTAGCAAATATTTAAGGTGGTGTCATTTCCTGTGGAAAAGAAAAATCCATATTCAGTGCTAAAGTGCATAATTGATGCCTTTCCATATAAAAACATCGAGAAATGAAATGAGTCCAATAAAAACACTGTCAGATGGTGTTGCTATAGTATTAACTTGAATCATTTCAGAACATTAAGGAGTGGATGAATGTTGTTGTCATGACAAGTTGAACATCAGAGTTGATTTTAGTATTCAGTCTCATTTCTTTGAGTTTCCTGTCTATGTTTGTTAGGTTGACCTCTCTCAGTTTGCTGCACTGTAACAAACAGGAAAAGTGACTCAATATTGAGCATGTTGTCAATATGCATCAATAATCATTGACTGCAAATAATGACATCACAACATAGCTTGTGCTTTGAAATGTGTGATATTTCACAGCTGTTTGTGCTGTGAAAATGCTAACAGGAAGATACTAAAGCTGCTGATTGACTTCCTGAGTTTAGCTCCTGGAGCTCCTCACTTCTTGGACTATTTGATCAAAAGCACTTTGAGTTGCTGAACCTTAACAAGAATCTGTTTGCATGACCACGCTCCTCCAAGCACATAGTTGAACAGACAAATGATGTTGATTTACAAGAGGAGCCCACACTTCACTACCATACAGTAATGTCACTTTGATTCTAGATGTGAATATTGTGAGCCAGATTCTAACAGGTATATCTATGTTTGAAGACTTCTTTATAGCATAGGGCTCTCTGGGCTCAGTTCAGCTGTGTGTGTGTGGGTGGAGGGCTCAGTGGAAAAAAGGCTTCCAGACAACAAGAGAAAAGACAAACAGCCACAGAGAGGGAGAGCAGTTGATGAGTGTGTACAGCAGCAGATATGAATCTGTTCTCAGTGGTTATTAGGACTCATAAAAAACTGTTGACAGCCCATCAACACTTCCTCTCCTGCAGCAGACGGGCTGTGTGGGTTTCTGCTCTGCAGCCTTTCTCACAGTAACAACACAATGACAGTTACAACCACGCACTCTGCTTAAAGAATCCAGATTCCAGGAACTTCACTCACTCACTACAGTGTTCACATGGGAATAAGAACTAAACTACGCTTCAAAACAGCAGCATGTTCACAGTCACAGCACACCAAGAAATCAGCTCAACTATTCTTAAATGCTGTTTCTGAAATCTTCTCAGAAATGTCTCTGTAAAAATACAATTTCACACAAGTTTGAAGTTTCACAGTCTTTAAATCAGCACCAGAGGATTTTAAGCACTGACTCCTCCACCGCAACATTTCCAAAAACAAGTCTTACATGTGTTATCATTGATCAGAGCCACAGAACACAAACCACTCAGACAGAAACACAAACCACGGAGACAAACAAGTCATCTTGTTGTTTCACCCTCAAAAAAACATCTCTATCTGTTTCTGAAGCAGAACTAGAGCGGCCATGTTGCTTCACCTCAGGATCATAGTGTGCATACATTTTTAACACGTCAGTACAAAAACAAGTTCAAATTCATCTCTTCATTTCCTGTCATGTTTAAATAAATACTCTTCATACATGACTTCATCACAAATATGTTTTCTACATGTCTAACTTTTGTATTTCTTTGTCAAGCATTTTGTGATTCTGTCTTGAAATGTGTTCCATAAATATAAATCTTAATTCCCGTCTAATCAGTAACTATACCAATCCATTTCATCTTGATCAAACTCTAATAGTTAAGTGACATTTTATTGATTGATGAAAACAAACAGCTCCATTATTTCAGCAACATTCAGACTTGAGGCCGACTGATGAAGCCGCTGTGTAATCATTTTATAGCAGTTGTAGCTTCAAAGCAACTCGCTCTGCTGTTTGTTCATGTGTGTAAACAACAGTGTCATCAGCGTGGAGTTTTACATCCACACTGACACAATTATAAAAGGGGCTCAGCACTGAACCTGGTGGAACACCCACACCTACTGACCTGTATATAATAGCTGTGTGTATATATTTGCTGATCTTTGTTGAGCTTTGTTGTCCTTGTTTAGCTGTATGCTTATATTCATATCTTCCTGTACATGTGTTCTTGGCGCTGTGTGAAAGTATATTCAGAGCTACTTACAACCAGAGTCAAATGACTTGTAGGTGTCAACATACATGGCCACTGAAGCTGATTGTGTTTCTGATTATTTGCTATGAAGCCAAACTGGAATCCATCAAAACAAAGAGGTTTATAAAACACAGACACTTTGATTTTTCACTTTATTGAGAATGTGACACTGAAAGAATTTGACAAACTTGCCACACTCTGCAGAATGTATTAAAAAGAAACACAAGAACAGACGAAATACTACAAACAATAAAATATCTGACAGACAGCTCATGATTCAATTTCTGTTATTATACAAGTCAAATTTAAAAGTGGAAACAAACTGAAGTATTAAAACAACACAAGACAGAATTTACGCTTGCAAATATATGTGTGTGTGTGTGTGTGTGTGTGTGTGTGTGTGTTTATATGTTGAGGATGACTCTATCTAACTTGTGCATAAAGAGATAAAGAGGAAGTGTTGATGGGCTGTCAACAGTTTTTTATGAGTCCTAATAACCACTGAGAACAGATTCATATCTGCTGCTGTACACACTCATCAACTGCTCTCCCTCTCTGTGGCTGTTTGTCTTTTCTCTTGTTGTCTGGAAGCCTTTTTTCCACTGAGCCCTCCACCCACCCACACACAGCTGAACTGAGCCCAGAGAGCCCTATGCTATAAAGAAGTCTTCAAACATAGATATACCTGTTAGAATCTGGCTCACAATATTCACATCTAGAATCAAAGTGACATTACTGTATGGTAGTGAAGTGTGGGCTCCTCTTGTAAATCAACATCATTTGTCTGTTCAACTATGTGCTTGGAGGAGCGTGGTCATGCAAACAGATTCTTGTTAAGGTTCAGCAACTCAAAGTGCTTTTTGATCAAATAGTCCAAGAAGTGAGGAGCTCCAGGAGCTAAACTCAGGAAGTCAATCAGCAGCTTTAGTATCTTCCTGTTAGCATTTTCACAGCACAAACAGCTGTGAAATATCACACATTTCAAAGCACAAGCTATGTTGTGATGTCATTATTTGCAGTCAATGATTATTGATGCATATTGACAACATGCTCAATATTGAGTCACTTTTCCTGTTTGTTACAGTGCAGCAAACTGAGAGAGTCAACCTAACAAACATAGACAGGAAACTCAAAGAAATGAGACTGAATACTAAAATCAACTCTGATGTTCAACTTGTCATGACAACAACATTCATCCACTCCTTAATGTTCTGAAATGATTCAAGTTAATACTATAGCAACACCATCTGACAGTGTTTTTATTGGACTCATTTCATTTCTCTATGTTTTTATATGGAAAGGCATCAATTATGCACTTTAGCACTGAATATGGATTTTTCTTTTCCACAGGAAATGACACCACCTTAAATATTTGCTAAAAGTTTCTCTGCAGACAAACACATTTATATTTAAGAGAGATTTTGAAGCTCAAAATATATTTTTCTTTCCACATCAAATATGTTCAATGAAATGATTTACACTTTGTCTGATGTAGAAAATAAAAGGCAAAAATGTTTTTCTTTCATTTATTAAAAGTGGGCATTGAATCAAAGAATAACACAAACAGACAGTCATAAAAAATAAAAGCACTACTGTTATTACTAATAGAAAACTAAAAATGATCAAAGTGAACTTTATTTATAAAACAGATTTGATCAAATGTGATTAACAGTCAATAAAATAGAGATGAAAGCAAAAAGCAAAGTACAAGATTTGGATCAAAAACTAACTAAAGCTGATAAGATGAAGAAAATCAATAGAAATATTCAATATGATGTATAAAAGAAGCATTCTATGATAAAACAGTGAAAGTTGCTGTGGAGTTCTTAGTAAGCCTGTTATCTTCTGATCATATCTCATATGTGGATTTTGAATGAAGTTATCCTGAGATAAGAGTTTTCTTAATATTATCTGTATCATCAACATTTGTTCTCTCCAGATAATGACATCATTAAGATGTTGTCATTAAAAATGGATTCAAAGATGATGTTGCTGTTATTTGATCTTTGGATTTTCTATCAAGAAAATCACTGAATGTATTTTACTAACAAGTATTGTGTGTATCAAAGGCTGATAGATCTTATTCCTCTGTGCCATAGAGCTCCATTGTTGTCCAAAAATATCAACACTTAATAACCATTAGGCTTCATGTACAAATATATGTGTGTATATTTGTATTTATGGATTTAAGACATGTGGATGTGAAATTTACAACCAAGCACAAGACGTCATAAGTGATATTTGTGAAGACTGATCAAAGTGATAAATGAGATGAATTGATGAGATTTGATGGTGAGAAAAGGCGAGCAGAAAACAGTCAGTCAGCATGTGTGCAGTTGGTGGACGGTCCCTTGTTTCTGAGGATCATCAGCAGAGAGAGTCCACAGCAGTACACCAGACTCTTCACTATCAGCACTGTGTACAGCACACAGAGCAGCTTCACCCTGCACTGAGACTGGAAGGACACTGACACACACACACACACACACACACACACACACACACACACACACACACACACACAGATGTTGATCAGTATAACTTGGACTTTTCCAGATGGGACAACCAGCTTTACATGAAGACAGGGGTCGGCTACAATTTGAATGAAAGCTCAAAGGCCCTTATCAAATCCAACAAGTCAGGACCCCAGCAAGGTGTGTTTAGGTATGGAGCCAGGACAGTGACTTTAAATGTTGAAGTGAAAAAGGAAAGATTGGCATTGAAGGAGAGGCAGCAGGTGATCTTACAGTCAGCTTGCTGCAGAGCTGGCAGGTCTGCTGGCTCTCTCTCTGGAGGACAGGAGGCTGCTGGAGCTGGAACCTCTGAAAGAGAAAAGGAGTGAAATGTTTGGAGTGTCAGTGAGAAATGTCAGTCCTCTGCTCCTCTGCTCTCTTTGACATGAAGCTGAATCACTGCTGAACACAGTCACCAAGCCTTCATTACCTTGTTGTGTTTGGGCCTCCACTGTGCCCCCCTGGTGCTGGACGGAGCAGCGGTATTTATATGTGCTGTTCTCTTGCTGACGGATCAGCAAGATGGCGGCGGTGCGTCCCGACTCTCTGAGCTCCAGCTGCTCTCCCTCAGCAGGGAGCAGAGGTCCATTCTCCTCTTGTCTTTTCCAGGAGAAGCGGACCAGAGGAGGAAACATGGCTGAGGCCAGACACAGCAGGGAGCTCTTCCCCTCCAGGTGGGCTCTGGATGCTGCTGGGTACACGCTCACCACGGGCTTCACTACCTGCTCATCTGAAGTTTGACAGCAGCAGCAGCAGCAACAAGCAGCACAGACACACATTCACACAGTCAGCAGCAGCTTACAGCACTGCACTGCATTCAGTCTGATCCTGGAAACTACATGGACTCTGATCACTAAACTACTCATCAATACAGCACAAAGTTCACTACATATACTGGATTCACCTTCATATCAAACACACTGAGCAGCTACTGTCAGCATGTCTTCTATGGACACTAAAGAAACTATTCTTTATTTTAATGGACAAACTTCACTCACTCTAATTTAACAAGAATTATTATTACATCAAAATTGTCAGTCTTACCTCCAATAAAAGGGAATAGTTTTCCTGTATTTTAAATAACTGACGGGTACATGAATACACATATTATACTTTACTACATATTTACCTTCACGTAAAACAAGAAACAATACATTTCCCAATCGTATACTTTACTCTGACCAATTTAAAAAATTGATATATAAATAATATCTTTTTTCCACAATTCATATTAATTTTCAACAATTTTAACAACACACAATCACTTGTGAAATACGAATAAAAACTGCTATGAAATGAAAAATAAGATGAAAACATGCTGATCCTAAACAGAGTAACTTACAATATAATAAAGCATAACACATATAATATAATATAATATAATATAATATAATATAATATAATATAATATAGTAAAGACATTTTCCTTCACAGAATTTACAGTTTTATTCTTCTATATTAAATATTTGATAAACAATTAACAATAATTTATCTTCACATAAAATACAAATTTCCCTTTATTGATGACAATATAAACACGACAGGTTTCACATTTACCAACATATAACAATTAATTGAATAACTTTTAAATGTCAGTTTTTAGCTTCTTGTTAATATACAATTAACACAGCATGTCAGCGTGCACAACAGTCGTCTTTAAAAATAATACTGATTATGATATTATATAATACAGTTTTTTCCTTTTGAAATTAAATCAGCTGTATTTACTTATGCATACAATCTGCCAACATTTACCCTCCAAAGAATATTTGCCGTCATATATTTAAGATGACACTGGACATAATATATAGTTTTGATTTTGTGTGTATTTGTCTGTGTGTTTATGATCATATATCATCACTGATCGAATATCATTTAAATATTAATTAAAAAATCTTTCTGAAACATTCAAAATGTAGCTGCTGTAATATATTATATATTAAATATATATATATGTGTGTGTGTGTGTGTGTGTGTGTGTGTGTGTGTGTGTGTGTCCTCATTTAATAATTATTTACCATCTTTACCATTTAGTATTGTTAATATGTGCTCGTCATAATACATTTACTGATATATATAAATAGTGTTTAATATCATATATAATGTTGTTTAATAAAAAGCAGAGATGGTGCTGAATCACTGAGAGGATCAAATACTGTATATCTGTAACATTTGCAATAATCCTACTTTTTCTATATGAATCAGTTTAATCTCCTGCAGAAATAAAGAATAACTTGAGTTGTGCAGTGAGATTTAAACATCTTTTCAGGAATGATGAAGCTTTTTTATGTAACAATAGCTGCATGGCTGCAAGAATTCTCTACTAATGATGAAAAAACTAACATGTAAAGCCTGAAGCAGCACAAACTCATTAAAAACACATTTTCAACTTGTTCAATAAAACAACTGAAGGAAAATGAAGCTTTATTCTTACCTGTTACAAACAGTTTAGTTCCTGAGCCAAAGATGTCGTAGTCCTCTCCGCCTCCCACAGTGAGAGAGAGTGATACAAAAACCTGTGTGCTGTTGAATGTGTCAGCTGAGGTGAAGGAGTCCAAATGATGAAGCAGTATCATATTTCAGCTCCATGATGTGTTTCTCTAATGTTCATATTAACATGACTGTCTCTTCTTTGATTTCCTTTTTAGACACACTAGCAGAGTGTCTCCGTGGATGGTTGCTTGACACGTTCATGTTCCTCAGAGGATGAATCCTACTGACTTTGCTAAGTTTTTATCCAGCACCATCATCAGCTGACATTTTGAAATGGTCCATTACTTTGATTGATGACGGATGTGCGTCAGATGACAGGACGCTTGTCCACATAGCCAGTGTGTGTTGCTCTGTAGTCTTGTTTTGATTTGAAGTAGAAAGAGTTGTGATCCTCCTACTTTTGAAATCAGTGCAACACATGAGAGCAGAGTTACTGTTGACACAAACAAACACTCAACAAGTCAAACTACTGTTTAGGACAAATATTGTAAACACTTAGTGGCTTAACACTCAAATATTTTTGCTGAAGTGAAGCTGAAAAATATTCAAGATCAAATGAAGCTTATTGCTTGAAAAGGTTTGTTGTCAGTTGAAATCTAAGCATTGATTCAAAGTGATGTCAGTGTTTGGATGGATGTATATAGGGTTTGACATTGATATCATTCTACTTTGTTTTCAAGCCTTCAAATATCTTGTATATCAATATTGTGTCACATATGCTCATGAGACATTTCTCTGTTGATTAGCAGTTGAAAAGACATCTTCAAACTAAATCAATGTTAGGATTCATCCTCTGGGGACCATAAACATCCACAACATCAGCATTGTGAGGAGGAATGGACTTTATTCCTGCAGCAGGTCAAAGCAGAAGATTTGAAACTTTGTCAAAATGCTAAAGCTTGTTTTTGTTTTTATCATTTTTATCCTTTCATTTGAATCCATGCATTTGCAGCACTACTTGGGTCACGGGGGCAGCAGGCTGAGCAAGGTTCTCAGGACGTTCCTCTCCCCAGCAACACTTTCCAGCTCCTAATGGGGGATCCCAAGGTGTTCCCAGGCCAGAGGCTTGTACTACAAAGCCACTTCAACTCTGCTACAAAGCTGCTTATCAACTAGTTCAGTCAGCTCTGGGTTTTCCTATCAGCCACCAGCGTGTTCATGTGAAAGAGCCAGTGGTGTTAATTATGGGCCACATCATCAGAACCATGAATGAAGTAGGCTGCTTCATATTATATGAGATGAAACGGCAGCAAAAGTGTCTGCTACTGTGAGACAGTCAAATGTCAGTGGCGTGGGATGGAAACAACAATCTGTAATCTTCAAAAGGAAAATCTAGAAACATTGTAAACACCATCCAAAAATGTAGCGTCATCTGAGACTTAAGTTAGGTGCATGTATCACTGAGCTATGGGCCAATGTGACATTAGTACAGAGTATTATTTTGCTGTTTAGTTGGACCATGATAATACCACCCTCAATCTGTCACATAAAACACTTTGAAGTGACGCCAGACTGTTTGTGTTACTGAAGTAAAGGCTGGAAAAGTAGTTAAGGACTGATGAGGTCTGTCTGATCCAAATGTTACATTTATAATAACAGGAGCCAACTGACCCTTTGCTAAGCCTCTCCCTTAAACACTGCCCAATCCTACGTTAGCAACCGTGTGTAGCAACCGAGAGGTCCGTCAAGCTTTCAGCAGTTAGCTAATATGCCGAAGCGGTGTGCATACGGTAGCTACCTGCAAGTCCGACACCTAATACCTAATAAAACTCTGTTTACACTCTTCTGTCATGGCGTCCTACAGTGATGACGAGGAAGTGGACTCGGACTCCCGCACGGTTGTAAAATCTGAGCTTTGTGCGCACAGGGCTTGCGGATGTCCGCTTTTACGCTAGGCCCAAACATACTCAGGCAGAACGTACGCGGAGCTGACTCCGCAGAGGTCCGCCCAGACCCTGCTGTACAAGAACCTTCTTTGTTCCTGTATTTGGGTACGTCCCAAGTCCCTTAAAATTACTGCTAACCACCTAACCTAGCCACCTTACCTAACTGTTTAGTCCCTCCCACTTAGGAAAACATGCAAGGAGTCAGGAGTTAGGAGTGAGGAGCGAGGATTGCTGATTAAGAGACATGAGACGGCCTTACTCTGAAGCGTCACGTCAAGCGACGTCCTTTTCTGATGACGGTGGCACAGCTGGATCTGCTGCATAACGGAGCCAGCGTTTGGCGTACATCCCAAGTCACATTATATTCGCTGATCAAAGCCGTAACCGCCCCCCTCCCGCCGTCATGACTTTGGTCACACACTTTTGCATATTACCATTGTTACTGAGTCACTTGCCGAAGTTTGTGGCAATTAAAGAATGGTCTGTAGCCCTGCCACTGTCACTGTGATGAGCATCATTATCATTATTATCACTATTATTAAACCCACTCGCCATCATTCAACAAGTCAGCTGCTGAGTGAATAAGACATATCAGACCTGTCAGTCTGCCTCAATTGTAACATCTAGTCCCTGAGTATAGTTATGTTTTTCTGTCTTTGTGCATTTTTGGTTACTTCCTGTTTTATTTTGTATTTACCTCTCATTCAAGATCCTCACTTCCTGTCCTCCTGTGTTTCCCGCCTTGTGTGATTACCTGCCCCGCCCTGATTAGTGTCACCTGTGTCTCACTATCCCACCTTCCCTTGTGTATTTAGTCTGTGTGCATCCCTTTGTCTCTGCCAGTTCGTCTTTTCAGTTCTCTGTAAGCATCCCAGCCTTTTTCCCAGTGTTAGTCTCGTGAGCGTATGATTTAGTTCTGTTTTTTGGACCCTGCCTCTGCCTTAGCGTTTTTGGGTACCTCTGCCTTGTCTGACTGCCTTCCTGTGTACCGAACCTGCCTTCTTCATTAAAGACTTTTGACACTTTTGAACTGAACCTGAGTTGAGTCCTGCTCTTGAGTCCTATCACTTCAGTCTTAACATCAATCAATCAGTTTTATTTATAAAGCCCAATATCACAAATCACAATTTGCCTCACAGGGCTTTACAGCATACGACATCCCTCTGTCCTTAGGACCCTCACAGCTGATCAGGAAAAACTCCCCAAAAAACCCTTTAACGGGGAAAAACGGTAGAAACCTCAGGAAGAGCAACTGAGGAGGGATCCCTCTTCCAGGACGGACAGACGTGCAATAGATGTCGTACAGAACAGATCAACATGATAAATTAACAGTAATCCGTATGACACAATGAGAGACAGAGAGAGAGAGAGAGAGAGAGAGAGAGAGAGAGAGAGGACAGACGGTAATGACAGTAGCTTACAACAACATTAATGAAAGTAATAATATAAATTAATATTAATATTAATAATTAATATTACCTACAAGCTATTAAACATTATTCCACTCACATGACATGCAGGACAATTAATGATGGTCAAATGTGTTTGTGTGTGTGTGTGTGTGTGTGTGTGTGTGTGTGTGTGTGTGTGTGTGTGTGTGTGTGTGTTCATGTGTGTGTGTGTGTGTGTGTGTGTGTGTGGTGTTATATCAACACGTGTGGTTCTGGACATGAGCAGCTGCACATTTAACAGCCACACATCACCGACAGTCCGCTGAACACCGCAACAGATTGTGAATGAAATAAACTTAATTACAACATGACAGTCTTGCAGGAAATATCATCAACGTTACTCTTTGTAGTCACGTAGGCATGTGAATTACAGCGTTTCATTGCAAAGAATGCATGTAACGGGTACACTTGCGCTGTTTCTCCACCATCTCGTTCAAATGAGCCAGACGTAGGGGGCGGGTATTTATACGTCAGGGCCTCAAGCTGAAAAAGACTTCCTGTTAGGAACCTCTCGTGTTACCTTACTCATCGCACCTAACAGATCCCTCCTAACTCCTAACGCTAACTCGTCACTGGCAGGAATAAGAGACATGAGACGGCCTCAAAGATGGCGGAGCTCGAACGACTTCCGGTTCAAGTCAGGAGTTAGGAGTTATAAAATAAGGCCCAATCCCAAACCACTCCCTACCCGCTACCACTTCACTACCGAGTGTCACTCCAAATCAAGTTGCGGAGGGCACTCCTGATTAAGGGGAAGTGTATGAAAGAGAAGCCAAACCATGACAAAGGATACCAAGAGGCGAAGCTCCGTTGAATTTTTGCCAACAGCCACTAGGGGCGCTGCCGCCGTTTTGGACTGTTGAGCTTGCTGTTGCGCCCAGACAACATGCAAGATGTCAAGGAGAGAGGAGGAAAAAAGTAAAAGAAAACAGTGTAGTGCAATTAACTGCAACAACTATCAGTGGAACACCCCGCACCTGGCCTTCCACCGTTTCCCGAAGGATCCCGACAGCTAAGAACTCCTGAGGTGTCAGTTTTAAAGTGTTTTAATATCAATTTAATATGCCAGTTTTGGAGGGAAGATAACACCTGCAAAACTGCACTTGTCAATGCACTGAAACGGGAGTTATAGTAATCACATTATTTTTATTCACATGGATGAGCTTTTATTTGTTATAATGCTTTTGTTTGATATAAAATGTTAGGGCCTGTTCAGATGTAGCGAAAACGCCAGCTGTGCCGTTTCCATCCTTTTATCCAAGGCGCTTCTGAGGTTGCGCTTTACTGTCGCACCTGCTGTTACTAAGCAACCAAAACTGCCTGTCACTCACAGGGGGAGTAAAAAGTGACACAGAAATAGCGTATCATCATGCTCACCAGTTATCCCAAGCTCCGAGCTGATAATTCTCCAGACATTGTTCCTTCTGTTGGAGTCAAAGTAGTACGACGAAGACAGGTCATATAACTCTGGGTATCCCTGGACAAGAATGATCAGTCGCTCCTCCATTGCTTGCTGCCTTTCACACCACCGGATGTTGTGAAGTCCGTTGGACGGAAAGTAAGAAGCAGGTCCGCACACACACATGACATGCAGTGCGCTTGCTGCATTCGAAAAAGTTGAGATTTTTTTCATCTCTGTGCGCTGCGGACGCGCACGAAAAAACAGGCGTGTTGCACCGAATGCGTGCTGCTACGGTGTCGCTTTGGATTGTGAGCTCGCGTGGCGCGCGTCTACATTGAAACTAATGGATTTGTGCGCGCAAAAGACGCTACATCTGACGCTACATCATTATTTGTTCTGAATGTGCATATTTGTGTTATGTTGTTCTTTCTTCCTAGAGCGGAATGATAGAGTATATAAATATATATATGTAAGGGATAATGTATAATGAGCTGGTGAATACTGGGAAAATAACTCCCGACAGGGGAATAGAACCCCAAACCCCTATTACACAGCTAATTATCAGTTAAATAAATAATGTTGTTTGCCTCCGCGAAGTGCATTAAAACCGACTGGATTCGACAACTTTTGGTGAAAGTTTTGTACTCACCCAGGCTTAGTGGACTGAACCGAGGCATAAAACTCGCGTAAAATGTCATTAAGCATGACTGCCGAGTGTGTATTCAAATCCATGTTCTTTTGCTTTTGGCAGAGAAAGTCCGTCAGTATAGTAGTAATAGTATAGTACAGTAGCCCATTTTGTTGTCTTTTTGTATTTATCTCATCTTTCTCCTCCTCCATCACTTGAAGCTCTTCAGGTGTCAGTTCCTTGTGCCGTTTTTGGCTTGATTTTTTTCTTTTCTTCTCCATTTCTTTTTCTTCAGCGGCATCCCATTCCTCAAAATCCTTGTAGCTACTCTCCAAATAAGTTAAAAGAACTGTTAAAATCAGCCATTTCTGTTTGTTTTTTTTCCCTCAGAAGTTGTTTGACAGCTGCAGTGTTGCAGGGCCCTAGCAACGCTGGGCTACATAGCAACTGTGTAATGAGTAATTACACAGTAATATCAGACCGCTGAATGCTGTGACTGACCAATCAGAATACAGCATTTAATAGAGCCATGTAATAAATATATATATGGCCTCTTGGACCATTTATATCAGAACTGATTACTGCTTTAGCATTAAAATATATCATATTAAAATAGCCTATATTATTATTATTATTATTATTACTGTCCTTTTACTGTACAAACTGTAAATAAATCTTTATTCCTGAGTATGTGACGTCGCCATTAATGTGTTTCTAGTTAAAATATATATATATATATTTTTTTTATTAATATTATTTTTATTTTTATTTTTTGGTAGATTGGCTTATGGGGTGATTTTGAAGGAGTAATTAAGTTAATCTTCTCATAAGTGGATGTAATATGCAGAGATGCCATCTAGGCTGTTTTTCCTCGTTTTGTTTTTTTAAAGTCTATATTTTGCTTTACAAAAACGTGAAAAAGCAGCTGTGACCAAGCTATCACGAGTTGAGTAGCATTGTAAGCATAATTAATAGCGATATACTTCAGTTTGTCTGTGTGTTTTTGTATGCAAGCGGGTCTGCTGCGGTCTGCTGACAGTCCAAAATGGCGGCAGTAGGACGAAACCATGGGCGAGTCTGTTGCTATGGGGCGTTCTATCAAGCTTCGCCTCTTGGTATCCATGCTCTTTGACCATGGGACGGCCTCGCCACTCTACCGGAAGAAGGAAGCAGATGTAACCATGGATACCGACAGACGCTTTGTGAAAGCAAAATAGAGCAACAGGCTATTAAAATAACATTTAAATATTAATTAAAATTAGTTAAATTAAAAATAAACTTGGATAAGTCAGATAAGAGTTACAGTGCAGTGTAATCAAAGTAATGAACTTGTTCATATTTTCTAGACACAGTTTACACACTTACAGATTAATTCATCTGGGCAATCTTACCTCCATCCCTGCTTTGCAGCATTCCTCTTTTTAGTGAAGAGACTCTCATTTTTAATCCATAGATCGATTAACTGCTTTATTTTTCTTCTGTCCCTGTGGACACAGAATTATATATTTGTTTAAATTATGAGAATGGGATGAGGAATTTTTTAGACAGTTTTAAATAGTTTATTTAAGCATATGACATGTAGGTTTTCATCTTTTGACACCAAACATTCTGTGAGTTTGTTTGAGACTGTAAAGTCAGTGTGACGAAAACAAATGTGTGTGTTTGATCTAAAATATTTTACAAAGTAGAAAGACGGAACTCTTACATTTGTACGTTGTTTCCTCCATTGTGATGTTGCACTTCCTGCTGGGCTCATCAGAAGCCTGCACTGATGCACACTTGCTATTTAAGGGCTGAGCAGTCCACTCACACTCAGCCATAATTGGTTTGGGACGGCCCTTAATATGGCAGTGCTCCACATGACTGCGCAAACGGAGGGGGAGTGAATAGGGCGAGGGGATAGGGGTGGGTTAGGGATTGGGCCTAAGAGACTTGGGATGTACCCCTGGAGCTGCCGCAGCATAGTGCAGAAATTATACTGTTGTAGTAACAAATATGACCGCTGAAAGGCGCTGTCGTGTAGACGGTGATGCAACGAGAGTCTGTGAAAACGGAAATGGTGCATTTACAGTAGAAGACGAAGAAGGAAACGGTGCGTCTGCCGGTTTAGTTGCTGCACGGTGTAAAGTAGTTGCAGATGTACCACAGTAATCGAGTTAAAGTGTCATGTTCCACTGTTTGTTAAGTATTTTGTTTTCTCCCTCATGTTTCATGTCTTGTCTTCCTGTTTTATTTTGTGATCACTCACCGCTGTCTCTGTTCCAGGTTCCTGTCTGCCCTGCCCCCTCCCCATCTGTGTGCACCTGATCCCTGACTGTGTCTCCCACACCTGTGTCTAATCACTCCCCATCAGCCCTGCATATATTCCCCCGTGTGTCTTCTCTCGTTGCCAGTTCGTCCATGCTCACTGCTCATGTTGCAGCGATTTTCCTCGGTCATAGTAATGACCGAGGAAATCCTTGCCTGTTTTTGACCTTGCCTTTTTGCCTCACGTCTTGGATACCTCTGCCTGGTTTGTACTGCTTCCTTGTGTATTTACCGCTGTCTGGAATAAACCTTGTTTTACTGTGCGTAACCGGTCTGAGTCGTGCATTTGAGCCCTGTCTTTTCTGTGCCAAAGTTCATGACATAAAGCTCTGTGAAACGTTGCACTTTTGTAAGGCATAGTTTTTCATTGCTATGTATGTGCTGTCACACTATGTGCCATGTTCAATCTTTTTTTATTTTCTTTTATATTTTCTTTATTCCTCAGTGTTCAGGGAATAAGAAAGCACTTTATTTTTTGTTGTACAAGTGCTACTGGTTGGCTTATATTTTGACATTTCACTGTCTGCGCTTAAGTTAAAAATAAATCTGTCCAAGAGGGACAAACAAGACTTGAATGTGTTTATTTTGTAACCAGTAAAATAGTCTCAACTACTAGGTTCCACAATGGTTTACTGTTTTAGAATGGTATTGCAATTATGTGCATGTATTTTATAGGTCATTTTTTGGATGACTGAATGAAAACAATAATTTGAGGTAGTTGTTTTAATGTCTGCAGAATACTAACTTTCATGCTGTGGAGTCAAGCCTTTTTCTCCGCGGGATCCTTAGCGGTTAGTCTTTAGCTTTTAAACTTTACATTTAGTTCCTTATATGTGTTGTGAGAGCATGTAAAGGCATTTGGAGCTTTGTAAATGTCAAAAATGCTACATTAGCAGCAAAGAGTACTTTATGTTAGCAGCTACATGAAAATAGTAGCCTGTTGCTGCAGCAGCCATCCTTTCAAGCAGCTGGGCAGAGCAAGCAGTAGATAGGCCAAAAATTCTGCTGTCATAAATGTTGGGCGCTAACTGAGCATATGCTCACTGATGGACATATTTAGCAGAACTGAGCCATTGTTTGTTTATGTGATTGAAATGATGTGATTGGAATTGCACTTATGAGTTAATTTGGTAGCCAGCACACTAAAGTGATGCAAAACAAGGCAAATTAGAAACATGATTCATGACATGCCTGTGGATATTCTCATTTATCCAGGTCATAGTTATCTCAAGGCAATTGAATCGAACGCAACTGGACTTAGTTGTGTCTTAGAAGACGTTTCACCTCTTATCCAAGAGGCTTCATTACTTCATGCTTGGAACTAGTCCGACAAACTGGTGTGGAAACAACCCAGGTATTTATCCTCTGAGGAGGTATTCTCAAGGTCAGTGATGTCACTGGCTCGTTAGTGCTCCAAAGGCGTGTCAACGACGGTCGTTGAAACTCCTGCTGCAATAGTGGTCATTGGAGTCGTTAGAGTCACATGAGGCCATTTGTGAATGACCATTGTTTTGACAGGTTAAGCTGTTAAATCTCCTGGGCAAGGATGAAAGGACATCATTATAGGTGGGGGATAGGTGGTGTCGCAGACCTCCTCCTCTGTTGAGAGATGGTTTTTGATGCTTCATAACAAATGCAAGAGACACATTTATATTAACATCCACACAGCATTTATTTTTGAATCTAAATGTATGTCGGTGTAACAGGCCACATTATGTTAGAAATATATCATGAAATGCTCTTTAGACTACAATAATACACAAAATATATTATTATTCCCAAAATAATATTTTAGTTCGATCTTAATCAAAATATATTCAACCATGAATTTTGCTTTAAGTCACATGAACCACATCCAAAATGTTGTGGGGGAGGACCCCCAGACCCCCACTATACCACCAGTGTCTCTCTCTGTATGGTATTTGTATGTAAGGTATTAGGCCCTATCCATCTCCAGCAGGCGCCCCAAACATCCGTTAGGATGCAGGGGATCAGGATCGCATCTACCAAATCAGCTGACAAACAAAACCTTTATGTGGAGGCCTAAACGACAAAACTGTGGTCGGCCCCGCTGAATCTCACTCCAAGGTTTCTTGAAAAGTTGTCAGCCCTGTGACGACCTCAGTGACCTCTGCCAGAGATGTGGAGGAGAGTTCTCCCGAGTCTTCAGACTCTGCTCCTTCATGGAGGACGTGATGGTCGGGTTCATACGTTCTTCAAAGTGTTCTTTCAGCAGCAGTTCTCCTCAAATGTTGTTTTGCTCTATGTTATTAATGAGGCACTGTTTGATTCAAAAGGACATCCTTGTGTTTTTATCCCATTTATGTGTATTATTCATTTCATGGTATTGTTTTCTTTCTTTTGTCATATCTTTGATCGTTGTTCCTCTGTGTCACTAGAAAAACAAGTGAGAAAACTGTCCTCAGCTCATTTTGTTCTATTTGTAAATTAGATTGAAGTCTTACTTTTAAAAAATATCTGTCATTTTATCCTTTGATCTGAATTATTATTTTATTTACTTTCATCTTTTCTTTTCTCTTTATTTTCCTTCATTGTTGTTCCTCTGTGTTTCTAGTTTGTCCTCACTGTGTGGAACAACAATAAAGCTGCTGGAATATCTGATAAAAATATGAATCAATATAATATTGAATAAATCCTGACAGCAGTAAAGAAAATAAATCCCTCACTTCAGTGTGTTTGTGACTCTGGCTGAGATGGAGGTGAAATATGTGAACCTGGGCTGTGCTTTACTGCTCTCTTCCTGTCACAAACACTGTTTGACATCTGTTCATCTGGAGGTTTTTGTTCAGGCTGCAGGGATCTTTTCTCACTGTGGGGAGCTCTCTTTCCACAGGAGCAGTAGTAGGTGGCTGAATGACTGAGTTTAACTGTCTGGATCTGCAACTCACAGACGTTCTGTTCATACACAGCTGAGAAATCATCTTTCTGAGGATGATTGTACTTGTCCTTCAGTATATCACCATTATCCCTATCAATACGCAGAATCAGTGTGAATGTTTCTGTGTCTCTCTTCTGGTACCAGTATACATAATTATTGTAGTCACACTGCTCAGTGTTTCGACAGGTGAAGGAGACATTTTCACCAACTCTCCTGGTCAATGTTAAATCATCCTGAATCAGCTGCTCTGCTGCCATGGCAACCAGCGCTGTAGAGAAACAGACAGGTAGATGAAGGTGAGTGTGACAGTGTTTGTTAAAGGTTGAGTTTGTGGGCTCCTGATTGGCTGGAAACACTCACCTGAACACAGACAGCACAGAGCAGCAGCTGGGAGGAAAAGCATTTTGTGCAGTGGTGTTTCCTCTGGTGAACCTGGGGAGAAGTGGCGCTCTGATGCAGCTGAGGCCAAACAAGGACGAGCTGTGAGATCAGACGAGGGCCACGTGCTTTCTAACAGCTCCTCAGACCTCCCATCAGCCCCTGCGGCTGCTGCTGCTGATTTAAAGCAGGTGGTGGAGCATTTTATATGTTACATTTCAAATAATACAGTAAATAATGTGAAACTATTTTGAGGGTTAACTACAATATATACATCAGTGGAATAAAACAAGAATAAAATAAGAGTAAACATAAATATGTACAGTTATGTGCATTGCGTGTTGAATTAATATTTACATTCTGTTGGTGAGAAAAAGGTCAAAGACTGAAAAACACTGCAGCAGTTGAATCATTGCACCCTGTAGGTCATTGTGAATTATAAATGCAGGAGGTGAATTGAGTCCAAATGCCAGTGTGATGACTCAGAGCTGCTGACACTGTGAGGGACGAGCTCTGTGGTGCATCATGGGGGAATGAGTCTGTCACTGCATGTGCTCGTGTGTTTGAGCAGCACATGGTGGAGTGGGTGGGAAACACTGTCCAAGATGACACGTATCTGAAGCAGCATCCTCCTCTCTGACACTGGCACCAGAGAGTCTAGCTCCGCCCCCACTGCAGATCAGTTCATTGAGTCTGTTGGCGTCTGCTGCCCTCACCCTGCAGCCCCAGCACACAACAGCAAACAGGACAGCACAGACTCATCAGACATCCTCAGCACTGTCCGGCAGATGTTGAAGGACCTCAGCCTCCTCAGAAAACAGAGGCGTCTCTGGCCCTTCTTGTAGAGGGCTTCAGTGTTCTTGGTCCGTCTCGGTCCGTCTCAGTGGGCCTGAACAAATCAACCCTTTTGGACAGAACAAGAACAAAAGAATCAGAACAGATGAAGCAAAACCATCAAACAGTTCACAAACAAGAAATAAGCACATATAAAATCACTGGTCCAGCTCCTAACCATTCATTGTCTTGTTTCTGAAGAGTTTTTACTTTGGATAAAGTCTGGTATTTTGTCAGCTCATCATTACAGTTAATGACATCAATTACAGTGAAAGTTTGTATTTGTTCTTATTGCTGCTTGTTTTTTTAATGTACAGGTTCCTCTCAACTTGTGTTTGTTTCCTCTCAGCTGGAGAGATGCAGTGGTTTTCAGAAAGTTTACAGTGTTCTCATCAGCTGACACAGACACAGAAGGGTGGATGATGATGGTGCATTGTTTTGGAAGAATAAATGGGGGAATGAGGGAGGCTGGTGTTGGCAGGGGCAGGTGTGAGAGGGAGGAGAGGAGCTGGGAGCAGCTGGGACTGTGGGAAGCTGGCAGGAGAGTGTAAAGGCTGGCTTGAAGGCTGTTGGTGCGGATCAAGTTGGTGAGTCGGTGGGGAAGTGGACGCTGGAGATCCTCGGCACAGGAGACAACAGGAAGTAAGCAGCTGGAAAACACACAAGGATAACTCCAGTATAAACAACACTGAGCAGCTGAGAGAGTGACTGCCACTGAATCTGTCCATCAGTGAGTGATGCCCCCTGGTTCTTATACTGCGTGGTGATGACATCATTGGAGACTGAAGTGGAGATGGAAGCAGAAGCTCCGCCCACAACGTGGCATCTTTCCTCTGAGCGGTAGCTCTGTGTCTCTGTCTCTGCGTCCCCCTCGCTGAAAGACACCTTTGCTCTGTTTGGGACTGTCTCCAGACTCATGCTTCCCACTGAAGCTGCAGCTGTGAGCTGCACTTTATCACAGGTGCTGAAGTTAACATGTGTGTGGACAATAGGCCGCACAATGGGCAGAATTAGGGGAGAGCGGGCATGGTTGTAACAATGGGATGGTTGTAACAACAGCACTTTGACCAAGAAGGGATGACCTATGAGTCATGGAATACATTTATTGTATGAGCACTTCCTTCCTGATCCTGCATGTGATATTTCGTAGCTGTGTGAAGAAGTGTGCAGGTTTTACAGCCAAAATTCTCATTTTCAGACATTTTTTGCACCAAATCTATATTTTGATGAATTCTGCTGCTGTTGAAGTTTGAATCATGTAACTTGTATTAGATTAGAGAGTTGTGTCGTGGGGAAATGTGAGTCATTTCATCTTTGCTCATTTCAAAGCACCATGCTGCTACAGCTGGCTAAACAATGGCTGACAGAGGAGGATGTGGGCTGGTTGTGACAGAGTTTGAAAAGTCTTACAACTAACCCCAATGATAATTGAAGACATTTTCTCTTTCTATCTTACTCATTGTTTCAGCATGCCAGGAGAGTTGGTGAGAAAAATAAGACACGTAGTCAAATGTGCATCAGATGAGGTGAGGCAGGGAAAGACAGTAAGGCAGGGCCACACCTGGACTGTTGGGGCCCCAAGCACATTTGCTTTGGGGCCCTCCTCACAGTAACCATGGCACTACAACAACTCCTGTGTATTGTATATATGAGTTGAAGCACTCATCATGTACAAATAAGCTGCATGTACAAAGTGAAGTGGGAGCAGTTAGCAGCAACACTATCTTTAAGTGGAGCACAGTAAATACAGTATTTGTCTATTACCCCCTGATCCTATGAATGAAAGATGAAGTTTGATGCATATTTTAGTGTCATGTGTTAACTGTAGAGGGCTGAATCTCAGCTGTCTGATAAAGGATACGAGCAAAAGATGTGATGCACAAGGCAACCATATGGTAAAGAAGATACATTTCAAATATCTGATAATATTGTGTAAGGTCTGGTGCAGTGATCAAATGAGACAGAAAGACAAAAGGAGCACTGTTAAAATCAAACTTTGATATTGGCCAAAAGATCAAACATGGGCCCTGACATTTAATG
Organism: Epinephelus fuscoguttatus; assembly: GCF_011397635.1. Taxonomy (NCBI): domain Eukaryota; kingdom Metazoa; phylum Chordata; class Actinopteri; order Perciformes; family Serranidae; genus Epinephelus; species Epinephelus fuscoguttatus. Next base: position 40,932,424 of record NC_064766.1, read on the forward strand.
CTGATAGTATTTGTTGAAGCTGCGGCTGTACTGGGTCTGTGTTAGTACTGACTGAGACTGGATGTGGATCAACTGAGTCTGTGATTGTACTGCTTGATGATCCAGCATCTCCTCTACTGACAAACTGAAGCATATAGTAAATTATACATCACAATACTATTCCCCCAGATTTTCTTTCTAGACATTTTCAAATCTAAAACTATTTATACTATGGCTTGGCTGAATATTTGATGCTTATTATTTACAGAGAGATGTATCCATATTGCCTAGTATGCCCAGCTAATCAACACTTTCAATTCAATTTGTAATCAATAGTCTGTGTCAATTCATTACTTTCCATCCTGCATTAGTCCAGAGTTGTAACTAAAGCTTGACTCAGAGACTAGATCATTATTGTCTAGTTTAAAATGATGTATGTGCATCACAGTCATATTAGTCTGGACTGCTCACAGAGGCCTTTTCATTTGGTGCATGCACATATGAACACACATGTTCACACACGACGTGGTTATCTTTTCCAAGCTGCAGTTTATGAACACGCCTGCCCGCTGGCGTTTATCAGACATAATCAATAGTTGTATTTCACTCTCACTTGTGTCAGTCACACAGTCACAGAATAAAGCCTGGAAGTGACTGGCAAACAAGCCAGATACAGACAGACGGAGAGATTCACTGTCCAGCTGAGTTAGCAAGACAGACAGACTACAGAGAGAGATGCACTGCAAGCTAACACGTTAACTTCATGTGACTGTCATTTATTGACATCAAAGCTGCAGATGAGAGAACACAGTTTACCTGACTGTTGTTTTTTGAACTTTTCATGAGCAGAAGGATAGCTCTGTTTCATCTGTTTCATCTGTCTCTCATGGAAGTTGTAAACACTGACACCTGCTTTGAAACAAGGGGGAGGCGGGGCCTAGCATAATTATCAGTGCGTATACGCAACTTGTGTAGTGAGCGTACGGCCGCCCGGCTCTGTTTGTGGGACATTTCCAGCGCTCTTGGGGGCCCCGTGCTCACCACAGGGCCCAAAGCAGTAAGCTCTGCAGTAAGCTCAGTCCCCAAAGATGACTCTATCTGCTGTTTGACATTTAGCAGATACTGCAAAACGTTACTTGACCTCAGAGAACGAGGATCAACACAGCTGCCCGTGTGGGCGACATAGCAGTCACAACATCCTCACTGCACAGAAAGAGGATGTCTTGACTGTTACTGAACTGCAGGCAGCAAAATTCTCATTTTCAGACATTTTTGCAGCAAATCTATAGTTAGTGACTTCACCTTATACAAAGTCTTTATTAGTGTGTGTGTGTGTGTGTGTGTGTGTGTGTCTTTTTGTTCTTGTCATTTCTGTAACTTTGCTCATTTCAAAGCACCATGCTGCGGACAGGTTGTAACACTGGAACTCCTTGTATTTGACATCAGTTCATGCAGTCTGTGGTGTAGTTGGAGAAGTTGGAAACTTTGCTTTTTGTAGTGGACAAAAAAGGGAACTTTGTGTCAAGATTTGAGAGCTTGAGCACAAAACTTGAGCCAGTTATAGGTGCTGAGACAAAAGTGTCCCAACCATACCTGGTCTCCCTATACCTGATCACAAGTGTTTTCACTTAGTTTCTGTTTTCCACCTCCGATGAAGAGCAGCACACAGCCGCTTCCCTAAACTTTGTCTCATCCAGAGAGAGTCCCAAACGGCTCTGTGTCTGTCAGACGGTCTGAATAACGTCATGCACAGCAGAGTATAGAGCAGCTGGAGTTTTTCTTGATATATTGTGACTTTATTCTCATTAAATCATGACTTTGTTTGATCAAAATATTATTCTGGACTTCTCAGAGAACACAGATATGTGGGATATGTTTTGACTGTGCAGAGAGTTTTGAACATGAGCAGAAATCTTGCTGAAACACATGTGAGCTATTAAAGTCCAGGAGTTTATCAATGAATTCAAATCAATGAATGTATCATTGACATGAATGGCTGCCACATGCACATTTAAAGAGGTTACTTCAAACAAAAGACACAAAGGAGGACTCAAATATTTGACAGCTATACAGAATGCCTGAGAGCCTTACTGTATTATATTCCATTATATTCTTATATCTTGAATTGTCACCTGCTGCCTGAATTTTGTCTTTTCCTTCACATGAATAAAGACATTTCTGGTGGACGACCCCCAGACCCCCCGCTTCATATGTGCCCCCCCAAAGCAAAGAATGTTTGGAGAGCCGGGGTAGATATACTGCAGGCTGATGAGCTGATGAGAGGCAGGTGAGCAGACTGGGAGAGGTGATGAGCAGATTGCAGACAGGTGTGCATGATGAGCAGAACCAGGATCCAGGAGAATCACTGTCACATCATGACACCAGCCACTGTTAGTGTAACAACAGATTCCTCCAGCTTTCCTTTTACCTGACAGTTGTGTGTGGTGATGGGCTCTGAACAGCTGGAAGTCTGCCAGCTGCAGCGCAGAGTCCGCTATCCATCCACACAAACGTTTACATGAAGCACAAAACACAAGATGAAGAAAAGTCTCTGTTTTCCAGCAGATTGAGGAACAGACAAAGGTTGAGTCTGTGAGAACCTCAGCTTTCTATCAGAGCTAGTAGAAGTAGTGCTAATATTTGTAATAGTAGAATTTACTGTGTTGTATTAGTCGCAGGAGGAAAAGGATCTGAATTCTTTTTACAAGTAGGAACAACAATAATACCAGTGATACTTGTCCTTTACTGGTTTTTGTCCGCTAGATGGCACTGTGGGGATTTGTGGTCAGCATCATCCTGTCGTCATGGCGACCATCATCAGCATCATGTGGATCCTCTTGCACTTCCTGTGACTGACCACAGGGTGGTGCTCTTTCTCTGTCATGTTTAATGTCAGCACCAGCAGCAAACACAGAAATCCAGCATGTGATAAAGTTTGCTTTGAAATCTGTCACACAGCCATGTTGGAAGAGCTGATTTATTGCTGTGACACCTATCTAAGAGCGTAAAGAGACATGTGATGTCATAGAACAGAGCCATGCTTCATGTTATTAGTAACACTTGTGCTTTTCCTTCTGTGACAAGTCAAAATGTCTGCTGTGAAAAAGGCCTGTTGTCACACAGCAGCAGCCTCATCTGTCCGCCGCAGGGGCTGATGGGAGGTCTGAGGAGCTGTTAGAAAGCACGTGCCCTCGTCTGATCTCACAGCTCGTCCTTGTTTGGCCTCAGCTGCATCAGAGCGCCACTTCTCCCCAGGTTCACCAGAGGAAACACCACTGCACAAAATGCTTTTCCTCCCAGCTGCTGCTCTGTGCTGTCTGTGTTCAGGTGAGTGTTTCCAGCCAATCAGGAGCCCACAAACTCAACCTTTAACAAACACTGTCACACTCACCTTCATCTACCTGTCTGTTTCTCTACAGCGCTGGTTGCCATGGCAGCAGAGCAGCTGATTCAGGATGATTTAACATTGACCAGGAGAGTTGGTGAAAACGTCTCCTTCACCTGTCGCACTGACCTGTGTGACTATGATAATTATGTATACTGGTACCAGAAGAGAGACACAGAAACATTCACAGTGATTCTTGATATTATTAGGAATAGTGGTGACATAGATAAGGACAGTTACAATCATCCTCAGAAAGATGATTTCTCAGCTGTGTATGAACAGAACGTCTGTGAGTTGCAGATCCAGACAGTTAAACTCAGTCATTCAGCCACCTACTACTGCTCCTGTTGGAAGAGAGCTCCCCACAGTGAGAAAAGATCCCTGCAGCCTGAACAAAAACCTCCAGATGAACAGATGTCAAACAGTGTTTGTGACAGGAAGAGAGCAGTAAAGCACAGCCCAGGTTCACATATTTCACCTCCATCTCAGCCAGAGTCACAAACACACTGAAGTGAGTGATTTATTTTCTTTACTGCTGTCAGGATTTATTCAATATTATATTGATTCATATTTTTATCAGATATTCCAGCAGCTTTATTGTTGTTCCACACAGTGAGGACAAACTAGAAACACAGAGGAACAACAATGAAGGAAAATAAAGAGAAAAGAAAAGATGAAAGTAAATAAAATAATAATTCAGATCAAAGGATAAAATGACAGATATTTTTTAAAAGTAAGACTTCAATCTAATTTACAAATAGAACAAAATGAGCTGAGGACAGTTTTCTCACTTGTTTTTCTAGTGACACAGAGGAACAACGATCAAAGATATGACAAAAGAAAGAAAACAATACCATGAAATGAATAATACACATAAATGGGATAAAAACACAAGGATGTCCTTTTGAATCAAACAGTGCCTCATTAATAACATAGAGCAAAACAACATTTGAGGAGAACTGCTGCTGAAAGAACACTTTGAAGAACGTATGAACCCGACCATCACGTCCTCCATGAAGGAGCAGAGTCTGAAGACTCGGGAGAACTCTCCTCCACATCTCTGGCAGAGGTCACTGAGGTCGTCACAGGGCTGACAACTTTTCAAGAAACCTTGGAGTGAGATTCAGCGGGGCCGACCACAGTTTTGTCGTTTAGGCCTCCACATAAAGGTTTTGTTTGTCAGCTGATTTGGTAGATGCGATCCTGATCCCCTGCATCCTAACGGATGTTTGGGGCGCCTGCTGGAGATGGCACAACTCCAGTTTGACTCATCAAAGCCTCGTGTGTATCACACATTTTGGGGAAGAAATACGGCCCATTTCATTGATGTTGTTCTGTTATCTTGCTTGTGACAACAATGCCATGCAAGCTAACGTTAACAAGCTAACTTGGCCGCAGGCTAATGTATAGTTGGTGCTCTGAAACAGGGGCGTCACGAGCAGTTGAAAACATCCGGGGCCTTAGCCCTGAAGTGGGAACGATGTTTTCACCCTGAATTTTGAATAATTCCCTTCGTCTTCTATTGGGCTGCCCAAATTGTTGGTTAAAAACCCAAAAGTCTCCCAACTGGGGGACTTTGAGAACGACTTTGCAAACACAGAGTGAAACAATGCACTAATCACGAAGAATATAGTGATGTTGCACATCAAATTAAACAGCAGAACCTGGACTACAAGGCTGTATAAACCCTTTTTACATGCCCCAAACACAGCTCAAACAACAACTAAATAAACAACAACAAATCCAACTCCACACAGCACCGATGTGTCGACCCACTCGGCATATTTCAGGCTCTAAAGGCCTGAACATACTCGGGCGTACTATTAGCGGAGCGGACTCCGCGAGGAATGTCAGCAGTCATTTGGGCTTCCATAGTCGAGTGCACTTCCGCGTTGTAGTTTCCTTTAAAAATGTCCTTGAAACACACTACATTACCCACAATTCTTGCGTGTCAATGTGAAAACTACATGCCGAGCAGTCACTGGTGCGCAGAGTGGAGTCCGCATGGTCGTAAAATCTGAGCTTTGCGTGCACAGGGCTTGCCGACATCTGCTTTTGGTCCAGGCGGACCTCCGCAGAGTCCGCTTCGTGTACATTCTGCCTGAGTATGTTCCGGCCTTAACTCGACGCCATGTTATGCAAAACACACGCCATTCATCTCAAATGAAAGCAGTGACTCTGCTGTTCCCAGCACTGTACAGCATCAGAGAGCCACAAACAACAACAGAAATCTGAGCCTGTAAGCTCAATTCTCTACCTGTTGTTTCTCCTGTGCGCTGGTTGCCATGGCAGCAGAGCAGCTGATTCAAGGATGATTTAACATTGACCAGAAGAGTTAGTCAGAGCTCCTTCAGCTGCTGTCGCTGACCTGTGTACTATGATTATTCCATGTATACTGGTGTCCAGAAGAGAGACACAGAAACATTCACAGTGATTCTTGATAATAAATTAGTGATGGTGAAATGGAAGCTTCATGAAGCAGTGAACCACTTTGACACAACTGCTTCAAGAATGACACACTGCTTCAAGCATTTCATACAGTCAGAAGAGTGACATCTGCTGGCTGTGTGTCAGAACTGCATCTAAGTGGAAGACCTGGAAAAGCCTCAAGACTGCCTGTAACGAGGCCTCGCTCTGGGTAGTCACGTGATTGTGGGCGTGCCAAAGCAGGGACACTGTCACGGAACACTTGTGCTTCAAAAGATCAACAGTGGCTACGGTTACATGACGGCTTCTCATTCAGAATGAAATAAATCTGAATGAAATCATTCTGAATAAAAGTCTTTCCAGGTAGTTTACATGTGAAATATTCATTCTGAATGAGGGTTTACACAGAGATCAGTTTAATCACCTTTATTCAGGTCTGCGCAAGGTTTGGGGCAGGGAAGGTTTCTGATTGGATGGGGGGCGGGGCGGATGTTACATGTTTACGTTTACTGGAAGAAAACACTGTAGTCTTCGCTCCGGATAACAAGATGCTTGACGACGCCGATCTTAGTGCCTTTTTCGGGCGTGTTTTGCTTATATTCTTGAGGCAGCAGTACGACAACAACGTTGTTCTGCTAATGCTTCGTCTGTTGAGGAGGAGAAGGGAGGTAGAAGGTCGAAGAAGGGAGATAAAAGACCGTGCTGTGGAGAATGGAAACCGGTGAGTGCAACAAGTCCGACTGCTCTATCTCAGCCTGTTGCTATGCAGCCCGTTGCTATGCGCGCTATATACGTCATCGTGCCAGAAGGGCAAGGAAACGAGCATGCACAGAAGGACCGGAATGAATTGAAAGAGGAATGAGTGTATACATGCACACAGAATTCTTTCATTCGGAATGACAAACGGAATAAACCACCCCCTTTAATCGGATTTAATTTTCAATCGGTATGACCATTTACATGACCACTTTTAATCGGAATGGCCTTTCATTCCAATTAAAAGTGGAATTTAACTGTGCATGTAAACGTACTGACTGTGTCGAGCAAACTGGCTCAAGCGTAACATCACTACAATAAATACGCTTGTAATACAGAGCAGCCTACTGACGTTGCACTTGAAAACTGTAACACGTTATCATTCTGACTGCCCATATATGGGCATATGCCATGTAAGCTGGTGTGACAGTGAGTGTGTTGTGTGCTACTGTGCTGCGTGCACTGCTGTCTGTTGTGCTCCCGTGCCGTGCCCTGGACTTTAAGTTGGAAACGAGGTGCTTTATTAGTAAAAAGAACAAAACAACAAAAAAACAACAAAAAGATCCAGGGCTATAGCCGGGAATGCCCAGGTCTAACGACGTCCATGCTCTGAAAGTTAGCAAATATATGCCTATAACGACCGTGGAAAGAGGAGAGCTTATTTTCTCTTATTGTCTCTGGATGGTGGAGTTGAAATTTACCAAGACTTCTGATATCACGTTAAACTTTGTATGGAAACTGTTAGCTTACCTGTCTTTATGCTTCCTTTCGAGGTGACGGTCAAAGTTTGATGTCGTCCCAGCTGTTTGGGTGAGCAGAGCACTGCAGAATTTGCACACTGCCGAGCTTTTTCACTTAGTTTTACAAATGAACTCCTTGTGCTGTGTGAAACAGAACTTAATTATTGCAGAGTTGGCAGACATCTTTCATTATGACGAGTTCACACAGCCGCTCTCCTCCTGTTGTCTCCATCCTCTGTGTGCAGCTGCTACCTGCCGGGCACATAGCAGCTGCAGCTGGGGGGAAATCTTTATACTACCAATGATTTTTGTTATTAGCTGTTTTTGAGAGGGTACTTTTTCACTCTTATCAGTGGGGCACGGACAAAAACCCTATGATCCGTCTTGATCGGTCTCATTCAAAAAACCCGAGTTCGCCCAGTCCAAGACCGAGACAAGACCATCAAAAAATGGTCTCGAGACCAAGACCGATTTGAGTACTACAACACTACCTGGAGGTGAGAAATGCAAGACTTAAAATATAATAATAATAATAATACATTTTATTTATAATGCCCTTTTCATCAAAAGATCTCAAAGTGCTACAGGTTAAAAACAAAGAACAATAACAAATAATAATAATAAAAAAGGAATGGAAGGGAATAAAAACAAGATGAGCAGTTATTTAAAAAGGTTTAAAAACAAAAACATCTAAGGGGGACTAAAAGCTTTGCTAAAAAGAAATGTCTGAAGACCTTTTTTAAAACAGTCAGTGGATTGTGGTGCCCTCAAGGTGTCAGGGAGGGCATTCCACAGACGTGTCCATGGATACATTGGTGTGTGAGGAGGGAAACCTTGTACTCAATCCTGGTGGAGACGGGAAGCCAGTGGAGTGAGTAGAGGATGGGAGTGATGTGCTCATGTTTCCGCACTCTCATCAGGATCCTAGCTGCAGAGTTTTGGATGTATTGAAGCCTCTGCAGGCTCTTGCTAGGAATCCCGATGGGAAGTGCGTTACAGTAATCCAGCCTGGAGGAGATAAAGGCATGAACCAGCTTTTCGGCATCTGAGAGGGAGAGAATGGGGCGGAGTTTGGCAATGTTACAGAGGTGGTAGAAGGAGGTCTTGCAAAGGTGGTTGATATGGGATTCAAAGGTGAGTTGGGGGTCCATTTTTACACCAAGATATGTGACTGTTGATGAGAGGGGGATGTTGGAGCCAGAAAAGGTGATGCTGGTTATGGATGATGATTTTGGTCTGGTGAGGGGTGCCAACCAGGATGGCTTCAGTTTTGGAGCTGTTGAGTTGGAGGAAGTTTTGCTCCATCCATACCTTTATCTCCTCCAGACAGGTGATGAGTTTTGACGGGGATGACTGTGATGATGAGGGTGGGGTTGCAGCTGTGGCATTTACATAGAGCTGTGTGTCATCGGCATAGCAGTGGAATGAAATTCCGTGGGGGCTGATGACTTGACCAAGGGGGATGAGATAGAGGATGAAGAGGAAAGGGCCAAGGACTGACCCCTGGGGGACACTGCAAGTGACTGTGTGTGGATTTGATTTGGAGTTACCCAGGGAGATGTATTCTGTCCTGTTTGTGAGGTATGACTGGAGCCGGTTTAATAGCATGCCATGGTCGACTGTATCGAATGCAGCAGAAAGGTCCAGGAGGATGAGGAGGGAGGGGGAGCCAGCATCAGATGATATGAGGAGGTCGTCAGTGACTCTTACGAGGGCAGTTTCTGTGCTGTGGGCGGAGCGGAAACCGGACTGGAATTTTTCGAAGAGGTTGTTATGTTTAAGGTGGTCCTGGGGGTGGGAGGCAACTGCTTTCTCAAGAACTTTGGATATGAAGGGGAGATTGGAGATGGGCCTGCAGTTGGATAGGACTTCCGGATCGAGAGTGGGTTTTTTGAGCAGTGGTCTGATTATGGCATTCTTTAAGACTGGAGGTACGTGACCAGTTTGGAGGGAGTGATTTATAATAGCGGTGATCAGGGGACTTAAGACAGTGGTATGGGTTTTTACCAGGGGGTTGGGAGATTTCTTCTCCCTTTGCAGGAGGGCATCATTCGCCATTGTAGGTGGTAGTAGCCTAGTAATGTAAGGTGGCGCCACCTACCGTACAGGAGTGGAACGACTACCAGCACCTTTTTTTTTGTGAAATTGGAGGTGTGGTGTGAGACCGTGTGAAATCAACCAATTGCGTGACTCTCACGGTGAATGCATGAGAGTTGACAGCCCTGTAAAAAGCTCCTTGGAGGCAAGGTGCCAGGTGTGGATGAGATTCTCCCTGAGATGCTGAAGGCTCTGGACACTGTTTTGCTGCCATTATTGAAACACTGGTACAGTGCATGTAGAGTGGCAGACCAGGGTGCTGGTTTCCACTTTTAAAATTGGGAGCTTTGAGTAGTGAACATGGAAAGGGCTCAGTTGAGATGATCTGAGCATCTGATCAGGATGCCTTCGCCTCCCGTTAGAGGATTTCCAGCCACGTCCGACTGGTAGGAGGCCCCGGGGCAGAGCCAGAACACACTGGAGGGATTATAGATCTCATCTGAGGCCTGTACTACCAAGCAGGATTTGAAGTTAGCCAGATAACTTTGGGCTTAACTCTGGGTTTTCAGCACTACCAAGCTGGTTCTCTTTTGACCATGATAAATCACCGTGGCAACGTATGCTGAACAGCTAAGCTGCTCCAGAGCAGGTTAACTTCAGGGTATGGGATCACAGCCTGTCAACACCCCGACCTCTGACCAATCAGATCACTGAAGAAAAAAGTCTCCATGTAGCAAAGTCCAGAGTGACAGCAGGTAAAAAAGAGGAGCCTGTATGCTGTCACAGGTCAGTAGAATCATTTCATTATTTCCACTGGTTTGAAAACACAGCTTCTAACAAATGGAGAGATTGTTTACAACACTAAACACATGATTTTAACACTGTTTGAAATGATGCAAAGTTTATTTCAGTCTGCAGTGATGGTGATATTTTACACTCTGATTCATCACTGCAGCTCAAAATAACCTGAGACACCTGTGTGATGAGAACTGGGACAAAACACATCATATTTTATTAGTAAAAGAATCCAGACATTATTAATTGGCTCCTGTTATTATAAATGTAACATTTGGATCAGACAGACCTCATCAGTCCTTAACTACTTTTCCAGCCTTTACTTCAGTAACACAAACAGTCTGGCGTCACTTCAAAGTGTTTTATGTGACAGATTGAGGGTGGTATTATCATGGTCCAACTAAACAGCAAAATAATACTCTGTACTAATGTCCCATTGGCCCATAGCTCAGTGATACATGCACCTAACTTAAGTCTCAGATGACGCTACATTTTTGGATGGTGTTTACAATGTTTCTAGATTTTCCTTTTGAAGATTACAGATTGTTGTTTCCATCCACGCCACTGACATTTGACTGTCTCACAGTAGCAGACACTTTTGCTGCCGTTTCATCTCATATAATATGAAGCAGCCTACTTCATTCATGGTTCTGATGATGTGGCCCATAATTAACACCACTGGCTCTTTCACATGAACACGCTGGTGGCTGATAGGAAAACCCAGAGCTGACTGAACTAGTTGATAAGCAGCTTTGTAGCAGCGCTTATCCAGATGTCCAAAGTTAAGCTTAGTCAAAGCAGATAACCAGAAGATATCCTGGCTGAGTTGAAGTGGCTTTGTAGTACAAGCCTCTGGCCTGGGAACACCTTGGGATCCCCCATTAGGAGCTGGAAAGTGTTGCTGGGGAGAGGAACGTCCTGAGAACCTTGCTCAGCCTGCTGCCCCCGTGACCCAGCCCCAAGTAGTGCTGCAAATGCATGGATTCAAATGAAAGGATAAAAATGATAAAAACAAAAACAAGCTTTAGCATTTTGACAAAGTTTCAAATCTTCTGCTTTGACCTGCTGCAGGAATAAAGTCCATTCCTCCTCACAATGCTGATGTTGTGGATGTTTATGGTCCCCAGAGGATGAATCCTAACATTGATTTAGTTTGAAGATGTCTTTTCAACTGCTAATCAACAGAGAAATGTCTCATGAGCATATGTGACACAATATTGATATACAAGATATTTGAAGGCTTGAAAACAAAGTAGAATGATATCAATGTCAAACCCTATATACATCCATCCAAACACTGACATCACTTTGAATCAATGCTTAGATTTCAACTGACAACAAACCTTTTCAAGCAATAAGCTTCATTTGATCTTGAATATTTTTCAGCTTCACTTCAGCAAAAAATATTTGAGTGTTAAGCCACTAAGTGTTTACAATATTTGTCCTAAACAGTAGTTTGACTTGTTGAGTGTTTGTTTGTGTCAACAGTAACTCTGCTCTCATGTGTTGCACTGATTTCAAAAGTAGGAGGATCACAACTCTTTCTACTTCAAATCAAAACAAGACTACAGAGCAACACACACTGGCTATGTGGACAAGCGTCCTGTCATCTGACGCACATCCGTCATCAATCAAAGTAATGGATCATTTCAAAATGTCAGCTGATGATGGTGCTGGATAAAAACTTAGCAAAGTCAGTAGGATTCATCCTCTGAGGAACATGAACGTGTCAAGCAACCATCCACGGAGACACTCTGCTAGTGTGTCTAAAAAGGAAATCAAAGAAGAGACAGTCATGTTAATATGAACATTAGAGAAACACATCATGGAGCTGAAATATGATACTGCTTCATCATTTGGACTCCTTCACCTCAGCTGACACATTCAACAGCACACAGGTTTTTGTATCACTCTCTCTCACTGTGGGAGGTGAAGGGTACTACGAGATCTTTGGCTCAGGAACTAAACTGTTTGTAACAGGTAAGAATAAAGCTTCATTTTCCTTCAGTTGTTTTATTGAACAAGTTGAAAATGTGTTTTTAATGAGTTTGTGCTGCTTCAGGCTTTACATGTTAGTTTTTTCATCATTAGTAGAGAATTCTTGCAGCCATGCAGCTATTGTTACATAAAAAAGCTTCATCATTCCTGAAAAGATGTTTAAATCTCAGTGCACAACTCATGTTATTCTTTATTTCTGCAGGAGATTAAACTGATTCATATAGAAAAAGTAGGATTATTGGAAATGTTACAGATATACAGTATTTGATCCTCTCAGTGACTCAGCACCATCTCTGCTTTTTATTAAACAACATTATATATGATATTAAACACTATTTATATATATCAGTAAATGTATTATGACGAGCACATATTAACAATACTAAATATATATATTTCAAAGGATGAATTTTGACTGATGATAAATGTTTCTTAAGATGGTAAATAATTATTAAATGAGGACACACATACACACACACATATATATATTTAATATATAATATATTACAGCAGCTACATTTTGAATGTTTCAGAAAGATTTTTTTATTAATATTTAAATGATATTCGATCAGTGATGATATATGATCATAAACACACAGACAAATACACACAAAATCAAAACAATATATTATGTCCAGTGTCATCTTAAATATATGACGGCAAATATTCTTTGGAGGGTAAATGTTGGCAGATTGTATGCATAAGTAAATACAGCTGATTTAATTTCAAAAGGAAAAAACTGTATTATATAATATCATAATCAGTATTATTTTTAAAGATGACTGTTGTGCACGCTGACATGCTGTGTTAATTGTATATTAACAAGAAGCTAAAACTGACATTTAAAAGTTATTCAATTAATTGTTATATGTTGGTAAATGTGAAACCTGTCGTGTTTATATTGTCATCAATAAAGGGAAATTTGTATTTTATGTGAAGATAAATTATTGTTAATTGTTTATCAAATATTTAACATAGAAGAATAAAACTGTAAATTCTGTGAAGGAAAATGTCTTTACTATATTATATTATATTATATTATATTATATGTGTTATGCTTTATTATATTGTAAGTTACTCAGTTTAGGATCAGCATGTTTTCATCTTATTTTTCATTTCATAGCAGTTTTTATTCGTATTTCACAAGTGATTGTGTGTTGTTAAAATTGTTGAAAATTAATATGAATTGTGGAAAAAAGATATTATTTATATATCAATTTTTTAAATTGGTCAGAGTAAAGTATACGGTGGTAAATGTATTGTTTCTTGTTTTACGTGAAGGTAAATATGTAGTAAAGTATAATATGTGTATTCATGTACCCGTCAGTTATTTAAAATACAGGAAATCTATTCCCTTTTTATTGGAGGTAAAAGTGACAATTTTTGATGTAATAATAATTCTTGTTAAATTAGAGTGAGTGAAGTTTGTCCATTAAAATAAAGAATAGTTTCTTTAGTGTCCATAGAAGACATGCTGACAGTAGCTGCTCAGTGTGTTTGATATGAAGGTGAATCCAGTATATGTAGTGAACTTTGTGCTGTATTGATGAGTAGTTTAGTGATCAGAGTCCATGTAGTTTCCAGGATCAGACTGAATGCAGTGCAGTGCTGTAAGCTGCTGCTGACTGTGTGAATGTGTGTCTGTGCTGCTTGTTGCTGCTGCTGCTGCTGTCAAACTTCAGATGAGCAGGTAGTGAAGCCCGTGGTGAGCGTGTACCCAGCAGCATCCAGAGCCCACCTGGAGGGGACGAGCTCCCTGCTGTGTCTGGCCTCAGCCATGTTTCCTCCTCTGGTCCGCTTCTCCTGGAAAAGACAAGAGGAGAATGGACCTCTGCTCCCTGCTGAGGAGAGCAGCTGGAGCTCAGAGAGTCGGGACGCACCGCCGCCATCTTGCTGATCCGTCAGCAAGAGAACAGCACATATAAATACCGCTGCTCCGCCCAGCACCAGGGACACAGTGGAGGCCCAAACACAACAAGGTAATGAAGGCTTGGTGACTGTGTTCAGCAGTGATTCAGCTTCATGTCAAAGAGAGCAGAGGAGCAGAGGACTGACATTTCTCACTGACACTCCAAACATTTCACTCCTTTTCTCTTTCAGAGGTTCCAGCTCCAGCAGCCTCCTGTCCTCCAGAGAGAGAGCCAGCAGACCTGCCAGCTCTGCAGCAAGCTGACTGTAAGATCACCTGCTGCCTCTCCTTCAATGCCAATCTTTCCTTTTTCACTTCAACATTTAAAGTCACTGTCCTGGCTCCACACCTAAAAAGCTTGCTGGGGCCCTGACTTGTTGGATTTAATAAGGGCCTTTGAGCTTTCATTCAAATTGTAGCCGACCCCTGTCTTCATGTAAAGCTGCTTGTCCCTGATCAACATCTGCTCTGTGTGTGTGTGTGTGTGTGTGTGTGTGTGTGTGTCAGTGTCAGTATCAGTGTCCTTCCAGTCTCAGTGCAGGGTGAAGCTGCTCTGTGTGCTGTACACAGTGCTGATAGTGAAGAGTCTGGCGTACTGCTGTGGACTCTCTCTGCTGATGATCCTCAGAAACAAGGGACCGTCCACCAACTGCACACATGCTGACTGACTGTTTTCTGCTCGCCTCTTCTCACCATCAAATCTCATCAATTCATCTCATTTATCACTTTGATCAGTGTTCACAAATATCACTTATGACGTCTTGTGCTTGGTTGTAAATTTTATCTTTTTATGCACAAGTTAGATAGAGTCATCCTCAACATATAAACACACACACACATATATATATATATTTGCAAGCGTAAATTCTGTGTTGTGTTATTTTAATACAGTTTGTTTCCACTTTTAAATTTGACTTGTATAATAACAGAAATTGAATCTGAATCATGAGCTGTCTGTCAGATATTTTATTGTTTGTAGTATTTCTTCTGTTCTTGTGTTTCTTTTTAATACATTCTGCAGAGTGCGGCAGGTTTGTCAAATTCTTTCAGTGTCACATTCTCAATAAACTGAAAAATCAAAGTGTCTGTGTTTTATAAACTTCTTTGTTTTTATGGATTCCAGTTTGGCTTCATAGCAAATAATCAGAAACAGAATCAGCTTCATTGGCCGTGTATGTTGACACCTACAAGTCATTTGACTCTGGTTGTAAGTAGCTCTGAATATACTTTCACACAGCGCCAAGAACACATGTACAGGAAGATATGAATATAAGCATGCAGCTAAACAAGGACAACAAAGCTAAACAAAGATCAGCAAATATATACACACAGCTATTATATACAAGTCAGTAGATGTGGGTGTTCCACCAGGTTCAGTGCTGAGCCCCTTTTATAATTGTGTCAGTGTGGATGTAAAACTCCATGCTGATGACACTGTTGTTTACACACATGAACAAACAGCAGAGCGAGCTGCTTTGAAGCTACAACTGCTATAAAATGATTACACAGCGGCTTCATCAGTGGGCCTCAAGTCTGAATGTTGCTGAAATAATGGAGCTGTTTGTTTTCATCAATCAATAAAATGTCACTTAACTATTAGAGTTTGATCAAGATGAAATGGATTGGTATAGTTACTGATTAGACGGGAATTAAGATTTATATTTATGGAACACATTTCAAGACAGAATCACAAAATGCTTGACAAAGAAATACAAAAGTTAGACATGTAGAAAACATATTTGTGATGAAGTCATGTATGAAGAGTATTTATTTAAACATGACAGGAAATGAAGAGATGAATTTGAACTTGTTTTTGTACTGACGTGTTAAAAATGTATGCACACTATGATCCTGAGGTGAAGCAACATGGCCGCTCTAGTTCTGCTTCAGAAACAGATAGAGATGTTTTTTGAGGGGGTGAAACAACAAGATGACTTGTTTGTCTCCGTGGTTTGTGTTTCTGTCTGAGTGGTTTGTGTTCTGTGGCTCTGATCAATGATAACAGATGTAACACTTATTTTTGGAAATGTTGCGGTGGAGGAGTCAGTGCTTAAAATCCTCTCATGCTGATTTAAACACTCTGAAACTTCAAACTTGTTTGAAATTGTATTTTTACAGAGACATTTCTTAGAAGATTTAAGAAAAAGCATTTAAAAATAGTTGAGCTGATTTCTTGGTGTGCTGTGACTGTGAACATGCTGCTGTTTTGAAGCGTAGTTTAGTTCTTATTCCCATGTGAACACTGTAGTGAGTGAGTGAAGTTCCTGGAATCTGGATTCTTTAAGCAGAGTGCGTGGTTGTAACTGTCATTGTGTTGTTACTGTGAGAAAGGCTGCAGAGCAGAAACCCACACAGCCCGTCTGCTGCAGGAGAGGAAGTGTTGATGGGCTGTCAACAGTTTTTTATGAGTCCTAATAACCACTGAGAACAGATTCATATCTGCTGCTGTACACACTCATCAACTGCTCTCCCTCTCTGTGGCTGTTTGTCTTTTCTCTTGTTGTCTGGAAGCCTTTTTTCCACTGAGCCCTCCACCCACACACAGCTGAACTGAGCCCAGAGAGCCCTATGCTATAAAGAAGTCTTCAAACATAGATATACCTGTTAGAATCTGGCTCACAATATTCACATCTAGAATCAAAGTGACATTACTGTATGGTAGTGAAGTGTGGGCTCCTCTTGTAAATCAACATCATTTGTCTGTTCAACTATGTGCTTGGAGGAGCGTGGTCATGCAAACAGATTCTTGTTAAGGTTCAGCAACTCAAAGTGCTTTTGATCAAATAGTCCAAGAAGTGAGGAGCTCAGGAGCTAAACTCAGGAAGTCAATCAGCAGCTTTAGTATCTTCCTGTTAGCATTTTCACAGCACAAACAGCTGTGAAATATCACACATTTCAAAGCACAAGCTATGTTGTGATGTCATTATTTGCAGTCAGTGATTATTGATGCATATTGACAACA